>NW_026943820.1:21016291-21624624 GCF_035594765.1 Anolis carolinensis
ACATTAGAGCAACTGCAATATTCAAGTGCAATTATGATAAGTGCATTTCATTTGGGTCTAGTCATTTGATTTCATTTCTTCATGCAAGGAAGCTATTTTAGTTGAGGTTAATGACACAATTAACTTTACACATGATACCAATCACATATTTCCTACCGCAATTAACCATCATAGCTCCCTAGCATGGCTCTAACTTTATATAAACATGATCTGCAAAATCTGCAGGTTTTGTTGCCGTTCAACTATATTAACCAAGGAGTTGTATCAAAAATATTTATCTAAAGTAGCCACATAAGATTAGTTTAAATGTGGACCAATAGAGACAACTGACCTCTGTGATCGGTATAGTCCTTGCTTTTTGGAGATGCAAAATGGTTTTTGTGGAATGCGTGTGAGGGAGAGAATGAATTTGTTTGTTTTGCATTTAATACAAACTAGTATAATTTGCCCTAATATATGAAAAAGCATGTAACCTTTTGAAATTCATCAGATTTTATGGGACAGCTTTCTGCAATAGAATACACGCTGAATTAGAAGGTGTTCACCTGCCAATGGAAAGGAAGTAGACAACTCTCTACTTTCTCGTTGAAGTCTAGGTAAAGTCCTAGAGAATGCTCTCTCCTGGTCCTCACCGAATGTCTCGTGAAGGTGGAAGGACCAAGAGAAAATGAAAGCCCTCCCCTGTAAAGCTTGCTTTGGCTTCTATAGGAGATGCAATAACCTGGTCAAAACAAACACTTTGAACTCTCCCTGGAAATTAAGTGGCAGCCAGTAGGAGTGTGCAATTCAGTTAAACCCTGTGCCAATTTTGGTGTCCGGATTTTGGTGCCCCCCATCCATTTTTTCTGTCATTTTTAGGACATCAGTCTTGAGAAATCCCTGTTCCTGGTGTCCTTTCCTTTAATCTTCTTCAGCCAGCCCTGGGTTAATAATAATAATAATAAACTTTATTTATACCCCGCCACCATCTCCCCAACGGGGACTCGGGGCGGCTTACATGGGGCCATGCCCAGAACAATACAATTTGACAGAATATAAAAAGAGCAACAAATCATAACACATTGAACAATACAATAAATGATAATGTACATTACAAAATCGGAAGAACAATAAAAACAAGGGCGGGCCACATGAACACTAAGTTAAAACTCGGGGTGAGAAAAGGAATAAGAATAAAAACCACAAAGAACAGGGTCATAAAACAGTGGTGCAATCTGGAGGATAGATATTGGAGCAGTGATTTTTTTCTTCGTGTCAGGAGCAACCGGAGTTGCTTCTGGAGTGAGAGAATTGGCCGTCTGCAAGGACATTGCCCAGGGGACGTCTGGATGTTTTGATGTTTTACCATCCTTGTGGGAGGCTTCTCTCATGTCCCCGCATGGAGCTGGAGCTGATAGAGGGAGCTCATCCGTGCTCTCCCCAGGTGGGATTCGAACCTGGCAGCCTTCGGGTCAGCAACCCAACCTTCAAGTCACAAGGAATTTATCCCCTAAGCCACCGGAGGCTCCATGCACAAGTGTTAAGAAATCCCTGTTCCTGGCATCCTTTCCTTTATTCTCTATTAGTCAACACTGGGTTAAAGGATCTCTCTTAAGAAATTGCTGTTCCTGGCATCCTTTCCTCTAATATCCTTCAACTAGACCTGAGGAGGAATTGAATTCTCCCCAAGGGGACTCAAAGGAATCAGGCTATCCCCTCCTTTCAGTAAACCACCCCAATATTTTCATTAACACCCCCCAGTTGCCCTTTCACAGCCCATAAATAAAAGTGCCAAAGGAAAAGATTAGAATTCAGTTCAAAAGCAATATCCTAAGAGCAGTGACGACACTGAGCTAGAACATGAAGCACATTAGCGGCTTTCTTCTGATTGGTTCAGACATCAGCAGAGCTGAGCCACCTCCCTCTCCGCACTTCACATGTAGCCGAAAGAACTGAAGGCAACAATTTTCGACAGCCACATAGTCTATTACGGCTTAAAAAAATGGCAGTGGTACACTTTATGACTGGCTGAAAGAGCTGGAACAGCTGGAACAGCTGGAGCTCACTTTGAAAAATGGGTCTATGCACAGCACTAGCAGCCAATGAAGTTGTTTCAACAGGGCAGATCACAGAGCAAAAGTGGTTTGTACTCAGCTGCAAGAGAGAAGTAAACTGAATCATACCCTTCTCCATAGACTGCTTCTGCCTCTTCTAGTTTTGTGTTTTCCTTGTTTTTCTGTTTTGATCAAATGTAGTCACTTGACTACGTTTGTCCTGATTTTCATCTGTGAAATATTGGAGAGCATGCCAATACCCAGGGGCATGTGAAAAGCTATTTCCAGCCTTGCCTAACTTGATGTCTTGCCTAGCTTTTCCCTCCTCTGTTCATTTCCTGGTTTATTATCCCTTTGGTGTGGACTTTTCCATTTGAACTTAATTTTAGGGGTGGAGCTGAAAACCCCCCTAGAGGCTTGGGTGAGCTAGTTTAGCTAAAAACTGAAAGGTTTTCCCTTCTTTTGCTTTCTGTGTCAGAGCTTCAAAGAAGAAGGCCAGAAATTATCTGGGTTCCTTGGCCTGGCAATCCAAACAGGCATTCTATAGCACGTACATACTATGGGGGCTATCCAGAAAGTAGGCTACGTTTTGGATTATAAAAAGATCAAAGTATAGGATAAATCATTTACCATATGCAGATGAAAGACACATCCCAAAACTACAATCTCATGTAATCCCCATTTAAATTTAGCCACGTTTCTTATAGATAAATGAGATTGAAAAGTACTGCACCAGTAAATTTGCCGCCTCTCTCCTCCGTTTCCAACAATGGGGGCGTGGCTGGCAGTGCAGCGTTTTGGCTACGCTGCAGGAAGGGAGAAGGGGAAAGAGCTGACAACACAAACGGGGAATTTATTTTTATTTCCAGTGTAACTAAATTCAAGCAATAAACCTCGTCTCTGTAATATATTATTTTGATTCATCTTTCAAGTTTCCTGACTGAAGTTAATTTTGCCTTTGTTTCATTAAACTTATTTGGTTAACTTTATCCAGTCTCAAGACATTATTTTAAGAACTGAAGTACATCAGAGGGTATACCGATAGCCACCGGGTAGCCAGGCATATAGTTTTCCTTTTCCCCCCAGTGTGCCATCACACTTACTATTATGAAGAAGAGGACCACATGGCAAGTTAGCAATGTAGGCACGGGAAACATAAAGTATACATAAACTAGAGAAACTGAAAGCTGCAGTCAAATGCATAAGATCTAATTTGAAATTCATTTTAGCAAAAACAGGATTCAGGAGACATTGAACCTTAGGAAGGACAATAAAGGAACACAATGAATGAATTCTTTCATGAACTCCATATATGTAAGTCCTCTTTCATGGGAAATATCAAAAGACAGTTTATTAAGATTTTGTTTCTTGCAATATGTTCTTTATACAATCAGATTTGTCACTGGGTGAGAATTAAATAGTTAATCTTCCTTCTACATAGAACAGAAGCATCCTTATTCGTATTATGTTGGGCAAAATGTAATTTAAATCTCAACTTTGTATGTTTCTATGGACCACTGGCCTTTGTGTGGGCATACACATTTATAACTGGATACAGCTTTATTAAGCTTGTAGGATGAAAAGAAAGAAGGAGCCATCGGTGCAGCAAAAGATAACCTTTCACAATTTTAATAAAGCCTTTCTATATTTACTATATTTCTTTGACCTATAATGTCAGAAATATAGATTATGCCATTAAATCATGCATCTACCTTGCTGAGTTCCTTGTCTCATGGCAATGAATATGTCCAGGTTTTTACGACATCTGGCACATTTCTAGCAATTAGTTCTGGACAGGCTGTAATGCTGTCATTCTTGATTGTGATGGCCAAGAACATACACAAATTATGATTAGTAATGATTTATACATTGACTAAGTAATCCATCTTAGTCATTTAGGCTTAAAAGCTATCAAAGCTGACAGCTCTGACTGTTACACAACTGTTTTCTTTGATAATGTTAAAACTCTTATATATATATAAATGTTAAACCTTGAGAATGAATAAAAGCATGAGACAGACAGTATAAATATTATGCCATAGAGCTGATATTGTTCTTTGACTGCAATCCCTTCAAATGAAGAAGCCTGCTGAGATTAGGGGGTTCTGAATATTTTTCCTTGTCTTGTCAAAGCAGAAGCTTGGCAAAACAGCTGAAGCTGTCACTTAACTATTGCCAAAATATGACGGCCATCAAAATTACAAACACAAAGGAACTGAGCCCCGACATTATTATTTCAGCTTCTTTTCATACCTACATTTCAACCTTTACATTCTTTCAACCATTCCTTATGATATGTGATCTTACCTAAGGCTCTCTTGAGAACATAGTATCATCCACACTTGCCAGTTTGGTGGGTATTCAGGAGAAGACATTAGAATAATAGAATCAAAGAGCTGAAAGAGACCCATGGGCTATCCAGTCCAAGCCCTTGAAATGCTGGAAAATGCAAAGTACCCCTGACAAATGGCCATACAGCCTTGGTTTAGAAGCCTGCAAAGAAAAGCTTCCACCATGTTTTCCTTTGGTACTCCCAGTGTCGAAGACATTTCTTTAGACTTTTGATCAGCTCTCATTCTTTCTGCATTAGGAAAGTGGGAAGAACATAGTTTTTAACCTGGCCTTTTAAACTATTGTCATGATTAATAGTTAAAATGGCTTCATTATGATGGGCTCCACTGATGATTTATATTCTTACCAAAGGAAGACATATTATTCTACATCTACCCTGGCCATTTAAACTGGAAGCAAAGGCGGTTCAACCACCAGGCCAACTAGGCAGTTGCCTGTGGCGCCATCTTGTTGGGGGCGCCATCGAGGCAACTCCTGTCTCCTGCGGCCTGCCTCCGCAAGGTATTGAACTGCTTTTTCTGTTGATTTGTTGTAAAACATGATGTTTTAGTGCTGAATTTGTAAAATCTTAATGCAATTTGATGTTTAATAGGCTTTTCCTTAATCTCTCCTTATTATCAAACATTTTCGCTTATCCAACACTTTTATTTTTCAGTGATTGGTTTGGGGGGGGGGGCACCAAAATTCTGTTTGCCTACACTTGAAAAATACCTAGGGCTGGCTCTGACTGGAAGGGGCCTGGATAAGTTCCATGGTGACCAAATGCCACATAGAGCTAATCTGGATTAACAATTAAGAAAGATATTGACAAGCTGGAAGGTGTCCAGAGGAGGGTGACTAAAATGATCAAAGGTCTGGAGACCATGCTCTATGATTATCTGTAATTTTTACATGCTTTCTCTCCATGCTACATTTTTTGTAAAAAAAAAAAAAAAAGTAAAGATTTCCCCTGACGTTAAGTCCAGTCATATCTGACTCTGGGGGTTGGTGCTCATCTTCATTTCTAAGCCGAAGAGCCGACGTTGTCCATAGACACCTCCAAGGTGATGTGGCTGGCATGACTACATAAAGCTCCGTTACCTTCCCGCCGGAGCGGTACCTATTGATCTACTAACATTGGCATGTTTTCGAACTGCTAGGTTGGCAGAAGCTGGAGCTAACAGCGGGCGCTCAAGCCGCTCCCGGGATTTGAACCTGGGACCTTTCGGTCTGCAAGTTCAGCAGCTCAGCAATACACTTCGCCACCGGGGCTCCTTTTATTTATTTATTTTTGTAACTCCATCAAATCAGATGAAATGTTGAGATCCAGTATCCTGTATCCTTCTCACATCAGCTATGCATCTCTGGGAAGACCTCTGTTGGATTGATTGCCGGTAGGTTTTATGTTCAAGCAATTTAAATCTGTTGATGAAAAGTTATTGTATTTTTGTATTATGGATATTTCTCTTTTTTCTTGTTTTGTAAGTCACTTCACAGGGCACATTTCTTTGAAGCAGGGTAGAAATCAATGACACCAGGCCAACACATTGACACTGTCAGGTTAAAGTGAAATTAAATGTTCAATCAGCTTGCTTTTCCTTCTTGAAAATCCCACTGTCTACAAGAAGTGAGTGCAATCGAACTCTAGCAGTTTTTAAACAATGTGCACTCAACACGTCTTCTCTGCTAAAGGACTTTTTCTTTCGTGCCCTCTTCATAGCTTCCATTCATTGTCAAAATCCGCAGAGAGGTTCAGGCATTTGCAACTGCATAATTCTGGACAGAATGCCCAACACACTGGTCTAGGTATGCTATGGTTGACTTTTCGGGCCAACCAAAAGACCAAATTTGAAAGCAAGAGAGAAGCACTATAATTTATATCCAGACTTCTGAAGCATAAAGCAGTGTTAAAATGTCTGAAGGTAGGAAGGGAGGGAGGGAGGAAGAATTTTAGTGTCATAATTCACCCTCTGATATAAAAGATTCAGATACAGAGGATGAGACAGATTGCAAGGAATCTGCATTTCTTGATGAATATGGCCTTTCTGAACCTGAAGAATTGGGGTTTGAAGCAGAAGTGGGTCCTGCTCCCCAACAGGAGGCTAAAGACCACCATTCAGTGACAAAGAGATAATGTGGCACCCCCTGAGGTTATTAAATAGAAGACACTGCACTAATTAGGCCCTGGCATCTAATTAGGAGACTATAAATATCCCAGCCACTCCTTGGTTTTCAGCCTTGCTTCTTGATACTTTCAGAGGTACTTGTGTCTTCCTGATCTTAGACTGGCTATGATTAAAGACTATTTTGCTTTTTTTACTTTGCTTACATGGACTATTAACTTTCTGACCAGCTTCTGGACAAATTGATTACTATTGTTCTAGGTTTCCTGTAATAATGGAGAATTGGAATCAATACCATACATTCATCTTCAAAATTTCAGACTAATCAGAAAGTTATGATATGCACATAGTCTAAGACACAGGGACAACTACTAGCTCTCATGACAGTGGTGAATCTACTCTGGAAGTCAATCAGAACATTAAACATCTGGAGGTTTTTAAGCAGAGGCTGGATGACCATCTGTCAGACGTTCATTGAATGTGTGTTCTTGTATAACAGGAGGTTGGATTGGATGGCTCTTTGATCTCTTCCAATTCTAGGAGTCTATGTTTCTATAGGGCCATGAGAGTTTGCATGTTTCTGCATGGGAATAGATTCAGCAGGATACAAGAAGATGGCATTGCTGCATTGTGCAGTGTGACGGTATGAGTGGCGCCATCTATATGTGGATCTATAAGTTGCAAGATTTGAATTGTTGTATCATGCCTGATTTTGCTTTTACCCTGTAAATATGGTTGGATTGATTGGTTATTTATAGCTGTCAATCAATGTTGTTTGCACCAGTTATATTGCTCCCTCAGCTCAATTGTTTGACTCCACCTTTTCCTGGAGTGGGTCAGTGTTTACTTTTTCATTCCACCATCAAGCTTTCTACCAGATGGACATGAGAGAGAGAGACTTGGCTCTAAAAGCCCTTGATTAAGTTGCCTCTCAGCACCAATTCTGAGGTTCTTACCCTTGAGACTTATGCTTCATGTTCAGGGCCAACCTGGATGACGTTGAGGAGTCTCAAGCGCCTTCAAATCAGTTCTTTGGCATCAGAGGAAGACTGTGTCTACAAACATAGGCCATTTGGACTGAGGCTGAGGATTGCTCCGGCATTCACAGCCATTGAGAAAGAGGGACCTGGAAAAGCTTCTCAGTTATCTACAGTGTTTTGGTCCTTGGGAGTTCCAGTTTCCCTAAAGGAAGGGAAGAAGCAATCCCCTGGGGGAAAGATGTCACATCCATGCCTCATTCGCTAAGAGTTATAGCCCCAGACGCGATGGCACATTCAGTCCAAATATCTGCTCCAAGGACCTGGGAAACCTTCCAGCCCTAGGATAGCTGAGAGAGCTGAAAAAGGAGATTGGGAAAAAAATCTTTTGCTCTAGTGGTCAGCTTCTAGAATGATGTTAAATTTAGGCAGTTCAGTTGATGCCTGCACAACACAGGCTTTATTTAATCACATCAATAATGTTAGAAAATAAAATATATGAAATCCTCCTTTACCAACAAAACGTACAACTTGTTTGATAGTTGGGGAGGAAGCCTGTGGTATTAACTCTGATGATTAGTCACTCTTCAATGAGAGAGGGATTTTTTAAAGCCCAAATCTCTATTTGACTATAAAATGAAGGCAGCTAGAAAGAAATCCATCATATGAAAATGCCTGTATAGTACCACACACAACTGCTGCTAAAAAGAGCCTTTAAGCTGTCAAGGCTTGCAAGATGATAAAAGGAGGACTGATGAAAAGGGAATGACACCTTGCAGCTGACCGTAGAAAACTGTAGACTTCTCCTGGGACTGCTGTATATAAAAGATAGGCTTCAGTACTTTCCCAAAAAAACCCACAGTGTAGTATTAAGTTATTCAAATAAGGGACTAGATCTCTGTGTTTAGGTTTAAAGCTTTCCCACAAATGCCTTAATAATAGGAAATTGACAAATCACACTTTTGAATCAAACTCATTTTAATCTTTTTCCTCTCTTTTGATGTCATAAAAATACTTTGTCATGCAGTCACCATTGCATTTAGTGGTTGTCATTTGGCAAAATGGATTGGAGGGGAGAGATAGCATGCATAATGTCTTCAAATATGGGTAATAGTATTTCACATTGAGGAGATACACTATATTCTTAATGGAAAATTCAGCTGCCTCTACTATTACAAAGGAATTATAAGGAAGTTTAGATTTTCTGTCATTTGAATGACTGTAAAATAATGCACTGGATAGTCTATATCAAGGTACTGGAGCTGACCTAAGGAGCCTTTTTATACTTGATGCCTCTGCATCTAGTTGCATTGACAGTAGAAGGAATACAACTTTTTCTGTAGGAAACCATAATCCATTCCTGTTAATTATGGACAAACTAGGTTAGCACTAGGATTCTTTTAAGTACTTCTTGGAAATTGCATAAAAGAGAAGAAAAGATCCATGCACTGACACAACTGAATGCATAGTATGACAATACCTCTATTCAGTCTTTGTTGAGACCCAGATAATCAGTGTTCTTCTGTCCAATTTAAACATTTCACTATATATTCTTCTTTTTAACATATCACACCCCATTTTAGTTATGCTGCTTTCTAATATTACACAGACTTTACTAATATTTTTCAGTTATTGTGTGTGTGTGTGTGTGTGTAAGAAGAGTTATAGGCACAGACTGAGAGAGTAGAGAATCTGAAGGAAAAATGTGACCAATATTAGCTCAGGAAGTCCAAACAACCATGGTTTTGAGTAGTTAGAAATCCAGTGAAATTTTGCAGTATCCCTAGTCTTAGCATTCTAGGTGTATCAAAATATGCCAGTTTGAATTTGATGGAGTTAACTTATTTATTGAGGAATTATAAGGATAATTAACTCTTGATACTTTGTGCTGGAAACACCCATTTTTAAAAAAGAGAAAATCTTACAGATACAGTAGAGGTTCACTTATCCAACGTAAATGGGCCGGCAGAACGTTGGATAAGCGAATATGTTGGATAATAAGGATCAAATGCAAAACAATAGAAAAATCTTGCTGCTTCAGAGATCATTTTACATTTGGCTATGGGTGAATATATGCTCAGATGCAAAAAAATAGTCTAAAGCTGCAAAACATACATTACTTGCATAAGAACAAAGAACATGAGCAACATAAAGCAGGGGAAGTTCGACACAGTAAAACAAGAAATGAAATGTATAAATATTACAACACATGAGTGAGCTACAGTGAAAAGGAATGTTTTGAGTCAAATAATTGCATAGTGTTTTATTTAGGATATGAAAGTCTAAAAGGAAATGGGGTGGCATTGCAAATGAGGAGAGATGTACCAAAAGCAGTCAAAGGACATAATGCAAAGTCTGTCTGAACCATATCAGTAAAACTAATCAATATAACTATAATCCAGATTTATGCTCTAACTATAAAACCAGAAGAAGAAGAAGAAAACAAAATATTTTGTTCTGGAATACAAGAGGAATTTTTTTCATCAATTACAAATACTTAAATTGGGGGAAACTATGCCTTCGTATTTCAAATTATAAAGAATAGATAAATGGTTTTTACAAACTATGCTATGCCGAGCCATACAGGATTTCAGCCATAGCCAGCTCAGGAAATGGCTATCATATATCTTATATTAGATACAGTATTATCTGAGAAATAGAAAAAATAAATCTAGAAGTGTTCTGATTGTTAAATTTCTGACATGGGCAGAAAAAAAAGATTGTTACCAAAGAACTTATCAACTACAGTGCTGTTTCAAATACACTATGTTCTTTCTTGCAATTATTTGTCAGGCTTTTAAAATAATCATTACTTACTTTGAAGTTTAAACCATCATAACTTGAACTGTGCATTTATTAATATCCAGTCCTACATTATTATCACCTTAGACCTGAAGTTCCAAAACTATTTTTATAATACATTGTATACCTATTTCCACCACCAGCATTGGATAAAAGGATTTGCTTTTCATTATAGCTGAAATTAAAATATAATTGCTTGTTAAAACTCAAATGTCAAATGGAAATCTTCTCATCATGGTCATGTAATCTATTTAATTTCCATGTAAATTTAGTAATTTAATTCTTTTTCCCTTTTCATATTTAGATACCTTACACACATCTGTTTGTGACACAGCTAGAAGGACACCTACACTCATTTGTCAGCTTGGAAAATTGTTCCAAGCTGTTGTAGTCACACCTATAGACTAAGGATGAAAAATCCAAATCCTAGAAGCTAATCAAGGTTAGCCTTGCTTACTTCTTGAAAGGAAAGCACCAAGGAATATCAGAGGCTGTATAGGCTATATTCAAAGAAATGTAATGGAAGAACTGTATAATTCCCACGGCCTTAAGAAAGCTCAACATATTCTCATGGATCCATCACACTTTGGATATTCTTTTTTCAGTTATTACCATCTGGTAGATGGTATGGGATGATAAAAAGGACAAATAGACCAATGGATAGCTTTTATCTCAAAGCTGTGACTCTATTGTACTCTATGGTTTCACACGGATGTAGCTTTAGGGGTTGTGCAATACTAATTAGAATGTGGAAGGATGGGTGTTTGTTTGTAATGCTACATAATATGATTGGGGATGGCATTTAATTTTGTCGTATGATGTACAACAACAATATGTATGTGTGTGTGTATACTATATATATATATATATATATATATATATATATATATATATAATATGTATATGTATTAGCTTAAGTTATTTGAAAAAAAATCATTTTTTTTTTTTTATGAATGGTCCCATTAAGAAAATGCATAAGATTGTGGGTGAAATATAACTCACATCATGCCAGGTTCACCCCCTCAAACTCCATCAGTACCAGTACTTAAAGTTAGTCATGTTGGTCATGTGTGGCAAGTTTGCTCCAGATGCTTCATCGATAGGGATTATTATTATTATTATTATTATTATTATTATTATTATTATTATTATTATTATTATTTTATTATTATGATATGCTGGATTTCATATCACAAAATCACAAGTTGAACACTTCCCAAGTGTCTAGGACTGTGTGATGTATTTTCAGATGATGCGTGCAGATCCCAGTAGGGTGGCCTTTTGCAGTTGGCAGATCGTAATTTTGTCAATGTCTATTGTTTCCAAATGCTGGCTGAGATCTTTTGGCACGGCACCCAATGTGCCCATCACCACCGGGACCACCTGCACTGGTTTCTGCCAGAGTCTTTGAAGTTCAATCTTGAGGTCCTGATAGCGGCTGAGTTTTTCCTGTTGTTTTTCGTCAATGCGACTGTCACCTGGGATGACAAGATCAATGATCCAAACCTTTTTCTTTTCCACAACTGTGATGTCTGGTGTGTTGTGTTCCAGAACTTTGTCAGTCTGGATTCAGAAGTCCCACAGTATCTTTGCGTGCTCATTTTCCAATACTTTTGCAGGTTTGTGATCTCATCAGTTCTTTGCTGCTGGAAGGTGGTACTTGAGGCATAAGTTCCAATGAATCATTTGGGCCACATAGTTGTGCCTCTGTTTGTAGTCTGTCTGTGCGATTTTCTTACAGTAGCTGAGGATATGATCAATGGTTTCGTTGGTTTCCTTGCACAGTCTGCATTTTGGGTCATCAGCTGATTTTTCGATCTTGGCCTTAATTGCCTTTGTTCTGATGGCTTGCTCCTGGGCTGCAAGGATCAGGCCTTCTGTCTCCTTCTTCAGGGTCCCATTCGTGAGCCATAGCCAGGTCTTCTCCTCATCAGCTTTTCCTTCAATTTTGTCAAGGAACTTTCCATGCAATGTTTTGTTGTGCCAGCTGTCAGCTCTAGTTTGTAGTGCGGTTTTCTTGTACTTATTTTTTGTCTGCTGTGCTTTGAGGAGTTTCTGATTTTTGACTTCAATCAAAGCAGGTACTTCACTTTGCTTTACATATTCTGCCAGGGCATGTTCTTCTTCTTTGACTGCTTGTTTGACTTGTAAGGGTTTTCTGCCACCTGATCTTCTAGGCAGATATAGCCAGTCAATATTATTAGGTTATTGTTGATACCATATTGTTTTTGTTGCCCCTACTTTTCCACTTATAGAGCTAGTTTATTGTTTTTCTTTGAAATACGGCAAATATTCAAAAACATTTAACCTACTGATGCCTCGATTAATGAAATTTTATTGGTATCTAATTTTATTTTGAAATTTACCTGTAGTTGTTGCATTTCCCACCCTCGGCTTATACTCGAGTCAATAAGTTATCCTAGTTTTTTGTGGTAAAATTAGGTGCCTCGGCTTATATTCGGGTCGGCTCATACTCGAGTATATACGGTATATTTTTTTACTAATGCTTCCATTCCAGTTGGTGCAGGGCTTCATTAGGAAGTCCGGCGACATTGTGTGATGGGCAGTGTGCCCATCCATTGCTGAATTGTCCCTTTAGCATCCTAATACTAAAAAAGGTAAGTGTGATGAGGTCCCAACAAAAGCACACATCTTTGGTGAGAGGAAGAATTTGTTAAATTAACCCTTGGGGGGGATAGTCATATTGTCTTCAGAAGAGTGACATGGTATATAAAGAATACAATAATTCAGTCTGAATTCTTAATATATCCCATTATTGTTAGCACATTTGATGTATGTCTGATTATCTGGATAGATGAGAATCTTCTTGTACCTATTGAGTGCTTGACAATTGCTTTTTTGTTATAATTCTGGCTGCATGTCTTGTTGATCTTCATTTGTTCTGCTTATTAAAATAGTCTAGGAGTTAGAGGTGAATAGAAGGTTTGCCTACTCATAATTCAGAGCTTATTCAGTTTGTAACATAAAAAGACATTTCTTTAAAGTTCCAAGGAATGCAGACATGAATATAATTATTTAGTCTCATTTGGCATGTAATTGTAGAACTTATGGAACTATAAAAGTGGAAATTTATAATGATGCCATATTAATTTCATTAATTTAATACATAAAGTAGATATTACAGCAAGACAGACATCAAATTAAAAACTCCATGGCGCTAATTAGCTTTAGAAGTCTTGTGGCTAATTGATACGGCTGTCATAATTAATTTACTTAACAATTTCAACCTGGTCATAATGCTGCAACCCTATATGCTGTTGAAGTAGTAGAGTATATTTCAGAATCATATTTTGAAATGGGAGGTGGTAAGCACATCACAAGTTCTCAACTTCTAATGTAGAATACAATCATCCTCAAGCTCATCATCACCCACTTTCATTTCAACATTATACAAGACTGTGCTAAATTTATGTTTAGACATGGAAACTAAAAGATGAATTCAACAGGTCTGACATCTTTCTGAAATGCTGACATTAAAGCATGCAGATATAACACATTCTTACTCAAAAACTGAGAGTGAATTTTAACCACCTAGTCATCATGATCAAACATATAAAAGATGTTCTAACATAATATAATATTTGTTAGAATGATTAATAAAGAGAATTTTTAGAAGGTATAAGCAAAACATTTTGGCTTCTCTTTCTTCCGTTGGTTGAAATAAAAGTGATTTGTCTTCAGGGTGGCAGTTAAGAATGTGGATGATAGACTGTTCTAAAAGAGATGCTGCTGTCTCCAGTTGAGACCATGAAGTAATGAGATCTGAAGTCTATGAATTTCGATTTTCCTCCCCATTCTTCCCAAAGTGCTTCAAAGATACCCTGTTTCCCCTAAAATAAGACATCCCCAGAAAATAAGACCTAGTAGAGGTTTTGCTGAATTGCTAAATATAAGGCCTCCCCCAAAAAGTAAGACCTAGCAAAGTTTTTGTTTGGAAGAATGCCCACCAAACAGAACACCAGAGCATGCAGGATTGGTAAATGTACGTACCATAGAGTGTTGTACATGGAAATATTGGTAGTAACAAGAAATTCTTGATACGATTCACAGTTTGTCTGGTTATGCTGGTTTATGATGACAACTACTGTACAGTATATAATAAATGTTCATTTTTTTCCAACAATAAATGTGAATTCTTCTTCATGGAAAAATAAGACATCCCCTGAAAATAAGACCTAGAGCATCTTTGGGAGCAAAAATTAATATAAGACACTGTCTTATTTTCGGGGAAACACGGTAAGTTGTTTAGTTTCCTAACACAGGGACTTCGTAACTGTGAAGTTCCAAGTTAAAATGTCTAGTGGTTACACAAACATAATGATTATGGTGGTAATTGATACTATATCAAAAGTCTATGCAGTCTCCACCTATTGCGTATGGCATCCTTCACTTCCATGAATAAGATTTCAGGACTGAAAGGTTAATGTTTTCTTTAATGCAGTAGATTTTACTGTGCTCTAGGTGACTGGCAGCTAGAAATAGATACAAGTGATGCAGTGCTTATAGCAGGGGTCCCCAAACTAAGGCCCGGGGGCCACATGCGACCCTCCAAGGTCATTTATCTGGCCCACACCCTTGGTTTTAGACTTAGGCTCACCCTAAGTCTGAAATGACTTGAAGGCACACAACAACAACATTAACAACAACAACAACCATTCTAATTAACTTGACTATCTCATCAGCAAGAAGCAGGCCCACTCTTCCCATTGAAATCCTGGTAGGTTTATGTGGGTTAAAATTGTTCTTATTTTTAAATATTGTATTGTTCTTTCGTGTTGCGCATTGTAGATGGTAAATGGAACCACTCAGATTTGCAGAACAAATAATACAAGAACTTTACTAATTCCAAGAGATCCAAAGAATAATGGTATTCGCAATGGTCCCTCTAATTGCTTACAGAAACCCAGCAGTCATAAACAGTCCTTTTTCTGTCCATAAATCTGCTCTAGTGAAGAATACAGTCCTGGTTCTTCATCCTCTTTTCCCAGTAGCAAACAAGGCCTCAGAAATAGCAAGGACTCTCTAAGTACAGAGCCATCTTCCCCAGGCAGTACTCAGTCACCACACAGACTCACACTGAACAAAAACTTGTTCAAACCGGTTCTCCAGCAGCAGAACAGAAACAGTTTCAAATCAAATTACCGGTCTTTGCAGGTTCAGCCAATCGACTTCATTTTCCAGTTAACACACAAATATAGCACAGTGCCTTTGCAAACCATAACATTTCTTTGGCCCTTTTTTTTTGCACTACAAATAAGACATATGCCGTGTGCATAGGAATTTGTTCATACAGTAGAGTCTCACTTATCCAACACTCGCTTATCCAATGTTCTGGATTATCCAACGCATTTTTGTAGTCAATGTTTTCAATATATCGTGATATTTTGGTGCTAAATTCATAAATATAGTAATTACTACATAGTAGGCTTGATCGATCCATGAAAAATTTGATTCTAAACTCGTTTCAAAACTAGAGGGGGCAGTTTTTCGTTTTTGTTGCTAATAACGAATTTGGCCCCCAAAATTTTTCGAAATTAACGAAAATTCGTTATTTTCTAAATTAATTCATTAATGGCGGACGCGCATGCGCGGTGGCCCAAAAACAGCCCGAAGGGGGGGGACTTAGGGGGCTCTACCGCCCTCATTTTTTGAGTGATCTTCTTCAAACTTGGTACAGTGGTAGAACACATTTAACACTGATAGCTCACCAAAATGTGGAACGTTTCCCTTATCCTCTGATTTTTGGCAAATTTTCATAGCTTTTATAATAAACCATTTTTTAATAATTGCAGAAATCTGTTCCTGGTTTGAAAGTCTTATTTCCTGTTAAATTGGGTTGTCTTTACTGTGAAAGTCATTGTTCTACTTCAGAAACTTTGTTTTTGTGGCTGAAACTTTGTTAAATTGGTGTGTGTGTGATATATATTGTGTGTATATATAGTCCCTGCTTGTGTGTGTGTGTGTGTGTGTGTGTGTGTGTGTGTGTGTGTGTGTGTGTAGGTAAAGGTAAAGGTATCCCTTGACGTTAAGTTCAGTCATGTCTGACTCTGGGGGTTGGTGCTCATCTCCATTTCTAAGCCCAAGAGCCAGTGTTGTCCATAGACACCTCCAAGGTCATGTGGCCGGCATGACTACATGGAGTGCCATTACCTTCCCAGAAACACCCAGAAAATGGGAATTCCAGACAGGAAACAATCAGGGCCAGCTAATACCTCCCAACAAAGGATTCCCCCAGGTAGGAAGCAGCCAGGCTTTGAAGCTGCAAGGCTATTCAATGCTAATCAAGGTGACCAATTGCAACATTCACACTTGCCTCCCACAGACAAGAGTTCTTTCTCCCACCCTGGACCTTCCACAGATATATAAACCCCACTTGCCTAGCTTCGCACAGACGTCAAAACCTCTATGTCTGCCACAGATGTGGGTGAAACGTCAGGAGAGAATGCTTCTGGCACATGGCCATAGAGCCCGGAATACATACCACAACAGTGTGATCCCGGCCATGAAAGCTTTCGACAACACAACCACAGTATCCATTCAAGTTCATGTAGCGTGGTATGGACTGGAGACCTGTATTGGGGGGAGGGAGGGTGCGAATCTGGGCCCCTGGGAGCAGCCGAGGACGGGCCTGGCCCACACCCCCTCGCATCCCGGGCCTCTTCCTCCTCACCGCCGGGCCCCTCTCGGTCTCTCCAGGCCTGAGTTGAGGCGAGGCGGCGGCGGCCATTTCCCCCCTCCGTCTTCCTCCTCCTCCTCGGCCTCCTTCCCCCTCGCCCCCTCCCATTGGCTGAGCCTCCCATTGGCTGAGGGGCAAAAGGAAAGGAGTTTGGGTGATTTGCAAAAGCTTTTTTTTCTTAACGAAAAAAACGAAGAAATAAGAAAAAACGGCCTCTCGCGATTCGAAACCGCGATATCCAGACGTGTGGACAACCAAGGTTCTATATTGCTTCAAAACAAACGAAAATAACGAATTAATAACGGGTAACGGGAAAATCGAATTATTTGAGCAAGCCTACTACATAGCATTACTGTGTATTGAACTACTTTTTCTGCCAAATTTGTTGTCTATCATGATGTTTTGGTGCTTCATTTGTAAAATCATAACCTAATTTGATGTTTAATAGGCTTTTCCTTAATGCCTCCTTATTATCCAACATATTCACTTATCCAACATTCTGTCGGCCCGTTTATGTTGGATAAGTGAGATTCTACTGTATTTGTTTTTAAACTATAGTCTGGCCCCCCAACACTCTGAGGGACCGTGGACCAGCCCTCTGCTTAAAAAGTTTGAGGACCCCTGGCTTATAGAATTGCAGAGTTGGAAGAGACCTCACAGGCCATCTAGTCCAACCCCCTGCAAGAAGCAGGAAAATCTCATTCAAAGCACCCCCGACAGATGGCCATCCAGCCTCTGCTTAAAAGCCTCCAGATGTTTAATGTTCTGATTGACTTCCAGAGTAGATTCACCACTGTCATGAGAGCTAGTAGTTGTCCCTGTGTCTTAGACTATGTGCATATCATATCATAAGCAAGTAATATAAATAAAAGCATACGTGGCTATGTCCAAGCAATGCCTCCACCCATGATCAGAACAGTTTGGCCCACAAAATGGCCATGGGCCATGCAAAGATGCCTGCCAAAGGCAGCCATAGCCCACCCTTACAAACCACAGCAAATGAGGGGAGGATTGGTGGCTTTACAGCCAATTGCTAGAGGGGGCAGTTGCTTTAAATGCTGCGCTTCGCCCCCCCCCCCCCACTTGGTCCCAATTCATTCGGGTGGGCAAATAGCCCCCCACCCTCCGCCATCCAGGCTGGCCAGAAAGGGAAACGCGACAATTTCATTTTTACAAAAATGTTCATATTTGTGGAATGTTTCTTCATTTTTGAATAAATATTCTTGTGGCATAGAAGAATTTATTAGATGGGCAGTGTAGATGGATTTTCCGATCTCATATTGTTTCCAAGGCATTTATATTTCTAGGGCTAACATTAAAAGCCTCCCTATCCTCTTCATATTTGAAAGTGATTCACATAATTGTCTTTTCTGCTTGGAGGTTGTTTGTTTGTTTTAGCGTACAGACTGCCTACATTAGCTTTTATGCTTAATCTATGTGTCAGAACCCTGCTACTAGAGCCTGGATGTGGCTCTGAGTTTCAGGGTCACTGACATTGATAAGACACCTGCTACTCAGGACTCGGAGAAGAAACGGCTGCTGGACTTGGCGGGGAATCTGCGCGGGGTTTTACTGAGCGGGAAGAGACTTTTCAAATGAGGGGGAGGGTATATAAAGGATGGTTGGCCGGAGCCTCCCATTCTTGGCTTTTCTGATGTTTATGTTTCCTGCAGTAAAGTTTCTGGTGATACCACAGAGAGTCTCGTGTGTTCATTCAGGAGCGGCTGTAGTGAGCTGACACTATGATTGATCAATATTCATTAATGTAATTCTAAATTGACTTTAGTCCTCGTCTCCCCTTCCTCCTCTTTTCATTATCATTTTTTTTGTTTTAATTGGACAACAATGAAAACATTTTAAAGGTCTTGATTTTTCCTTTAAAATACCAAATTAACATGACCATTTTTATTTTCCCCAACTTCTGCATTTCTGCATGCATTATATGAACTAGTCTCCTGTTTTAATATTGTATGTTTTATGTCGATTTTATCGATTGTTTTACTGATAATTGATGTTTTATTGGTATAATCGTTTTATTGTTGTATTATTGATTTTTTTATTGTTTTTTTATCGGGCTAGGCCCCATGTAAGCCGCCCTGAGTCCCTTCGGGGAGATGGGGCGGGGTATAAAAATAAAGTTGTTATTATTATTATTATTATTATTATTATTATTATTATTATTAAAAACCCATAATTCAATCTTTTTGCTACTAATGTGACCTCTTTCTTAGATTCATCAACCGTTTGGAGCTGAGCGGTATTTCAGTCACAAAATAAAATACTGTAGAAAGCACTTATCAACATTCCTAGGATGTTCTCCTGTGCCTTTTTCTACTGCAGCAAAATTGACAGGGTGCATTGTTATAGTCATCATGGCATACATGAATAATGCACTGTGTGGGGTCACGCCATTTGTAATCTGTGAGAAAACGCAAAAAGATACCCCCGTCCACCAGATAATGTAGCCACTCAATGGAAAAGGGTATACAAACTTCTTAAAAAACTAGAACAAAAAAAGCTTTAAATGAGTTGCTAAGATAATATTGTAAATGCTAGTCTGCGGGGCTCAGAATAAGAGAATAATGAATATATGAATACATTATGCTTAGGTTTTTGAAATGGTGTGTGTGTTAGGGTGAAATATGTCCTTCCATCCAAATATGGACACTTGTATTTTTTTTCATATTTTTAGAATAATATTTATTTTTCATTAGGAGAGTCGGCTGTTAGATTTCAATGTAGTGCAATATTTTTAGGAATTGACTAGAATGCAGGGACACCAGGGTTTGAATCTCTAACCATGCTAAATCACTGGATAGCCTTGACCAGGTCATGCTCTTTTAGCCTTAGAGAGCCTTAGAGAGCAAAGGCAGGCCTATCCTTCCAAACAATTATTGCTAAAGAAATTCCTCGATAGGGTCTCCATGAGTCAAAAATGACTTGAAGGCACAACAATAGCAAAAAGATTATAGGGCGGAGATGTAGTTAATAAAATGATTTGAAAGGGGTGTGGTAAAGGGCATGGTGTCTGAATAAGACGCTAGTAAAGTGATTGGAAATAAAATACTCGATGGTTGAGATTTATTTTATTTATTCACTTTTATTTATACCCTGCCTCTCTAACCAAGGGACTCAAGGGTGGCTAACAACCACACACTTTGATCACCATTCAAAACAAAGAAAAAACTAAACACAATGAATTTAATAATATTGTGTGGGTTAGTTTAAAATCAGTTAAAATATAATACAATTAAAATGCATTTTAAAATACACAATTCCCCCCTCACCCTACAATCCCACCCAAAACCTCCCCAGCACCCCTTATTTTGCTACAAATGCCTACTGCCTGGGCTTGGCCCCATGTAAGCCGCCCCGAGTCCCCTCGGGGAGATAGGGCGGGGTATAAAAATAAAATTATTATTATTATTATTATTAAGGCAAGCAGGGACAGGGCCATCCTGCTATCTCTTGGGAGGGGCTCCACAACCTAGGAGCAGCCACTGAAAAGGCCTCTCCTGTGTTCCCAACAAACACGCTTCAGCAGATGGTGGGAAAGAGAAAAGGCCCGCCCCAGTTGATCGTAAATGACTGACAGGTTTATAGAAAGAGATACTCCTCAAATGTTCTGATCTGACAGGGAAAGTTGCTAATCCTCTGCTATGTTACATTTACAGTTGGTTTTAAAATGGCCCAGTTTCTACAAGAAGATTGTGCAGACAGACTACAAGCAGAGGAATAATACCATTGCTCAAATGATCCATTGGAACTTGTGTTAATGTGGGATTTGTGTATTAGTAGTGTTTAAATGAAATTTGTGTCTGGCATGTTGCATACATGTATTGCATCATCCAGAGTATGCTAAAGAGTCTGTAAAGAGTTAATGACTGAAAAGCTGTGTTGACCTTGATGCGTGGCTGGAACCTGGGGAGTATCCAGACTCAAGTGAGTTTGTACATTACTGATTGCGTTAGTTGAGATCTAGCTCTGTTCTGAGTTTGTGTCTGCCTAGAGTGAAAGCCAAGCCTGTGTTCGTCTGCAAGTCTGTTTTGTCTTATATAGTAAAGCTTTGTATATATTTTTTTAACATCGTTTCTGACGTCTCTTCGTTTCTGCGCTCCATTGACAACATACAACTGCTGCTACACTGCGAATTACTCTGACAACTTGTGCCATACATACCATCTGCCTGTGACAAACAACTGGTGGGATCACAAGCCTGAAAAAGTTACAGAAAATGAACACGTCAAACTACTATGGGACTTCCGAATTCAGACTGACAGAGTTTTGAGGCACAATACTCCTGACCTCACAATTGTGTTAAAAAACAAAATATGGATAATCAATGTTGCAATCCCAGGCGACAGCAGGATTGAAGAGAAACAACAGAAAAAACTGACACGATATGAGGATTTAAAGATTGAACTGCAAAGACTCTGGCACAAGCCAATCATAGGCATCACTGAAACTTTGTGGGATGACTCCCATCACTGGAATGTAGCCATTGAGGGCTATAACCTCTTTCACAGAAACAGAACAAAGGGGAGAAGAGGGGGAGTAGCCATATATGTCAAAAACAATTACGCTGCAGAAGAGATACAAGACTGCAATCTGGGAAACCAGCTTGAAAGCATCTGGATAAGAATCAAGGAAACTGGGACTCAAAAAGATCTTGTTGTGGGTGTCTACTACAGACCTCAGTGGCTGTTCCCAATCTGTAGAATTCTCTTGTGTAAGGAATTGGTTGGCCTAATTTCTATTCTCTTTTGCTGGCAAAGACCTTATTCAAATAAGTCGTCAACTATTAGGTGTTCTGGCTTTTAATATGTATACATTGTTTCTTCACCTATGTAGATGATAAAACTATGCCTGGTGGTTGACTGAGATTATTAACTGTTATAATATTCTCATTTTACGTTGTATTACTGTTTTTATCTTTTTATACTGTGAATTGTGTTTATGTTGTTGTTTATTTTGTTCAATTATGTTGTTCGGGCTTTTGCCCCATGTAAGCCGCCCCGAGCCCCCACGGGGAGATGGTGGCGGGGTATAAATAAAGTATTATTATTATTATTATTATTATTATTATTATTATTATTATTATCAAATTTATTGAAGTTTATTATTAAAAAGAAAAAAGAAAAACAAACAATCAAACATGTAACATAAGTGAAGGACTTACAGACATACCGATGTGCAGAAAACATAACAGACAAAAAAAACATAGGTTGCATCATCCCAACAGACACAACATCTATGCACCAACAATACAATTACATTAAAATTGACTTCCTTCTATTGTGCGGTGCTTTGAAAATTGATCTTTTTATATCCATTGTGCCCTTGTCTACCTAATTGCTTATTTTCTCCTTATTTACATGTTCTGGGGTGGCCCATTATTCAATCATTCTTCTCTAAACCATTTTCATATTATTATCTTGCATTTTTCTTTTTTTAAATAGTTTTTGATTGGTTCCCAATTTGTTTGTTTTCTTGGCTTGCCTTGGGTGTTTGATAATATTATGTTAGTTTTATTATTATTATTATTATTATTATTATTATTATTATTATTATTATTATTATTATTATTAATGTGTTTAATCTCTCAATGCTTTTAAGTGGATTATTGTTTAATGCTTTTTACAATTTATCTTTTAAAAAATGGTTTTAGATACTTTGCTTTTAAATACAGTATATGCTGCTCTTATTTCCCACAAAAAAGGAGATAAAATAAAAGAATGAATAAATAAATAAACAAAATGACAAAAGGGAGAGTTGCCTAAATCAGCTAAATTACCTTTACGAGGAGAAAAATCCAGTTTAATTGTAATGAAACAAGGAATTATCTTATGTTTCCTAAACCTGATTCTTAGCATCCCTTTCCTTTGATTGCTATTTGCTAATCCATGAAAGACGCCATTTCCCCCTGTATTCAGAATTTAAGTTAGCTAGAGGTAGATGTGAAACGCTCCTGAATCTCTCAAATGATACTCCAGAATTGTCCTTCAAATGGTAATGTGAAGCAAAAAAATTCAAGAACAAACCCCATCACATTATTTGTGTCGCTCATATCCTACACTTTCACACTCTTATAGCATGTGCTGGGTGCTTAGATTATGTTGTTTGCTGTTAAATGGGTACTTCAGCAATGAAACTAAGCTTGCTTAGGAATTTACACAGACCTGTTACAAGATGCTTATGTAAACCACTTGCTGTCACTTTTGCTCTCCTAGACACATATTCCTTGAGTTGGTTTCAGTACTCTACTGCATGAAGATTCCACTTCAAGCTGTACTTGCTGCCAGAAAGAATTTTTATTTCATATGGATTAAAGCACTTTTTTGTTCAGTTCCAAGAAGAACTTTGTAAGGGAATGATGAAACTTGCTAGGGTTTTTGTTTTTTTTTGGCGGGGGGGGGGGGAGAGAGAGAGAGATGTTTTTGCCGTCTTCATAATTACTTCAAGAAGAAATTATCAAATGTTATCTCTAAAACGTATTGCAAGTTGTACAATAATTCTAGGAAAATCACAATATCCCAGATAATATCAAAATATGTGAGTGCCTGTAGTTGCTGTGTGCCTTCAAATTATTTCTGACTTAAAACAAATTTTGTTGGCAAGAGTTTTCTTGCCAACATCTTCCACCATCTTTCTATCTAAGGCAAATTAAGAGTGTGACTTCTCCGAGGTTACCCAGAAGGTTTCTGTGGCTGAGAGGAATCTGAACCCTAATATTCCAGGCTGTCTCTCTCTTTTATTCGGTTACTGAATTTCATCATTAATTTTAATTAATCCTAATTAATTAACCCTAATTCTAATTAACCTAGGAGCCCCGGTGGCAAAGTATGTTAAAGTGCTGAGCTGCAGACCGAAAGGTCCCAGGTTCAAACCCCGGGAGTGGCATAAGCGGCCGCTGTTAGCTCCAGCTCCTGCCAACCTAGCAGTTCGAAAACATGCCAATGTGAGTAGATCAATAGGTACTGCTCTGGCGGGAAGGTAATAGCGCTCCATGCAGTCATGCCAGCCACATGACCTTGGAGGAGTCTACGGACAACGCCGGCTCTTCGGCTTCGAATTGGAGATGATGATGATGATTATTATTATTATTATTATTATGAGTCTTTCCTTGGACAAATGTGTTTGATAAAGAAAATAATACATGGGTACCATCACATACACATACAGAATTTACTCATGAAGACTCCTAGCTTTATGAGACAAGGCACACATAAACACATTTCTATATAGGGGAAATTTTACTTTCTTGCTTGTGGAGGATTCTTTAGACAAGGATAGTAACCCACAAGAACTAATGTACTAATGTATTCCAGGTATATGATGATCTTACTGAGGATCCACCCTAATCAGTTGGAGGGAGTTATGTTGTAGAGCCATAGCCAAGCCCTTGGGAGCATTGGTGGTTGGCAACCATTATGTTGAGAAGACGTATCCAGCAACCTTAGTGGTCTCCTCATATGTTGAGGTCTCCTTATGAGGAGATTTGCTAGAAACTATTTTTCAGTGCAACTGGACCTTGAGTTGGATTCTGGAATCTGTTGCTTCATGTGTCAGATGAAAACTAGAGAAGTAGCTAGATGGTATACAAAGAATGAAAACCACTGGACAGCATTACTCCTTTTATATGAGACTAGCTGTGCCCGGCCACGCGTTGCTGTGGCTAGGACTTAATTTTACTTTTCTTTTTGTTGTATGAATGTAGAGGCGTGGATGAGAGGTTGTGCTGTCAATTTTCAAAGTTGTGGGGCGTTTAATTTAGTTGTTTTGTCCGGTGCCGTGATTCCATTACCCTTTTATATATATAGATTTCACCTATGAGATTTCATCAACTGTAAGAATGATTGGGTTGTGCCTGTCTGCCACACAGAGGAAGAAAAAAGAGATGGCAACTCCTAATTCAACACCACCACCATAAACATAGTTAATTAGAGGTTCAAAGTTAGATACTGAAATATTGAACCCTCAAAGATATCTGCCTGGTAGTGTGATTAAATCCCCCCTTTGCACTTTACCCAGATTTTATAAAAATCTGACATGTTAATGAAGAAATGTGTCAATTTTGGTGTTGTCCAAAACTGGAAAAAACTGATTTTTCAGCCATCCTGTATCATAAATGCACAAAATTTCATCTCCATGGAATATTCTGAATATTTCTTATTCCTCTGAGGGTCCATTTTCAATCCTGTTTCCAGGGAGAGAAGTACATGTTTTTAGATTGTTTTTTTGTTTCTAACAAAATTCATAGTTCTAGCTCCCCAATAACCCAGCTATTTCAATGCCATCACAATCACATTGCTGTAAATAAGAAAAAAAAATCAAACCATGTTTTGGAAAAATGATCTGTCAGAAGAAACAAGGCACTAGGTGGCACCATAATATTATAGTTCAGTTTTCAGCTGCTCTATAATCCTAATTTAACGTATGTTTAAGAGAATGTGTGGGGCTGTTAATAGAACAATTTATATATTAACATGTCTTTATTAGATATGATTTTAATTGTTTGAAGCATGCGGATGACTAACATTTCAATTTTATTCCAAACTTGCAAAAGACAGTGAAAATCCAGAAATAAGGCTATAATTGTAAATGCATTAGATACCTGAGCCAAAATTTATTGGATACATTTGTATCCTATCTTTTTAGCAAATGGTGCTCAACATAGCTAAGAGCTGTAAAATAGGAAGAAAAATGCAACATTAAGAAACCTATTTTAAAAAATTAGGTGAAACAATAAAATTTATAAAATCAGTAACACAGCTTGTTGAACAAATTACATATTTATGATGGCTATTAAAAGTCAACTAATGAGGCAAGCATACATATCTATATCTACATGTGCACACTTGCTGGTAGAAGTAATCAAAGAATGTTTTAGTTAGACCTTCCTTGGCAAGGAATTCACATGCTTTAGAATAACTACTAGCTGTGCCCGGCCACGCGTTGCTGTGGCGAAGTCTGGTGGTATGGGAAATAAAGTATTGAGGAATTGATGGTAGTTAAGGTCAAGGGTAAAGGTTTTCCCCTGACATTAAGTCCAGTTGTGTCTGACTCTGGGGGTTGGGGCTCATCTTGAGTCTACACTGCCATATAATCCAGTTGAAATCAGATAATCTGTATTTTATAGGCAGTGTGGAAGAGTGATTGAAGTGGCCCTGGGCTGAGTGGGTTGCTAGGAGACCAAGTGGGTGGAGCTTAGCCTTCTAACTGACAGCAGACCAAGTGGGTGGAGCTAGCCTTCTAACTGGAAGCAATTGGATAAAAACAATTATTCCTCTCCCTCTAATTAGGACTTTATATTTCTTTTCTTTTTGTTGTATGAATGTAGAGGCATGGATGAAGGGTTGTGCTGCCAAGTTTAGTGTTTCAGTTTAGTGGACTCAGGGCGGATCACATTACACACATAGAGCAAACATTCAATGCCCATAAACACATCAGAGACCGAGACAGACAGACGCAGAGGCAATTTAACCTTCTCCTGAGGGGATGTTCGATTCTGGCAACAGGGGGAGCAGCTGCTTCATCACCCACTCTGACCGCACTTCCTCATTCCAAGTCGTAAAAATTAGTTAAACTTGCCTCCCCACTTTTATAAGTGGTACCTTATTTCCTACTTGATAGATACAACTATCTTTCGGGTTGCTAGGTCAGTAACGAGCAGGGGCTATATTTTATTTTTAATTGATGGGTGCTCACCCCGCCACGGGCTGGCCTCGAACTCATGACCTCATGGTCAGAGTGATTTATTGCAGCAGCTGTTTACCAGCTTGTGCCACAGCCCGGCCCCCACCACAGCCCGGCCCAGCCCGAGGTTCGACTAGATGGCCATGTGGTTTCTTCCAACTGTATGATTCGATGATTATTGGTAAGACATGACATAAAATTTAGCTTCCAATTTCAGTCAGTCTCTCCTCCTTTCCATAAATAAATTAAAACTTATCGGCTTTTGTCCTGAGTGGGGAAAGACCTGATGCAGCAATATGCTAGTTACAAATGCAACCATTTAAACTCAACTGGAGTCCGAGGAGGACTGTAAATAGCTGACCAAGTACTTGTTAAAATGATGTTAAGTCTCAGCTGTGTTACTTAGCTGATGAAAACCTGTGAGGACTCAAAAAGCTTGAATGCATTATTGAGTTTATGCTTTTTTTTCAGGAAGATCTTTAAGAGAAGAAGGCTGTGAAGAGGGTGTAGTTTAGTGTACAAATGATATAGCTTAAGTTTGTTGAGTTTTAGGGTTCTGTTGAGACTACTGGTGCTGTTTTCAGCAAGCAGTGTAAACGTAGGTTTCTAACAAAAGAAATACATCATTTATAAAGTTTTTGCTTTGTACTGTGGACTGTAGCATTGTTGCTACTTCTCTCATCTTCAAACTGTTCCCAAGAAAAAATATGCAACAATTACATGCCAAGTACATTGCACAGGGAGAGCATGGCTCATTATAATCTCGTATCATCATTTAAACCATGCTCGCAAGGGGACATTACAAAGTAACAAAATGTGCCTTGTGGTCTTGCAGAAGAAAGAAATTAATGCTCATGGAATCATATTTGAATGTTTAAATATTCATTCAGAATCAGTGCGGAGGGAGGAAAGAGCCCTTCTTAGTGTTTTCTGTAAGCAGTATTTTAAATGTGTACGATTACTTTATGGGCATTAATTAAATTTATTGTTCTCATAGAAATGAGAAATTCATACAAAGAATTGTCATGGGCCTGTTTAAAATGACAATAGCGAGGAAACATTTCAGAAATGATAGTGCAATGTATACAATTTAAGGCATGCCTGGGGTTTTCATCGTGTTCTTTCTGTCCTCTGTGAAACAAAATCACATTGTGAAAAAATTGGGGTGATGAAAGAACATACCCAATGAAATGAAGACTATTACTTGAATTATATGATTCAAATGTATGGTACTGTTTCATACCCATAGCTACAAACGGATGAGGAATGAATGGACTCAATATAGGAAAAAAGGGAAACGAACAGAAAAAAAAGTGAATAAAAGATCTGAGTTTGTTTCTTCCTTACTATCATCAAGCAAACTCACCCTGTGGGATGGGAAAGGGAGCAGGATGGGGAAGGAAATTCTAAAATACATTAAACATAGCTGATTTATTTTAGAATGAAAATGTGTGGTTATCAGTTCAGTATTTCAGTTGTCTTGATAGAGTAATATTAAAGCCATAGTTTTTAGGCACAGTTCTACAGCTGTGGCACAGGCTGGTAAACAGCTGCTGCAATAAATCACTCTGACCATGAGGTCATGAGTTCGAGGCCAGCCCGTGGCGGGGTGAGCACCTGTCAATTAAAAATAAAATATAGCCCCTGCTCGTTGCTGACCTAGCAACCCGAAAGATAGTTGCATCTATCAAGTAGGAAATAAGGTACCACTTATAAAAGTGGGGAGGCAAGTTTAACTAATTTGCAGCGTTGGAATGAGGACGTGAGGAAGTGCCATCAGAGTGGATGATGAAGCAGCTGCTCCCCCCTGTGGCCAGAATCGAACATCCCCTCAGGAGAAGGTTAAATTGCCTCTGCATCTGTCTGTCTGTTGTCTCTGTCTCGGTTCTATGTGTATATGGGCATTGAATGTTTGCCTTATATGTGTAATGTGATCTGCCCTGAGTCCCCTTCGGGGTGAGAAGGGCGGAATATAAATACTGTAAATAAAATAAATAAATAAATAAATAAATAAATAAATAAATAAATAGAAGAGGGATATTGCTGATCAACCATGGAAAGAAAGACAATAGACCAGTAGTTCTCAACCTGTGGATCCCCAGGTGTTTTGGCCTCCAATTTCCCAGCAGTTTACCGGATGTTAGGATTTCTGGGAGTTGAAGGCCAAAACATCTGGGGACACACAGCACTAGACACAGAAACTGCGTTGAAACAACTCCCCCTTTTTAAACTATAAATCTATTTAATGTTTAATTCCTGTGTTGCAAAAGTGAGCAACTGAAACAGATAGTTCCACCCAGACATTCTCCCCAGGTGAAACACCTGAGCCCCAAAGGAGACTCCAAAATCTGGAAGGCCAATCTGAAAAGCCCTCTCACAAGCCACATGGTTTTACCATACATCAAGGGAACCACTGATCACATAGGCAAACTGATGAGGAAGCACAACCTACAAACCATCTACAGACCCACAAAGAAAATCCAACAAATGCTACGGTCAGCGAAAGACAAGAGGGATCCTCTCTCCTCTGCAGGAGTCTACCGTATACCATGCAGCTGTGGACAAGTCTACATAGGGACCACCAAATGCAGCATTGCCCAAACAAGAGTCAAAGAACATCAAAGGCACTGCAGACTCACTCAACCAGAGAAATCAGCCATAGCAGAGCACTTGCTGAACCAACCTGGACACAGTATATTATTTGAGAACACAGAAATGCTGGACCACTCCAACAACTATCAAGACAGACTACACAGAGAAGCCATTGAAATCCACAAGCATGTGGACAACTTCAACAGAAAGGAGGAAACCTTGAAAATGAACAAAATCTGGCTACTAGTATTAAAAAACTCAAAAATCAGAACAGTAAATAAGAAGCAACACTCTGAAAACAGAGGAGTTCCAGATATGGGCAGCTAACGACTCCGAACAAAGGATGCCCCCAGGCAGGAAGAATCCAGGAGATGAAGCTATTCAATGCTAATTAAGGTGATTAACTACAACATTCACACTGGCCTCTTCTCTCACCCTGGACTTTCCACAGATATATATAAACCTTCCTTGCTTAGTTTCTCCATACCTCACCTCTGAGGATGCCTGCCATAGATGTGGGCGAAACATCAGGAGAGAATACTTCTAGAACATGGCCATACAGCCCGGAAAACATACAACAAACCAGGGTTACTTGGGCTTAAACAAACTCAGCAAAGCCTACTGTAGCTTTGAAACCTAAGCTAATCCCCCCCCCAGACACACACACGCCAATTGCCACCAAACTGTTATACTACCTTCTTTTGATGCCTATAACAGATTTCTAGTAAGCTGCTGACCAGCTTCAGCTGACCAGCTCTCTCAACTGTCTGCTCACTCATTCACTCAGGATCCTTGCCTGGCTTGCTCGCCCTAAGAAATAATTTCGATCCTATGAGGAACTGAAGAGGAAAGCAGGAGTTTATAAACCCTCCAAATACACCTTCCATGCTCTTACTGTAGCACATGGAACCGTGACACATTTTCACTGTCCTCTTCCCCAGTGAGGGCCAGCAAAGATGTCTCCCAACATGAAATGATGCACAAAACAGGAAAGGAGATGGGGAATATAATAGGATGGAAAGATGTAAACTGTGAGCCACTGTCTTACACTACTCTTCAGGATCAAGAGACATAGTGTGGATATAAATTTAAATTTTATTCACATCATTTTTGATAAGCTATTAGTTTTTAGAAACATGATAGAAATAATTTAAGCTTCAAAAGTGCAGAATATGGGAGAAACCAAAAGTGACAAGACTCTGGATGCTTAGTTCTTTAAAAGTGTGCTGTCAACTGCATTTGTGAACTGCCACTGTCTTCTTTTTTCCTGCAGGTACCTCATCTTTAATGTCAAATGCTGACATCCTCTGATCCTCTGATCCTCCTCATCATAACTGTAGCCATAGAAGTGAGCCTTTGCAGATGGGCGATAGTGTCATACCCTAGCCACCTTTGGCTTCTGAACCTGATCCAGAAAGGAACTTTGACCAGGATGAAGCTTATTCTGACCTTTTACCCAGTTCTCCGAGCTCCTTTCAGTTACAGCTGCCAACTGTTGATAGTTCAGATGCTTCCTTAATTGGGAGAGATACTGAAGATGTTACTCCCGTGGCTGAACCAGATGCCCAGAGTTCCCCAGAGAATGTGCCCTTCAACCGAAAGGAGTTTTTGCATCGCTAGAGATCAGAAAAACAAGGGCTTAGAAGGAGTAACTGCTTGGCATCTCGAGGGGATTGTGGATAAGAAGATTCCCTTGGGAACCTTTGGGGAGTTTGGTCTCCCTTCGTTGGGATCTGATCTTCGTTCCATAAAAGTGCCTGGCACTGCAGACAATTTGCGGTGTCAACGTAGTGTTTTCCTGAGAGCACTTCACCGACTCCAGTTCCCTGATTTCACCAAGCCAAGCCTCCTGTTTCTGGCGGCCAAGCCGAGCCGTGACTCCCGTTTTAAACTGGAGTAAGTTCACTTCCTTTGCCTTGTTCCTGAATCAAATTTGATTTTCGCTTCGTCTTGTTCCTGCTTTGATATTGACAATCTCCTAGTTACTGGAGACTTTGTTATTCAGCCTTGCTTCCTTGTTGTTCCCCTCTCAAACTTCCCAACAGTTTGAGCATGTTTCGGTTTTTGGATTTTGGACAATAATATTGGACATTTTCTTTCATCTTTTTGGACTTATTCATACCTCATCAAAAAGGACTGTTTCCCACTCATCCTTTCTGCTTATGCATTCCTGAATTTATCTTTGCTTTAATAAAGATATTATATGATTATTGGCTTCTGTCTAGTTTCCAGTGTTCACGCTGCCTTGGGGTGCAACAGATAGTTTAACAGTCTTCTTCTCCTTATCAGATAGTTTTAGAAAACCACAGTTGTTAATGCTCATTTTTGACATTTTAAAAATATTATAAGCAAACCTGAAAAAAATGAACAGAAATAGATATTGGGCCGGGCTGTGGCACAGGCCGTTGAGCAACCAGCTGAAACAAATCACTCTGACCAAGAGGTCATGAGTTCGAGGCCAGCTCGGCGCCCCGTGTTTGTCTTGTCTTTGTTCTATGTTAAGGCATTGAATGTTTGCCTTATATGTGTAATGTGGTCCGCCCTGAGTCCCCTTTGGGGTGAGAAGGGCGGAAAATAAATACTGTAAATAAATAAATAAATAAATATTTCTGTTCAAAAATAATTTTTCACACATACTAGCCAGGCACCCCCATTCTGTATCTTTGCATTCCATTTTTTCTGCCGAAGTGAAGTATCTTGCATTTGTCCCTGTTGAACTTCATTTTGTTAGTTTCGGCCCATCTCTCTAATTTGTTAAGATCGTTTTGAATTCTGCTCCTGTCTTCTGGAATGTTAACTATCCCTCCCATATTATTTTATATAGTCTAGAAATTATGGACAATATGATACATAAAATAAAATATAACAGTAGACGAGAAGTTAAAGAGAGACTATATACCATGGAATACTCCAAATGCTGTCCCACCCATAGAGGTTTGTGCAGGAGTAGGACACACCTGCCTTTCTTGTCTGATATTCTGAAAGGACCTTGATGCTCTTGGTATTCAGCACAGCATATAAATTATCTATCCAACCATATATCTCAACACCATTCCATTCCAGGACTCACTTTTTTGTTCCTCCTGACTTCCCCCATTTTCCTTTCATTTAATCTTATCAATTGCAACTCTTTTTTTTTCTGAGTTCCATAAGATTTGGTCTTACCAACCCCCTACAAAGGAAGTAAACAGATTAATTTGCCTCACACAAAAGACATGTGGTACATTTCCTCCAGTCCTTATATTATTTCTCCCAAGGATGCAGTCCTTATTTCATGGGATCTGATAGCACAATGACTTAAAAACTAGGCATGTCTGATCGATGAAAAAAATGTTTCAATTCTCGTTTCTAAAATAGGGGGTGCCGGCGCTTCAAAATAGAAACTATTTCCAATTTTTTCACCCAAAAATTTCAGATATTTCTGAAAATTCATAATGATTCTAAATGTTTCTAAAATGGCAGGAGTGCATGCGCAATCACAAAAAAAAAAAATCTGCACCCGGGGGGGACTTTTACAGGGCTATCCTGCCCTCATTTCTGGAGCTATCCTCATCAAATTTGGTATAGTGGGAGAACACATTCAACACTCTTAGCTCAACAAATTGCAGAACGTTTCCTGTATCCTACAATTTTTGGCAAATTTTCATAACTTTTTATAATACACTATTTTTTAATATTTGAAAAAACCTGTTCCTGGTTTGAAAGTCTTATTTCCTGTTCAATGGGGTTTTTATCACTGTGAAAGTTCCTCTTGTAATTGTGTACCTTTGTTTCTGTGGCCAGAAATCCACAAAAATGGTGGACATTTGCAGACACAGGAAACTTTGAAAACTAGAAATTCCCTTGATATATTTTTAAGCAAGAAGGACACTGGAAATCAATGGTGTCTCTGGCTATGTGATCCCACAAGCCTCAAACACAATGCCTTCTTAATGAAATAGACTAGTGATTCTGCAAAGGTATGCTATGATCCAACAAGAACTATTCGTAACAAAATTGAAAACTAGATAATTTTTTTAAATAATATGGAAAAAAAATAACCCTGGAATTCACAGCTCTAAATAGCTGAGCGCTACCCAAAATTAACACACTCACAAGAGAAGGAACGAGCAACTAAACCCTAACCCTTTCTCCAAACCCCTCTGTGGGAACAGCCAGACCGGCCCCCTTCACCTTCTCTCTCCCTCCAGCAACGGAGACCAGACCACCACCCTCTCCGTGCAAAACCCAGCCCAGAATGGCTCGCCTGGGCTACACACCGGGCTTGTATGGCAATCTTTCATGTGGACGCAGAGGACATTAGCCCCCACCTTTACGTCTATCATGGAAGCTTCTGATTGGCCAGGGAGTGGCAACCATGTTAGGCTGCGCTAAAGTCCCATTCAAGGTAGGTTGCAGAAACAATTTTTTTAAAAAAAATATTTTAAAATTTTTTTAAAAAATTGGAAAAAAAATTACCGAAACATTAAGAAACAATTAGAGAATGGGCCAACGTTGGTTCGAATTACATTGCCGGTTGCGCCATGAGACAACGTCTCGGAATGCGTATCAAAAAGCGAGAACAATCCGAAATAAATCCGATTTGATATAAGATTCAAAACGATTTTTGGACATGTCTACTAAACACCCTTCAATCATTAAGGAGTCCCCCCTTCTTTAATATTATAATGGAATCTAATAAATGAGGCCACATTAATAGAACAATCTATCAAATTAATAACTTAGCAAGTTAACTCGTTATTTCCGAGCTCTTTCTCTCTCACACACACATAAATGCACAGTATCTATTCTACCTGTTTGGTATTTGATGATCAAACTCTTTCATGTTAAGACTGATAGAAAGATGGCAAATATGTGCAGATGAAAAAAGGACATCTAACTGCAGGCTCCATCCCTTTTATCCAAGGCACAGCACGATAAAATATAAAGAAAGAAAAATGTTTGTACTTTGCAAAGAAAATTTGACAAGCCTCTGCTTGTCCAGGGGACATTTTACATTATCTAAGAAGTCTATTAGTGTCACACTTCATATGAATACTTTATAGTGAGAGTGGGGAAAGTGTAGCTGTGGGCCATATGTGTTCCCCAAGGCCATTTTGAAATTCCTACTCTAAGTAAATGACAAAAGAAACACTTGGTTAAAATGCCTCCCTTCACTACCTTGGGAAAGAAGAGTCAGTTTAGCCACATCACCTTCAAGAGGTCCAAAAATGTGGAATAATTGCCCCTTATGAGCCTAAAAAGGTTAAAATGGAATTATGTAACTGTGCATAAAGGTACAGAAACACTCATGACTTGAAAGAATCAATGCTAATGCTCAATTCCTTGGCATTTTCCCCTTGTTTATATTATGCCCAGTTGTTGTGGTCATTGTGCCGTCCGCCGGACAATAAAAAGCTATAAAACTGAAACGTGCTGTCCTTTATCCGGGCGAACTGCAAATCCCTATAAGCTGTCCTATAGATATTGAACGACTGAGTCTGGATAACTTCAAAAAAGGATGTTTATTCATACAAGGTTGTAAACCTGGCACAGATCTTAAAGTTGCAGAAAATGAAACAAATTTCCATAGGTTTTAGTTGCAGAATTATCCCTGGTTCCAGAAGGCAAAAGTGATTATAAAACCACTATACCCTAATCACGCTGCCTATGTTAGAAGGAGAAACTCTTTCCTTCCCTATCTTTACAGCAAAGATTAGTTCTAGAAGCGATGGAATAACTTTGCTCCTCTAACTAGATTTCCTATTCCAGATCAATATAATTCAATACTTATCTAATTTGGATAGGCTTAGATTGGCCTGGTTTTGAGGATGATTTGTCCCAGTTAGCCTTGCACAGCTCCAGCACGTTGGAAGACAATAGCCAGAATGAAGCTCCAAAATGGAGACTAGACCCTGGTAAAAAGGGCGGTCCTAAGATGTTGCACTCTTTGACCAATCACTGCAAAGAAAACTGCAGCCAGCTATTGCAGATTCCAAGCCACTTTTCCTAGGCTTTTGCAGCCAGAGGCTCAAACAAAATGCAAAGGAGGGAAAACAAACAAACGACCAATAGGTAAGGCAAACCATCGTCCTGGGGGACGGAACACTCCCCGCTAAATTCCCAGGATGTGGGAATTTACCAATCAAAAACATACAAACACCTTTGTATACACAACAATACAACAGTATAAAACTTTAAACATCTCCAATAAGCAACACGAGGTCACTAATTGGTCTGTCCAGGACAGACATTTTGTCCTTACTATGAGTCTTTACTTGAACTTTTCTAACCTTACCGTCAGGGCAAGGAAAGGTCTTTAGTATAATGCCCATAGGCCAGGCATAGCGGGGCAAGTCTTTGTCCTTTGGCAACACAAGGTTTCCCACCTTGGCATTGTCCTTTGGGGTTTGCCAGAGTCTTCTGGTTGGAAGCTGGCTTAAGTATTCGGCCTTCCACCTCTTCCAGAAGTGGTTGGCTAAGGTCTGCACATGCAAAATTGGTGCCACAGTCCGACCAAATTGACTTAATTGGCCCTCTGAGGGCTATGAACCTTTTCAATGCGTTTATGAATGATGAAGTGTCCATTCCCTCTGCAACCTCTATATAGACAGTTCGTTTTGACAAACAAGTAAACAAACCCGCCCATCTTTTGTTATTTACAACACCACCCCTGGTTTTCCTAGTGACAACCTCCCAAGGACCAAACACATCGATTCCCACATGGGAAAAGGGTGGGTCTGTCAAAGTCCTATCCTGAGGTAGTTCTGCCATCAACTGACTTTGACAGTTTCGTCTGAGTCGCCGACATTTGACACATTTGAAAATACAACTGTTGACCAACCTTTTGGCATTAACTACCCACAGACCTTCATTTCTAAGGGCTGCCTCAGTCAGAGTTCTACCCTGATGATGGATCCTTTCATGGTGATGCCGAACGAGCAGCAATGCAGTGTGACTATTAGGGGGTATGATGATGGGGTTTTTTATGCACGCCTTGAGTTTAGCTTTGGCTAACCTTCCTCCAACTCTCAAAATACCCTCCTTGCCTAGAAATGGGTTTAACTCATGCAAGAAACTCCGACTGGGGGTGTCAAGCCCTTGTTCTAACCTGGCTATTTCTAGACTAAACTCATGCCTCTGAACTGACCTGAATATTACTCCCTTAGCCTTCAACATGTCCTGAACTTGCAAAGGCTGACTATCTTTGCAGACTAAGCGATGTATAAGCCTAGCAACTGCTCTAAGACTGTGCCACTCCGAAAAACGTTCAAAACGGTGTGGTTCCAGGCAAGATCTTTGGCCCATCTTGATTTCTGTGGTTGATTTGCAGGCTTTCACCTCTGCACTTCGTGAGACTTGAGCATTCATAATGTCCGAAAACCTTTGCTCATCTTTCGAGAGCGCTGTGGCTTCGTCTCTCTCAGAGACTTTGAAGATGGAGGAATACTCTGGAGTTATTGCTTGGCAGTAGACCGAGATATGACTTAGGCAACTGCGCACAAGTGTAGGACGTCCACCTTTAAGCACCTGTGCTTGATTGGAGTCCAACGACGATGGTGGGTGCATCTTGTTTATGCACACTGGGCCTATGACTGTCCAGCCTAATGGCAATTGTTGTGCGATAGGTGCACCTGGAGGTCCTTTAACTTGGTCGTTCACACAGAACAAGCTCGGGCAGTCCGAGCCAAGCAAAAGGGCAATGTCCACATCTGGCCGAAAGGCTGGTATAGCATTCTTTAACCGTCGCAAATGTGGATGAGCCTCCACAACTTCTCTAGTTACAATTTGTTTTCTGTTCCGAGGGATGGAGGAACACTCAATCAGGTCTGGCAACTTGAACTGTCTCTTCTGGTCGCAAGAGGAGACAACAAAGCCAGATGCTATGCGACCCTGCAACTTCTTTTTTCCTGCACACGTAGTCATAGTGTAGTCGACCATCTTGGTTTTAAGGTCAAACATGCGGAAGAACTCTGGAGTAGCCAGGGAGGCATCGCTCTGTGAATCTAGGGCCACATAGAGTCTCTTTTTAAGCCAAGGGCTCTTGGATGGATATACATCCACTAGGCAGATAGGATGACAGACTCTGAACTGGTGCACGTTAGAGCATAGTTCAGTGCAGGCGACCGATGGAGCATCCTCCTGCATCCGTGACGCGGCCTGCATGTTGGTGGCTTCAGTAGATGACCCTTCTTTGGAAAACGTGTCCCCTTTGGCGTGGGAGACAGCGTCAGAGTTGTGCATCGCGGTGCAATGCTTAAGGCTGTTACACCTTGCGCATTTGACATCCTCTTTGCAGTTGGATGCAAAGTGAAGAGTTGCTCCACAGCACCTAAAACATATGCCCAGCTTCTGTACAATCTGTTGTCTTTCTTTATAAGGCTTCTTGCCAAATTCCCGGCAGTTGGCCAAACTGTGAGGCTTTTGGTGAATGGGGCAGAGCACCTCCTTCACCTCTGACTTGGATTCGTTGGCCCTGTGCTGAGTTTCAACAGCCCTAACACTAACCGGTCTTTTGGCCTCTCTGGATGGTTTCTTGTCCACTTCAGGTGCCTTCTCTGGCTGGGTCCCTTGGTATAAGGTGGGGAGGCCCGTCTGCGGATCATTCCTTTCTCTGGCCGCCCTGGTGATGAACTGGACCAAATGAGAAAATGGAGGGTATGCCTGGGAGTGGGCCTCCTTGTAGTTGAAGACCTCCTGTCCCCAGCGTTCTTGCAAAGTGAAGGGCAGCTTGGTCAAGATCTGCCTCTGGGACAGGTGCTGATCGAGGCACTTCAAACCGGGCAGTTCTGGATTCTCCTTGGCCGACTCTAATTCCGTAAGGAGATCGCTGAGGTCCCACAAGAGTTTGAAGTCTTTGAGTTTCAAAGCTGGGAACCTTTGGAGCTTGTCCATAAGAGATGCTTCAATCTCTGTGCTGGCCCCATACCGCTGGTCTAATCTGTCCCAGGCCTTTTCCAAGGCTTTGTTGGGATCAGCTACGTGGGCTGCGTAGATCTTCTTAACTTGTGAGGATGAGGCTGGGCCCAACCATGCAGCCAGAAGAGTCAGTTCTTCCTCAGGCAATAACTTTAAGTCTCTGATTGCTCTCTGGAAGGTGGCCTTCCAGAGAAGAAATTCCTCAGGCTTGTCCGAAAACTTTTCGACACCCTTGTCCTTAAGATCTCTTCTGGGGCTTCTGATGATGGAGACAAGCTGGGACTCTGGCGTCGAAGGGAACAATTGAGGAGTTTGCTGTTGTGGAGTGGACTCCCACCGTGTACCTTGCGTCAACCTTTGGCCTCTTGGAGGGATGACATCGACCACTGACGAATCGATGGTTCCCTGTGCAGCTGTCTGTAGGGGCCAACTAGCGCTCGGCCTTGGGGCCCTGATTGACTGACCTAGGGTTTTAGCAGGAGGCACAGGTAGCTCGAGCAAGGGTGAGCTCCCCGCTATGACGCTCTGCTCTGCAGGAAACTCAAAAGTGACTTTGGGGCCCTGCTCTGGGTAAGGAGAGAAGTCTTCCTGTTCCTCATCCGAAAACTGGCTGTTCATGCTGCCAAGGTGCGCAAACACTTTGGCAGAAGGATCCTGTATTGGTAACTGGCTTACATTTTCTTCTGTGAGTGGCTCAATTAGGGCTTTGGCCAAAGTCTCAGCCCTTACCCTTTTGGCTGCGGCATCCATCTTTATTCTAAGCATCTCTATACGAGCCTGTTCTATTTGCATTTCGCTTTGTCTATGGGCCTGTTCTATTTGCATTTCGCTTCGTCTATGGGCCTGTTCTATTTGCAGTCGTTGCTCTTCTTCTTTAAAGGGAAGGGTGAGATCAGCTGCCTTAGCATCAGCCTCCGCCCCCGCCACTTTACTCTGCAGCTCCAGACGTGCAGCCTCCTTAATGTGCAAGGCAGCTAGGGAAGAGATGGCACTCCCAGCAGCAGAAGACTTGCTAGAGTGGCTGTGTTTAGACGATGCACGCTCCCTTAGTTTAGATACCTGACTAGAGCGGTTGGACTTAAGACTAAGTGCCACAGCAGGTGATTTTAAAAGATTGGTCTCATGGCTGCATAAGGAAGCTAGGATTGCCCTCACCCTATTTTCTTTCTCATTAGTGTCAGCTAAAACACTCACTATTTCTAACTCTGAATCCTTGGCGTTAATGCGCTCGAGGACCTGGACTATCTTAGACACCAAACCCCTCCAAAGACCGAAGGTCTCTTCAAGGTCTGTCTGTAATATGGATGGCACCCTTGTAATACCCAAGCTCTCTATTCTGCCCATTAATGTTACAATGCGCTCCCATGCCGAACCTAACCTCACATGGAGGAGCTCCTTTTCATCTATTAGATGGGCTAGCATCTTGGCTGAAGGGTGCTTTATCCTTTGGGGCCTTTCATTCCTAATTTCAGCCTCAGAAGGAGATATACCATTTGTATCATCTTGAAATTGCATAGACATTATGTATTCTTAATAGCAAGTAAATTTACAACAAAGGCAAATGCAATATACCTGCAAGTAAATTTACAATAAAAGCAAATTCAATATATAATACAATTCACAGCACTTAACCATAGCAATATATATCACTAAGTAACTATACTTTACAAAGATAGTGACCTTTGGCGCCAGACTTTGGTGGGCAAGCTGCAAAATGTCAACTGACAGCAACTTGCCACTTGATACCTCCCTTGCCCGAGTGACGTAAACTGCCAAAATGGCGACTTCGCCAAATTTTCAAGCACCTCGTGCTCTGCGGCTCGAGGCCTGCCGCCGAAGGAGCACCGAGGCTGGCTTTGGAAAGGAGGAGAGAAGAGACGCCTCCTCCCCGCTGTGAAGGGAGGTCACCACCGCAGGTCGATGAAGCAGGTCACCACCGCAGGACGATGAGGCAGGTCACCACCGCAGGACGATGAGGCAGGTCACCACCGCAGGACGATGAGGCAGGTCACCGCCGCAGGTCAATGAGGCAGGTCACCACCGCAGGACGATGAGGCAGGTCACCACCGCAGGACGATGAGGCAGGTCACCACCGCAGGACGATGAGGCAGGTCACCACCGCCGGACCATGAGGCAGGTCACCACCGCAGGACGATGAGGCAGGTCACCACCGCCGGACCATGAGGCAGGTCGAAGCCGGCCGAGTGCTCCGGCCGAACTCGCAGCAGCGTTGCCAGGCCTGTCCAGGTTCTAGCCTGGTTCTGGTGGGCTTCACGCCTCAGAGCCAGCCAAAGAACTGTCGCTGGTGCTCCGCGGCTCGAGGTCTACCGCCGAGGGAGCCCTGGACGTTGCTGGGAACTGCACAGCCTGTGCAAACCCAGAAAGCCACTGGGCCACGTGCGCACACGCGAGCCAAATAGCAAGGAAATAGAGCCCCACTATTTGACTCCTTCAGGTCTGAGAGCGGGCTCCACTGCCTCAGACGCTGGTAGAGTCTTTAGGTATGCAGACTGAGCTCAGGCGGAAAAGCCGCAGCCTATACTAAAACTTCCTAAACTATAAAAAACTATAAAGCCGTGCAAGCTAGCTGAAGCGGAAAAACCGCTGATCGACCTCAAAACTGTGCCGTCCGCCGGACAATAAAAAGCTATAAAACTGAAACGTGCTGTCCTTTATCCGGGCGAACTGCAAATCCCTATAAGCTGTCCTATAGATATTGAACGACTGAGTCTGGATAACTTCAAAAAAGGATGTTTATTCATACAAGGTTGTAAACCTGGCACAGATCTTAAAGTTGCAGAAAATGAAACAAATTTCCATAGGTTTTAGTTGCAGAATTATCCCTGGTTCCAGAAGGCAAAAGTGATTATAAAACCACTATACCCTAATCACGCTGCCTATGTTAGAAGGAGAAACTCTTTCCTTCCCTATCTTTACAGCAAAGATTAGTTCTAGAAGCGATGGAATAACTTTGCTCCTCTAACTAGATTTCCTATTCCAGATCAATATAATTCAATACTTATCTAATTTGGATAGGCTTAGATTGGCCTGGTTTTGAGGATGATTTGTCCCAGTTAGCCTTGCACAGCTCCAGCACGTTGGAAGACAATAGCCAGAATGAAGCTCCAAAATGGAGACTAGACCCTGGTAAAAAGGGCGGTCCTAAGATGTTGCACTCTTTGACCAATCACTGCAAAGAAAACTGCAGCCAGCTATTGCAGATTCCAAGCCACTTTTCCTAGGCTTTTGCAGCCAGAGGCTCAAACAAAATGCAAAGGAGGGAAAACAAACAAACGACCAATAGGTAAGGCAAACCATCGTCCTGGGGGACGGAACAGTCATATTTTCAGATTCTTAAACAAATTTAAATGGGCATAAATTTTGCAACAGATTTTTGTTGTCATTGCAATCGCTTTAGCTTTCCAGACATGAAATATGCTATTATCAACATTTTTCAGTTGACATGAAAATTTACTGAAATACATGAAAGCAAAATGATTTTACCTATTCAACCTGTTTTTTAAATTTACTTTTCCATTTTAAATCCCCTCCTCCTGATTCCAGCAGATACAGGAATATATTACAGTGATAAAATTTGATAGAACAAAATTAATTCAGAATTGCTTCCATGCAAAACAACTTCAGAAGGAATTTGTACTCATGTTTTGTTCGGTATACTGGGAGACAAGGCTCTTAGGAACATCTTAGAACTTGCATTAATTTTAGTTCTTTCATCTTTTAAAACTTGAATAATACAATTTTTGTTATTTTGAATAATAACAAGAGGATGACACATAAAGTGAGTTTTGTTTTCATGCACTAACTTACTGAAAACATTCTGTGAACACACAGAATATTATATTGAATTAGAAAAACCTAGCTTTCCACCTTAGCTTTTCTCTTCGCATTCCTCCATGCATATAGTATGATGACTTTTTGGAATTACCTTGGAATCATCTCTTCAAGACTGATAAATCGTTTTACATATAGTAGTAAATTTACATCTACATCTCTACTGTGAAAAGTCATTTTATATGCATCCTGCCTGCCAAGGTCTGAATTCTGGATTACTCTAAATACACAAAATTTCAAATGAACTTTAAATTGCACCCATTTTTTTGGTGTGCCATGTAGAAAACTATCCATTTTTGTTAAATACAATACAGTCGATCATCCATATCCACCTATTCAGAATCCAGGGATTCAATCAATCATGGATTTGAAATATTTTGGGCAGGGGGGATTTAAAAACAAATCTTGATTTTGCCATTTTACATAAAGGATTCAATGTTTACTACACAATAGTATGAAATGGGACATGGATACCTATCCTTCGGGGTCCTAGATCCAAAGCCCAGCGGATACCAAAAAACAATATATTTTTTTCTTATAAAGTGGCGGACCTACTCTGAACAAATCTTGCCATGAAAGCACTATGACAGTGCTGTCATCAGAGAAAGACAAATTGAAGTTAATAATAGCAACAGCAAAATGGATGGCCAGGATTAGTCTGGGACAAAACAAGAACCATACTGTAAACATGGTGCTGCTGTATAACCACAAAACAACCAACCAGAGGTCAAGGCTTGATGAAATCTTGGAAATGCCATGAGATTTTCACTAAAAATCTGTAATGACTAGAATTTCCAACCTCTGAACAAATTCTTACCCACCATCCGGCCTAGCCAGTTTGAGAAAGGACTGGGTACAATTATGCTGGCATTCCTGTGGTACCGACATCCAACTCTACATTTTACAATTGAGAATGTGATGTAGCAATGTTCACATTGGATTGCTGTATTGAAAATAAAATGTTAGCCAATACAGAATGAAGCTGTTAGATCATCAAGAGATGAAGCACAATGGACTATAACATTCATGATAATGGGGCTGTACTATTTGCTTCCAAGCCCAGTTTAAGGTGTTGAACCCAAGAAACAGTTTGAGGAACAGTTGACCTTCCATTAGAATCCATCTACACAGACCATATAATGTAGTTTGAAGCTGGTTCAAGGTTAGGGTGTCCACAAAATACCCCCTAATGTGCTCTGTAGTACATTAAGACCACAGCACATTAGAAAAACTTATCAGAAAGTGCAGAATAAGTTGATAATATGCTACAGCAAAACCAGAGTAAATTCTGAACATGGCTTGAAATTGGAATGGAAAATTTGTAGACCACTTTTCAGGGCTCTGCTAGCATTGGCTCACTTTTTAAAAGCCAAAATACAGTTGGCTGGAAGGTAAATAATTACTCCCTTGGGAGGGAAATAAAATAATTCCCATGAGGACTCTCACTTTCTGTCCTTTCATTCTCATTTTCTGTGTCCTACCACTGATCCCGAAAGGATATGGTGATGCACATCAACACAGCTCAACATAGTGGTAAAGAAAGAAAAGAAACATTATTGGTTTAGATTCCTATCCAAAATCAGTGGATACCTGTGGCCACCATCCCAGCTTTGGTTCAGTTCCTGGGGTGTTTGTGTAGGCTCCACACAGCAAAATGGGCCCATCCACCCGAAACCTTCCTGTCCCCAGAAGTAATGGGTAAAATGGAAAGGGCTACTAGAAGCTTCAGTCTCCATTGTTGGATCCTAAATCTCAATGGAGTTTGGGATTAGTCAACTCCCAACTCTCTAGGAAACCTTTCTAGTTAATGGTGTCATGTGATATCCATCATCTGACCTGGAAGACTGCCTTCCTGGTGGCTATTGTATCAGCCAGAAGAGCAGGAGAACTATGTGTTCTTAGGGTGGATCAATCCTACCTGAGATTTCCCAAAGACACGGTAGTTCTTAAACCAGTCACCACTTCTGCCAAAAGTAGTGTCAACCTTTGCTTTGAATCAGGACATTGTTTTGCCCACAGTAATGCAGATCACCACTTTGGACAGTGAACTCACCTACCATTGCCCCTTCCCTCCCCCCACATTTCCTCCCACCTCTTCCCTCTTCTTTCCTCCAGCTTGTCCTTACCTTTGTGGCCCCTGAAGGCCCCATACCAGGAGAGCAAGAAGAGGGCGCAGAGGCAGCCCAGCAGCAGTGTAAGGAAGGTGCCATTGTGGAGCCTCATGTCCCCCCTCTCCTCCTCTTCCTCTTCCTCTTAGGCGAAGCCGCATGTCGTGGGAGCCCAGTGCCGGCTTCAGCCTTCAGGACCCCAAAACCCGGTGGAGGAGGTGGCAGGGACTGCCAGGGCCCAGGTGGAAGGGAGCAGCTCCTCCTCGCCTCCTCCTCTTCCTCCTGAGCAGCCTCCTCCTCCTCCCCGGCTTGGAGGTGGGCTAATCGCTCTCTCTCTCTCTCTCTCTCTCTCTCTCTCTCTCTCTCTCTCTGCTGAAGTGGAGGTGCCTCAACTGTGCCTCAATTTCACTCACTATGCAATTGCGCCTTCCGCAATTGCGTAGTTTGCATATAGCTTGAACCGCCCCTGGCTGTAGGTAGAAAATGGTGGAACTGAACAACACAAAATCATACCATTTGATATCTTGTAAGACTGCTCTTGAGAAAGGTATTTGTTTATCTCTCATAGATGGCTGCCCTTGAATATCAGACACCATTCAGAAATACTTCAAGCTTAATAAAGAATACTACTATTCTTTACTAGGAAGGCCTTACAAGATGAGATCTGATCAAATGGGGATCTGGCTCGTGATAAGGTAATTTCCAGTGGGATTTATTTTATTAAACTGATGAATGAGCCTTATGTTCCAACCTGAAAATGGAAGAATCATAGCATACTTGTTCAGAACTTTACTCTTTTGGGGGAATGGGGTAGGGAGAAGATTCTTGGAGATGATGGCTTGTCTCCACCCCATGTCAACCATATATATCCTACTTTCCATCATTCCCATCAACAAAAACGAGTAGAAGAATAAACAGGGAGACATGGATCTTGTTCCTTCCTTTGCTTCTTTTCATTTATTCACATTTTTATATTTATGCTAGACTAAACAAAAATCTTTATCTATTTGATCCCATTCACACTAAACATTTATAGCATTATATTCCACTTTGACTGCGATGATGACAACCCATGGAATGCTGGGGTTCATAATTTGGTGATTCACTAGAGTGCTCTGGTAAAGAATTCTGAATGTCTCTATTTAAACACTATACCTCAAATTCCAATGGGATGTTGCTATTAAAGTTTTAATGGAATATAGTATTGCAACTGTATGGTGTGAATGAGCTCCAGGTCGAACTAAGTTCACTCTATCATTTTACAATGTCTGGTTTCATTTACTGATCACTGGTGAACCTCACTCCTCCCATCGAAATGTTCTTAATGTCATCTCTCTCTCTCTTAGTCTTCTGTCCTGGGATTCCAAATGCCTTAGAGGAGATTTATCAATATCTCTTCCATCCCCATCCTGTTTAAGCCATCCAGGAAAAAGAAATCCATTAAAGACTATGAATATGACATGGTATTTTGAGGAAGTAGGGAGTAATATAAGGATGTTATTATTTATTTAAGGAAAGTATTGATTATGAGAATGTGAAAGCTTCTTCTGTGTTTTTTTTTAAACCAACATCTTATCAGAGATTTTAGCAGTGATGGGTAAACTATTCCAGGCTCACCTTGAAATACTGGGAAATGATAAATTTTTAAAGTGGAGAATGAGAATATTAACTTCCTAAGGGTACTCCATTCAAAATGTTGGGATCATAACATCTTTTAACAATTAGTTTGGGTGCAAATGTGAGAGGAATAAAGAAAAATAACTTTATACATACGCAATTAAAGTTAAAGGTTTCCCCTGACGTTAAGTCCAGTCATGACCAACTCTGGGGGTTGGTGCTCATCTCAATTTCTAAGCTGAAGAGCCGGCGTTGTTCGTAGACACCTCCAAGGTGATGTGACCAGCATGACTGCATGGAGCGCCGTTACCTTCCCACCGGAGCGGTACCTATTGATCTACTCACATTTGCATGTTTTCGAACTGCTAGGTTGGCAGGAGCTGGAGCTAACAGCGGGCGCTCACTCCGCTCCCGGGGTTTGAACCTGGGACCTTTCGGTCGGCAAATTCAGCTGCTCAGTGCTTTAACGCACTTCGCCACCGAATTACTACATACCAAATTGGTTCTCTCTATGCTGGTTTAACACATGAAATCAATTGTTGAATAGTGATCAACATTTTGGAAATCCCTATTACTGTATATGCATGTATGTGACTAAGTTTCTGTGGGATCACTACTTGTGTATGTGTGTGTTAAGAGAAAAACACCTGGTCAATTACAACTCATGGTTGAGTAATTGGAACAATCAGGGCTAACAGGCTTGAACCACTTCCTGAATGGGGTATATCTGGGAAATGTTTGTAATGTCTTTTGGAGACTTACTGAATACTTGCTGAGAGCCTACTATGAAGATGCATGAGTTTAATGCAAGGAACGTTATGTGAGTTTTGTTGTTGGAAGTTTTATTGTGATTTTTTGACTCTGCTACTTAAGAGTAAATTTTGATTTTCTTCCATTTTCCTGGCTTGTTTTCTTTTGCTCATTGTGGATACAACAAAGGACTGGATAAGTCTGGACAGGACTGCACGCAGTTTGTTTTTCAACAAACCCGTAACAATCCCACTGTTTCAATGGCTCTACTCAACTTGGAGCAAGCATGCCAAGTAAGGAGAGTGAAAGAGGTTGCATCTACACTGTAAAATTAATGCAGTTTGATAGCACTTTAACTGCCATTGCTCAATGCTAGAGAATCCTGGGAGTTGTCATTTTACATGGTTTTTAGCCTTCCCTACCAAAGAGTGCTGGGCCTCACCAAACTACAAATCCCAAGATTTCATAGCATTGAGCAGTTGCAGTTAAAATGGTGCCAAACTTTATTAATTCTGTGGTGTAGATGTACCCTGATATTCTGTTATGGGAAAGAGAGAGACTAAAGTAAAATAACAAAAGCAGGAAACAGTGGCCAGTTCCACACAGGGGATAGGTCCGGTCCAAGCCAGGTTTAAAAAACCTGGGTCAGGCCGGACTTCTGTCCCCACACCGGCAAAATGCCCTATGCTTTCCTGGTGGGTGGTGATGGTGGTCCAGATGGGGTGTCCATCCAAAAACCAACAACCCCCCCCCCCCCCAGAAAATCCTTAAAAACTAAAAATTATTTACCCGGCTGCCATTACCCTACTTCCAGCCTTCTTCTGGCATGTAGAAATGATGTATCAGGAGAAGGGAACAGAAGGAAAATCACTCCTGGCCCCCCTTCTCCTGGCGTGTGATCTCTATGTATCTTTAGAGGGCCAGCAGCAGGGTAATAATAATAATAATAATAATAATAATAATAATAATAATAATAAAACTTTATTTATACCCCGCCACCATCTCCACACGGGGACTAGGGGCGGCTCACCCGGGGCAAGGCCCAACTAGCACAATTAACAGAAACACCAGCATAAATACATTGAACAATATACAAAAAATAATAAAACTCAGTAAGACAATAAAACAAGAGTAATGGCATCTGGGTAAATAATGTTTAGTTTTAAAGAGTTTTTTGGGGGGTTTGGGGTTTGAACCATCTGCGTTTTCCAGACAGGCCCAGGACAACGCAAGTAAAAGCACGGGAACTTGCACTTTTTGCGAGCTGTCTGGATGTGCCCAGTGTTGAAGTAAATGAGAATGAGGCAGATAAAGAAGGAGTGACTAATAAACTAGGAAACTGAAAGAGCTCTGTAGGTAGGGAGGACACTGCGTATTACATCTGCATTGAAAGATATCAGTTAAAATTGTGTTTGCTGAGCTACTAGTATACTGTGTTAAAAAGAAATTTCTAGAGCTGTAACCGAGTTCAACTTCTCTACATCAAACCTGAGGATTATAGATATTAGACTTCCCTTGTGACTGGAATCTAGCTGACTTTCATAGTAAATGCTAGCAAAGAAAAATACCTATCCATTCCATTTAACATAAAATTGTCTGAGCTATTTCCTCCCCTATATGGAGGAAAATCTCAACATTTCAACACCTATTGTATGAAAATAAATAGAAGCCTTCTAGTTATTGCTGACATCTTTGGCAAATGTGTATACAAAGTGAAAAGTTAAATAGGAAGAAAAGCTGGGTGCCTAAGTCACAGAGCCTCGATTCTCATGAATGATTCATGCTACTACTTGACACATTGAGCGTTGAACTTGATTTTTTTATATAAGCCAAACAATAAAATAAAACAAGCTAAAACACCAATAATTGTAGAGTTATTTATTTCTCAATACCAAAGGTTGGTGCATCCAAATATAATTGAAGAAGCATATGGGTTATGCTCAGAAAACGCCATCCTTGTATTCAGACAAACAACATTTAAGCTAGTAAATATAATCAAATGCCATTTGAATAGATTAGGGTGCAGGAATAAGAAAATGACATACTGCCTCTTCTATGTAGAGTTCAGTCCTTTCATCTGGATGTATGTTCAGTTCTTTCATCTACAATAACTTGGAATCCATAAGTCTCTGTAGAGAAAGAATTGTTTATTTTTCAAACTGTAGCTTCAGATTCTGACTACACGTTTCTTGAAGGCTGGTATGAGCAACAAAGGTTGCATATAGACACTGAAAAATTTCCTCTCAGTTCGTTTGTCATTTTGTAATTTGTCACAAAAGTTTGTATTATGAATTTAATCTATGTGAAAAGAATATATGCTATTTCATATTGGTTCAAAGATTTGGAAAGCCAAAGGCATAACACCCTAAGTGTCCACACCATCTAAAAGAGGTAACATATTAAAAAATAGCAGAGTTGGATAATGGCTACGTGGTTACATCACTTTAACTGTCAAATTGTTTCATCCTATGGAATCTGGAGATTTGTACTTTGGAGAGATACTTAGCATGCATTGGTCCCAAACTTGATGACCAGTGCATTGTATTTTAATTGATCCTTTGTCTCAAGGATTTTCCTCCTACAAAACAATCCGATGCAGCTGATAGCAAGGAACAAAAGTTAAGTTCTTTACATGAAAGACTTTGCTAGAAGGCCTGAATACTAGATGCATAGCTAGAACCTCAGTCTAAATATTTGCAGGCGATGTTGGTTGTATAGAAAGTTACCCTGACAACTTCTAGAGTATTAGAATTAGAAATGCTAAGTAGAGCTGTTCCTACTTATCTTCCAAAATCAGATGAGATATGGCACCTTTAGAGTATTACAGTCCATCTTCCTTCAGGAGTACACAATGTGAATTGACCAAATAAAAAGCCTAAAGAAAAGTATTATTTTTAAATTTTCTCATAACTAAATATACTGGTTTGTTGTCTTTTTCTTCCTCTTCCTCACCTTCTTGTTTATCTTGCACTAAAAATCGATTACATTAATTATAATTATTATTAGTTTATTATTAGGATTATCATATTGTATATGAATAGTAGGTGTTATTGCTCTTTTACAAGAAATCAATTGATAGGGGTATTTTAAGTATGCTTATTTATTTATTTTTCTGCTTTTTCTTTAATTGTATGTAAACTATAACTTTAATCACTTCTTTGATACTGACTACAATAGTTAATAATAGTTGATAAGGTTATGGAAATGTGGACATTTCTCCCACTTCCAGAAAACAACAACAACAACATATTTGATTGGGGTAAATTGTAGGGGTGATGCAGATATTTGATCTGGATCAGGATCTTGATCTTGTTAACAACTTGCTTATTTTAACTTTGTAATGTGGATTGTATGCTATACAATGTCCCCTCACTTTTCACAGGGGTTAGGTTCCAGGCCTGCCAGCGAAAAGTGGGAAACTGCGATATAGCGGCACTATATTTATTTCAATAAATATAGCCTCCCTCCCTCCCTCTTTTCCTCTTTAAACTTACTGTTCTGTCTTCCTTGTTGTTCCTGAGGTGATGAGGTGCAGGCAGGGCCTCACGTGACTCAAACTGGGCCCTTTTGTGCCTGCAAAGAGAGGGTGGACCGGATGGAAAAATCCGCAATACAGCAAATCCGCAGAATCCAAACCGCGGATTAGCAAGGGAACACTGTATGTGTGTGTGTGTAAAATGTGTTTGTTAAATGTTTTGATATGACTGATGGGTTAATCAATAAAATGTATACACTAGACATGTCCGAAAAATCATTTTGAATCGTATATCGGATTTATTTTGGATTGTTCTTGCTTTTTGATACACATTCCGAGACATCCTCTCACAGCGCAACCAGCAATGTAATTCGAACCATTGTTGGCCCATTCTCTAATTGTCTCTTAATGTTTTGTTAATTCCCCCCCCCCCCAAATTTTTTAAAATATATTTTAAATATATTTTTCAAAGTATCTTTGAAACTTGCAAGGGCATTGCAAATTTGATGAGGATAGCTCAAGAAATGAGGGCGGGAGAGCCCTGTAAAAGTCCCCCCACCCCCCGGTTCCTTTTTTTGGTGATTGTGCATGCGCATCCGCCATTTTAGAAACATTTAGAATCATTACGAATTTTCAGAAATATCCAAAATTTTTGGGTGAAAAAATCAGAAATACTTTCTATATTGAAGCGCCAGCGCCCCCTACTTTAGAAACGAGAATTGAAACACTTTTTTCATCCATCGGACATGCCTAGTATACACCATATTAGTAGGATCAATGCTATCAATTTGTCATTTCCCTGTTGTAAAAACTCACCAATGCTTCTGGAACATCCTATTCATTCTTGCCTTCATCCCACAAAAATCTGTTTTCATATGACAGTCAAATTCACACACCAGGACACGAGCTCAATCTGGATTAATTGCTGAATAATAAGTTGTGCCAAACTGGTAATACGTATACATACATATTTTATAATATGCTCTTGTTTTGTTTTTGCAATTTGAAATGATACTGATAGAAAGGATGCCTCCCACCCCCTGTACAGTTGCTAACCCTTCAACCATTTTTGCTGTCCTGTCAGCAGAGCTTAGCTGAAAGTAATTTCTCTCACTGTGTCAATAAATATGCCATGGTGTGTTGCTGTTAATGGATGTGGCAAGAAAGGCAGTTAATTAGGTGGCTCCCAAAATAAACACTGTCAGCTCTCATCTCCCTGCTAATAAGATTGGTAAGTCCAACATGGTGAGCTACTAAACAAACAATGTAATACAGTTGAAAAGTGCAGGCTTCTTAGGCTAAAGGTCCCAGGTTTAATGGTATTTAAGCCTGTAGCACTGCTGCCAATCAGTGTCAGCAATACTCAGCTAAATGGGCCAATAATATGGATCAGTATAAAGGAGCTTTTTATATAACCATTAGATGCAAGAAGCAGGAATAGTGGGGAAGCAGTATGGCAGATTGACTTCATATCACTCTCATTAGTCTGGATAACTCTGGAAATATCCTGTGAATGTTGTCAGTTTCATTTCCACTTTCTTCTGTAATCCAGTTTTTTTTTACCCTAAAGCTCCATTAGTTTCAAATGTGAAAAAATTAGGGTTGTTGTTCTTTTGGTTTTTTTTAAAGTCATCAATGTTCATCAGTCAAGTTCAGTAGGCACAACTAGCTACCTAGAGTTCTGGTTCATTTGTTTGTTTGGGATCTAAAACTGATGTAAAAATATGCAATATTCCCAACATCAAGTGAACTGTCTTGCAATGCTTACCCAATGAGAACAACTAAAAAAAATCCTGAGGAAAAAATTGCTGGCAGTTACAATTTAGCCCCACAAAAGAGCTATATGGCTGGAAACTCAAATTTTTGAGAATTAAACACTCAAACATCTACATTTGCATCTTTTGATATTTTTTTCTTGCTACTCTGATGTTTGTGAATGTGAATAATTTTTTTTATTAAAAAAACAAATACAAATTGAATGAAATTTTCACTGAGTCAATTTTGGAAGCTTCAGTGGAGAATAAAAATCCCACTTAATTGTGAAATTTGGGTGGGATTCAGTCATATTTTTTTTTTTTTAAAAAAAGTGTTCTTATTCAATCTGCTTGTCTCAGCATATCTTGAGTTTTCATCCAAACAGTTACACAAAGCAATCTTTCATGTATCACAAATTATATACATGATGATCCTGTTAGTTGGTGTTTCTATAAGGGTTAAAGACTTACACTCAATATCCTAAATGAGGATCTTGTCACTCCACCCACCTGCTCACAACAGAATATTTTGTCTCAACACAAATGTGAAAAATAAGATGTCTCATTTATAATAGCTTTTCTTCATTTCCTTGATTTTTATTGCTTGCCAAAACCATTGCTGCTATAGTACAGTACCAGTTCACCTATTCCATATATGTGGTTCTCTGGATTCAACATCAGGAAAATCTCATTTGTGTGCAACAACTTCACTTACTAGAAACTTATAGCTTATGAACTGAACTCCTGATACATAATTGGTCAATATTGTATTTATGCTGCCATCATAGGTATAAAGGATCTGAAAACCATGTTCTCACTAGCATAGCCCATAGATAGGCTTGGGCAGAGAACCATAACTTTTTTGTAAACAGAAGTAAATAACTGTCATAAGACTGTTCAATGCACAGAAGCTCTTTATTATCTCTGTTTCTCATATAATATTCCTCATGCACTTCAGCGAACACAATAAACTCGTGAAAATGGCAATGCTGCTATTATTCAACATCCCTCTCTATCCTTGTTGTTACCTGCTGTAGTGAACCTTACCTATTAGGCCGGGAATGAAGCCTGGGTAACAGGCAGGCCTCCATTTTGTAGAGGAATGCCAGGCATCCATCTTGAGTGTGGTTAAAAAGAGGGAGAAGCTTAGAGAGAGAATCCTAAGATTGGCCAGAGCAGATGGGAGGAACCAAGTCTTAGAGTGCAGAGAAAAAAAGAGCTCCAAGGCAGTTCGGTTTTGGGTTTTGGAGAGGAAAGAACAGTTTGGAGTTTTGGTTGTGTGTGAGAGAACTGAGAGCTGTGAAACTGACAGGATAGGTCAGGCAGTTTGGACCTCTTGGGGGAAGATAATTCAAGAGATTGACTCTCACTACTGGGCTGGTTAATAGAAGGACTCTAGGTTAGAGTTAGTTAACAACCCAGTGGGCTATCTAGATTAGGTTAGTTGAACTCATGACTATTCTCAGCAAATAGAGTGAGGGTTTCTGTGACCAATAGATAGTTTGGTTTGATTGGAACTGTTTGAAACTAAGTGAAGTAATCTGAAACATACAACTAAGTTTAGCTGAAGAACTTCTGTAACCATTTACGCTTATGTATCTCTCTGAAGTAATTATTTGCCTGTTTTAAGAAAATAATTTTTTATTTTATTTTCAACTTTCAAAAGCCTCCACAGTATATCTTTCTTTTAAGAAGCCTTTATAATTGTTCTAGCAATACAACAATTAAATACCACAGAAAAGTCTCATAATAAACATCAGTTTGGGAACAAGGGGGTTGAAACAGTGTGGGCAGGGAATGGGATAAACTTATCTCAAGTACATTTAACAACAAAAAACTAAAAACATTTTAGGTTGGTGGCAGCTACCATTTTAAAAGAAAATCTAAAATCAAACTGACATCCCTCGCCTCTCACATAAGGGTGCTTGCATATGTGAAGAGTGTAGAATGAGGGGTGTCTGTTATACCTGCCATCAGGCTAACTTTAGTTTTTGGTTAACCTATGGATGGGAGACCTCCAGGTTATCCTGACATAAATAGCCCAATTCAGATACCATAAAATCAGGACCATGGCCTCCTTGTTGATTGAGTTTATCTGCCTATGTCTTTTTCTGTCTCAACTTTTTTGCATCTTGCCAAGAATTATTGCCTTTTTTATGTTCTCATGATGTGTCCAAAGTACAACACTATCAGTTATTTTGCTTTTAGGGAGTATTCAGACTTGATTTGCTCTTGGATCCGTTTTGGCTTTTTGACAGTCCAGGGTATCCACACATTCTCCTCCAGCACTACAGTTCAAATGAATTAAACAGTTCATTGTCCAGCTTTCACAACCATACATGGAAATAGGACATATTTGATACTATCCAATTAAATATCTCCAGTTTCTCTTTCAAACTTTCAACCAGTTACCTCCAACATTCTAAATACATTCTCTCATAACAGAAGTTGTACTATAAATAAATATATTCACATTCATATATAGATCATAACTCATCATAATTCACATATGCAGTAACATTTATACAGAATGCAGAACATCACACATGCCTATCTGAGTCAGACACATTTAGTTTTTAAAATAGTTTGAGTTTTGATCCTTAGTAGCATCTTTGTTTGTTAATAAGGATTTGAGAATGCAGGGGATCAATATCCATAGAAGGTCAGGGAAATGGCACAGCAAAGCTATTTCTCTTATGTCATACCCAGCTTCTTTTTCAACATTCATGCACTAGATAAGGGTGATGATAAGCAGTGAGCACCCTCAGCTCTATTCTCTCCATACATGCCCAACAGATAACAAATACCTAATATCGTAAGAATATTAAAAGTGTAGTGGAAGCATACCCCAAATCAATCAGCATCAACACAATTTTTCACTCTGCTCACTGTTCCAGCATCTTTTGTCAGACAAGAAGTGTATGGTGCACTTTTTGAACATATTTATCTCTGAAACATATGGCTAAGATATGAGTTAGATGATTTGATCTTTTTAAAAATCCTGCAATGATGAATAAATGTTTTTAACTGAACATTAAACTCTTGAGTTTTGCCATTGAGGTAAGCCACCTTACACTTGGCAAATGAAATGAGCATTCTTGTGAATCCTGTATCAAATAATTTCTCAACAACACTTCCCAGAAGATGATTTTCTGGCATGAATTTCATTTCCATGGAGGAAATTGCACATTTTTCATGCATAATATTCATGCAGAGTTTTTTAAATCATGTCAGAAGCGACTAGAGAACATACTGCAAGTCACTCCTGGTGTGAAAGAATTGGCCATCTACAGAGACGTTGCCCAGGGGATGCCCAGATATGTTACCATCCTGCTGGGAGGCCTTTCTCATGTCCCAGCAAGCTAGGGCTGACAGACAGGAGCTCATCCCATCTCATGGATTCGAACTACCAACCTTCAGGTCAGCAACCCAACCTTCAGGTCAGCAATTCTGCCTTCTGTCCTCCCTACAGAACCTAGCTAGCAACTCAGACCACTCAAAAAGCTCACTTCGGATTTAGCTTTATTGCCCAGGTTTCCAAAGTCAAAAAAAAAGAGTTGCTAATGGAGTTCCCAATCAAAACCCTGTTCTTTTCCTACGATTCTTACCTTCAGTGCTTCTCAAAATGGGTTTTTCTACCCACATAAAACTAATGCTATAAGTAGAAAGTGGTGGAACTGAACAACACAAAATCATGCCATTTGACATCTTGTAAGACTACTCTTGATAAAGGTATTTATTTATTTATTTATTTCCAATATTTCTATCCCGCCCTTCTCACCCGAAGGGACTCAGGGCGGCGTACAATTGGCAACAATTCGATGCCGACACATCATTAAAACAACAACATATAAAATGTATTACAACCAGTTAAATACTGTATAAAATATAAAACATAAAACATATGCTTAAAATCCGTTCGTCCCATATTCTCCTACTTTATCCATATAACAGTCTGGGTCGTCTTTATCATTTATTCGTTAAAAGCCTGGGCTTTTAATGTTTATCTTTCATAGATGGCTGTCCTTGAACACTATTCGGAAATACTTCAAGCTTAATAAAGAATTCTTCTATTCTTTATTAGGGAGGTCTTACAAGATGAGATCTGATCAAATGGGGATCTGGTTCATTATAAGGTAATTTCTAATGGGCTTTATTTTATTAAACTTATGAATGAGCCTTATGTTCCAACCTGAAAATGGAAGAATTAAAGGGTATTTGGTCAGAACTTTACTCTTTGCTCTATCCATTTTGGGGGCAAGGGATAGGGAGAAGATTCTTGGAGATCTGCTGTTCTGAGATTCCAAATGCCTTAGAGGAGATTTATCAGTATTTTTTCCATCCCCATCCTTTCATGCAGAGTGCATTAACTATATGTGCCCCTTAAATATATTCCATTGTCACCCTCCTTGAATAAGCAAAAATAGCATAAACTTTTTCAACAGCATTTTCTGAGCAGAATTTTACCATTTGATTCAAAATTTCAGTTTGAGTATGCTAATTTAAACTTCTTTGGCTTCCCTTCAAATTTATGTTGTGAAATAGACACACTTTATTAAGATAATGTATATCTTCCCTTCCTGACTTGAAGCAAGGCAATTTGCAGCACAGTGGAGAAACAAAAACAATATCTCCCATACACTCTATCTTCACATAAATAACAGGAAAATGAGAGAGGAAGGAAGTGGGAGAGAGAGAAAGAGAGAGCACATGCTTTCATCATCATCATCATCATCATCATCATCATCTCTAGGAGGCATAGAGGCTAGAGATAGATGTTCAGGTCAGCCACAAAGAAGCCAGAACACATCTAGATCACAGAGTTAGGGCTTAGAAATGGTCCAGGAGCCACTACACTAAAAAGGAAAGGAAAATGTAACTTTCTGCGAACCAGCAGTGCTCAAAATTTTAGCCCCTCAATTCTAGATGAGGTACTAGTTCTGAGGCATCCTCACATAGTTACTGCAGTAGTCCAATCACAATGTAAAGATGTTATAATTAAATGGACATTCCTTATGGTATCCATGCAGCATATCCAAATTTGTTCAGGTTTGCCTTGAAATGGTCTCCGCAAGGTATTGAACTGCTTTTTCTGTTGATTTGTTGTAAAACATGATGTTTTAGTGCTTAATTCGTAAAATCTTAATGTAATTTGATGTTTAATAGGCTTTTCCTTAATTCCTCCTTATTATCAAACATTTTCACTTATCCAACACTTTTATTTTTCAGTGATTGGTTTGGGGGGAGGCGCCAAAATTCTGTTCGCCTACACTTGAAAAATACCTAGGGCCGGCTCTGGTCCCAAGTATTATAGGGATTTAAATGTCACCAAAGCACGTTGAATTCACACTGGAAGTGTATTATCAGGCACAGCAATAATTTTAATAGTGGTGTAATTTTAATAGTGGTGTTCTATGTTGTCTGTAGGGTATTACAGTCAACAATTCAGCTGCTATATTTTTCACTAGGCACAACTTCTGAGTACAACTTCAAGGGCAGCTCCACATGCAATGCACTACTGTAGTCTTTTTAAGAGAAAGAAATGTATAATAATAGCATAGTATTGCATAGCATATAACTGGGAGGTAACAAATTCATGGACACACTATTGCTGGTTCTATTCAGTCAAAGCCAGCACCAAACATTCTAAGCCACAGAGTCTACTTGTCCCTCCAGTGACAGGGATAGAGTCCTGCCAGGCTATACCCCCCCCCCCTAAACCCTAAACCTACAAGATTTTTCATTAGAACGCATCTATGACAAGGACAGATTGCATAGTAATGCATCATGCCAGTCATGTTTATTTCTTGTTCCTGTCAATGCCTTTCAACAGATAGCAAAAAGAAAAGAAAAGAAAAAGAAAACAAAAAAATGATACTAATTGATGGCCAAACATTTAACATTTAATTGGCCATACATTTTATAACATAAGATATTGCTTTGGGAAGACTTCTGGTAATACTATGTTAATAAATGTCATTCCATTCTCTTTCACCAAAAAAACAAATCCTTTTCTAAAATTCATCTATAATACACAAATCTATCAGTCAAATGTTAATTTAGGAGACAAATTCATTTTAGGAGAGAAAAAAAACACAATATAGGCACTGCGTTAGTATTGTGAAGATCTTTTTAGCATGAAGACTTTGTGTGCTACATGAATGATTCATGAAGAGAAATAAAGGGTGACTTGCACAGATGCATTAAAAGGATGTGAAAGGAATCATAATGAGTGTATACTTGAAAGCTGTTGACTACATTTTTCATCTCTTCCTCTCACAGATAGCTTACTTATAATTTAGGAGTTATGTACAACATCAGAAGGGGAAAAAAGGTCAGCAGTGTTTAAAAGTTGATATTATAAGAGTATCTGTTATTTGTGTGAAATATGAAATTATAATAAAACCAGGTGTAATTACCCTGGATGATTATATAGGCTAGCATCTTATTCAAAATGCTTGGGGAGGGGAGCAGAGGGAGGGAGAGAGGGAGAAAAAGATGGAACCCAAGTCTAAACATAAGGTTTATTTGTATAAGCCAGAAGGTCATTTTATAAACAACATAATTTTGTGCATAAAACAAAGCTTAGGTACATTGAACCAACAGAAAGTCAAGATTTCCACTAATGTAGATAAATTTGAATTTTTGCATGTTTTGGATTTCCAGATTCATATACTCATAATAAAATAAGTAAAAAGAAAAGCTTACTTTTAATGTCTTGGAGAATCCATCCACGGATAAGATGGGAGATAAATAAAATAATTACAGCAGACTTAGGCCCATTCATAGTACGTAATTCTAACACTGTGATTCAATTTCTATCTGTGATGATCACGTCCTAGGGAAACCTTGGAGTTTTTGGATTACTAGAGAATTCTAAATAGACCTCCCGAAACTGCAAATCTCAGTATTCCATAGGGTGGAATCATGACTGTTACAGTGAAATAAAAGCACTATATTTATGTAGTGTGAAAGCATCCCTTATTATGAGAGAACTGATCTTTTGAAAACAAACTTTCTAACTTCAGCTAATGTTCTTGACTCATTTTGAACTTATATAGAAAATTGCCAGTGATGAAATAGATAAAAAATTCATGTTAGACCAGTATTTTGGCTTACCCTTTTCTCCTCCTCTTTTTGATTAATGTTTATCCCATCTTTCTCCAAAACAATGGGAATCAAAGCAGCAAACAACATATTTGAAATAATACAAGTTAAAAGCAAAATAAAAACCAGAATAAAATATAAAGTTAGAATTTAAAAGGATTAAACAATTCAAAAAACAAAAAAGTGTTAAAATTATACAAAAAAAACCCTTCAAAACCCACACAAGGTGGTGGGACAAAGAGAGGGGTCTCCCTAGACAATCTTAGCAAAATGGGAGATACGGATCTTAAAATCACCCGGATTAAGACCTACTTATAGTAGGTTCATTGAAATAATGAAATCTGATTATGATTAATCAAGTTGGTCATTATTAATTTACACTTCTCATATTCTTCAATAAGGAAGGTTATAATCCTGACATGCAAATTGGCAAATGAGCAGAATTCAAGACTTCCATTATTGCTATTAGTAAACATATTTCCCTCACATTATAGACCATGCCCTTGATGCATGGAGCAGAGAAACAAGCGTTAATTTGTGTGATCCACGAAATGACCTCAGAACATAGTTAAATGTTGTTGAGGGTGGAAATAGAAGCCATGAATTACATGATTTGTTGGTACCTTGGGTTGACAGGGAACCTTAAGAACCTTGATTAAATGTACTTTGATTACAGACTAGAATGAAGCATTTGATGAAACACTTTCACTTGACATAATAAAATATAAAGTTGGCAGAAGGTGTAGGCCAAAGGATTGCATTGCACAACTTGGCAAGTAAAATATGCCACAGATAAAAAGGAAAGCAATTTCACCAATACATTGTAGGCCTCATATTATTATGGAAGCTTCAGGTGAAGCCCCACAGAAGTAGCAGTAGGCAGCATTTGGTGTTAATTTGATAATGGAGGAAAATATGTCAATTATTTCTCTGTTACGTTATCTTAAAGTAATCAAACTTGTTAGACTGTTTAATGGGACAAAACCAAGATTATACTAATACTTTTCCCTTCATGTTCTTTGGATGTCACCCCTTATTTGAACAAACATGATGTTAACACTGTATATATGGGGAGAAAGGAAAAGCGTGGAATACATATTTCTTTTTTAGGGATGTATTGCGCATGTGTAACCTTTGGAACAAAATTACAACTTTTTAAAATGTCTTTAATCTTTTTATACATGGAACTTTGTGTAAGATAAATTTTAAAGAGTCTACATTTGTTGTGTTCTTCAATCACCCCACCATAGCAAAGTAATGGGAATAAGTGGTTTTGCTGGCCTCTATGGATAATGGCCTGTGTAAATGACAACCTAGCATTACGTATCAGGATGATGAGAAGATGAAACAGAGGCAGACAAGCATATTTAAGTGCACCACTGCATCACCCTCACTCTCTTTGGATTTTGTCAACTCCCTTCTCCTTTTAAGTCTTCTGGTTACTTTGGGACCAGGTAGGATTTTTTGCTCGTCATTAAGGGTTTTTAAAAACCTACCCTACACTGTAATGGAAGACTTGACCATTGATTAAGGGTGGCATCTTAAATAGGATGTCATTGGCAGGTATTGTGAGGAGATATGAATTCAGTGAGCATTTTTGGTGCCTATTGCATGAAAAATGGGAACCTGGAACTAATCAAATTAGGGAATAGGGAAAAATATTACTATCCTTGGGACTGGTCTCTCAATTTTGTTTACCTTCTTCAGGAGCCATATGGCTTGAGGGCTGACACTTTTTGGCTAGCCTTCCAGTTTGACACTCCAGGAAATGGCCTGGAGCTTACTTGGGTTCTTCTTGAGTGCTGTGGTGTTTCAGGCCATCGAGGAATAGACACCTCCAAGGTCATGTGGCCAGCATGACTGCATGGTGATAAGCAAATCTAAATAGGGGAAGCAATTTGGTATGGGAGCAGCTGGGGCTGTTGGTCTCCCTAGACCAGACCCTCTCCAGCCTTCACTGGGTTAAAACACCACAGCCTCTGTGTTGCTCCAGGCCAGCTAATTAACTGGAAGGTTACTCAAAGGATGTAAACCACCAGGCCACCAAGCTTCCAGTGAAGGCAAACACCCAGAGACCAGTCCCTGTTGTGACTCAGTGCCAGAGTGAAGATGAGGAAGGGGATTTTGGGTTACAGATGCAGGAGTCAGATGGTGGGATGCAAGATGAATTCCAGGATGATGTCATGGGGATGGGGAATCATGGAGTTACACAAGCTGGTTCGGAAGTGCAAGAAGCGCAGCCTGTGGATGAACTCCTGAACCAGCCTGTCACAGATGAAAACCAGGGAGACATTCCCATGGGAAATAATGAGCTTGGTTTGTCTCAGGCTCCTATTCAGGTGCAAGATAATAAACTGTTTGACCTTGACAGAGCTGCATTGCTATCTCTGGCAGATCGTTTGCAATGGAAAGGAATGCCTCAGCGTAGCCTGAGATTAGCTGGAAAACAGGAGGCCTCTGAAGGGAAGAGAAATGCATTTTTGGATTGCTTTTAAAATTGTGTGTTGGGAGACAAATCTCTGTCAAAGCAAATTCTCGCTTCATCAAAGTGGATGGTCTATGTCCTCAAGCTTTGGAAGTTCTCCTGCTTGTGAATCCTAGCAACCTGTGGACTATTGTATCTTTGGGTATAGACTCTTGCTTTTTGCCTATGGACCTTTGGATTTATTGACTCTATTTTACAACTACTTTGGGAACTATATTTTTGCCTGCTTTGATATTATCTATATATACTGCTTTTGCTCAATAAAACTACAAAAGACTATCTTCTGTGTGTGGCTTGGTGTCAATAGCAAGGTGAACTATTCTGAGGTGCGACAGTCCCAAGGACTAGTCTCATTCTTCAGCCAACATGGCACAAAACTCCTACTATACATGTAAATAGGGGGTGAATCTCTATGAAATTCTGGGATTTGTAGTTTCATGACACATTAGCCCTCTTTGATAGAAAAGGCTAAGGAAAAAAATCATTAAATTCTGTGATGTACCAAACTACATTGAGTATACGGTGTAGATGCAGCCTTTGTTGTTTGTAGATTGACAAGTAGATTTCATCATTCCAAGTATTTCTACACATCTGCACTTCAAGTTCTCAACTATGCATTTCTAGTTGTACCAGCTTCATATCTGCACAGAAACACACTATCCTTTGAAAATAGTCTCTAGTGAATAGTAAAATTAAGCTCATATTAAAACCATATGTTGATACAATATACTTAAACCATATATCAAAGCCTATAGACAGACCATATTAATTTCCTATGTTGTTAATTAACAACATTCTCTGATCCATAGAAACCTCCACTCTCCAATTAGCTTGAAGCAATTATCCTTAAATTGCAAGGAAAAAATATTTTTAATAAAGTAGCACAGCAGAGAGGAGACCATTAGTTTACACTCTTTTTTTGATTCCCTGCATTAAAATTAGCAAAGATGTAAGTCTTTTTACAAAAAATAAAAATAAAAATGATGCCAACAAGTTCAACAATAAAGGAACAATTTGAGCTGCTAGGAGATCAAAACTCTTAAACGTATAGTACACTTTTGTAATTACAGTAAAATGTTGATATTGCTCAATGGCCAACAGAAGTGGAAGAATTCAGTTGTAGCATTCATTTAACACAATGGTTAGAATCATAGAATAATAGAATCATAGAGTTGGAAGAGACCTCATGGGCCATCCAGTCCAACCCCCTGCAAGAAGCAGGAAAATCTCATTCAAAGCACCCCTGACAGATGGCCATCCAGCCTCTGCTTCAAAGCCTCCAAAGAAGGAGCCTCCACCACAGTCCGGGGCAGAGAGTTCCACTGCTGAACAGCCCTCACAGTGAGGAAGTTCCTCCTAATGTTCAGGTGGAATCTCCTTTCCTGTAGTTTGAAGCCATTGTTCCGTGTCCTAGTCTGCAGGGCAGCAGAAGACAAGCTTGTTCCCTCCTCCCTATGACTTCCCCTCACATATTTGTACATGGCTATCATGTTTCCTCTTAGCCTTCTCTTCTGCAGGCTAAACATGCCCAGTTCTTTAAGCCGCTCCTCATAGGGCTTGTTCTCCAGACCTTTGATTATTTTAGTCACCCTCCTCTGGACGCTTTCCAGCTTGTCAACATCTCCCTTCAACTGCTGTGCCCAGAATTGGACACAGTATTCCAGGTGTGGTCTGACCAAGTCAGAATAGAGGGGGAGCAGGACTTCCCTGCATCTAGATGCTACACCCCTATTTATGCAGGCCAGAATCCCATTGGCTTTTTTCACTGCCGCATCACATTGTAGGCTCATTGTTTAACTTGTTGTCCATGAGGACTCCAAGATCTTTTTCACACGTACTGCCGTCGAGCCAGGCGTCCCCCATTCTGTATCTTTGCATTCCATTTTTTTCTGCCTAAGTGGAGTATCTTGCATTTCTCCCTGTTGAACTTCATTTTGTTAGTTTTGGCCCATCTCTCTAATCTGTTAAGGTCATTTTGAATTCTGTTCCTGTCTTCTGGAGTGTTGGCTATCCCCCCCCCCCCCCCCCAATTTGGTTGCAAATATAATGGTAGAAAATAGACATATATACGGACTCATTGAGTGTATGCCACTAACAGGCTGCCACACAATGATTATGCACCAACTGAAGCTATGCCACAATGTTTTTAGTGTTTACTCCTTTTTGAAATCCAGTAAATGCTTCTGTTTCAGATTCTTACCATCTGAAAACATGATTGGCATTTTGATGTTAAACTATAACTATCATAACATCCTACCATTGGCAATACTGGAATTTACAGTCCCACATCCAACATCATGGTGAGCATTTCTTTCTACATTACAAACACTACTAAATATTCCTTATTTATTTATTTATTTATTTATTTATTTATTTACTTACAGTATTTATATTCCGCCCTTCTCATCCTGAAGGGGACTCAGGGTGGATCACATTACACATATAAGGCAAACATTCAATGCCTTAACATAGAACAAAGACAAAGACAAACGCGGGGCTCCGAGCTGGCCTCGAACTCATGACCTTACTGGATATTTCATAAGTATATAAATGGAAAGGAGCCCCCAGCAGTGCAGCGGGTTCAATCTTTGAGCTGCTGAACTTGGTGACTGAAAGGTTGCCGATTTGAATCAGCACAGCGGGGTGAGCTCCTGCTGTTAGCCCCAGCTTCTGCCAACCTAGCAGTTGAAAAACATACAAATGTGAGTAGATCAATAGGTACCACTCTGTCAGCTCACCACAGCCGCTCCTGAATGAACACACGAGACTCTCTGTGGTATCACCAGGAACTTTTACTGTAGGAAACATGAACATCAGAAAAGCCAAGAATGGGAGGCTCCGGCCAACCCTCCTTTATATACCCTCCCCCTCATTTGAACAGTCTCTTCCCGCTCAGTAAAACCCCGCGCAAATTCCCCGCCAAGTCCATCAGCCGTTTCTCCTCCGAGTCCTGGGACGCAGGTGTCTTATCAATGTCAGTGACCCTGAAACTCAGAGCCACATCCAGGCTCTAGTAGCAGGGTTCTGACATGGCGTCCTCCTCCCCTTCGTCCTGGAAGGAAAAGATTAAACACAACTATTGTTCTCCGCTGTCCAGAGTTCCTTTATACTTTTTTAACAGGCTGCAATGGAATACCGGGTGTACCTTTCCTAGGTCCTTTGGTAGCCTCAGCTCATAGGTCACTTCGTTTATTCTTTTTGCTACCCTGAATGGCCCTATATAGCGTGGAGCCAATTTCTTGGATGGGAACCCCAATTTCAGGTTTTTTGTGCTCAGCCAAACCAGATCTCCTTCGCCCAATTTGTCCCCCTCTCGGCGCCTACGATCCGCAAAGAGCTTGTACTTCTTTTGTGTTTCCCGCAATGCCTCTACCACGGTTTGCCACCCTTGCTTGATTTTGGCCGGCCATTCCTCGTCGGTCTGGCCCTCCCCTTCCTTCCACTCGGGTAGCCTGGGGAAAGGTGCCACCTCCTGTCCGTATACTATTTCGAATGGGGCACGACCTGTGGCCGAATGTACGGCCCCGTTAAAAGCCATCTCAGCAAACGGAAGAAGGTCCGCCCAATCATCCTGTCTATAATTGGTGTACATCCTTAAGAATTGGCACAGTGTCTGTTGGGTACGTTCGACCCCCCCGTTGGTCGCGGGATGAAAGGCCGAGCTCAGGTTCCTTTCTGCTCCTAACAGCTGTAAGAATTTTCCCCAAAATTTTGCAGTAAATTGGACTCCCCGGTCACTAATTATCTTGTCGGGACACCCATGTAGGCGATATACATGCTTCACATACAAATCAGCAAGTTTTTCAGCTGAAGGGAGTTTTGGCAGAGCCACAAAGTGTGCCTGTTTTGAGAATAGGTCCAATATTGTCCAAATGTATCTGTGGCCTCTGCTGGGGGGTAGTTCGCCTACAAAATCCATGGCTACGCATTCCCATGGCCTCATGGGCTCCACCACCTTCTGCAATAGCCCCTGGGGCTTCCCCGGTGGTGTTTTTCCCTCTGCACATAATTCACACTGCGTGACGTATCCCCTGGCGTCTTTCCTCATTCCGGGCCACCAGCATTGTTTGGCCAACAGTTTAATAGTCCTGGTGGGGCCTAGATGACCCGCACCCTTGTTATCATGGTACTTCCTTAACATTTCTCGTCTTAAACATTCAGGAATATACAATTTCTTATTTACAAACACCAAATCCCCACACAATTCTCCCTTTTCTTTGTTTGTTTGTAACCATTTGTCCATTCCATACGCTCGCTTCAACTCTTCCTCCCATATTTCTCCTCCCCCCGTGGAAATGGCAGTACGTTTGTTTTCTTTGGCCGCTTGTGCTCGAGTTAGTACTGCCAGGCCCCATTGCTTATCAAGAAAAATACTCCCTTCAGATTCCTGAATTCCTCCCCCGTGCTGAGGCATCCGAGAGAGAGCGTCAGCGAGTATATTATGTTTCCCCTGGAAGAATCTGAGTCTGAAATCAAAACGGCTAAAATATTGGGCCCATCTAATTTGCTTCGCTGATAGTTTACGAGGGGATCTTAGATACTGTAAATTTCTATGGTCAGTCCACACCTCAAACGGTGTTCCACTTCCTTCCAGAAAGTGTCTCCAGCACTCTAGTGCTTTTAGAATCGCTAAGGCTTCTCTCTCCCAAATCGGCCAGTTTTTTTCTGTATCGCTAAACTTTTTTGACAGATAGCCACATGGCTTCAGGTTCCCCCCCTCGTCTTTCTGTAGCAGAACTGCCCCATATGCCCGGTCTGACGCATCGCAATGTAATACAAAGGCTTTAGACATATCAGGGTGCTGTAGGACAGGCTCCTCAGTAAAACGCTTTTTAAGGGCTTCGAAAGCTTCCTGGCATTCTATTGTCCAGGTCAGTTTGGCCCCTGGGGCCTTCACTTTGGCTGTTTCTCCCCTACCTTTAGTCTTTAACAAATCCGTTAATGGCAAAGTGAGGCGCGCAAAGTCCTTGATAAATGTTCTATAGAAGTTTGCGAACCCTAGGAAGGATTGCAGCTGCTTCCGTGTTTTGGGGGCTTCCCACCCCCTCACGTCTTCTACCTTCGCAGGGTCCATCGCCACTCCCTGGGAGGAAATCCTATACCCCAGAAAGTCTATCTGGTCTTTATTGAACTCGCACTTGGCGAGCTTCGCATACAGTTTTGCTTCTCTCAACTTTTGCAGGACTTCCCTGACTAGTTCTATGTGTTGCTCCTTAGTCCGAGATACTAACAATATGTCATCTAAAAAAACAAAGACTCCCTTGTACAACAATGGATGCAACACTTCGTTGATTAATTGCATGAACGCGGCGCCTCCGCCGCACAAACCGAAAGGGAGCACACGATAATTGAATAATCCGAATGCACAGGAGAAGGCCGTCTTCCACCTGTCCTCTGGTTTAATCTGCAATTTATGGTACGCTTCAATTAAGTCCAATTTAGTGAATATCTGTCCCTCCGATAACTGGGCGATCAAGTCCTTCACTAAAGGTAGGGGGTATTTATTTCCAGAACTGATTGCATTCAGGCCCCTGTAGTCAATGCAGAGCCTCAGCGTTTGGTCCTTTTTGCGCCTGAACAACACAGGCGCCCCTAGAGGGGAATTTGAAGGCTCTATGAAACCCCTCGCTAGGTTTTTATCAATGTATTTTCTCAGTTCCTCCTTTTCCCTAGCCGACATTGGGTATATTTTTGCCTTAGGAAGCTCTGCTCCTGGGACTAGCTCTATCTTCACTTCAACTCTCCGCTTCGGTGGGAAACTGTCTGCTTCCTTCTCATCAAATACGTCCACAAAATCCCGATACTCTGGGGGTAATTTATCTGCCAGTTCTGCTATCCTGATAGAGTCTTCCTCCCCCCTTTTCCCCGGCTCCCTTTCCACTTCCTGGCTCCCTCCTTCCAACTTCATCCTGAAGATCATGCTCTTATCCTCCCAGTTGATTTGCGGGTTGGCCTGCCCCAGCCATGGCATGCCTAGTATAACATTATAGCTGGCTATTTGTGATATCACAAATGACACCTTTCCTTCCCAACTCCCTATCTTACACTTTACATCTTCGGCACTGTACTTAGCTAATGATCCCGATGCTGTGGATCCGTCCAACTGCGAAAAAGCTATTGGGGATTCTAGGTTCGTTCTTTCGCATCCCAATCCCTCGGCTAATTCAGGGGAGATGATGTTCCTGGAACATCCACAATCCACAAATGCTTTGCAGGTTGCTTGTTTGCTGCCACTTTCCAGCTGAATGGGGACCACTATCATGGCTTTGTCCTGACTTACCAACCCCCCCGAGTGGTGCCTCATCGGTGGTTCTTCCTCGGCGCGTTTCCCTGCCACGGCTCTTGGTTTGGGCGGGCCTCCGCCTTCCCCTTTTCTCTGCCAGCACTCGGCAGCCCTGTGGCCCAAACGGCCGCACACGAAGCAGCCCCTCCTGCTGGTGCTCACGTTCCCTGTCGGCTCCGTTCTCCTCCCGGCTGGGGTTGATCCCTCCTTCCGGCTCCCCTCTTTCATCTGCGGCCGCTGCTGTAGCCCTCCTCGGTGCCTCCTCGCCTGGGCCAGCGATGTCTCGATGCGCCCCGCCAGCTGAATCCATCCGCGCAGTGTGTCAGGCTCATCACGATGCACCGCCCAGGAGAGGATCTCCCGCCTGAGCCCCTCTTTGAAGAGTTCTATCTTTGTCACTGCAGACCATTCCGGCACCTTTTCAGCGAGGCATTGGAACTCCTCCGCATACTCAGATACCGACCTCTGCCCCTGGGAGACGGTCTTCAACTCCTCCCTCGCCCGGATCTGCTCCAGTGGATCTCGGAAACGGGTCTCCAGGGCCCCCATAAAGCGTCGGAGTGACCCCAGACATGGGTCGCGCCGCGCGTGTAGTTGAACGTACCAGCTGGCCGCTCCCCTCTTCAACACTGCACCAATGGCCCGTACCCGGCTGGATTCCGTTCTAAAAGTGTGGGCATTGTCCTCCATATAGCCCCTCACCGTGGTCAGGAAAAAATCCAGTTCAGAGGACTCTCCCCCAAACTCGATCCTTAGTTCCTCTCGTCTCGGTAGGGGTCCCTGTGGTGGCAATCCCCAATTCTCCGCCCGTCGCAAGCCCCCTTGCGGGCCAGTGGGCCCCGCTGCTGCTTCCCTTTGTCCTGTGCCACGCCCGGCATTCGCCAGGGGCACCAGGGTCTCAGTTGGGAGCGTAGCCGGGATTCTCGGAGGCTTTTCCCCTTCGTCGTCACTCTCCTCCACCCGCGTCAGGCTCGTTTGGATCTTGGGCCGGGCACCGGGCTCCTTTCGCATTTCCCTTCCCTTCGGTGCTGGGAGGTCTGCAAAGCCCTGGCTGCTTCCCATGCTCACGTCCCACATTGAGCTAGCCCGGAGTTCCCTTCCTCGCTCCGGCTCCGCCAAAACCGCCAGGCGCTCCATCGCCCTCGACATCACTGCCAGGGTGGTCTCCATCGCCGACATCCTCTCCTCCAGAAACACCATCTTTTGCGGGCCTGGGGAAGGTGAACCTTCCTCTCCTCCGGTGCTATCTCCCCGCACCACTCCGCGCCTCTGGGTTACCCCATTTGGCTGGGCATAAGCGGTGGATGACGCCAGGGCCGCCAGCTGGTGGAACTCAGCGTCCGTCTCGGGAGTGGCCCTTTCCGACCTTCCTCCTCCGGCGCCCAAGAGCTCTTCATCCTCCACTTGCATGTTACACCTCACCGCTACAGCGGGATGGTGTCCGTATTCTTGGCTTAGTGTCAGCTCACCACAGCCGCTCCTGAATGAACACACGAGACTCTCTGTGGTATCACCAGGAACTTTTACTGTAGGAAACATGAACATCAGAAAAGCCAAGAATGGGAGGCTCCGGCCAACCCTCCTTTATATACCCTCCCCCTCATTTGAACAGTCTCTTCCCGCTCAGTAAAACCCCGCGCAAATTCCCCGCCAAGTCCATCAGCCGTTTCTCCTCCGAGTCCTGGGACGCAGGTGTCTTATCAATGTCAGTGACCCTGAAACTCAGAGCCACATCCAGGCTCTAGTAGCAGGGTTCTGACACCACTCCAGCAGGAAGATAACAGCACTCCATGCAGTCATGTCGGCTCCATGACCTTGGAAGTGTCTACGGTCAAAGCTGGCTCTTCGGCTTAGAAATGGAGATGAGTACCAACCCCCAGAGTCAGACACGACCAGACTTAATGTCAGAGGAAAACCTTTCCCTATAAATGGAAATGAGAGATTATCTTTATATATCAATGTACTAAAAAGGATCTAGGGATGAACAAAAGTTTTTGAAAATGTTTTTATTCTACCTGAGAAACTTTAAGTAGGAAAATTTCCTGTTGTTATTTCCATCTACTTTTAAATTAGTGAACATATTATTTGCTGACTAGTCTTGCCAGTGATGATATTCATGTTCTCCACTATGATCAGATGAACATTCCTCTTTTTTATATCATGCAAGACTTATTTTATTTTATTTATTTATTTATTTACAGTATTTATAATCCGCCCTTCTCACCCCGAAGGGGACTCAGGGCGGATCACATTATATACATATAATATACAAACATTCAATGCCCATAAACACATTGAGACAGAGACAGACGCCGAGGCAATTTAACCTTCTCCTGAGGAGATGTTCGATTCTGGCCACAAGGAGGAGCAGCTGCTTCATCATCACTTATCATCACTTATTTCAGTCAATGAACAGTAGAGAAGGGAAAGAAACAAGATAAAATAGATAAAACACTATATTAGTAAACAATGTCAAATGTAGAATGAAAATGTTAAATATAAAATATCTGAATTACACTAAGAAAAAAAAACAAATAAAGAATACCTTTAATACTAGGACAATATCCTATGCTGACAAGCTGTTGCTGCCACACAAAAACTAGCTAAGCTATTCTCAGAAAACTGGTTCGACCGAAAGGTAATCAATGTAAAACACTTCAGACCTAACTGATATACTTTGTAAAATTGGATTACTAAAATAGTGTCAAAGATCATAGCTGAAAGAAAAATACAGTAAAACATACCCTACAGTTTTTATGTTCTCTGCCTCATAAGGACAGAAGTGTTCACAATATGATACAGGTACATGATCATATCATCCAATACTGCTGATGGAAGCATATTGAATTTAGCCAGGGTAAATGCTTTCCAGTATTTTAGAGTAGTTAGATTGATAAGGCAATCAGCAGGAAGACATACCTGACCATGTCTCTAAAAGCTAAAAAATTGGAAGCAACAGTTATGAGATTTTTTATAACCCAGTATCTCAGACACACTTGTGTATATTTTCGTTAGCTTTTATATAACCTATAGTAAGAATGTCACTGTGTGAGAATACTAGCCTTTCTCATCTACTGTGTTCTTCTACTTTGACTGAAATATAAAACTAAGGTTCTGGGAGGCAAGCATTTAGGTATAAATAACATTTTAAACCACAAAATCAACTTAATGTCTAGTTTTGAGACTGAATAGAAATTTGATAGCTTCTAAGCATAGACGTACATTGGCTACATAATTTGGAAGGTTCCAAAAACTTCTCAGCAATTCATTTTGACAGATTCTAGAGTGACAAAATTCTAAAACACACATGCATTTGTGCTCCATATAACATTTGTGCCAAAATTGTGGAAGTGTAAGAATTGCAAACAGGCAATGATAAAGTGGGCCGGAAATTTAGGTAGACTGATACAATTAAAAGAATGGGAAGAAATTTGGATAAATAAAATGAAATATACATACACCTCAGACTTAAGGGAAAACTGGCTCAAAATGATCCACTGCTGGTATATTACACCAAAAAAACTGGGCTTGATGTATAAAAATGCAGATAATAAATGTTGGAAGTGCAAGGCGAAAGAAGGTTCGTATTTCCACATGTGGTGGACTTGTGAGGATACAAAGAGTTTTTGGAAAAACATTCATAAAGAATGCCAAAGAATTTTTAAGAAAAGCTTCAGTATGTAACCTGAGTATTACCTATTGGGAATGTTGGACAAAGAAGTATTTGGCGACTTCAATGAAAAAAAACTATTCACCTATTTTATTACGGCAGCAAGAATGGTTTTTGCAAAAAGATGGAAGACAGATTTGATACCAGATACTAAGGACTGGCTATTGAAAGTTATGGAAATAAAAGACATGGATAAATTAACATTTTTACTAAAAGAAAATGTCGGTAGAGGATTAAAAATGACCGATTGGTCACCTCTTGAAGAATATATTAAGAGAAAATAAAGACTTGAAAGGGAAAGAAGCTATTTTAATACTCTCCAGTCTTTTATTGGGAGAGACAAATAAGTTAAAGAAACTAAAACAAAAGGAAGAAGAATGGAAGTCACAAATAGTTACCTTTTATTTGTAATTTTGTATTTTCATTGTATTTTTTCTTCCTCTCCTTTTTCTTTTTATTTCCTACTTTTCTTTATTCTTTTATGTGTTCTCCCACTTTTTATGTAGAAAAAACTTTCTGTCTTAATAAAAAAAATATTTTTTAAAAGACTATATTTGTAACTGACTTTTGGTGCTTTACTTTTCCTTTTTAAAGAACTTTTTACTATCTATCTTTAATAAACTACGGTGACTCAAACCTGCTGCGGAGTTTGTGTGCTAGAGCAAGGTGAATCAAGTCTGCGGTGTGACATAAAGGATGATGTAGGGGTTTTCACCTCCACGGATGGTGTCAACCCCCCCCCCCCCCAGCACTCCCTAGTGATGACACTGATGCAACCTCACATACTTTATGTCAATGGAGTATACTTGATAAATTGCCCCATCAAAAGAAAAAAGTGTTGTGGCTAATCTATTATTATTTATTTACAGTATTTATATTCCGCCCTTCTCACCCCGAAGGGGACTCAGGGCGGATCACATTATGTACATATAGGGCAAACATTCAATGCCCATATACACATAGAACCGAGACAGAGACAGACAGACGCAGAGGCAATTTAACCTTCTCCTGAGGGGATGTTTGATTCTGGCCACAGGGGGAGCAGCTGCTTCATAATCCACTCTGACCGCACTTCCTCATTCCAACGTCGTACATTAGTTAAATTTGCCTCCCCACTTTTTTTAATAAGTGGTACCTTATTTCCTACTTGATAGATGCAACTATTTTTCGGGTTGCTAGGCCAGCAACGAGCAGGGGCTATTTTTTATTTTTAATTGACGGGTTCTCACCCAACCACGGGCTGGCCTCGAACTCATGACCTCATAGTCAGAGTGATTTATTGCAGCAGGCTGCTCACCAGCCTGCGCCACAGCCCGGCCCCTAAATCTACCACACAGTCTAATCTGTTATTTTAAAAGATTTCTTTTTTAACACAAAGACATGTAAAATGAGGGTAGATTTCCTTTCCTTTGACCACTGCAGACGACTTTTAATGATTCAAACTATATACAGACAAGTACAAACAAATACAGAAAACAAGTGATCACAATCAATATTCAAACCTGCTTGACATGATAGCTTCCAGAACATTACACATTTCAAATCTTCCTTGTTGCATCAATAATTGTTCAACCAGGAGGTTTAAAGAGGACTCCTACCTAATACAAGTTGTCCTGAAAACAACAGGATGTCCAGATAGAAACAATCTAAGATACCTTGCTATTTTCAAATGGAAAAAGGCAAAAGGTTACAAACTGGAAGAAGGAAGGAGAAAAATGACGCAAGAGGCCAATTGAGAGTTGAACAGAGGCCAAAAGAAGAGATAACAAGGAGCAAGTGGGAACCAAACTGGTCCAAGAGCAATCTACATAAAAGACAGCAGTAAATGAAAGAAAGTGCCAAGTATCAAACTGAAGAAAATATCAAACCAGACAAAAGGGCACTTAATTATACAAAACTAGCTGTGCCCGGCCACGCGTTGCTGTGGCGTTGTCTGGTGGTGTTGGTGAGAAATGGTTGATGTAGTGGTGGTATTGAATGTCTGTTGTATGGTTGTCTTTATGTTTAGTATGCATTTGGTTGTTTGTGTACTGTGAAAGTGGTGAGGATAGAGGACACTGTTTATGTTGGATTAGTGAGACTCTACTGTATATTTGTAATCTTATATTATCTGCCTAGAAGTGCCCCTTCTACACAGCTGTATAAAATGCACACTGAAGTGAATTATCTGGCAGTGTGGACGCAAGATAATCCAGTTCAAAGCAGATAATATAAGATGCTAAATGGGTAATATAGCTATGTGGAAGGGCCTTGAGTCTACACTGCCATATAATCCAGTTAAAATCAGATAATCTGTATCTTATAAGCAGTGTGGAAGAGGCCTGAGGCCTAACTGTGCCTGTCCCCTGGACTGAGTAGGTTGCTAGGAGACCAAGTGGGCGGAGCTTAGCCCTCTAACTGGCAGCAATTGGATAAAAACAATTATCCCTTTCCCTCTAATTAGGACTTTATTTTTCTTTTCTTTTTGTTGTATCAATCTAGAGCCGTGGATGATGGGTTGTGTTGTCAAATTTCAAGGTTGGGGGGCCTGTAGTTTTGTTGTTTTGTCCGCTGCCCTGATGCCATCACTCTTTTATATATATAGATAATATATGAGAAGATGGAGAGGTAGATAATATAAAGAAAGAAAGACTGACTGCTTCCTAAGTAGTCTCACTGATGTGACTGCTGATAAAGCCTAGCCATAGCTATAGGTTAATGTGAATTGCAGTGATACAGCTCTTCTAGTCTTGCTTTACCAAAAGATAGCCCTCTAGCTCACAGAGCCTTTATCTCAACGTTCTTATTGCATGGTCAATTTAGAATGCTGTATACCAAAATTATATACAATTAGATACAGTACATGATTGTGGAAGAAACTGTGTGCTACTTAAAGTAGTGTCCATTGTGCAACATCTTATTTCCTATTTGTATTTTGTTTTGTAAAGTCTCTTTAGTACCTCTGAATCTGATATGCCCCTTCATGCTACCTGGCCTCATAGAGGTGGTGAAGCATCATCCATGGCTAAAAATATCAGAGCTTAGGTTTTTGCTACAATTGCTCTGAAACTTAAGATGATTACTGTCACATGGTAAGGAAGATAATTCTTTTATAAATCTAATATTTCTTTTCTTTTCTCCTATTTAAATGACTAAGGAAAGAAAGAACCTATTTTGAGGCACATTAACTCTGCAAAATTTAGCACTTTGGTGGTGATTCCATTGCAAGGGATCCTATTTTCACCTTCATAAAATTAAATGCTTGCATGTACCATGTAATTAAATTTAGCCACACCAGAGACTCCGGTCTACATATTCATTAACTCTTGGCTGCAGCTTTATTTAACTGCTCTGAAAATGTTTTCTGGAACAGTTTCCCTGCGGTGTTGATCACAGTCTACCCAGTGTCAGAGGGAGTTAGAATTTCATAGGTAATATTGCTAGCTTTCTGGAAGCAGACTGAATATTGAATTCTCAGATGAATATAAAAGTTTAAGACAAATGTAGATCTCACTTAGGAACATCTATATAGAGATGGGAAAGTATACAGGGGGACAGATCCAGTGTTCCTATTACCAGAGCCGGCCCTAGGTATTTTTCAAGTGTAGGCGAACAGAATTTTGGCGCCCCCCCCCCCCCAAAAAAAAACAATCACTGAAAAATAAAAGTGTTGGATAAGCGAAAATGTTGCATTATAAGGAGGGATTAAGGAAAAGCCTATTAAACATCAAATTACATTATGTTTTTACAAATTAAGCACCAAAACATCATGTTTTACAACAAATCAACAGAAAAAGCAGTCTCGACTGCTCCCCCATATGTTTGGCGCCTGAAGCGACTGCTTAATTCGCCTCATTGTTGGACCGGCTCTGCCTATTACCCATGCTCCCCTGCAGGTTCCACACTCAGGCTACAAGTTTCCTCATTTCTGGTGCAAATCTTCTTGGGGAGGTGGTTTGAGAAAGTATTGTTTTGTACAATCATAGGGAAATATTTCAACCAGTTTTTCATGGACTGGGGTGGCTTATGTGGGGCTTGGCAGTCATGAATAAAGGGCTTTGGGCAGCAAATGGTTCAAGGACCGTGCTTTCCATATATTGATACATATTCCATATCTACCGAGATGGTAAAAAGATCTAGTGTGGTTCTAAGTTTGGCTTCCTTCGAAGGGATGGAAAAGCATTTATAGTATCCTTGTGTTCTCTCGTTGTATTTTTTTGTGACTTCATGTCATTTCTGAACCATTGTGACTCTAAGGTGAACCTACCCCAAGGTTTTCTTCACAGAATTGGTTCAGAGAGGGGGTTGCCTTGCCTTCTTCTGATGCAGAGAAAGTATGGCCTGCCCAAGGTCGCCCAGTGGATCTCATGTCTGAGTGGGAATTCAAAGACTGATTTCTCAGTGCCCTAGTCCAACATGCAAACCACTCTACCATTCTGGTTCTTATCGCTTGCATTTCATTTATAACTAAACAAGTCAAGCAGAGCTGGAGTCAAATAGGCACCTATCCCGGGCAGATGATCTCCAGCAATGCCTACTACCAGCTTTCAACTAGCTTTGCCTCACTTTCTCTCTAATCTTGCCTGTTCCACACTACTTTGCAACTACAACAGGTTAAAAAAAAAACCAAGGTAGACATTAACAATGGGTTTGAACTAGGGGCACAATTTTATTGCATTAACATACGGATGATTTGCAATGTTGTCATTTCTGATTTATGGTAGCCCTAAGGTGAGCCTATCACAAGATAGCATCATTCCATTTTTGATGTTCCCAAGTTGCTGACTTTTCATTTTCGGATCCAATAAAAACCTTCCTGTTTAAACCTATAAAGCCCAAATAATCAGGTACTCCCTATATTCAAGCTCTAGTTACGCAAAATCACCCTTTTACTCAGGATTTTCATTCAAGTCCTTTTTTTTTTGTGGAGTCTTATCCTTGCTCCCCCCATTAGAGATTTTCATTCTCAGTTAGTTTCTTTTTATTTTCTTTGTTTATTTTCAGTCATTTTTTGAAATTTTAGTCCAACTTTACTACTGTAATATTGTAGATTTAAATTATATGAATTTCGAAAACTTGTTTTAGAAATGACTATTTAGTGATTAGTCTTTCATTCCTCTGGGTTTAAGATTATATACCTTTGTAATTTGTAATTTCTTTTTACAAAGCAGCATGCACATCAATGGTATAATGGTGATAATTATGTGATGATGAAGCAAAAATATCCTACAAACGGAAAGAGAGGAGATATTAGAAACATGGACTGATGGCTTCCATGCCAGTTTTAATTAAACTTTCAAAGAGGTGTACTTTGGCTATGGAATGAGCAGCTTCTCCCTTTTCTGCATATATGTACAGAGGTTCTCCCGACTTTTCCTCACTTTGTATCCATGATTTAGAATCATACACTCCAAAGATTTATCCTAGATAATGACCCTTTGATTCCTTTAGATTAGGTCCAATCACTCTATATCACTTGGTATCCATAGGTGCTTGTTTATAAAGCCATTGTCCTCCCAACCCTGCTCTACGCCTGCAAAACGTGGACGGTCTACAGACATCAGATCAAACTCCTGGAGCATTTCCATCAGCGTTGCCTCAGAAAAATCCTGCAAATCTCTTGGGAAGACAGGTGGACAAATGTCAGCATGCTGGAAGAAGCAAAGACCACCAGCATTGAAGCGATGCTCCTACGCCATCAACTCCGCTGGACTGGCCACATTGTCCGAATGCCTGATCGCCATCTCCCAAAACAGCTACTCTACTCCGAACTCAAGAACGGGAAATGGAATGTTGGTGGGCAGGAAAAGAGATTTAAAGATGGGCTCAAAGCCAACCTTAAAAACTGTGGCATAGACACTGAGAACTGGGAAGCCCTGGCCCTTGAGTGCTCTAATTGGAGGTCAGCTGTGACCAGCAGTGCTGCGGAGTTCGAAGAGGCACGAACGGAGGGCTTAAGGGAGAAGCGTGCCAAGAGGAAAGAGTGTCAAGCCAACCCTGACTGGGACCACCTTCCAACTGGAAGCCAATGTCCTCACTGCGGGAGAACATGCAGATCAAGAATAGGTCTCTTCAGCCATCTATGTCTCCATCCCCAAGATAGCAAAGACGGAGGACCATAATCTTCGAACTACGAGGGATCGCCTAAGTAAGTAAGTAAGTAAGTAATCACTCTGTAATGAGATGGGGTTTTTTGGGCCGGTCTTTGAGAGATGACAGATGGGGAGCAGCTCACTTGTTGGGTTGTCCTGAAGGCTCAGACGTTTCACCCTGGAGAAGGCTGAGATATAGGGTTACAATAAATCAAAACTGACTTGAAGAGAGTTAGCAACATTTCTTTCTGGTTCAGTGAGAGGACATCAACAAACGATTGGGTAGAGGAGAAAAAAAAACAGGAGGAACTGTTATTTTCCCTTTTTCTCTTGAAAGTTAGGAAAATTGGACACAAATGAAGAGCACAGGTAGCAGAGAAGATGGATTGTTAAGAAGATGGATGGTTAAAAATATTTTAATCACATACTTCCACCAACACACAAACACAACTGTGGATTCCACCATGATACAAAATATATTTGATCCAAGCTTCTCTTCCATGATTTTTTAAAAATCTGACAAAGAAGTTTTTTTTTTTTTTCGTGTCAGGAGCAACCGGAGTTGCTTCTGGAGTGAGAGAATTGGCCGTCTGCAAGGACGTTGCCCAGGGGACGCCCAGATGTTTTGATGTTTTTACCATGCTTGTGGGAGGCTTCTCTCGGGTCCCCGCATGGAGCTGGAGCTGATAGAGGGAGCTCATCCACACTCTCCCCAGGTGGGATTCGAACCTGGCAGCTTTCAGGTCAGCAACCCAACCTTCAAGTCATTTAGTCCACTACGCCATCTGGGGGCTCCGACAAAGAAGTGTTACATTTTAAATAGTCTAAATTGACAGAATTACTATTAAACACAGAGATTATCTTCTGACTGAAGCCTGCAGTGGTCTTGAATGGAGAGGGAAAGGACACTTAAATGCCCGCACACTACATGTTACGTAAGTGCTGAAAAGATGCAAAGGCAACAGTCCTGTGACCAACTTCACTGATAACCTTGATTACATGAAACAGCTAAAGTATAGCTTGCTGAAAAGCTGTTGTAGAAAGAGCTTAATTAAAATCAGTAGGAGGAACTAGATGTCAGTTGTAATTAACGCTATAAGAAAAGAAAAAAGAGCAGGGAAACTTGAAGAGCAAAAATAAGGATCTGGGAATGGAAGACATGTATCACAATGGGATGATGCCTTGCTGATGAACTATACAATAAGGAAACCAGAATTGGGTTGAAAAGGTCCACTTTATTTAAACTGATTTGAACATGGATAGAAACAAAAGGGAGAACTACCTAGCATGGGATCATTTGAGACAGGTATAATTGTTTTGCCTCTTTTCTTCAAGAGCTTGCTCAGATCCTGCAGGCTGAGGGCAGTTGCTTCCTTGATTGAATCTTTCCATCTAGAATATGGTCTTCCTCTTTTCCTCCTGCCTTACACAATTCATTAGAATTTTGAGCAAAACTTGGTTGCATGGCAAATTAATACAAGAGTCTTGTGCTTACTGCAATCCCTGTTGTTATTTCTTGAAAACTGCAATTCATATTAAATGTATCTGTCAGTGGACCATTGTTTTGCTGTCTGTTTGCTTTCTGATGACAGATTTTAGTTAGAACTAGCTGTGCCCGGCCACGCGTTGCTGTGGCAAAGTGGTGGTGGTATTGGTTAAAAATTGTTGTGGAATTTTTATTTGAGGTTATTTGCATTTTTGAGAGAGAGAGAGAATTGGAGTGAGAGAATTGGCCGTCTGCAAGGACATTGCCCACGGGACGCCCGTATGTTTTAATGTTTTACCATCCTTATGGGAGGCTTCTCTCATGTCCCCGGATGGAGCTGGAGCTGATAGAGGGAGCTCATCCGCGCTCTTCCCGGGTGGGATTCGAACCTGGCAGAGCTTCAGGTCAGCAACCCAACCTTCAAGTCACAAGGCTTTTATCCCCTAGGCCACCAGAGGCTCCTAGAAATGATTTGAAGACATACAACAATTTGTTAAATTCATTGATTTCTTTTAATGGACACAAGGCTATTTTTAAAACATTTTAAAAAACTATTGTGAAAGTTTGTGGCCCATAAACCTAATGCAGCCCATAAGTAATCTACTATTATCCTTCAACTGCATAGCAATGTTCTTATTTAGAGTATCATCACAGATACTGGCAGTGACAGATATAACTAGTGAATTGAATTCAGCTTGGGTTGTGACAACTAGTGTAGCTTAAAACAGAATGTTTTAGCCAAGTTTAATCCCAATGTTTGCTGTGCTAGCAAACAAAAGCTTGAGTGCTGTGATTTCTTTCATGTTTTCTCACCCAAAGTCTAACGCAATTCATGAAGGGAACACACTTGGATTTCTTCATAGTATGCAACTGTATGAGAACAATTGTGAAGAATTTTAGTGTCATAATCTGTCTGTGTATGGCACATTGCTCCTATTTTCTAACTTGGAAAACCACCTTAATTACTCAGTCATCGCTTGAAATTTCATAGCAGCAGCATAAAGTCTCATTGTAATCAAAACCATCATTTTATAGCAGTGAATATTTTTCATTTTGGACTTAAGATGTCAGCAGTAGCATGTAATTTTTTATTATTAAATTGGGGGTGGAAATACAACTGCTTTGGTATTCTGAATACTTTCCATAATGCTCTTTCCCCATAAAATCAATTCTATGATGACGAAACATAGTTTTACATACCAATAAACCTCAGACTTTCCCCAGGGGAAATGTTTTGGTGTAAAAAAATTGCACATCCATAATAGTTTTGCCATCTGCTCCAAATATTTGAAGGTTCTGTATGCTCAGACAATTATCCTAATGAGACTTTGCTCAATTTCAAGGTCAAATATGTATAGAAGTATTTTCTTTGATAAGGTCTCTACTCAATATCCTACTCCCTTTCCCGCAGGATGATATCTTAAGTTGTTATTACTCCTCACTGGATGGCTCCTAAAACACTACTTTGATGATAAAGACATTCAATATTTATGCACTGTAATATAATATAATATGATCTTGATGATAAGATTCACAAAACCACACAATCTCAGACTTGGAAAGGTTTGTGAATGCCATCTCGTCCTATCCCCTGACATGCAACAATGAAAAGCATAACCAGTTTCTGTTTCAAGACCTCCAAAGAAGGAGCAATGTTATTATTATATTTATTTATACCCCACTTTATCTCTCCCGAAGGGGACTCAAAATGTTCACAGCACTCCAAGGTACTCTTTTCCATTGTCAAACAATTATTACAATGAAAACGTTCTTTATGATATTTAGATGGAGTTGGATTATTTTTGTTGTTGTTTGAATCATTAGTTTATGTTCTTGCTCCATCTTCTACATGATAATTCTCCAGGCATTTAAAAGTAATTTTTATGCAAGTTCTCAGACTTCCTTTCACCAAGCGAAACACGCCAATATTCAATCATTTCTCAGAAGACTTACTTTGTAGATTTTTAACCATCTTATTGAGCCTTTTCTGCTCACTTTGTAGCTTCTTAATATCCTTGCAATGTGGCATTGGGAAATGGATATAGAATTATATGTGAAATCAACCAAAGCACTACCATTTCCCTTGATCTGGATGTTATACACCTATTAATGCAGCCTAAAATTCAATTGCCCTTTTGGCCATTGCATCATATCATTCACTCATGTTTAGTTTGTGATCTACTCATGTGTTGCTTTAAAATTGAACACTGTGAAAGCCATCCACTGCATGGCTATCAGCCTCCTCCTATTTATTTTATTTATTTACAGTATTTATATTCCGCCCTTCTCACCCCGAAGGGGACTCAGGGCGGATCACATTATACACACATAGGGCAAACATTCAATGCCCATCAAACAGAGACTGAGACAGACAGACGCAGAGGCAATTTAACCTTCTCCTGAGGGGATGTTCGATTCTGGCCACAGGGGGGAGCAGCTGCTTCATCATCCACTCTGACGGCACTTCCTCATTCCAGGTTGTAAATTAGTTAAACTTGCCTTCCCACTTTTATAAGTGGTACCTTATTTCCTACTTGATAGATGCAACTATCTTTCGGGTTGCTAGGTCAGCAACGAGCAGGGGCTATTTTTTTTTAATTGATGGGTGCTCACCACGCCACGGGCTGGCCTCGAACTCATGACCTCATGGTCAGAGTGATTTATTGCAGCTGCTCAACAGCCTGCGCCACAGCCCGGCTCCTAGTAGAATAAAATCAAGGAAAAGCTTCATGAGAACCACCACTCCTCTTAACTTTCCCCCAGCAACAGCAAGAGTATTCCTCTGGGCAGCTAAACCAGGCAATCTCAACTGGATGGCCTCCCCATGAGGGTCTTCCTCCAGGGGCAAACCAAGAACAGGCAACTTGGAAGTCCCTGAAGAGATTCAGAAGTGGAGTGGGCGCATCAAAAGACAACCTGGCAAAATGGCACTACCTAAAAGAATCCTCCGTCTTGTGTGACTGCGGAGCAGAGCAGACAACTCAACATTTGTATGCCTGCTCGCAATGTTCTGCCTCATGTACAGAGGAGGAATTGTTTGAGGCTACAGACAATATGATCGCTATTGCCCGTTTTTGGTCAAAAGATAGTTAGCCACTTGTTGCTTCTTCTATTTTTATCAGTTTTATACTAATTTCTGCAATGCTTTTGATTGGAGCCTCCGGTGGCCTAGGGAATAAAAGCCTCGTGACTTGAAGGTTGGGTTGCTGACCTGAAGGCTGCCAGGTTCGAATCCCACCCGGGGAGAGCGTGGATGAGCTCCCTCTATCAGCTCCAGCTCCATGCGGGGACATGAGAGAAGCCTCCCACAAGGATGGTAAAACATCAAAATATCTGGGCGTCCCCTGGGCAACGTCCTTGCAGATGGCCAATTCTCTCACTCCAGAAGCAACTCCGGTTGCTCCTGACACAAAAAAAATGCTTTTGATATGAAATAAATAAATAAGCTCAGCTCTGGGTAAGAATTCTGATTTGCCATATATTAGAAAGATAGAGTTGAATGATACCAGACACAGAGGTGGGAAGTGTATCACTCTCTTTCAGTTTTATATGCTGGGGTTCTTTGTACAGGAGGAGAAAATAATGTGGAGAAAAAGGCAGGGACACATTGTTCTATGAGGATTCCACACCCTTGACACAGAATATTGAGTATAAGTCTGATGGTTGGTGGCAATCAGAAAAAAGGGATATCACCTGAAATTCATCTGTTAGAAGTTCAGGACTTTGTGTCTTGCAAGACAGTCATGGATCCCCTGAAGAAAATCTGGTCTTGTTTTGTCAGTGTGTGAGAGAAGGAATGATAGTGTGTGTATGTGTGTTTGAGACAGAGCATTTTAAATTAAAAACAGTTTTATTGAGCAAAAAAAGCCATTCTTATTTATTTTATTTATTTGCAGTATTTATATGCCGCCCTTCTCACCCCGAAGGGGACTCAGGTCGGATCACATTATATACATATAGGGCAAACATTCAATGCCCATATACACATAGAATCGAGACAGAGACAGTCGCAGAGGCAATTTAACCTTCTTCTGAGGGGATGTTCGATTCTGGCCTCAAGGGGGAGCAGCTGCTTCTTCATCCACTGTGATGACACTTCCTCATTCCAATGTCTTAATTAGTTAAATTTGCCTCCCCACTTTATAAGTGGTACCTTATTTCCTACTTGATAGATGCAACTATCTTTTGGGTTGCTAGGTCAGCAACGAGCAGGGGCTATTTTTTAATTTTTTTATTGACAGGTGCTCACCCCACCACGGGCTGGCCTCGAACTCATGACCTCATGGTCAGAGTGATTTATTGCAACAGGCTGCTCACTATTTGAAATTGCCAGCTGTTATTCTTTTCAAAGTACCTTTTGGTGGATCTGTTACTTGAAGTTAACTACTCCACAGAATACATAAACAAGCAAACTCAAAACTTGCGTACTGTATTCTGTCTCATCACTTACTTTCAGTCTATAGGGTAGCCAGTGGCCCTTTGGAGATATAATTAATTCTGTTAAAATATAATTTTGGTTCAGTATTGCTTAATGAATTTTCAGACAGTGTATCATATACTGAGCAAACAAATTGTGGGGATGCTAATGGTGATTGCTTGTGAGCTTGCAGTGTGCAAATGGTGCTGACACTGTCAGATCCCAAACACAGCTATGCTGACATGTAACACGATCAATAAAGCTGACTCACCAGTTTCCACCCACAATACTGCCTTTGGGTGTCACCAACTTGTAATAGTTCAATCGATCACTGTGATGAGACATGGTATTGGCTTCTGGTGACAGCAGAATGAGAAATGAGACAACAAAACGGAACTCCTGGAATTTAACAGATCAGCACCACAAGTTCATTCACTGTGAAAGTGATGGACGAATTTTAGAAAAGGACATAACTGATCTATGAAAACCTTATTAAAACTGTCTTTTGATTAACATTAGCCTAAATTTCTTAGCCACTTGTCCAAGCAGATTCCTGCAAATGAGAGAGACAGGAGGAACAATCTATATTGATTACTATGTTAGTGTGAAATGAAAAAAAGATCTGTGGAAAAGAAGCAATATTTGTAAACAATTGTCTGCTCACATACTTTTCTTTTGGGTGGATGGGGAATGCCTACTTTCAAATGGAAAAGATATTTCTCAAAATATTGCGCACATAGAATATAGTATACGGCACGGTATGGTTTATAAAGGCAATATAAGCACAGAAGAGTATACAGATATCAACCTTATGTCAAAATTAACTCCAGTGGTTTGAGTGAGATTTACTTCCAGGGAAATGTAGTTAGCAGCATAGCAGCAGTGCTTAGAATTTTTCATACACAACCCATCAGACTGCATCAATTCAAATGTGGAATTGGGGGGGGGGGGGGGGGAAGTGAAGAATATAGTTGGGTGAAGAAGGCAATATGGTGAATAAATAGTAGCTCTTCAAGTCTGTGTATGTATTCTGCTTGATCTCAAATGTGGAAAAATCATGAGTGTTATTTAGCCTTAATGGAAGAAGAAGGAACTTGCATTTCATATATTCCACCCGCAAGAAATAATAATTCTTAATTTGGGGAACTGCAAGGATTATCAGTTTAATTGGGAAAACAAATACCTACACCAATCAAGACTAATCAAATTTAGAGATGATAGATGTTAGAACAATCCAGAGAGGAAGCAAGAACCATCAAATCAATGAAAGATATAATCACCTAATTAATATAATAATATGTTTTAGCATACTAAGTATTACATAATCTAAAGTATATCAAAACTGTAGAATTAATACAACTTGACACCAGATTAGTGGAGCATGGTGACTATGGCTAAGCTCTGTTCTCTTGGGAAGAATTGGGGAGTTAGACACCTGGCGCAGTGTCTGTAACAAGCTCAGTTCTCTTGGGAAGTTTTAGGGAGTCAGGCACCTGGTTTGGGGGAGCTTATGAACTTCAATAAAAGTATTACGTTGAGAACTTGCCTTCGCGGTGACAACTTTACTTCTCACTGAGAAACATCATAGTCTCCAGCTCCTGGATCCCAAGCGGCCTGTCAGTGCGCTTACTCTTGAGTAGTCGGTCTACCTCCTTGCCAAGTTTGGACTGCATTTCAGCTCCAGAACATTTAGTTCCTGCCTTGCCCTGAATCCTGTTTTGGACATTAATTCTGGAGAACTCTTCTTGCTACTTGCTCTTTTCCCCACTCAATACTCAAGCGGAGTTTGAGTGTGTTTCGGTTTCTGGATTTTGAACTCCAATACTGGACATAAGACTTTCACTTATTGCACTATATTTGATCTTTCCTGAAAGGTCATTTGCTTATTCAACTTTGCTGCTTATTTCCTTTTGGAACTTTATTTGCTTTAATAAAGATATTATATTGTTATTGGTCCTTGTGTTGGTTTTCGATGCTCCAGCTGCCTAGGGGTGTAACAGTTGGTGCCACTGTGTTCTGTCAAATTCCAAGTCAAGATATAGTTTTTTTAAATTAAAAACATTGGGGCTTGATTCCCTTTTTAAAATGTGCATGTACATTGTTTTTAATTGTTGGAGATTTCTGGGTTTTTACTATACGTGTTTATCTTTTTTAATATGTTTTCATCCTGTTTAAATTCTTTTATTGTTTCCATTTGGATTTGCTATAAACCGTTTATTGTTACATCCTATGACAAAAGGGAGCATATAAACATTTCAACTAACAAACTTGCCCTGTCCTGAATTAGACCACTTCTAAAAGGGGAAGAAAACGAGAGTTATTTTGAAAGCGTTCGTTGACTGCAATATCAATGTCTAGCAAGCAGGTAGGACAGAGAAAATAATATTTACAACAAAACATCTTTCACTCTGTTCTATAAAACAAGGTGAAAGATTCTTTAAAAATATGAACCTGCCACATCTGATAGAAGGGCCTGATTTTTCTCATTTATTTTTCAGCCTTCTTACCTTTAAAGCAATGCCCGACTGATTGACAGGTCCAGTTTGTGAAATCAGCAGGGAAGTCATAGAATCATAGAATCATAGAATAGTAGAGTTGGAAGAGACCTCAAGGGCCATCTAGTCCAACCCCCCGCTAAGAAGCAGGAAATCGCATTCAAAGCACCCCCGACAGATGGCCATCCAGCCTCTGCTTAAAAGCCTCCAAAGAAGGAGCCTCCACCACGGCCCGGGGGAGAGAGTTCCACTGCCGAACAGCCCTCACAGTGAGGAAGTTCTTCCTGATGTTCAGGTGGAATCTCCTTTCCTGTAGTTTGAAGCCATTGTTCCGTGTCCTAGTCTGCAGGGCAGCAGAAAACAAGCTTGCTCCCTCCTCCCTATGACTTCCCCTCACATATTTGTACATGGCTATCATGTCTCCTCTCAGCCTTCTCTTCTGCAGGCTAAACATGCCCAGCTCTTTAAGCCTCTCCTCATAGGGCTTGTTCTCCAGACCCTTAATCATTTTAGTTGCCCTCCTCTGGACGCTTTCCAGCTTGTCAGCATCTCCCTTCATCTGCGGTGCCCAAAACTGGACACAGTATTCCAGGTGTGGTCTGACCAAGGCAGAATAGAGGGGGAGCATGACTTCCCTGGATCTAGACGTTATTCCCCTATTGATGCAGGCCAAAATCCCATTGGCTTTTTTAGCTGCCGCATCACATTGTAGGCTCATGTTTAACTTGTTGTCCACGAGGACTCCAAGATCTTTTTCGCACACACTGCTGTCAAGCCAGGCGTCCCCCATTCTGTATCTTTGATTTCCATTTTTTCTGCCGAAGTGAAGTATCTTGCATTTGTCCCTGTTGAACTTCATTTTGTTAGTTTCGGCCCATCTCTCTAGTCTGTCAAGATCGTTTTGAATTCTGCTCCTGTCTTCTGGAGTGTTAGCTATCCCTCCGAGTTTGGTGTCATCTGCAAACTTGATGATCGTGCCTTCTAACCCTTCGTCTAAGTCATTAATAAAGATGTTGAACAGAACCGGGCCCAGGACGGAGCCCTGCGGCACTCCACTTGTCACTTCTTTCCATGATGAAGACGACGCATTGGTGAGCACCCTTTGGGTTCGTTCGCTTAGCCAATTACAGATCCACCTAACCGTAGTTTTGTCTAGCCCACATTTTACTAGTTTGTTTGCCAGAAGGTCGTGGGGGACTTTGTCGAAGGCCTTACTGAAATCTAGATATGCTACATCCACGGCATTCCCTGTATCGACCCAACTCGTAACTCTATCGAAAAAAGAGATCAGATTAGTCTGGCATGACTTGTTTTTGGTAAATCCGTGTTGACTATTAGCAATGACCACATTTGTTTCTAAGTGTTTGCAGACCACTTCCTTAATGATCTTTTCCAGAATCTTGCCTGGTATTGATGTGAGGCTGACCGGACGGTAATTGTTTGGGTCGTTCTTTTTTCCCTTCTTGAAGATAGGGACCACATTCGCCCTCCTCCAATCTGCTGGGACTTCTCCTGTTCTCCAAGAACTCTCGAAGATGATTGCCAGTGGTTCTGAAATAACTTCCGCTAGTTCCTTCAATACTCTTGGATGTAGCTGATCTGGCCCTGGGGACTTGAATTCGTTTAGAGTGGCCAGGTGTTCCTGGACAACTTGTTTCCCTATTTGGGGTTGGATTTCCCCCAATCCTTCGTCCATTCCATGTTGCTGAGGTTGAAGATGGCTTTCTTTTTGTGAGAAGACCGAGGCAAAGAAGGCATTAAGCAGTTCTGCCTTTTCCCTATCCCCTGTCACCATCACCCCATCTACTCCTTGCAGTGGCCCTATCGCCTCCTTTTTCTTCCTTTTTCTACCAACATAAGCAAAAAAGCCTTTTTTGTTGTTTTTTATGTCCCTGGCAAGCCTGAGCTCATTTTGCGCTTTAGCCTTGCGAACCTTTTCCCTACAGGAGTTGGCTATACGTTTGAATTCTTCTTTGGTGATTTCTCCCCTTTTCCACTTCTTGTGCATGTCACTTTTGAGCTTTAGCTCAGTTAGAAGTTCTTTGGACATCCATTCTGGCTTCTTTGCACTTGTCTTATTTTTCTTCTTTGTTGGCACTGTTTGCATTTGCGCCTTGAGTATTTCACTTTTGAAAAACTCCCATCCATCCTTAACTCCCTTGTTTTTTAATATCGGCATCCATGGAATGCCGCTCAGTAATTCCTTCATTTTTTGGAAGTCAGCTCTCTTAAAGTCCAGAATGCGTGTTTGACTTGTCTTAGTTTCAGCATTCCTTTGTATTGCAAACTGCAGGAGCACATGGTCACTTGCCCCTAAGGATCCAACCACTTCAACTGTATTGATCAGGTCTTCCACATTTGTTGTGCTGTAAATATTGTAATTGTAGCAGCACTGTGCATCTGGGCTTAATGTGCACTGGCGATTTCGTACATAAAAAGTTTCAGAGAATGGATGAAGTCAATCATTTTCACCTCTCATACTCAAGCCATATGGTACATTATTTTATTTCTTAGATCTCTGAGAGGAAGAATAGAATTTATTAAATCTATAGTTCTGGTATTTTAAAAGGATGGATGATTCTATAATCTAGGGAGTGCAAGTACTTGAGCTCTGAACAGATCTATTGAGACAAATGCCAGGATAAGCTGCTCTGGGGAAATCTTACTTAGTGTCGTTTTCCTTTCTTCCTTTCCATTTAGTAAGGCTGTATACCTTATTTTTCAGTTAAGAGTGAACCTCAAGAGGCTTACAATTAAAACCAGCACAATATTAAGAACCTGCCCCTTCAAGTAATTTCTGAGTTATGTTGACCATAAATATATTGTGGTGGTTTCTTGGCAAAATGTGTTCTGTCTTTGTCCTAATCTGATGTTGACAATTTGACTTGCCCAAAGTCACCCAATGGGTTTCCATGACAGAACAGGCAATTGAATCCTGACCTCCCAGATTCCTAGTTAAATACTCAAACCATCATATCACACTCACTCTTACCCTATCTACACTTTTAATTCAGATCACTACTACTAGACGAACAGACACACAGCCTTTATTGGCATACAACAACAAAATAACAGCATAGGCATATACAACAAGAGGAAGTCACAGATAAAAAGGAAAACAATTAAAAGTTACTTATCTCAAGAATAAAATTTGCAACGGTCTCACAAAAGAGTGCATCAGAGTTGTTCAGAAGATATGGAATTTTATAACATGCTTGCCATTCAGAACATTGCAAAGAAATGGAGTTCCTGTATTATCATATTTGGGACAAATAAACAGAGAATGGTGAAGTGTTTCAACAAAGACCAAGGCACAAGAACAAACCCTTTTGGAATGTTTCGCATTTTTATATCTCCCATTTTTATGGCAAACTTTTTCAAGAGGTCCAAAAAACCTTCATGGAATTAGAGTCTAAAGCACTTGGTGTGTCAAAATTCACCAAAAAAACCTAGCATGACTTGGGTGGTGTGTCACTTTGAGAAAAAAGCCCCATAATTTCACAATATATATAGTTTAAATAACAACAATATATAATTGTAATATATAACTGTATTTAATAAATCAAAAACTATTTACTACCATTATTTCCATGTACTATAATATAATAATATACTACAATAATAATAGAATGATTATATATATATACACACACATGTAATGTGCATAATTCCCATGGAGTAAACAACAAAACCACTGGACCAAATCACACCAAATTTGGCCACAAAAGACATTAGTCATCCAATCAATCTGCATGCGGCAGCATGTCAGCAAAAATGGCTAGGTGTGTCAGTGCTGACACATGTGTCATAGGTTGGCCATCACTGGTCTAAAGGTTCCACAAAGTTTGACATAGTTTCATATCTTTGCCTACTCACAGATTTGCTCTAGAGAGCAACCTGGTATTCGAAAAGAAAGTCTTTTCTTATATTTAGCAACGGCTGCAAGAATGGTGTATGCTAAGCTTTGGATGGAAAAAGAAATCCCGGAGATAATGAGTTGGTACAACAAAATTATTGAAATTATGAATATGGACAGATTAACTTATTTATTAGCAAATAATTATGGCAGACCAAAAAGACAAACAAACTGGGAGCAAATCAAGATTTACTTGAACAATGTTAATGTTAAGATACTGATTTAACTGACCTGATACCCACACCAAATAGAGGGAAAACATGAGTCCGGTCTATTAATATAAGACGATCAATTAGTGAAGGTACAAAACTATAAAGACATCAGACATTTGATGGAAGTCATGTTTTTATTTTTATGTTTACACAACTGGTTTGAGGTTTGGATTTTGTCTTTGTCTATGATGCAACATATATATATATATATATATATATATATATATATATATATATAGTTAATTTGGGATTTGTGTATAGGTAGTGTTTAAATGAAATTTGTGTCTTGCTTGTATTGCATACTGATTGCATCATCCAGAGTGTACTATAGTCTGGAAAGAGTTAATTACTGAGAAGCTGTGATGACCTTGATGTGTGGCTGGAACTGGGGAGTGTCCAGACACAAGTGTGTATGCATTACTGATTGCATCAGTTCTGTTCTGCTGTCTGCTGAGAAGTCAAGTCCTGTGTCCATTGTCTGCAAGTCTGTTTGTCTTTATTGCTGCTTTCAGTAAAACTTGTATATAGTTTTACCATCGTCTCTGATGTCTCTTTGTGCTGTGTTCCTCTGACTCCATCCAACTACTGCTGCGCTGTGTAAATTACTCTAACATATATGTGCGAGGGAGTATATTGTTATATGTAACACGATATCATCTTATTTTACGCAAATCCCATTTCCCCCCTTTTTTATTTTTATTTCCTTTCCTCTTCTCCCTCTTCTCTCTTTCCTTCACTTTCCCCTCTTCTAGACTTCTTTTAATCTGCTATTTCTATCACTGAGGGCCTCACAGGGGTGTTTCTGTGTTGTTGGTTTTTTTGTAAAGTCCTATCGGGTGTCCATATTGTCTTTGTGTATCATAATCTTCTTGGAAAGCACTAATAAAATATTTTTTTTAAAAGAATAGGAAATACAGTTGAAACTGATTTGGTCTATCATTTTATTTTAGTATAATTTGGACATTTTTAAAAAATATCTTCATAAAATCTGAACCAATGAGCTAACAAAGGAATATATAATCAAAGAAAAAGATTACATGAAATAAAAAAATAGGCATCAGGTCTTTTCCAAATTATTATCAGCACTGTACAATAATAATTGGTTCGTACATCAAAAATACAAATAGACCCATTGCGATAAAAATACAAAATCTTTTCATGTGCCTTGATAATTTTGATACTTTTATCATGTAAAAGATCACATATTTTCGTTTTCTGAAGTTTTCAATTTTATCCTTCTATATAAATAACTATATGAAACTGCTTCAGGGTATGAATTAAAATGTAAGAATTCATATCTAATGGTTTCTGTGCACTCTGGTTTCAACCTTATAGCTAATAAAACTATGAGGCCAATATAAATTATTAACACTGTAATTCATACCTTGCTGTATCTTATTAATTAAAGAGCAATATGAAAGAAATAAGCCAGGTCAGATGACATTTTTATCTTGGCATTGGGTAATGTTTGTGCAATCATTTGTCTTAGAATCCAAGTTTCCATACCCAACCAGGTCCACATGATGAAGAGGAAGGCCTTATTAAATCATTATAACTATTTGAATGTCAAACAATTTTCTTCAAGATTTAAATAAGACTGAATATACATCTTTTAAAATGTAGCTCTATAATTGGATGCTTTAATCACGTTGATTATTTTTCTATGTTTAAGAATTATTTCATCTAGTCTACAATAGGGACTATCCATTTAAGTCGTCATCAACCATGACCAGTCAGAGATGCCTCTTTAATACACTTTTAGAGTCACATTTTCTGGATGGATCTCCTTAATATAAACACCATTAATATATTGCAAATTTAATTTCACTTTTTGTATATATTTCAGATTTCAATATTAATGTCAAAAATACATAGTATGGTTTTACAAAAGATTTGTAAAAGGATTTGTGCTACATTCAAATAGTAAATACAAATATCACTTAAATAGATGAAACATTAAATATTAAATAACCAAAAATAAAATAAGGTGTAAACATTGAACAAATCTGGGAATCTGATGACAAACAACAGCATACCTTTAGATTTAGGGTCACTCTAAGTCTGAAATGACTTAAAGGCACACAACAACAACAATTCTAATTAATTTGACCTTCTTGTTGAAGATGGGCTACAGTGGAAATTGGAAAAGCAGGCCCACACTTCCTATTGAACAACTGGTAAGTTTGTGTTGTTAAAATTGTTCTTCATTTTAAATATTGTATTGTTCTTTCATTTTTTTTGCACTACAAATATGTACATATATATGTATATGTGTGCATATGAATTCATTCATTTTTTTCCAAACTATACCACCCCCACCTCCCAATAGTCTATCCTATTTTACTGATTAAATTGCATGTTTGACTGATTCTTAATTGCCCATTAGTTCTGAAAGCTTTTGCTATTAATGTCAGTTAGTAAACAAAATTATGTTAATAATGGCCAATTCCATTGCAAATAATGTAAAAGATTTTTCACTGTCTTTTTCATGAAAGGAAGTTACCATTATTAGTCCAATAAATAAATGGTACATTCGCTCATGATAGTTCCCTCACGGATGCTCAATAAATTACAGTGTTGCAGTGGATGGGTTTTATGCACATTCAAATGTCATGATCCAAATCCTGAATGGAGGGCTCTTGAACTAAGGCAGCATGCAGCTGGGCTGAAGACTTGGCAACTGTTGTTCAGTTCAGGGCCTATCTTGTAGGGTCTGTAAACATGCAGCAAGGAAAGCAGGGTTACCATTGTTTCTGGTTTTTCTTTCAGTATTACTGTATTTCCTATCTATCCTCACTACTTTTGTATGTACACCCTAACCTAAATGGAAAGCTTTTATAATTACATCACAACCCTTACAACACACGCGAAAGATTTTGAAACAGTTGAAAACCAACTCACTAATGCCTTGAAAGATCTCTCCAGCTACTACAAAGAGAACCACCTGAAGCCTAACCCTGCCAAGACACAAGTGTGTGCTTTCCACCTACATAACCGTGAAGCCAACAGGAAACTGAAAGTTACTTGGGAAGGCCAAGAGCTCGAACACTGTTTCCATCCTAAATATCTTGGTGTCACCTTAGATCGAACACTAACATATAGGAAACACTGCATGAACACCAAGCACAAAGTAGCTGCACGCAACAACATCCTGCAGAAACTAACTGGCAATGCATGGGGTGCAGACCCACAATTAATAAGAACATCAGGCCTGGCCTTGTCTTTCTCAACTGCTGAGTACACCTGTCCTGTCTGGCAAAAGTCTGCCCATGCGAAGCAAGTGGACATAGCACTAAATGAAACATGCAGAATAATCACAGGATGCCTTAAACCTACACCTGTTGATAAACTCTACAAGTTAGCTGGCATTGCCCCTCCTGACGTGCGACAGGAAGTTGCTGCTAACTGTGAGAGAAATAAGATTGAACATTGTGAAAGCCACCCACTGCATGACTATCAGCCTCCTCCCACCAGACTCAAATCAAGGAAGGGCTTCATGGGAACCACCACTCCTCTTGATGTTCCTCCAGCAACAGCACGGGTGTCCACGGGCAGCTAAACCAGACAATCACAACTGGATGGCCCCCCATGAGGGTCTTCCTCCTGGGGCAAACCAAGAATGGGCAACTTGGAAGTCCCTGAACAAACTCAGAAGTGGAGTGGGCAGTTCTAAAGACAACTTGGCAAGGTGGCACTACCTGGAGGAATCCTCCACCTTGTGTGACTGTGGAGCAGAACAAACAACTCCGCATATGTATACTTGCCCACAATGTCCTGCCTCATGTACGGAGGAGGAGTTGTTTAAAGCTACAGACAATGCGGTTGCTGTTGCCCGCTTTTGGTCTAAAACTATTTAGTTGCTTGTGATTTCATTTTTTTCATCATTTTAAAATGTATTTGTTATGCAATGCTTTTGACACAAAATTTAAAAAATTACATCATGCATATAAATAGTATGTACACTTGCACAATCAAAGGATGACAGGAAGACAAAATAAACATTTCAATGTTCCTGCTATAAAACCTTACCCAGTAATGTGCATATTTCTTTATTCTCAGTATATGTGAATATTTTCTGAACTGAATGGATTTTAGAACACATATAGAGAAAAACACACACATATGCAAAGCTACTGGAGACTGTTTGTTAAATGTTTTTGGAAATCATGTTATGAGTCCTGTACATTTTTAAAAGCCACAAAAATCCCCAATGTTCCATAGAAAGGGGAAATGTACCATTATAAAGAAGACTTCTTCCACAGCAAGTTGTACATAACCTTTTCTACAGACGCAACCTACTTTCTTCAGACTGAGTTCATTGATTTGCTAAGATTTGACTAAAATGCTCACATTTTTAAAGCTAGTTAGAGAGCCAACAGTGATTCGCTAAGAAATTCATCAATATTTATTTATTCTGTCAATGGCAACCCCCTTGCCATAATTAATTACTCAAGTAATAAATAGTCATATTAATAGGAATAGATAACAAGAGCAGAATGTTTTCCTTGATAAAGACTGATGACACGATCTAATATCTGACACAACATGCAGAATGTTGTACAGATTGAATCTAAGGCCTCCTGCATGGATAATAGGTTGTTATTCCAGAGAATGAAATGATTGATACATTTGCTTGTTGCAGGGGCGAAAGCACCTGGGAGAAAGGAGATTCTACTACCCAATTATTTAAATAGACTCTGGTGCAACTTTCTTTCTTTGTGACAAATTTAACTTTGCACAGACGTGACAGCTTCTTGGCACCAAACAAAGAATCCATGGGTGCTTGACTTAGACTTTTCTTCTGCAAGTAGATTTCTTTCCAAATTCTACCTTCTTCCAGAAGCACCTGGAAAAACTGGGATCAGAAAGCAAAGGTTGAATGGGAAGCCATAAAATGGGAAGCCAGTCACACAGCACCGAAAAATCATTTTGCAACATAGATTATATACAGTTTTCCCAAATGCTCATGCAGTTGAGTTAGAACACAATATTTGTATCTTCCTTTATTTTGTAACATGGAAATCCCTTGACCTCTGCTTACTGTGAAACACCATTATATGCCTTTATTTACAATTTTATTTTGGTTTGATTTCTGTTCTATTGCGTTCAGCTACTTCAAGAACTGTGGGTTCAGAAACCTAGAATGTCTAGTTTTCCAGAAGGCCAAATTAGACACAGGTGGGTAAAAGACAAAAAGGTTTTTTTTAACAATGGGCAGAGAGGATGTCAATGGAGAAAGCACTCAAAAGTACTGACATACCACAACTGCAAATACGGGACATTTGTATTTTATTTGACAGCTATTCAAGGAACCTTCACAAGCTCTGATTGGTTGAAAAATTGCCCTGAGTGGCTCAGGATCCATGCCCTGAGTGGTTCAGGTCTACATAGGACATCATTGCTGGTTAACTCTTTGTATGGTTGGGAATTCAATAAATTGGGTTGTTGTATGTCTTTCGGGCTGTGTGACCATGTTCCAGAAGTATGCTCTCCTGACGTTTCACCCACATCTATGGCAGGCATCCTCAGAGGTAGTGAGGTATGGATAAACTAGGAAAGGATATATATATATATATATATATATATATATATATATATATATATATATGTGGAGAGTCCAGGGTGTGGCAAGAGTCCTTTGTCACTGGAAAACCAGCAGTAATGTTTCAGTTAATCACCCTAATTAGCATTGGAAAGGTTTTTGTTTCTTGCCTGGGAGGATCCTTCGTTCAGTCAATAGCCGTCCTTGAGGCTCCTCTTCCTTCAGAGTGTTGGTTCCCATCTACTGTTTTGATTTTAGAGTTTTTTTTAATACTGGTAGCAAGATTTTGTTCATTTTCATGGTTTCCTCCTTTCTGTTGAAGTTGTCCACATGCTTGTGGATTTCAATGGCTTCTCTGTGTATTCTGACATGATAGTTGTTGGAGTGGTCCAGCATTTCTGTGTTCTCAAATAATATCCTGTGTCCAGGCTGGTTCATCAAGTGCTCTGCTATGGCTGATTTCTCTGGTTGAGTTAGTCTGCAGTGCCTTTCATGTTCTTTGATTCGTGTTTGGGCAATGCTGCGTTTGGTGGTCCCTATGTATACTTGTCTACAGCTGCATGGTATCCGGTAGACTCCTGCAGCGGAGAGAGGATCCCTCTTGTCTTTCGCTGGCCGTAGCATTTGTTGGATTTTCAATTTTTATTTTCAATAAATTGTCATTGCAGCATTTGAAGTATTAGTCCATTTATTGATCTGCCTGGAGACTGATTAGAAAGGAATCCAGGGTGGCAATATACATTGAGTCCTTAATGGACTTAATGAGTCAGCTCTGGTTAGTATAATAGGATTACTCCAATGTACACAATGGTGCTCAGGGATGATGACCATCTCGATAGGTGAAACTGGCTCTGAGGCATGGGTGCTGGATCTCTCCTACAGATAGCCCCAATCTTATCAATGGGAGCAGGAAACCACAGACGAGGGGATTATGGAAATTAAAGGAAGGCATCAGGTACGACCAGACAATATTCCAAAGGCAATTCATAACAAAGGTTTTATAGGTTAGGCACTGGGGGAGGGGGGCTCACTGGGTTTGGCAGAGCAGCAGTTTATAATTCATACTTTAATACATTCCATTATATATTTCACAATTTGGGAGTCCAATTTCTCAATATCACTCTTGAACTCCTAACACAAACTAAATAATCCATAAAATATAGTTTACATGCAAAAATTTAGCTGAAAATGTAAAATGCAGACTAAGAATCAAAATATTAATTTACATACATTCAGCAGGGTGAATACAGTGACCCTGCTACATATTCAGTCTTTTGTTTACAGCTTAGACTCCAATTCTCTGACTTTTGAAAAAGGTCAAGGATTATGACTTTAAACTATTTCTTATCCTGGGAAATTTTAGAGAGTATGCAATTGAGAAGGCTGTTAAAGGGCCAGCATCCTCTCTCAAATCTCCCTGTCCCCAAACATAAATGGCTTTTTTCTATTTTTCCCTCATTTATTTGTTTGTTTGACATTATAATTCAGTATTTTACATCAATCTTTCTATGAATGTTGTAAGTTCAAATGTGAAATTCTGTTCAGGCAGGACTATCAAGATGAGATTCTGTGGGATCTTCACCCAAGGATATTCCTGTCATTCTCTCTTATAATCAGATTTCGGTTACAACAAAACCACAACCACAACATAACCACAAGAGTGAGGAGGAAAGATCTAAATATAAAGCCCATGGAATAACGTGATCATACATAGCATATGGATAGAAATAAGGGCAACTTTATTAAGATTACTTATTTCTAATGAAGAAAAACTTTTGGAGCCCTCCTCGCTCACCCACCCACTCGTGCCTCGGCTACCTCGCATGCTGGGGCCGGCAGCACTGGCACCCAGCACGGAGGAGGAGCCAGCCAGCCAGCGAGTGGGTGAGCGAGGAAGACTTTTGGAGCCCTCCTCACTCACCCACCCGCCCCTGCCTCAACTCCCTCGCATGCTGGGGCCGGCAGCACTGGCACCCAGCATGGAAGAGCAGCCAGCTAGTGAGTAGGTGAGCGAGGAGGACTTTTGGAGCCCTCCTCGCTCACCCACCTGGCCCTGCCTCAACTCCCTCGCATGCTGGGGCCGGCAGCACTGGCACCCAGCATGGAAGAGGAGCCAGCTAGCGAGTAGGTGAGCGAGGAGGACTTTTGGAGCCCTCCTCGCTCACCCACCTGGCCCTGCCTCAACTCCCTCGCATGCTGGGGCCGGCAGCACTGGCACCCAGCATGGAAGAGGAGCCAGCTAGTGAGTAGGTGAGTGAGGAGGACTTTTGGAGCCCTCCTCGCTCACCCACCTGGCCCTGCCTCAACTCCCTCGCATGCTGGGGCCGGCAGCACTGGCACCCAGCATGGAAGAGGAGCCAGCTAGCGAGTAGGTGAGCGAGGAGGACTTTTGGAGCCCTCCTCGCTCACCCACCTGGCCCTGCCTCAACTCCCTCGCATGCTGGGGCCGGCAGCACTGGCACCCAGCATGGAAGAGGAGCCAGCTAGTGAGTAGGTGAGTGAGGAGGACTTTTGGAGCCCTCCTCGCTCACCCACCCACCCCTGCCTTGGCTCCCTTGCATGCTGGGGCAGGCAGCACTGGCACCCTCCATCCTTCGCTCACTCACTCACCCGGCTGGGTTCCGGCAGCACTGGCATCTGGCGGGGTGAGTAAGGGGAGGGGAGGAATTTGGCTCAAATTGCCTGGACGCTCGAACGAGCGGGGCTCGATTTAGCGGGGTTTTACTGTACCACCTATGTCAAATTATCATTGTTTTCAGAAGATTAAACATGAGAAATCTCCATAAATATTTTGGCTTGCATGACTGTAAGTATCTCAGAAGGTTTTTTAAAAGCAGGTAAGCATTGTGCAGATTAATTATTACACCTAACATGTGAAACAGGAAGGATAAGTCATTCTAGACATATAAAATAAATAATTATGTGGGTTCAAAAATTTAATTTTCAAGGCAATAAAAGTGATCTATGAAGTCCTGATGATGCAGTAATAGATGGACCATATGAAATGTGTCTATATTTCTGTATTATCTAAAGAATAGGAAATGTGGCTAGTTGCATCATGAATGTCTGAAACTTAAACCTACTCCCCATCATCATTATAGAATAGTTCACAATGTAAATGTTGTTTAGAAGGTAGCTCAGATGGATGCCTTCATTTCTTGGTTGTATTGCAATTTATCCCTGCTGTGTTTTGCAGTATAGCTGGTCTGAGAGAAAAGTCAGCTTTCATGTAAAGGTCAAAATATCCTCTCCCTTCTGGTTTTGCAGTCTCTTGTGACTCATCAGTAAACTGCCAGAACTTCTAAGTGCAGAGGGTGAATTGCAAATATTCTCCCAGAAATCAAGATTTCATATGCTCATACTGAAATAATCTGATGCAAAAACACCAGGAGACAATGTATTAGTTTCTTTTGCCTTGATATGCCTGTTTGCTTTGGCATATTGTACCACTGGCTCCCTTTTCAGATTTGAAAAAATGAGCCTTGATCATAGTCAAAGTAGAAAGAGGGTCAGTATAGGGTCATGTCTTCAGTCTCAGATATGATTGCTGCAACTTTTGGTTGCACCCAGAATGTCAGGGTAGAGGGAAGATGATGTAGAGATAAAGAAACATTGTCACAGAGGTAGGACAATCAGTTGAGAGAAAGAACTAAATTGTTTTTGAGGAACTAGGACTGATTCAATAGTTTAGAGGTAATGTTTGATCAAACTATGTATTAATAAACTTCTTTTTTATATCTGTGTATGGCTGTTCCTGTTGAGCTTTGACGCGGGTTTTGAGCGACGGACTCATCACTGACAATGGAGGCCCAGATCACTGCCATAAGTAAGCAGGCCTTTTTTCATCTTCGCCAGGCAAGGAAATTGGCATCCTACCTTTCGACAGAAGCATCGGCAATGGTAATCCATGCAACAGTCACCACTAGGTTGGATTATTGTAACGCTTTATATGCCGGCCTTCCGAAGACAAAAACCCAGAAGATCCGAATGGTCCAAAATGCGGCGGCCAGGCTGCTAGCGGGATCATCTATAAGATCCCATATTACACCGATTCTGAAACAACTGCATTGGCTACCAATAGAACATTGGATCTCTTACAAAGATACTGATCCTGACATTTAAAGCTCGAAATGGCCAAGGACCATTATATCTTAGGGACCGCCTCATTGCTTTTTTTCATCAGTGGTCACTTCGATCCTCCCAGGAAAATCTCCTATACATACCGGGCCCTAGGGAGGTACAAGGCGTAGAGCCTTTTCGACCTATGCTCTAATTTTGTGAAACTCATTGCCTCCATATGTTAGAGCAATATCGGAGTTGTGACCTTTTGGAAAAGCGCTCAAGACTTGGCTGTTTGGTTGTGCATTTAAGTAAATCAGATCTAATTTGCCAAATAGTCACTGTTGAATGTTTTTATGTTGAATGTTTTTATATTGTGGAATGATATTTTAAATTGTAAGTCGCTTGGAGCATTCGGGTGGAGAGCAACTAATTTAGAAATAAAGTGAAGTGAAGTGAAGTTATTATTTCCATAATTAATAAGAATATATCAGGTTTTGAAAAGAGAATTACAAGGTATTGGTCTGTGCATTTCTTTTCTTACAATTGTTTCTATTTATTTCCAATACGTTCTCGTACTTCTGGAAGTTTGGGAATTTTACAAGAGCTTTAGCCTTTTCTGCTATAGTCCTGGTGCCTCACCAAACTACACCTCCCAGGATCCCATTGCATTGATCCATGACAGTTGTACTGGTGTCAAACTGCATTCATTCTACAGTTTAGATGTGCCCTTGGTCTCCATTGCTTTGATGATATAGCTAAATCCTTGCAAAGTCCATAAAACATTGGGTTACTATGGCAACTAGCAAAGTAGCTGCTTCTATATTTGTTGTTTCAGTTGTCTTGTGTCTCCTTGCTTGGACACCACAAATGAAAGCAATTGACAACAAAATAACCGGAGCCTGGATAACACTAATCATCACTATACTAAGTATGGAACACATATATTCATTTCAGGATCCCTATTCATCTTCATTACTTAAATCCCCATTCATTTGGTGCTTCATCCATCAAAATTGTATTAATTTCATGTTCCATTAGTTTGCATTTCATTCAATTTCATGTTCACATTTATCTTCAGTTTCCCCCTGCCCTTTGGCCACCATCTGAACAGCAGAGCAGATCTCGGTGGCCTCTCTCTGTGGCCATCATATTTTTATTTTATTTTATGTGTTCAGGCATTCACATTCAGTTTGCACATTCAGGAAATTGCAAGAAAGAATAGATTTTCCCAGTAGACTGGTAACCTCAATTTGTGAGTAGCATTTTCCCCCCTGGAATGCCTTAAAAGAAGGCGCTGTTGTTTAGACATGGGTTGAAGTCAGGTGTACACTTTCTTTCTATTACATTAGATGTCTCACTTGGTCCACAAGTCAGGACTATATCCAGAGAACCGATGCAATTCTTCACTATTTTTTCTTCTCAAAGAAATTTAATTCAGCCATTTTTTTCAGATTGCAAGAAATTCTTTGAGTATCAACTTAGTTTTTAATGCTTTTAACAAATCTGGACGTATTTGGTGGTTGCTTTCAACAGAAACCCATATTTTATTTGTAAGGAAAAAAAACATTTTCTGTGAATAAAAACAACATATCTGCATATGGCTCAGTGTGTTAAAACACTGAGCTGCTGAACTTGCAGACCGAAAGGTCCCAGGTTCAAATCCCAAGGAGCGGCTTGAGCACCCGCTGTTAGCTCCAGCTCCTGCCAACCTAGCAGTTTGAAAACATGCCAATGTGAGTAGATCAATAGGTACTGCTCTGGCAGGAAGGTAACAGCACTCCATGTAGTCATGCCAGCCACATGACCTTGGAGGTGTCTACGGACAATGCCAGCTCTTCGGCTTAGAAATGGAGATGAGCAACAACCCCCAGAGTCAGACATGACTGGAAACCAGGGGAAACCTTTACCTTTTACCTTATCTGCAAAATATATTGCTTTCTGCACAAAAAAATGCTGTTTCCTGATAAGGAAATGATTTTTCCTCCTATGAAAACCACTCATCTGCAAATCTGATAAAATAAGCATTTTGTACATGTGAAATAACCTTCTGCATATTATACAATCTTCTATGCAGAAAATACTGTTTTCTGCACAGAAAAACTTTTAAAATGCAAAATTGCTTTTGTAGACATTGTGCAGTGTACGTTTTGATTTGCAAAGTATCCCATTAGTCCCAGATTCTTCTCATCAGGGTTTTTAGAAAAAACCACACAGATGGAAGATAGATGGAAACTCAACCAAAAGGACCATTTGGAGCAATTTTTGATATAATCTATACAAATCCTTACTTTGAATGGAACCTATTTATACAGGGGCTGGGCTGTGGCGCAGGCTGTTGAGCAGCTGCAATAAATCACTCTGACCATGAGATCATGAGTTCGAGGCCAGCCCGTGGTGGGGTAAGCACCCGTCAATTAAAAATATAAAATAGCCCCTGCTCGTTGCTGACCTAGCAACCCGAAAGATAGTTGCATCTATCAAGTAGGAAATAAGGTACCACTTATAAAAGTGGGGAGGCAAGGTTAACTAATTTACGACCTGGAATGAGGAAGTGCCATCAGAGTGGATGATGAAGCAGCTGCTCCCCCCTGTGGCCAGAATCAAACATCCCCTCAGGAGAAGGTTAAATTGCCTCTGTGTCTGTCTGTCTCGGTCTCTGTTTGATGTGTTTATGGGCATTGAATGTTTGCCCTATGTGTGTATAATGTGATCTGCCCTGAGTCCCCTTTGGGGTGAGAAGGGCGGAATATAAATACTGTAAATAAATACTGTAAATAAATAAATATGTGAGAAGTGAGGTCTGTGCATTAGTAAACTTTTGAACAGAAAACAAGTTGACTATTGCTGTTATGATAATTGAAGCAAAGTATTCCAATTTAATACACTTAAGGCACTGCCTGACAGTACCTTAAATGTCCTCTCAAAATAGATTCCAGTGGTTTATATTTTTTAGTTTAATGGATAGAATTCCCAGCTCATTAGCCATATGCAAATTCCAAATTCACTGACAAATTTCATGATGGACTCCAGTATTAAAATTATTTCATTTGAAATATTGCCTCTCACCTATAGTTAAAACATGATAAATGCATTAGTAGAATCACCTTTTCCCATTGTAACACTTCATCTAAAATTTGTCCTCATTTCACTTTCAAATTCTTTCTGAATGTTGATGACTTAATATGCTTAATTTATACATCCTCAGAAATATGTCCCTGTGAATACATTGCTTAAGAAGGGGGGAGGGGGAGTGCTGTTGTTCATTGATAGCTCTAAATTGCAAAGAAAGTATGTTGATGTCAACACACTGGAAATTGGAAATGATACATAACTTTGATAATAATATCTGTTGATGTTTTGGGGGAAAATGCCTACCTTATTTGTATATTTTGAGGATGAGAAAATGTTTTTTAATCAGAGGGATATTAAACAGATTGTGAGCTCTAACAAGAATGGATAACAAATAGTCAGAAGTGGTGGCAACTTTATGCCAAAATTGGAAACAATGTTTTTTTAATTTCCAGAAAGAGGAAAAGTGTGTACCAATTTGATTGGATTATACTCTGAATATTTAATCTAAATTTAAGCCCAGGGCCGGGCTGTGGCACAGGCTGTTGAGCAGCCTACAATAAATCACTCTGACCATGAGGTCATGAGTTCGAGGCCAGCCCATGGCGGGGTGAGCACCCGTCAATTAAAAATAAAAAATAGCCCCTGCTCGTTGCTAACCTAGCAACCCGAAAGATAGTTGCATCTATCAAGTAGGAAATAAGGTACCACTTATAAAAAGTGGGGAGGCAAGTTTAACTAATTTACAACCTGGAATGAGGAAGTGCCACCAGAGTGGATGATGAAGCAGCTGCTCCCCCCTGTGGCCAAAATTGAACATCCCCTCAGGAGAAGGTTAAATTGCCTCTGCGTCTGTCTGTCTCAGTCTCTGTTTGATGTGTTTATGGGCATTGAATGTTTGCCCGATGTGTGTATAATGTGATCCGCCCTGAGTCCCCTTCGGGGTGAGAAGGGCAGAATATAAATACTGTAAATAAATAAATAAATAAATAAATAAATAAATAAATAAATAAGATTTATAGATACAAAAAGGAAGGAGGGAGACCTACCCTACATACTAAGCTATCTGGCTTCTACACAACAAGACAATTATATCCTTCCTTTCTATACTGAATTAAAGACCATAATCGCAAATCTGTATTTTGAAGGCTATAGTTCTGAAATAGCAGTTTTTCTTAGAGAATCAAACCGTTTTCCTCCATTAAATTTATTTTGGTGTTAAATAGAAGTCAGAGTAAAAAATTGTTACCTAACAGCTTCTATATGTGAGAATGAAATGTTAAATTGCCTACAATTAAAAACAAGAACAATCTATTTGTATAATTGAGGTTAACATAAGGAATATCATGCCTGAGTTAAGTTTTTTAAAAATACTTTGTACTAAAAGCACTTTTGATGTTATGGGTGAAATGGCAAATTAAAAGCACAAAGAATGTGCAGGCATGAGATCATAGCTGTAATTTATGTCCTTTTAGGCTACATTTCTTAACCATAAATTTTCTTTCACAGAAATTCCTTTATCTCTAACATTCTCACTTATTATTTCCTACTCAGAGAAGGAAGCTTGATTCTCTGAATTTTGATCAAAACTTCATAGTCTGTTTTTGTGACATGCTAAATACCAAAACCAGGAAAAATAAATACAAATCTAAAAGAAGGAAATAAAAGGATGATAATGTGGCCCTATTACTACTTTCTCATTGGGTCTTCCAATAGTATTATCAATCTTGTTCTGATTATGGCAGGAATAAAAATAGGAATATAAAAAGAACAGACATCAAATGTATAATAACCACTAAATATTCATCACTAAATGTGCAATATCCACTGTTCATAGGCATGCAAAGAATGTTGTCAACGTGTTTCTAAAGCTGGCTATTTTCTTTGCAAATGGGAAATGTCCAGCCTTTTGGGAATGTTATGCACACTTCTAAACTTGAAGTATTCCACTGATATATGATCCTATATATATGGTGGGGTTGGTTTGAAGGGGTGGGTAGAGAGAGAAGTTGTTTTGGGGAAACTTATAGAAAGAAGGAAAGCAAAAAGGGTTATATAGAATTTTGAAAAAGGAGGTTGTAGAGAAGGGCACAGTTAAGCTGCTTTGGGTATCATACTGGAAGAAAGGTGAATATAAATCACACGAAAGAATGAATGAATGAGCAAATAAATATTTATATTCATATATTTGCAAGAGGTAGTAAACCAAGCAGAAGCTGTATGAAAGTTGGACAGCTGTGAAAAGGAGGAATTTAGGGGTGTGTATTTACACAAAGACTCACATTTATATTAGCCTCCATTCAGTCAATGAAAGAAAATCTTTTGAATTGGCAGAAAATCCTCCCAGGTGCTAGTTATCTTGACAGTAGTTACCATGTGTTTTGGTGAGTCAAATCAAGCCAAACATTGGCAAACAAACCCTGCCCCAAACCAAAACTGAGAGTTGTCCATCATTACATATCATGCTTCCCTTTTTATGGAGGGGGATGAGATGACAGAAGGGTACTGTTGCACTCCAAGGCAGCACAAGCACTCAAAAACCAGACCGGAGCCAATATAACACACAATCCATTTATTGAAGCAGAATATACATATCTATGCACATTTAAGGTGGAAAGTCAGAGTAAGAAATAGTCCATAATATATAGTCTATCGCAATTCAGAAAGAATTTATCAATGTCCAATTTGTAATCCACAAGTGAAGCCCGATAGCTTCCTTTAAAAATCAAAGTTTGTCCATGAAGCAACAGTAGAAACAAAGCACTGCAAATCCGCTTGAAAAGTCCTGTAGCAAAGTCAAGGAAGCAAGGTAAACAAAGCAGAGTCAATCTCGATTCAGGAACAAGGAAGTCGCAGTAACAAGGCAAGGTCTACTCGGGAGTCGCAGCTCGGAGCGGCTCTCCTGAAACTGGAAACTCGGCACGGATTTAGAAGAAAAGGCAAGGAGCTGGAAACTGGAACCTCTTTCGAGGAAAGGCAAGGATGACACCACAATCAGCATAGAGGGAGAATCCCAAGTCTGCAAGAATTAGGGACTGCAGGACCCACAAAGTTCTCATGGGAAATTTAATCATCCAATTTGAGAGCGAGTCTGACTTCTTCTCGCCCCTTGTTTCTTGCTTCTATCTTTTGTAACAAAATCTCTCCAATTAAAAGTTCCATTCACCCCCACGTCTGTACCATCTGGTATGGGTAACATGGGAGAGACTTTGGAATGTTCGTCAATTAGCGGATCCTGTAATATCACAATATCCGGCACCTGCAAGGCCATGGGGCCTGGAACTGAAGCAGGAATGACCTCAAAATCCATTGCCTCATTTGTTTCTAACTCTAACTCTCGATGAAACCGGGGCCAGGATGGCTGAGCCACAACAGGTACTAAAAGGGGGGAGGGAGTGCTCTATTATTATTTAACAAATACACAGGTGACCTGTATTCATATTAGATGCATACCTTATTGTTCTGCTCCCACACTATCTTAACTACTTGGAAGGTGAACTGGCTGTGAAGGGAAGAGATGGGAGACTATATAGTTGAATCACACTAGAATTTATTGACTCACAAGAATTTTAGACTTTCTCTCCTATGTCTCACTACAAAATCTTTATGAGGAGAAGTAAAGTCTTTGAGACAATTCTGACTCAACGTTATTTCTTCTTATTGTCTCTTTCTTGTATGGTGTACAATAGGCATTGAATGTTTGCCCTATGTGTGTTATAATGTGATCCGCCCTGAGTCCCCTTCGGGGTGAGAAGGGCGGAATATAAATACTGTAAATAAATAGGCATGCATGCAAAATTAGTTCCTACAATTTCTACTGTTTCTTTTGTGTCTTCTCTTCTTTGGAAGCATGAAGTGGGAAGCCCCCACCGTACACAAAAATCTGCTCGACATGAAAGCCTGCTTTTGTGTGCATCCAAACTTGCCTCCTTGCCTTGGAAAGAGTATGTGTGTGGCAGGGCATTCAGGCAGGCCCAGAGCTTGGCTACAGGCATGTTCCAGCCTTTCTGCATGCCCCGCCACACACACACTCTCAAAGAGTGTGGCGGGACATGTGTGGCGAGGCAGGCAGACAGGCCTGGACCACACCTGCAACTGAGCACTTCTTACTCTAGAGTTAGAAGCACTTGGCTACAGACACTGGCAGGTGCACATGCTTTCAGGGCCTGCCTGCACGCCCTGCCACACATACACACTCTTTCCAATGAAAGTCCGTGTGTGGCGAGGTGTGCAGGCAGGCCTGGAAAGAAATGCATTCTTATGTTCATTTTATATATATGCAGTAGAGTCTCAGTTATCCAAGCCAAACAGCCGGCAGAAGTTTGGATAAGCGAATATCTTGGATTATTTATTTATTTATTTATTTTACAGTATTTATATTCCGCCCTTCTCACCCCGAAGGGGACTCAGGGCGGATTACAATGAACACATATATGGCAAACATTCAATGCCAACAGACAAACAACATACAGTATAGTATAGACAGACACAGAGGCATTTAACATTTTTCCAGCTTCACGATTCCGGCCACAGGGGGAGCTGCTGCTTCACCGTCCACTAGTGGCTGTACTTCCTCATTCCTTTCATGTTTTGCTGGCAGTTTTATGGTGTTGTAAATTAGTGAAATTAGCCTCCCGCATAAAGCGTACCTAAATTTCCCTACTTGACAGATGCAACTGTCTTTCGGGGCTGCATAGGTCAACAGCAAGCCGGGCTATTTAATGGTCGGGGGCTCGGTCAGTAGTGATTTATTGCAGCTGGTTACTAGCCAGCTGCGCCACAGCCCGGCACAGAAATTAAGTTAAAGCCTATTAAACATCAAATTTGGTTATGATTTTACAAGTTAAGCACTAAAACATCATGTTTTACAACAAATTTGACAGAAAAAGCAGTTCAATGCGCAGTAATATTATATTGTAATTGCTTTATTTACAAATTTAGCACCAAAATATCACAATATATTGAAAACATTGACTGCAAAAATGGCTTGGATAATCCAGATACTTGGATAAGCGAGGCTTGGATAAGTGAGACTCTACTGTAATATGAAGGGTACAATTTATGAAAATAGATTACCAAGGGGAACTGAAGTGAAAACAGCTGGGAACTAGAATGATGGGAATTAGAATTGTTTACAATATGTTTGCCTTTTTTAAAAATTGTAGCTATCAAATATGTTCAAATATTCAGTTCCTCAGCATGAATAGGGCAACACATTACCAGGGAAGCACACTCTCTTGGTGTAATGAGAAAAGGCAAGTAGTAGATGTCTGTCACATGTGAAGGGGATTATCCTCCAATATTTAGTGAAATGAGTGCTACCTTTGCCATTTACTCACCACTTTATTGCTTTCCTGTTCAGTCCAGAGTGGTGGAGAGATCAGTTATTTCCTTGTACTCTTCTCTTTAATCTTTCCCACTGGCATTAAAGGATAATGAAAGGTTCTCCTATTATCTATTCAGGTAATCCATGATACCAAGTTTCATATCTCCCAGAGAAGTGGGTTGGGGGGGAAAAAAACATAAATTACACTTCTTTCCTGCTCTGGCATTTTCCCATTTATTTCTATAAAAAAATAAAAGTAAAAATCAATTTGCTCACATACTTGGCATTAGCATGCAGAAATCAGCCTATGCAATAATGTCTTTGATTGATTGCTTATTAAAGCTTGATTGAGTAGGTGGAGTTTAATAAGGGCCAAGGAATACTTTCAAGCAAATGTTGGTTTGAAGGCTAAACAGGAGACAGGAAGCACTACTTGAAATGTGTGATTGATTTATGGAACTCACAATGTGTGGTGACACACACTGGGTTATGTGTTAAAAAGGGATCAAACAAATTCAAGCTCAGTGGCTATTTCTATATGCGTGCTAGAATATCAATTGTAGAGGAGTCTCACTGAGAGATGATTACCGTTTTCCTTCAATGGAGTGTTTGATGTACCTAGTTGGCCACAGTGGGAAGCAAAATGCAGGATTACATGAACTTTCAGTCTGGTTTGTCCAAGCTTTTCTTAGGTGATGAAGGCCACGTGGCTAAGATCGCCTTTCTCCATCACAATTATTATGCTCCTCGACCTTTTTGTACTGGTCGCTCTTCTACTGATTCCCGATTGCTTGATATTATTCAGGACTCCTCCCTACCTAATGTGACCTTAAATGATTCTAATGCACTTTATTTATTTACAAATTTGTTACTCATAATGTGCACCTTGCTTATCCACTATTGCAACCTCATTGTTTTAATTTGATATTTAAATTCTGTGTTTTTTTGCCTATTGTGTATATTTTATTATTGGTTTTTGTTGTTGTCCTTTGATGGTTCATATTTTATCATCACTTGTATTTTGATTTTGCTGTAAGCCACCCTGAGTCCCCTTCCGGGGAGATGAAGGTGGGATATAAATAAACTTATTATTATTATTATTTTATTATGACACAGCAAACAAGATAGATATGCTGGATTTCATATCACAAAATCACAAGTCGAACACTTCCCAAGTGTCTAGGACTGTGTGATGTATTTTCTATTGTTTCCAAATGCCGACTGAGATCTTTTGGCACGGCACCCAGTGTGCCCATCACCACCGGGACCACCTGCACTGATTTCTGCCAGAGTCTTTGAAGTTCAGTCTTGAGGTCCTGATAGCGGCTGAGTTTTCCTGTTGTTTTTCATCAATGCGACTGTCCCCTGGGATGGCAACATCAATGATCCAAACCTTTTTCTTTTCCACAACTGTGATGTCTGGTGTGGTGTGTTCCAGAACTTTGTCAGTCTGTTGTTGTTGTTGTTGTATTAACCAGTGTGTAATTTCAAATGTGAGTCTGAATCTATCCTCATTTTTGTCAGATATTCTGTTAAGTTAGAGCAGTTGTGGGAAAACTTCAGCCCTCCAGGTGTTTTGTACTTCAATTCCCAGAAATCCCAGCCAGTTTACCAGATGTTAGGAATTGTGGAAGTCCAAAACACCTGGGGGGGGGGCGAAGTTTGCCCATGCCTGCATTAGAGTATACTATAGCAACTTGACATGGCTTTAAACTAAGCTCCTTCACAGATGTAGTGTTTACAATTGGACATGCCAACTGAAGGTTGGATAGGCCATATCAGGATGTAGCTTCTTGGAAGTTTGTTGGAGAGCTGGGCTAGTAGTTAACCCCAATAACTGATCCTGGCTTTCCAAAAGTGAGAAGGACCTAAGGGTCCAATCAAAAGGCAACTAGTCAAATATTCCCTTACCAGCTGTTAGGAATTGTGGGACCTGAAATATAAAACATCTAGAAGAGCCCAGTTTGAGAAACTCTGCCCTGCATCGACATTTGTCCTAATGGATATGCATTATTTTGAGTCTGAAGAAAAGCATGCTTTTGTATATTAACACATTTCGTGCTTATGGCCTTTGTCGGCTTCCCATAGGCAACTGGCTAACCAATTATGGCAGAAGAGGGTGACAGGTTCTTTGCATGATCCAACTTGGCTCTCCTTTTCTGAATCATTCATTTCAAATTCAGTCATCAATTTCATTTTCCATTTAGTTAGATGTTTGTATGAAATGAGATGAATCTATTGATAAGGATTGTAGTTATCGGTGAAGCCAAAGGTTATCAAATAATGTCCTCTTGATTTGTCAGTGCAACAAAAATGTCTACATATTTTGATTTTTTAGTTGCCTTGCTACTAAACATTCACTATCTGTTCAGAGCAGGGCAAGCGAACTGAGATGTTCACTTCTTCTTGCCTCATCAGTTTCATGAATACAAATGTGAAATCAATTTTAAAGCCAAAATGGAAAAGATAGAGTACAGCTGGTTCATACTTAATATACAGCCTCATCAATCAGCTGGGTTATGTGATATAAATATTAAGATGTTTTAAAATAATTTAGGTTGTGATCCACTGCCCTCTTCCCTCAGAGTAAGGCACACTGAAATCAGCAAATCCTATGCCGGTGTATAGAATGGCATGTATAGAATTGTATTCTGATGGCTTGAGCTACAGTTCAGCAAGAGAACAGAAAGGCCATATTTTTGCAGTCAAACAGAAAAAATGTATTTCTTGTAAAACTCGTTGAAATGTGTGAGACTTGTATACACGACTCTGAGCTGAGCTATGCTTTGACATTTGAATCACCTGTAATTGGCTAGTCAAAAGTGTTGAGAAACACAATATATGCTGCCATCCATTTACAAGCTCTCACAGCAAGAAGAGTCATTGCCTTGTCCTTGAAACCAATTGCTTTTGAACCTACAGTAATAATTTAAGAACAGCTTTTTAAAAATGTATGATTTTATATCCTACCTTCATACCAATGCTATAATTAATATTCCTACATCCGTTTGGCATTGCATATGAGGTCTTCTTAAAGTACTTTTGTGGAATAGGACATTGTTCCAAAGTTAGTACTTTCCATTGTATCCTTCATTTTCTCTACCCACACACCTACCATATACCTCTATCCAATCAAATAATATATCTGCCGGGTGACTTTTAGTAATTTGGACAATATAACATAAGGGTCCAGTTATCTCCATTTTCTAAGAAGTCCAGGAGAACAAATCCATACTTTAAGACACTTTTAACATTCATAGAATCATAGAATCATAGAATAGTAGAGTTGGAAGAGACCTCATGGGCCATCCAGTCCAACCCTCCGCTAAGAAGCAGGAAATCACATTCAAAGCACCCCCGACAGATGGCCATCCAGCCTCTGCTTAAAAGCCTCCAAAGAAGGAGCTTCCACCACAGCCCGGGGGAGAGAGTTCCACTGTCGATATGTCTAAGGGCCCTTTGGGGTCCCTGGTTTGTCAATCCTTGCCCTCCTACATTGCCCATGTATTTATATTTATTCATCAAGTCTAAGACTGTATCTACACTGCCATATAATGCAGTTTCAGAATACAGATTGATTGAACGGAGATAACCGAGAGTACATGTGGTCTCAGAGAATCTGCAGGACAACCAATATGCTCAGACTCAAGTCTCCAGAAGCTGCATTTCTGCACATGCAGGGTGGGTCACTTGAACCCGCTGGTTGTAGGAATCATTGGTGCAAGCTGTTTCTTAGGGTTGGCGGCACGTGCCCTTGTTTGTGGGGTCACCATTTAGGCAGTTGGCATGGGCCCTTAATCAGGTGTTGGCCTTTCCTCCTTGAGATATAGGCTGCCTTTGGTGTCTCAGGGGGCGTGGCAGCAGCATTGGATGGGCACCTGGGCCATGCCCCTTTCTGTCATTTCATCAGACTAGCGGATGGGATGTCTGATGCTGTAATCCAAGACCTATGTGTGGCTGCCAACCCTATTTACTACTGCTGCTGTTGCTCAGTCGTTTAGTCGTCTCCGACTCTTCATGACCTCATGGACCAGTCCACACCAGAGCTCCCTGTCGACCGTCACCGCCCCCAGTTCCTTCAAGCTCAACCCAGTCACTTCAAGGATACCGTCCATCCATCTCGCCCTTGGTCAGCCTCTCTTCCTTTTTCCTTCCATTTTCCCCAGCATCGTGATCTTTTCCAAGCTTTCCTGTCTCCTCATGATGTGGCCAAAATACTTCAGCTTTGCCTCTAGTATCCTTATAATAATAATATATAATAATAATAATAATAATAATAATAATAATAATAATAATAATAATAATAATTTTATACCCCGCCCCATCTCCCCGAAGGGGACTCGGAGCAGCTTACATGGGGGCCGAGCCCGAAACATACAGCAATAAAATGATAAAACAATTATTCCAACAGTAAAACATCAATATCAATAAAACCATCATAAAAATCAACATACAGCATAAAATGTTAAAAACAGGAGACTAAAACAACGATCTGGGCCAAGGTGTAGAATATATCAAAATGGGAGAGGTAGTTTCTCAGCCAAAGTAGTCCATAAAGTGCAAAGTAGTAGTGGCAGAATATCCTGTAGTTGGATGGGCAGATCCTTCCCTCCAGTGAGCAGTCGGGCATTATTTCCTGGAGGATGGACTGGTTGGATCTTCTTGCGGTCCAAGACACTCTCAGGATTTTCCTCCAGCATCAGAGTTCAAAAGCGTCTACCGTCCTTCGCTCAGCCTTCCTTATGGTCCAGCTCTCGCATCTGTTACCAATAAATCAAGTTGTGGCCATGTTATCCCAGTAACTTAACAGTGTTGACTTTTCTGGTTGGGAGAGGGATGTGGGTTGTCACCCTACACATGCAAAGAGAAATGCAGACAGGCTTTAGTTGGAGCTCTCCACTGAAAAAGGAGACAGACCTTTTCGTAGCAGACAGAAGCACATTCAGACAGCCATCACATCTTTTCACAGAAAAGGGGACAAACCTCTGCAAAGTCAGGCATCCTGCCAGATTTGACCTCCTTAGAATGGGTTGTTTTTTTTTGGCTGTCATAGCAGTCAGCTTAGTTCCTCGCTATCTTTATTTTCATCCATGGAGTAGATCTTCATGTATAACTATGTAATATGAGCTCAACATGCAGGCCTACTGCAATTGGAAGCAATTTATATTAATTTCAGGAGTAATGAAAACTATTCTAAATGTTATATTCTATATTAAAATCATTACTGTGAAGATTAGACACTTAAACTTGCAATCGTCTTGCTTTGGTAATACAGTAGAATCTCACTTATCCAAGCTAAACGGGCCGGAAGAAGCTAGGATAAGCAAATATCTTGGATAATAAGGAGGGATTAAGGAAAAGCCTATTAAACATCAAATTAGGTTATGATTTTACAAATTAAGCACAAAAACATCGTGTTATACAACAAATTTGACAGAAAAAGTAGTTCAATATGCAGCAATGTTCTGTTGTAATTACTGTATTTACGAATTTAGCACCAAAATATCACGATATATTGAAAACATTGACTACAAAAATGGCTTGGATAATCCAGAAGCTTGGATAAGCGAGGCTTGGATAAGTGAGACTCTACTGTAAATGAAAAAAGATTGGCATTCCTTTGTCAAATATGTCACTATAAGTCCACTACCCATCCAGCTCTGCCCTGTAGAAGTTGCAATCCACTTTATACTATATTTTGCAATTTTATGCAACTAAAAGTAACATCTAAGCAGTTTTGTATGATGAGCCATCAAGCTCAATTACATGCCTTTCTTGGAAGATGCAAATATCCCAAATGAGGCACCTTTGAGGGGGATGCTTCAGCATTGTCAATTTTTACTCACCCCTTTCTACATACACAGCATTACTGAAAGTGTCAGAATTAGTGTTGTGAGCTGACACATTTGTCTATCACATCTGGCAAATGATTGCTTTTGACACGAAATATTGAAAAATTAAAGAGAACAAAATTTTGTGCAAATACATACAGTTTTCCAGTTCTACATGCTGACTTTTACATAGAAATACTTTTCCTGACCATACAACAAAGTGAATAATATTGGCTTGAATCCTATTAGTAAACTCAACTAGAGTGGATCCATTGAATTAATTATTGTATAGTGAGGAAACACTTATCTCCATCTCATTGATTCAATCAATGAGTCTACTCAAGACTGCCAATAAGGTTCAAGTCATTATCATTAATACCACAAAATTTAAGACATCATCAGGATGCCCAAAGTGATGAAAACTTGAAACTAATTTCACAGGTGAAACCCAACCATGATTCAGATTTGTAATACAGTGTTTGGAGGAATTTGGAGCTTTTGAATGAAGAGCATAATCAGCAATCCATATACAGTAGAGTCTCACTTATCCAAGCTAAATGGGCCGGCAGAAGTTTGGATAAGCAAATATCTTGGATAATAAGGAGAGATTAAGGAAACGCCTATTAACCATCAAATTAGGTTGTGATTTTACAAATTAAGCACCAAAACATCATGTTATACAACAAATTTGACAGAAAAAGTAATTCAATATGCAGTAATGTTATGTTGTAATTACTGTATTTATTTATTGATTTATTTATTTGCGACATTTATATACCGCCCTTCTCACCCCGAAGGGGACTCAGGGCGGTTTACAAGTATATATACATACAATATATTATATTATACAACTATATTATACAACTATATTTACGAATTTAGCACCAAAATATCACGATATATTGAAAACATTGACTACAGAAATGGCTTGATTAATCCAGAAGCTTGGATAAGTGAGACTCAGCTTGCTGTTGACCTATGCAGCCCTGAAAGACAGTTGCATCTGTCAAGTAGGGAAAATTAGGTACGCTTTATGCGGGAGGCTAATTTAACTAATTTACAACATCATAAAAACTGCCAGCAAAATACTGTAAATAAATAAATAAATAAATAAATAAATATGTTATTATTACAGTACATCATAATACAGTGTAATATAAATGTAATGTGGATTTATTTGCAGTACTTAAAGATAAGATGCTGGTCAAATGGATTTTTTTTTTTTGGAATAGACTGTAGAAGTTCAGACAGAATCCTAAGAAATAACACATGTTTTGCATATCCCATGAAAAATTATAGCAGGCATACAGGGCAGTGTCCCAAATTACTTCTATCAAAGCTAATAGTTGAAATGCTTGCACAAGTGTTCCATTGATGTAACTGAGCTATTTGTGTCTACTTATCCATCTTCTCTTTTTATACTCTCAGGAAAAGAAATTCAAAATGAAGTCGAGGCATGCCTTGAATAATTTACCAACAGTTAAGCACAATAATGCTGGAACACTAACAAGGCTACCCACAGTTTATGATATGGTGGATGGTAAAAGGGCACTTCATCCTAGCACTTTGGAGTCAGGTCTTGTCCCCTTTTTAGGTTATGGTAGTTATAATATTGGAGTCAGAAGTCAGAAAAAAGAGATCCAGGAAGAGGCAAATTCTAAAGTGATTCAGTTCTCCTTAAATTTTAGATTAGGTGACCGTGTGTTAGCAACTGTACATTCTTGTAACAACTGTAGTTCCCTTGATGACATTCTCATTTTGGGAACCAGGCTGGGCTTTCAAGGATGTATGTCCCAAATAGTATGTCCTAATTTTGAATTAATTAAAAACCTTTGCTAGATTGCATGCAAAGATTTTCTGAATTTTATTTTTCAAGCCTATCTCCCTCCCCTCCCACTTAACGCATCCAAGCATTGCACTTTCTGACAGTTACACTCATTGGTGTGCTGCTTCTACACAGGTATCTTATTTGTAACTACTAGCATGCAGACAGGATATGATTAAATGCTATTGTGATAAAATATGTCACAATATAATAAATGAGATTGGGGGAAGGGAGAGGAAACTACATTTGTAACTGTAAATCATATCATGAAATTTATATGACAAGGCCACATTGATGAAGCCAGTGTAGAAACAACAAATGCCACACATGTCATCTCGAAAATCAAAAGACTCATTTCTCATTCTTAATAGTATAATTACTCTAAAGTTATCCCTTGGCTGAAATTCATTTTTCATAACTAACTTTTTTTGGGGAGGGGGAGGAGTTACAGCCATAGTCATGGAAGAAGTAAATCACCCACGGTTTCATTCCGATTTGACAGATATCAAACAAGGTCCTATTTTCCATATTAAAAAAGACCTTGGAGGTTGCCATCTTCTCCAGATAAACAGTTTTGGGGAATTTTTTTCCCCAAAGCCAATTGTAAAAAAATGAAAGAATTGTAGTTCAGCAGGACAAGAGGAAGTGTGCATAATATATCATATATACTCGAATATAAGCCGACCCGAATATAAGCCGAGGCATCTAATTTTACCACAAAAAAACTGGGAAATCATTGACTCAAGTATAAGCCGAGGGTGGGAAATTTCAGAAATAAAAATAGATATCAAAAAATTACATTAACTGAGGCATCAGTAGGTTAAATGTTTTTGAATACAGCAGAGTCTCATCTATCCATTATCCGGCAAAACGTTGGATAAGCGAATATGTTCGATAATAAGGAGAGATTAAGAAAAAGCCTATTAAACATCAAATTAGGTTATGATTTTACAAATTAAGCACAAAAAACATCATGTTATACAATAAATTTGGCAGAAAAAGTAATTCAATAGGCAGTAATGCTACGTAGTAATTACTGTATTTACGAATTTAGCACCAAAATATCACGATGTATTGAAAACATTGACTACAAAAATGTGTTGGATAATCCAGAACATTGGATAAGTGAGATTCTACTGTATTTATATAAAGCTCTAATTTAAGATAAGACTGTCTAACTCTGATTAAATCATTATTCTCATCTTCTTCAATGTAAATGTGCTTATGTATCCTTTTAATAATAATAGAGTAAAATAATACATGTAATAATAATAATAAATACAGGAAAATAATACATGTAATAATAAATGGAGTATAATAATAAATGTAATAATAATAATAATAATATCAGAGTGAAATAATAAATATAATAATAATAATAATAATAATAATAATAATAATAATAATAATAATAATAATAATTTATTTATATACCGCCCTGTTGGATAAGTGAGACTCTACTGTAGTTCCAAAGTGGGACATATTTTAACAGTTATATGCAAAGCATGTAGTAAATTTAATGAGTTCAGAAATGACATGTAAACATCATGTTTCATATCAACTTGCACTTGAAATTAAAATCTATAGAGAACAAACAGTAAGAACCACAAATTTAGAAGCAAGACTCTACTTATATTTACCAACAATCTTAATATTTGCTTGCAGGGCTTTCAGAGAAGTGTTTCCAAATGTTGGGAACGGCAGCTGGTAATTTACAGAGAAAGAGACAGAATGTTATATTCTAGCTGCTTTTTCTCCCTTCTATGTATCAAGAGTGTCTTAATTATAACATCATGGTAGCTGCAGAAAAACTGGGATTTTCTAAAATCTGAACTTGAAAGCAGATGAATGAACTCCAAATCTTGTTAAAGCTTAGGAGTTTACAGGGCTGGGAAAGAGAGGGCGATGTTCCAACTTTTAATAAACGTGTGACTATGCTCTATGAAATAGAATTTCTAGAATAAAAACTGGAGAGAGCTGCAGAAGTATGAATTTCAGTAGGCGTTTCTTGTTACTTGGTTTTCCTTTCTGTACAACCATTAAAGATATAGGAATGCATGGGGTCTCTTGTTATTACGCTGCTGCAAGTATTGCACAACTGTTACTCTTTGGTAGTGCTAGGTCCCATGGCTGCACTTATGGATGAAACTCTGTCCTCCTGCTATGCCACATTTCCTAGTTTTTTTAAAAAAAAATACAATATAATTATTACTTTTACAGTTAAGAAAAGTGGGGAAGAAGAAGAATTATGCCATCTGATGTCACTGACATGTTGACATAAAAGTTCCTGTAATCATCTTAACAGTAGACCGTGGCACCATGGCATGATTAGTGGGTTTTGCCTGAGATTGCTTTGTTGCTGGGATGTGGCAGACCAGCAATAGATATTGCCTAGTGTTGCTTTTCCACCTCTGTGTGAAATTCTGACAAAAGCATCTATGCTTTGAAAGGGCCCATCCCTCGGTGGTTGGCTACACTGCCCATCTCCATTCCACTATGGTGGTGGCACAAAGTCCAGACTTAGTCAGGCGGAGCTGAGTTCATCACTGCTGGGTAGCCACCCTGACCTGTGTTGTTTTCGGTCACTGTAGCAGTGGCCACAGAATTCTGAAGAACTCCTGTCCAGTGCTTGACATCTTTGCCAATATCACCAAAGGCACCTGTTCTGGGCCTGGCGCTATTGTCTTTGTATAGGACGTATACTTTATGCCCAGCGGGAAGCCAGGGCGCCTTAAAAGAGAGGTTATTGAGGATTTTCCTGAAAAGGATATCCTTTGAGTCTTTAATGAGATAACAAAGTCTTTATTATTGAACAAATAATAAATCTTCAAGGAGTCAAATAACACTTCAAAGTTTCCTTAATAAACTGTTGGCCATTTCAGTCTTGTCCCCAGGGGACAGGCAATTGGCTTTGGATAACTGTGCTTTCTCTATAAGAAGAAAACCCCCTTATAACCTCTCCCAGGCTGTCTATTATATGGGCCTAGCTGATGTGGGACTCACTACCGAATCCAAATGCGTCTGGGTATCGAGTGGACCTACCAACCATGGCTTGCAGATGTTTCAGCTGGGGTTCCGTGGATCTGTGGGGCTGTTCCCTCTCTGAGGTTTCTTTGGAAACTTTAGGGCTGTTTCCCTCAGGAGCTGTGAGGCTGAGAGGCTGTGCCAGAACCTTTGGGATCTTTCCTCTGGAATTTCTGTTTCTGATTCCTCGGATGTTCTATATCCCTGGATATTCTTGAGATATGAAGCTTTTCTACGGGACGAGCTGGTCTACGTCCTATAGCTTAGCTTCCTTAAGTGAGACTACTTAAAAATGGCTCCTTCCCTCCCAGAGCCCTGAACAAGGGGCAGAACCAAACTTAATGATGATGGACAGGCAGCCTGCCCTATGACTGCCCTATTAGCAGAAAGAAAATAAAGTTGGAGCTTCTGGTACAGCCGTACCAGCACAGCACCCACACAACTTTGACATGTTAGGGAAGAAAGGCCCAAATCATGCAAGCACCGTTGCTGACATTGGCAAGGACACCGAGCTATGACAAGGTGGTCTTTGGAGCTTTGTGGCCATCGCTACGATGGCAAAATAAAAAAGACTGCCTTTCACTTATGCTGTAAAGTGTGGGGGAAATTGAATGGTATCTCTCAATCATATAAACAGTGGGGTCCATTCTGAATCAGAGCCAGCCAAGTAATCATACTACCCTAAAATGTGGAGCTTCTTTGGAGTTTCAGAGAAACTCTGGAGCATTCCCCAAATGTACCTAATGCAAGGCATTAACCAATTTTATGCTGCATTGTAAGAGGGGAGGGGAGGGAGGCCCTGTCCATCACATTGATGCCTAGTATCAACTTTGTGCCCACTTTGTGCTATGTGGCCTGCAGCACGTTTTCAGATTGTCAAATACCATGCAACATTTCTTTTATTCCCCTTGATTATGTTTTACCTAATATATATTTTTGTCTCATCAGGTTTCTATAGACAAGATTGTCAAATTTGCCACCTCAGGCTGTATATGAGATAGCAACCATGTACTAGGCTCATGCGGGACCAACACATCAAGAATGAACTTGTTCTGCATTTTGTTTCTTTCCTAAGTATGTTTTCAGCTTGGATAAAATCAATATGCTGGTAGAATACACAAACGGCTTATTCTTCAAAGAAATTATTTTGCATGGTATTTTATCATATTAAAATTTGGGAGATCCTCTGAAATATTCTATAATGGGGAAAACAAATGTGGTGATTTCGTAAAATAACTTTCTTAAATCAAATTCAGATATCATTGTTATCCATAATGTCATCATGTTAACTGTGTTCTTGAAGTTAAAGCAAACCTTAGAGAATTTTTAGTGACCTGTGTCATTAATTACCAGTATTCTACCTTGCAGTTCAGCACAGAAACACAATCACACAAATGTGTAGAGGTTTGTATTTACCAACCTTTCCAAACATAACACAAAATAATCACTGAATACGAATTACTGTATATACTCCCTAGTTTTTCAGCCCTTTTTTAGGGCTGAAAAAGCTCCCCTAGGCTTATACTCGAGTGAGGGTCCTGGCCGGCTTCTATTCAGGTTGGCTTATACTGAAGTATATAGGTATTCAGAGTTGGACAGTCTTATCTTATTAAAGTCTTATTATTATTATCTTAAGTTACATTTTTATATGAATATTCAAAAACATTTAACCTACTGATGCCTCAAATAATGCAATTTTATTAATATCTATTTTTATTTTTGAATTTGATCCATAGCTGCTGCATTTCCCACCCTCATCTTATACTCAAGTCAATAGGTTTTCCCAGTTTTTGTGGTAAAATTAGGTGCCTCGGCTTATATTCGGGTTGTCTTATACTCAAGTATATACAGTGAATACTACTGACAAGCCATCTTTGCAATACTTAAATTAAGACAATGAAATCTATGGGAACACTCATTCTCAGCAGCTCTTATTTTGTTAATTCAGCTCATTAACAAGTAGGGAGATTTTTTTAAAACTGCATTAATTCTTCAGAAGAAGGTGAAAACTTTTCTCAGCAGCAGGGGACATTTAAAAAGCAAAATTCTTCAAGTCGCAATTATCACTTATGCCTATGCCAATTTCTTAATGAATTCATACTCCTGGAAAGGCATGCTGGGATTTTTCTTTGTACAGAGGAAAGGACTGTCTGTTGATTTCAGTCGGTTCATGAAATGTCATAAAGAGATTGAAACCAAATCCACATTGCCTGGTATTTGTAAAATGGATTTATTCAGTTCACAGCCTAATAATGTACATACTTTTCATATCTTTTGGTTTCTCATGAGAAACACACCGTTCTATTTTATAAGCACAACAAAAGAGGCACATATTAAAACATGCTTTAGTCATTTAAACACACTTCAGCATACGTGTACACCAAATATGCATGTAATTTCATGAGGGAACTACACTAAACTTGGCACACAGATCCAATGTAGCCCACTTTATACTCTAGTGTTGTGTGGGGGAGGATGGACCATGGATTATGGGATTTGCAGTACAGTAGAGTCTCACTTATCCAACATAAATGGGCCGGCAGAATGTTGGATAAGCTAATATGTTGGATAATAAGGAGGCATTAAGGAAAAGCCTATTAAACATCAAATTAGGTTATGATTTTACAAATGAAGCACCAAAACATCATGTTAGACAACAAATTTGGCAGAAAAAGTAGTTCAATACACAGTAATGCTATGTAGTAATTACTGTATTTATGAATTTAGCACCAAAATATCAAAATGCATTGAAAACATTGACTACAAAAATGCATTGGATAATCCAGAACGTTGGATAAGCGAGTGTTGGATAAGTGAGACTCTACTGTACTTCGAAAGGCTTTGTCTCTCACAGACCACTGTTATTGTATCCAATGATGCATCATTACCAAACTTGCTACACATACCCCCCCCCCCATTACCCATTTTATATCCTCCTGTAGTTTGGGGGACTACGGACCAAGGATGATGGGATTTACATTATCTTCACTCACCTACTAAGACCACTGCAACCCACACCACTGACTGATAAAGACCAAACATAGCATACTTACCCCCCCATCACCCACTTTATGTCCTCTGACGGTTTGGGGGACAACAGACCATAGATGATGGGATTTACAGAACCTTCACTCACTTCCTGAGACCACTGCAATCCACACTAATGACTGATCAAGCCCAAACTTGGCACACAGAGCCCCGATGACCCACTCTACATCCTAGTGTGGTTTGGAATAGTTTGAACCACGGATGATGGGACTTGCAGTATCTTCACTCACTTACTGAGAGCACTGCGACCCCCACCAATGACTAATCAAGACCAAACTAGACACATAGATAATCCATGACCTATTCTACACCTTGGTGCTGTTTGGACAGGGATGGACCATGGACAATGGGACTTCCATATGGCAGTTGTAGTTCACCCGCACCCACTGAACCCAGCTGACATTGGTTCTAGAATACACTTGGAACACAGGCAAAGAATGTCTTTCTCAAATGACCCGGGCACCGCCGGGTCCTCAAGCGAGTTTTTTATAAAACAGGTGAGCAAAGATTGGGGTTTCATAAACTACATTTGTAACAAAGGGCTGTAGGGGCCTCAGAAGTACAATTGGAGTTCATAACTTCATTTTTATTTGTGTTCTTTTTGAAGAGATTGTGGTGTGACGTGGATCACATCACGTTTTTCAATGTCTTTCAGTGCTGATAGGGTGGAAGACAGTTTTCAAATATCTGCATTTTCTTATCCCCATCACACAGGATCACCTCCTTCCCCCTCAACCATTCACTTAAAGGAGACTCAATAATAATAATAATAATAATAATAATAATAATAATAATAATAATAATAATAATGATAATAAGACTGACAAAGTTCTGGAACACAACACACCAGACATCACAGTTGTGGAAAAGAAAAAGGTTTGGATCATTGATGTCGCCATCCCAGGTGACAGTCGCATTGATGAAAAACAACAGGAAAAACTCAGCCGCTATTAAGACCTCAAGATTGAACTTCAAAGACTCTGGCAGAAACCAGTGCAGGTGGTCCTGGTGGTGATGGGCACATTGGGTGCCGTGTCAAAAGATCTCAGCCGGCATTTGGAAACAATAGACATTGACAAAATTACGATCTGCCAGCTGCAAAAGGCCACCCTGCTGGGATCTGCGCGCATCATCCGAAAATATATCACACAGTCCTAGACACTTGGGAAGTGTTCGACTTGTGATTTTGTGATATGAAATCCAGCATATCTATCTTGTTTGCTGTGTCATAATAAAATAATAATAATAATAATAATAATAATAATAATAATAATAATAATAATAGTAATAATAATAATAAATTTATTTATATCCCTCCACCATCTCGCCAAAGGGACTCGGGATGATTTACAAAGGCATATAAAGTGGTACATGAGTATAAGAAATCATATAAAATTATAAAATTAAACAACAACCACTATCAACACATATAACATAAAATAAAAATGGCACAACAGAACAGGGTTCTCTGTGTTGCAAAAAAATTAACTCACTTTGTGGTAGAAAAGCTTTGTTTGAAAAAGAATGGGAGCGAGCTACAGCCTCTCTCTTAACTAGCAGCATTCTAAACATCACAGCAGTTATAGACCACATATTTCACCAGCTATTTTACCTTTTATCAAAATGTAATATATTTTCAAGTTTTTTACAATATTTTTCTTCATTGGTCAGGTAATTGGAATATTATTTCACTCCCACTTCTCTACCTTTTACATATGTCAACAGAATCGTTTTTGCCGTGAGGAACAATGAGCAGCCACACATACAAACTCATGATGCTTCATGTGGAGCCTCCAATGGCCTAAGGGATAAAAGCCTCATGACTTGAAGGTTGGGTTGCTGACCTGAAAGCTGCCAGGTTCGAACTCAACCCAGGGAGAGTGTGGATGAGCTCCCTCTCTCAGCTCCAGCTCCATGCGGGGACATGAGAGAAGCCTCTCACAAGGATGGTAAAACATTTTTAAAAAAAACATCCGGGCCTCCCTGGGCAACGTCCTTGCAGACGGCCAATTCTCTCACTCCAGAAGCAACTCCAGTTGCTCTTGACACGAAGGAAAAAAAAAGTGGAATTGATATTTGAAAGAGTGTTCTGTTTCTTGCACACTAGCCATTCACTTTCTTGGCTTCTTTCTTCTGTAATAGTTTAATTTTTTATAGGCAGTACATTGCATTCCGACATTGGGAAAAAGATATTGCATGACTTTGCAAGTCATCCACCCCTCTCTCTTAAAATTTGCAGAGAAATGTTTGTTTTTGAGTGACTTTGATAAAAGTTTAATGAAAGCCAGACTATTAGATTCAGTGCTTTCCCTTATGTAAAGGTGTGTCGACTTTGGGAACATGTGTTATGTTTACACTTTCAAGTTCCTGCAGCCTATCAATTAGTAAACATGCTTGTGAAATTGCCCATTTAGAGCAGCATTTTTATGCCATCTACCATCTTGTAAATCAGAATGCTGACAACAAGAAATGGCAGATGTGGAATGAAAAACTGCCGAAAATGCAGCAACCCTGATTTTCAATATAATATAAACCTTGTCAGCAAATTCTGGTGAATAGTAGAACAGCATGGATTATGTTACTTTATATTTGGCTGTTTGCTGGTATATTAGACCTCTTCCCCCATTTCTGTAGGATTAGGCTTTGAATTAACATAGCAACCTAAAGACAGGCGACCAAGCAGCTTGAAATTAATAACCCATAGCATTTAGACAAAACAGTCATAATCCTAAAAAATTGAAATTGTATCCCAATAGTGGTGGATTATTATTGTTGTTTCTATTTTTTTTTAAATACACATTATTTTGCAAAGTAGACATATATATGATTTTAAAGCTTGATTAAAAAAGAAATATTCCACTAGTTTCTTGCAAGATCTTGATTTCACTACATAGCATTTGATATCACAAATATAATTGCACATTGTGTTCTGGGAACAGTCCCATTGATTTCAATATACTTGTGCCCTGAGCTTCTGCACATGTGTCTCAAAGAGGAAATATATCGGAAAGAGCTGAAGATATAGACGATTACAGCAATTCACACATTGTGTGAAACAAGAAGTATGCCTGGTGATTTCTGAATTATAAGCAGGCATTACTAAAGGGTCCAATATACTCAGCAGAGTCCATCATATCTTTTTTACTTTTCTGAAGAAGCATACTATTGCAAATCATCTTGGCAGCATGATTATTTGGTACTTTCATGGCTGCAAAGATATAGCATTGAAGTGGACAGATTGACCCAAGAAGTGATTGCTGGTGTACGGAAGAGAATACTTCAGGGGAAAAACATGATTTTGTTTGCAGGATACTTTGAGACAACATTTGTATATATATATCCTGCTCCTTGCCCAAATATAAGTCAGCTTGCAATAGCTTGTTGCTAAGAATATTATTATATAAATAAGTCAAAGGTATTAGTTGAGCATTGCAGCAGAATCTATGCCTAAATGGTGGCAACATGCACAGTAAGGGATAGGATTCTCCTTCATGTGATTTGCCTTCAGGCAATTGTAAGATATGATTCTGCTGGAAGATACCATTGGAGGACCTACCAAGTTCCTAGAGGGTAACTGTCAAGGACAGAACGCCACAAGATTCAAGATAACAGAGTTTATTGGATTACAGAACTCAAAAATGCCCGTAAAATACAAGGGCCAGGCAGTATTAGCCTTTAGGAGCAAAAAGGGACAAGGAAAAACGTTCAAAAGATAAACCGGATTAAACCGGAGTTTAATCCGGGTAAAAACAAACTGCTTGCTTCAGCCTGGGGATAAACAAAACAAAAGCCGAAGAACAAAAGATACAAAAGAATGCAACTAATTGGCAGCAGATTCCTCTCTGCTGCCAACACTGTGCTTAGAGTAACTTGCGTCGCTCCCACACACACAGCAGACAGGATTTCCAACACGAACAGATCAGCCAAGGATTGTAGCAGTAGAGTAGACCCAGTTCCTTTCCGTAGATCAAAGCCAGAAGCAGACGTTTGTAGTTTCCAAGTCCAAGAAGGGGGAAGTCAAGCCGTGGTCAGTTCAGTCCGAATTTCAAAGCAGGAGATGGCGTCCGTCAAGAAGACGACGGAAGGTCAAGCTAATAAGAGTAAGCACAGGTTTGCACAAACAAATGCCCACACAATTCCTCCCGCCGTCTGACCCTGAATTCCAAAACAACTTACGTATCAGCACACGAAAACACACCAGTCTTCAGGAAAGCGTCCCACACAGATCCCAAGCGTTCGTCCAGATTACCTTGCCCAACGCAATTTGCAATTGCTCCCAAGCCCCATTTTATGCCAGTTACAAATCCTCATCACTGTCAGCTGTCCTCCTTAACCCGGGCGTTTCCTCATCACTTTCCTCATCAGAGCTGGAACACCTCTGACTACGCCCCACAGCATCTCCAGCTGTGGATCCCGTCCCATCCCTCCAGCTTGACCATGGGTCTAATCCTGAAGGTCCCCATTCATCTTCTATCCCATCATGGCCAGTGGCACCCAATTCCTCCCTCACCCGAGTCCAATCCATCTCATCCTCCTCCGAGCTAACCAGCCCCTCCTCCATTCTCTCCGTAAACCCCTCAAAAGACTCTTCGTCAGATGGTGCTGCAAAAATGTCTCGCAGTCTTTTTCTTTCTCGCTCCTCGAGAGTATCTGACTCTCGAGGAGTCTTACGCCCACGTCTGTCAGTAACAGAGCCATGAGGCTCAATCATAACAGTAACACTCTATGAACTTTCTCAACTCCCAATGTGATTCTATAGTTACTTCCAACAGAAGTCATTCATTTAATTAAGCTTCGCTGTTATTCATAGTTTTCTATTTCCAGTTCAATAAGTGACAGAGGTACTTCTAGAGATACAGTACCTTCTGGAGACAGGGGTAATACTGTGTGTCAGAAATAGTACTATGGTGCTGATTTGGTGATCTGTTTCTACATTGTTTTGCACTGCTTCCAGTTTAATCCACACATTGGCAGCATGTGTTTTGTGGCCACCGTTGAACTGCATTATATGGTCAGTGTAGAAAGACCCTCAGTTAACCGGAAATCAAGCAACCACAAAAAAATCAAAGAAATACTTTAAATAAAAAAAGCTATTGTAATATAGTTAAACAGTACAACTGTGTTACGTTTGGCTCTATTTGTCCAAATATATGGCCTCAACAACTACCCAAAAATAAGAAAGTGTCTTATATTAATTTTTGCTCCCAAAGATGTGCTAGGTCTTATTTTCAGGGGATATCTTATTTTTCCATGAAGAAGAATTCACATTTATTGCTGAACAAAAAAATGAACATTTATTATATACTGTACAGTAGTTGTCATCAAACCAGACAAACTGTGAATCCTATCAAGAATTTCTTGTTACTACCATTATTTCCATGTACAACTGGTATGTACATTTATCAATCCTGCGTGCTCTGGTGTTCTGTTTGGCAGGCGCTGGGCGTGGTTCCAAACAAAAACTTTGCTAGGTCTTACTTTTGGGGGAGGCCTTATATTTAGCAATTCAGCAAAACTTCTATTAGGTCTTATTTTTCGGGGATGTCTTATTTTTGGGGAAACAGGGTACTACTAGGGCCACATGATCTCAAAAGCCAAACAAGCCTTCAAACATTCACAACCCCCAGGTTTTGCTGATGCTTGTAATCTCAACCAGTCCAACCAACTAAAATACAGTAGAGTCTCACTTATCCAAGGTAAACGGGCTGGCTGAACATTGGATAAGTGAAAATGTTGGATAATAAGGAGGGATTAAGAAAAATGCCTATTTGTGATGTCCCCTGAACCCTTGGGCCGTGATCCTGCCTCCATTATGGACCAAAGTGACGAGGAAATGGGGTTTGTGCTGATTCAGCAAGATTCTGCCTTTTTCCAGATGCTCCCTATTGACAATTCTAGCCCACAGCTCATTAAAAAAGGCCCTTGAAACGGAGCCTTCTCCCACCAGTTCCCCTCCCTTTGATAGACGGATGTTTTGGGAAACTAGTAGGTTTGAGAAAGCTGGCAGAAGAAGGAGCGCGCGATTAGCAGCTAGAGAATCTGCTGATTAACCTGTTTTCCCCTGAGAATTCTCAGGGAGGATCTCATCTGGTTGAAGATGTTGTTTTAGCTCTTTTCCCTTGGGAAAAGAGCATTTGGACACCTGCTCTGTGGGAAGATTTGAAGTTCCTTAAAAGTCCTGTGTGGTGGCTAGCCAGCGCGGAGTCAACGTGTCAGTTATTAAGGATTAACTTCACTTCCAGCCAAGTGTGGACCACGTTTGCATCCACTACCTTCCAGCCTAGCTGTGCCTTGCCTAGCCGTGTTTCCTTGCCTTGCCTTGCCTTGCCGTGATTTCAACCTTGCCTTGTCGTGCCGTGAATCCAGTCTTGTCTTCAATTCCTTGCCTTGGACTTGATTTGGAACTCTAGCAAAAGACTTGGGCGTTTTCCCCACTCAAACTGCTTGCAAGTTTGAGTGCGTTTCGGTTTTGTGGATTTCAAACTTTAAATTCTAATATTGGACATTGGACAATATATTATTGGACTATATTTGACCTTTCCTAAAAGGTCTATTGATGAACTTTATCTTCTGCTTGTTTTTGTTTTATTTCTTCAATTCTTTAATAAAGATATTAGATTGTTTATTGGCCTCAGTGTATTGGTTTCCAGTGCTCTCGCAGCCAGGGGTGTCACACTATTAAACATAAAATTACATTATGACTTTACAAATTAAGCACCAAAACATCATGTTTTACAACAAATTGACAGAAAAAGCAGTTCAATACACAGTAATGTTATGTAGTAATTACTGTATTTACGAATTTAGCACCAAAACATTGCAACATTTACTACAAAAACATTGACTACTAAAAGGCAGATTGCCTTGGATAATACAGAACATTGGATAAGTGAAGCTTGGATAAGTGAGACTCTACTGTATGTAATAATCCAGAGACTAGTGGCAGACAGATCAGTTGTATCCTCCACTCTATTTTCACCCAGTCCCTGCAGATAAAACTAATAAAAGATCCACTCTTACACCTCCGTCCATCACCACATTGCTCCCACCGATTGTCTGCTACATTGCAGAAGTCTTTCGATTGACAGGGTTGTTGTATGTTTTCCGGGCTGTATGGCCATGTTCTAGGAGTATTCTCTCCTGATGTTTCGCCCACATCTATGGCAGGCATCCTCAGAGGTTGTGAGGTACAACAACCCTGTGATCCCGGCCATGAAAGCCTTCGACAACACAGTCTTTAGATTGTCAGCCATAACTTCTGCTGGTCATTCACACCATGTCTGTTGCCTCTGAACAGAAGATTCAAAGATATTCTGAGGAGGACAGTAAACACTTAAAATACCTCTGCCTCCACCCCCTTAAACACAACATCATGGCACCTAATGCAATTATTTCCTGACCTCTTAGCCATGGAGACCATCAAAAACAATCCTTTCTCCATAGCACCGTTTGTCAAGCTGTTCCAGGGATGCATACCTGAAATAGCCATAACTCTGCTATTCAGTCTGTGTTTGATGGTAGACTGGTGAAACAATAACTTGTGTATGTGTATGTGTCTACATCTTGAATCCCAGGATTTTTAAATGCTTTTGTTCTGCTTTAGTGGCATAGCAGCAAACCTTGCGGATCCATTTAGCAGTAATCATTTGTTACTAAGGGGCAACACATCTTTCAGTCAGTGATGATGGAGTCACCTTTGAACAAGTGCAAATGAATCAAAATCATTTGCAAATCTACACTCCTAGGATTAGTCTCAGTAAACTGGTGTCTAGTCTGAGAACCTGCCTTGAATTTTAAATGCATCTCTTACTAACAAACAAAAATAGTGGGGTTTTTTTGGTGTGCTTATTTCATTTTACTTTGCTGGGTGATTGATTCATGAATTCTTTCCCTTTCTTTTCAACTTATTCCCATTCCCCAGCCTCTTTTCTATTTACAAAATAGTTGAATGTTTTGACCTACATTGACCAAAGAATTCCCACAATTAAACTGTAATGCTAAACTCTGATTTGTACTAAGAACGTGATCAATACTTTTGCACAGAGATGTCCAATTGTGCTTAGAGTGGGTGGCCATTTTTGCCCCATGTGAATCCCAGCAGGAAGCACCACACATTCAAAACATGATGTTGTATGTTAGTTCTTATTCATTTTATGATTAAAAAGAAAGGCCAGGGGGGACTGTGGACATGTTGAGTGACTCCTGGAGAAGTGTTGTAGTTTTGCAGGGAAATTTCTCTCTTTTGGCATATACTGTATTAGCTGTGCCCGGCCACGCGTTGCTGTGGCAAAGTGGTGGTGGTATTGGTTAAAAATTGTTGTGTAATTTTTATTTGACGTTATTTGTATTTTTAAATTAATTTTATTGTAAGTTATCTTTTTATTTATTATATTTTATTATTTTCTTGTATATTTTTTAGTTATTTTTTGTTATTATGGTATTTTATTGTATTAATTTTTTAGTGTTTTTAATTATTTTTAGTGTTTTTTATTATTTTTTATTGGGTTGCTAGGAGACCAAGTTGGAGGAGCTTAGCCTTCTAACTGGCAGCAATTGGATAAAAGCAATTTTTCCTCTCTCTCTAATTAGGACTTTATTTTTCTTTTCTTTTTGTTGTATCAACCTAGAGCCATGGATGATGGGTTGTGTCGTCAAATTTCAAGGTTGGGGGGCCTGTAGTTTAGTTGTTTTGTGGGTCGCCATGATGCCATCACTCTTTTATATATATAGATATGCCCATATATAATCTGGGATCCGATTCTGGTATAGAGTGTTGAAAACCTACACTGCCTTATATCCCAGGATTGGATTCCAGATTATTTGATTTAAACTGGATTATATTAGCACTCACTGCATATAATCTGGGATAAGGGAGGGAGGAAGGAGGAGGAAAGGGAAAAGGAGAAGACGTTTCCCTTGGCTTCCATTTCTCTCTCCCTCTTTTGCACAAAAGTTCTCCAAAGCTTTGCAAACCTCCTCCGAAAGAAGGAGGAGGAGGAAGAAGAGGAGGAGGGGGAGGGGGAGGATAAGGAGGATAAGGATATGTCCCCACTGCATATAATCTGAACTTTGTCTTTGCACAAGGGACATGGTGCTATCACACATATGGTTTCCTGGGACACTGTCCACCAATTTATCAAAGTTTCAGCCACAAAAACAAAGTTTCTGTAGTAGAACAATGACTTTCAAAGTAAAGACAACCCAATGAAACTGGAAATAAGACTTTCAAACCATTTCTGCAATTATTAAAAATGGTTTTATTATAAAAGCTATGAAAATTCGCCAAAAATCAGAGGATAAGGGAAACGCTCTGAATTTTTGTGAGCTAGCAGTGTTAACTGTGTTCTACCATTGTACCAAGTTTGAAGAGGTTAGCTCAAAAATTGAGGGTGGGAGAGTCCTGTAAAGCCCCCCTGCTGTTTTTGACTACTGCGCATGTGTGTCCACCATTAACAAATTATTTTATTTTAATTTTTACTGATATCTTTTTATTATTATTATTGTTATTTTAGAAATTATTAGAATTATTTTTGAATATTCTGAATATTCTTAAGTTTTGAAACTTTTCTGGGCCAAATTTTGGATGTAGTTTCAGAAACAAAGCACCAGCGCCCCCTACTTTTGAAGCGAGTTTAGAAACATTTTTTTCATGGATCGCTCAAGCCTAGCCACCACCTCCGCCTGTTATATGAGTGAGTTTATGGCCCTTCAGGTCGATGACCCTTACCATAGATTCCATAAGGATAAAGTGGTATTCCACACTGACTTGTCGTTTCTACCCAAGGTAGCAACACAATTTCACATGTCTCAAGACATTGTTCTGCCCACTTTATTTCCAGACCCTGCTACGCCTCTTGAGTGTTCTGTACATCTCCCTAATGTGTGCAGGGCCCTTGTTTGTTTTGCACACCGCACCGCTCCACTGCAGAAGTCACAAATATTTTTTTGTCCAATATCAAAAATACACCATGGGCCTTCCTGTATCACCTCAGAATCTGGCATAATGGATTGTCTCCACTATCTGACTGGTATATCTGTTGGCAGAACTGGACGTACCTGTTCAGATCCATGCACACTCCACTCAAGCAGTGGCTACGTCTATGGCATTCTTGCACGGAGTCCCACTGGATGCATTTATCAGGTGGCCATTTGGTTGACACCGCACACTTTCATCTCCCATTACAAACTGGATTTGGCCGCAAAGAAGCATGTGGCTTTTGGGACAGCTGTTCTTTTTTCTGCACTGGCATGATGCCTACCATCCTTGAGACAGCTCACTAGTCTACCACAGGTGCAGATTTCACAGAAACCATGCTGAGAAAAGTAAGGTTGCTTACTTGTAACCATGTTTCTTCAAGTGGTTCTTCGAAGAAACTTCGAAGAAACTTCTTCTGTGAAAATCGCACAACCCGCCCATCCTCCCTGCATTCTGTCATGCCTTCATTCACGACTACTGCTTTGCGATACGGAACTAAGGGCTCAAGCCCCTCTGCCTGATTATAACATTCCTGGGGATGGGCGGGGAGGGAGTCCCTAATTGAATAAGCTTTTTAGAACAATCCGAAACAGATGCGTGTACACAGGAAATGCTACAGGTGCAAATTTCACAGATAACCACTAGAATAAACGTTACAGGTAAGCAATCTTACTTTTCTTTTTTAGGTCCATTTAGACTTTGCAAATATCTTATTTCAAAAGATCAATGGTGACATTTTGTATATTGCATTTCATTTTTTTCGTATTAATAAGCCCTTTGGCAGTGATTCAGCAATACTTATGATGGTTGCATGACTCGCTGAGGGACTTTGAAAAGCTCATTCCCATTCAGATGAAAAGAAGACTGGTGGGTGAGGATGGTGGAGGAAAAAGAGATGTGTGAATCATCGCCCTTTACCTTTTTCTTTTTTTTAAAAAAAATACATGATTAAACAAAATTCAGTTGGATTTGAACATTTCTTTAAAATATGGGAGAAACCAAAAATGAGAGATCAGTCCACCTAATTTTAAAAGTCTATTTTGTATGCTTGTATATTCAGTATTTGTGGAGTTAAATTAATTTCTACTATCTTTTTGTTACCTCAAAACTCTTCTTCAGTTCTTTTATGGCCAGCAGGTAAAATATAATTCTGCCGATCCTGAAACTGGCTACCACCAATGAGCAAAGTTTTTACTTCTGATGCTTTTAAGGAACACATCAAATAGCACACATTTTTGATGTTTAGAATTGAAACAGTTGAAGAATGTTTTAAGGAATAAATTTGGGAGGAAAGCAAGATTGACAGAAGTCTTCATCTCTATTTGGGAATAAAATATTTGTGGTGATTGCTCTAACTATGCAATCCCATTACCATTTTTTAAAAAAACAACAACTTTAATCAAAGTGTTTTTTCTCTCTCTCTCATGGAAAGTAAATATTGTAGGGCTGGGTCTACCGTGTAGAATCAAGACAATTTGACACCACTTTAACTACCATAACACATATGCTTGGGAATCCTGGGATTTGTAGTTTGCTAAAGATTTTATAAAAGTACAATTCCCATAGCATTGAGCCGTGAGTGTTAAAGTGATGCCAAACTGCATTCATTCTATAGTGTAGGTGCCCCTCAAGGACAACCTCTGGTTTTCACACCAACCAGGGATGTGGAGACTGTGTAATACTGTGTATTCCTATGAACTATCAATTTGGAAATGGCTACGATAATATTCAAGAATACCCTATTATGCAGTCAAAGGAAATTTGTCCAGTAGAAAATAATTACTTTCTAGTACTTATTTTGTTAGAATAGAATGTCTCTTGTCATGAATATGAGAGCTAAATTATCAGTGAGATGATTCAAGGATCAAAGTGAGACTCCTTTTTACTCTGGTGGAAATCACTCCTTTAACTTCATTAATAGGGATGAACATTCAGCATTCAGATTTTCAAAGAATCGTTCTTTTCCAATAAAAGGAAAGCATGTATTGTACAATTTGAATTGTCCAAAGAGAATATTTGTTCCAAAGGCTTTTGTATTCTCTCCTCAGAAAATGTATCAGAAGTGCTCAAATGTTTGAGCATACTGCCAGATCTATAGTCCTTGTTCTTATCTTTTTAAATGTATTGCTCACATTAGATTGGATTGGCATTTCAGTGAGACTTTTGCCCATTACTGTATAATGCAGTATTTACACACATGTTTTACGTTAAGAATTTATTCTGTTACCCCACTGCACTACAGAAAGCAGAATACAGTGAATGATCCCATAAAAACAATTTGGTGACATATGTTGCATGAGGTAACTTAAATAGTGCTATCAAAATCAACCTTAGTGTGACTGAATAAAAGACTGTAGGGATATTCTGAGGGACCAGGAAAAAAGTATTATCAAATCGTGTGAAATGTGGGCCCACTCATACAATGAATTCTCAGGAGGTCCACACCTCTGTCTTACCATCCTCACAATTATTGTGATGCCTAGGGCACCTTTGGCCTCTGACTCTGTGGCCATTACTGTCCAGGACGAAGAAGACTTTGGTTTTCTCCCACGTCAGCAAGAATCAACTCCTTTCCAGATGCCTTCTGTTGACATCTCCGAGCCAGAACCAATTAAGGATGCCCTTGAAACAGCGCCGGCTCTCCCAGATTCTCCTGAAGGTTTAGTGTTTGATCGTAGGGCCTTTTTGAAAACAGACAGATTGCATAGACAAAGTTTGAGGATAAGCGCCAGATTAGCGGAGCGTGGTGACTATGGCTAAGCCCAGTTCTCTTGGGAAGAATTTGGGAGTTAGACACCTGGCGTGGTGATGTGACAAGCTCAGTTCTCCTGGGAAGTTTTAGGGAGTCAGGCACCTGGTTTTGGGGAGCTTGTGAACTTCAATAAAAGTATTGCTCTGGGAACTTTCCTGCGTGGTGTCAACTTTACTTCTGACTGAGAAGCATCATCATCTCTAGCTCTTGGAATCCAAGCGGCCTGAAGGTGCGCTTACTCTTGAGTAAACCGGTTGCCGGTCTACCTCCTTGCCCAAGTTTGGACTGCATTTCAGCTCCTGCAGAAGTTCATGCTTTGCCCTGAAATCCTGCTTTCAGACATTTACTCCAGAGAACTCTTTCATGCCACTTTGCTCTATTTCCCCACTCAATACTCAAGCCGAGTTTGAGTGTGTTTCGGTTTCTGGACTTTGGACTTTAATATTGGACATAAGACTTTCACATTGGACTAATTTTGATCTTTCCTGAAAGGTCAATTGCTTATTCAACTTTGCTGCTTATTTCCTTTTGGAACTTTATTTGCTTCAATAAAGATATTATATTGTTATTGGCCTCTGTGTTGGTTTTCAGTGCTCTCGCTGCCTAGGGGTATAACAACTATAGTTGGTGAGAAGAATAGAGATGGTCTTCTCAGTAGCTACCCATAAACTCTGAAACTCCCTTTCCAGAAGGTCCCTGTCCTCCTTGGTCTCTTTCCACCACACCTTTTAAAATTTTGAATCCAGACAAGACAGAGGTGTTCCTGGTCAGCCAGAAGGCAGATAAGGAACTAGGGATCCAGCCTTTGCTGGATGTGTTTGCACTCTCCCTGAAGACATAGGTTTGCAGTTTGGAGGTTCTTCTGGACTCAGTGCTGAACCTGGAGGTCCAGGTATCTGCGGCGATGAGAAGGCCCTTTGCACAATTAAAACTTGTGTGCCAACTGCACCTATTCTTTAATAACTAGATCTGGCCATGGTGGTACATGCCTTAGTTCAATTCCTTCTGGATTACTGTAATACGCTCTATGTGGCACTGACTTTCAATAGTGCTTAAAAACTTCAGCTGGTCCAGAGAGAGAGAGAGAGACGCTCGCTGGGGATCAAGCAAACAAGAAAGGCAAGGAGTTCAATCAAAATGAGAAATGTGGATTATTCTGTGCAGACTGTGTATATGGTTGATTTGTGGTCAAAGTGGCATCTTCTTCATAGAAAACAGCTTTTCTGTGCAGGAAATGTGCAGAAGCTTCCACTTTCCACACAAAGCAAACATATGCACAGTTTGGACAGAATTGAACACAAATTATGACTATGTTGTGAAAGCTGTGTGGTTTCTATAGCCTTTCTTACTATGAGGGGAAAATTCTAATATTGGGTTGTTGTATGTCTTTCGAGCTGTGTGGCCATGTTCCAGAAGTATTCTCTCCTGATGTTTCACCCACATCTATGGCAGGCATCCTCAGCGCTGTGTGGCATGGATAAACTAGGCAAGGAAAGGAAAATATATATCTGTGGAGAGTCCAGGGTGTGGCAGGAGTCCTTTGTCACTGGGAAGCCAGCATTAATGTTTCAGTTAATCACCCTAATTAGCATTGGAAAGGTTTTGTCTCTTGCCTGGAGGGCATCCTTTGTTCAGTCATTAGTGTCCTTGGGTCTCCTCTGCCCTCAGAGTGTTGGTTCCCATCTACTGTTTTGATTTTAGAGTTTTTTTTAATACTGGTAGCCAGATTTTGTTCAGTTTCATGGTTTCCTCCTTTCTGTTGAAGTTGTCCACATGCTCCACAGATATATATTTTTCCTTTCCTTGCCTAGTTTATCCATGCCACACATCCTCTGAGGATGTCTGCCATAGATGTGGGCGAAACGTCAGGAGAGAATACTTCCAGAACATAGCCATACAGCCCGGAAAACATACAACAACCCTGTGATCCCGGCCATGAAAGCCTTCGACAACAAATTCTAATATTATCCATTGTTTCTTTTGAGAAGAAAATTAGTGATGCTCCTAATTGAAAACTATTACATTTTTGCACATTTTTGTTTGCCTAATAAAGGCATCCTCATGAAGTGTATTTTTTGAGATTAGTACACATTCTGCATGGGTTCATAGCTCAATAAAAGAGCACAGTATTGGTGTTTGTGTTTCAATCTCTAGCACTGAGCTGGGAAAGCTACATACATCTAATTTGTTAAGAAGCAGGGTTTGATTTTCCCAATGCACCATCTCATTCTCCTAGGAATGCCGCACAGAGATAAACAAGAGCTATGCAATATCAAAGCAGTGCTCATATGCAACTGCCAGTTATTTCCATTAGAATTTCACAGGGAAACTTCCCCATGGATTTCACTTGTGGTTATTAGGAGAGAGCTGGTTTGCATATTGATGCCCGCACACCTCACTAGAACTCTCTTAAAGTAGACATGAACTGTAATGTATCTGTATATGTGCTTTTCTCAACACTGCAATCGAGTTTGGCCTTGAAAAGAAAAAAATATGTTTTAACAAACAGTGCACACTAATGCATATACAGTATAGCAAAAAAATATAGATGCACCCAAAAGTTACATACCAAGTTTATACATATGCATGGAAATTTGTATAAATTGTTCTTAAGCCTTTTTAAAAAATCAAATATGCATTATTTTCTACTTTATAGACTGAGCAGAATTAATTGAAGAAGAAGAACAGGTGAGCAAAAACCAATGTGACACATTAGCTGATCCCTAGATTTTGCCCTCCTTCATCAATTTTCAGGAGGGAATTCCTGCTTGGATTTCCAGCTTAGGCATGAAAATGTTTCAGACCAATGGGCCTGATTTGAATTCAGCAAGGCAAAAAGCTCACATCAAGCAAGCTCCAGATTTTTACTCTAAAGGAAAGGCCATCAGAGGCATCTGTGTTTTGTGACAGAATCTATTATCTTCATGTTTCTTTGTTGAAGCAGAGAGAAAGCCCTCCCTCCTGCTCCCTAAGCTAGTTGGCAGCCTTGAAAAGGAAAGGAAAAGGTTTGACAATAAGGTCTTCAGAGTATGCAATTCCCTCCACTTAATCCAAATTGTGTTTAAAATTTCAAAGCTAACTGTTATGTGTCTTTTACAGTTACTTCTTTTTAGAGGTTTCTTCTGAAAAGTTTGACTTCGTGCACACCAAAATATAAGATATCAGTATGTATGGAAGAGGTCAAAGTATACTGAGGACCCATGCTTTCTCTTATGTCAATATCTCCTTCAACTTTCTCAATTCCAAATTGATTCACTTTCCTTGACAGGTGTTATTTGTTTTTTTATATATATAAACTAATTTTTATTTACATACATTAACACAGGGGTCCCCAAACTTTTTAAACAAGGGGCCAGTTCACAGTCCCTCAGACCGTTGGAGGGCTGGATTATAGTTGGGGAAAAAATGAACAAATTCCTATGCATACTGCACATATCTTATTTTGAAATAAAAAAGTGAGAACAAATACAGCCTCACTGTTAATAATCATCATAATAAAGAGGGTTGGAAGAAACCCCTTTTGCCATTTAGTCCAACCTCCTTCTGCCATTGTGCACCAAAAGCACAAGCAAAGCACCCCTGACAGATGGTCACCCAGCCTCAACGTTGTTAACAACAACAATAACAATAATAACAATAATAACAATAATAATAATAAATCACACAGTCCTAAACGCTTGGGAAGTGTTTGACGTGATTTTGTGATATGAAATCCAGCATATATATCTCGTTTGCTGTATTATACTGTGTCTTTGTGAAAATAATAATAATAATAATAATAATAATAATAATAATAATAAAGAGGGTTGGAAGAAACCCCTTGTGCCATTTAGTCCAACCTCTTTCTGCCTTTGTGCATTAAAAGTACTAGCAAAGCACCCCTTAATAAGTAATTATTAATCAAATAATAATCAAAATACCATTATAAACAAGCAAATCTTTGGAAGGTGTGCACCAGGCGGGGGCCGGATAAATGGCTTCGATGGGCCGCATGTGGCCCCCGGGCCTTAGTTTGGGGACCCCTGCATTAACAACTTACAGTGAAACAGAACACAAAACAATGTGTTTTACAAACACATAATCCCACCACCAAAGCCTGAAAAAGTATCATTTCCTTTACCATAATATTTACCATAAGTCAACCATTATACAAATGTCATATCCAAAATTCCTGACCAACAAGATGGTATTGTTTTCCTTTTTCACTTTCTAGAACATATTTAATACAAACTTTCCGTTAATAAAACAGATACAGAGTTACCATACTTAGCTTTCCATTAATAAAACAGATACAGAGTTACCATACTTGCTAATAAAACAGGCAAGCTGTAAAAGTAAAGCAATTACACTGAAATATTTAAAGGAATGATAACTACTCTTTTTTCTTATGGAACAGAGTGATTCACAAAGAAAACTGCCTTATTTAAAAGTTGAAAAGGTAAGTCTCAATAGTCATGAAAGAGAACATTTTGAATAAATGTGTGGGCTTTACCAATTAAGAGAAATTAAGGGAAGTCTCTCAATGCCCTTTAACATCTGTTAAAATTAACATTTTTTAAAAAAAGAAAAGAAATAAAACCCTTCTTGCTTGTATTTGGAAACACATTTTCTATGCAATCCCTTGCTTGCCTCCTACAGCTGGACAGGCTGATTCATGTTCAGCTGCAGCTACTTGATAAATAAATGGAGAGGAAAGGTTAATTCCTTGAAAAGAATGATGTATTCAAAAAGGAAAGGCCACTTAGTGTTGAAGGGATAATGAAATGTTCTTTTTGATTTCAAATCCTGAGAACAAATGGAAACAATTAAAACTAGAGATTAATGAACAATGCGAATAAAGAGAGAGAGAGGGAATTTGGTGACGGTAAAGAACTTTTGATTTAATCTGTCTCTGCTAAGTACCTTTGCTTTATTGGAACAAAATGTAATTGCATGCCGGGCAGAAATATTTTTAGAAGTTTGTGACCTGATTTAAAGCTTAATGGAATGGTTACTAAATTGTGAGCCATATTCAACTGGTCCATTTCTATGGATATTTTAACCATAAGCAATTCAAACATGTGACTGAGATCCCGATCTGGTTTCCATGCCATATCACAATCTGTTTGTCTCTTCCTTGCTACCAGATTCATTCACTTCCAAATCCTCACAAGGTTAAAAGAGAGAAAGAGAGAGACAGACACTTTTCATATCTCACAATTTAATGAAAACAAAAGTTTAAAAGCATCTTCAACATTTGGAAACTGGCTCTTTTGGTATGACCAGCATTGTTTCACAGAACCTTACAATTTAAAACTATTAGGTGATATAAACATCTTTCTAGACTTGTGAACAGGTATATTTAGGGGTAGGGTGGGTAGGCAGGTTTAAAACAGATTTAGTAGAATGCCCTCCCTAGAGAGATTAGGTATGTCCTCACTCTCCAAGCTTTTTGATCAAACTTGGCTCTTCAAACTGGTTTTCGACCACAATTAGAATCTCATCGCTACATTTGATGAGATTCATTTCTCTTTGATTGGATTTTATGGAATTGATATTTGGATATAGCCTATTTTATATGCACAGCCACTGCTGCATTTTATTGAAATTTAAAGAAGGGTTCACATGATGCTTATGTAAAATTGTTTGGAAATTTACATTGTTATTGTTTTATATGTTTATGTACGGTTTGTATTTTGTGTGTATTGCACTTCTGAATGCTATTGTGAGCCACCCCGAGTTCCTTTGGGGAGATGGTGGTGGAATATTAATAAAGTTTATTTATTTATTTACAGTATTTATATTCCGCCCTTCTCACCCCGAAGGGGACTCAGGGCGGATCACATTACACATATAGGCAAACATTCAATGCCCATAAACACATCGAGACAGAGACCAAGACAGACAGACGCAGAGGCAATTTAACCTTCTCCTGAGGGGATGTTCGATTCTGGCCACAGGGGGGAGCAGCTGCTTCATCATCCACTCTGATGGCACTTCACTTCCTCATTCCAACGTTGTAAATTAGTTAAACTTGCCTCCCCACTTTTTATAAGTGGTACCTTATTTTCTACTTGATAGATGTAACTATCTTTCGGGTTGCTAGGTCAGCAACAAGCAGGGGCTATATTTTATTTTTAATTGATGGGTGCTCACCCCGCCATGGGCTCGCCTCGAACTCATGACCTCATGGTCAGAGTGATTTATTGCAGCAGCTGTTTACCAGCCTGCGCCACAGTTTTTTTAAATTATTATTATTATTATTATTATTATTATTATTATTATTATTATTATTATTATCCTATTACTTCTGCTAGAATTACTCTCCACCATATTCTCCTGTCCTAAGCTTCTGGAAAACCCTCAGGACTATTTTTGTTTTTTGTGTCATGGAGGGCTATGGAAGCATCAGAAATCATAGAATAATAGAGTTGGAGGAGACCACATTGGCCATCTATGTCCAATTGGGAAGAAAGTCCCAATTCTGTTGGCATTAGTTACTAAAGTAGTAGTAGTAGTAGTAATAATAATAATAATAATAATAATAATAATAATAATAATAATAATAATAACTTTATTTTTATACCCCGCCCCATCTCCCCGGAGGGACTCGGAGCGGCTTACATGGGGACAAAGCCCGACATATACAACAATAAAACAGTGAAGCGAATATTTCAACAATAAAACATCAACATCAATAAAACCATCATAAAAAACAACATACAGCATAAAATATTAAAAACAGAAGACTAAAACATGGATCTGGGCCAAGGTGCAGCATATTTCAACATGGGAGAGGTAGTTTCTTAGCCTAAGTAGTCAATAAAGTGCATAGTAATAATGGCAGAGTATCCTATTGTTAAATGTGCAGATAGTTCGAACCCGCAATAAATAATTAAAGTACCTGACCAGATCATGGTCCAGAGTCCCAAGAAAATAACACGTTTCATGCATCGCTGATTAAATGACACACAATTGTGGATCAGGGCAAAATCCATAATTGTATTCATAACTACATAAACATAGATATTAATAATGCTGACAACAAATAATTCTAAATTATGGAGTCCTATATTTTTACATGTATTTTAATCTGGGAAATTTTGTATTACATGATACATTTTATATGTTTTTTTTTGACTGATTTACTTTTAAATGTCTGTTAATTGTCTAATATGTTTTGTACTGGCATTGAATTTTTGCCATATTTTCTTTGGAAGCTGCACTCCTTAGGGAGTGAGGGCAGGTTAAAAATAAAGATTTATGTATGTATGTATGTATGTATGTATGTATTTATTTATTTATTTATTATAATCAATGGGATAAACATCCAAACTTTTCCTCATCACATAGGAATACAGTGGCAGGATGAAGTTGGTTGCTCCATTGTTTTAAACTATTTGTCCATGTCTTTGAACTTTAACATATATGAACATTTTTGTCATCTTTATTGCAAAAAGACTGATGCTCCAGAATTAGAAATATCACATAGCTGTGAAACCAATTTGTGGGTGGGGGAGATTACCTGAACAACCTGATTTAAATACCAGGAAAAATTCTAGAACAGACCATTGAATAGTCTGTAAGCATTTAAAGTAAATGCTGTGATGAATGAACTCAAAATGAGTTTCCCAAATGCAAATCATGCCAGATTAATCTTATCTCCCTTTTTTAAATGTTTGTTTATTATTTTAATGTAAGTCTCATGATACATACAATATTAAATAATCTTGATATATTAATACTAACTCATATTGAATGATTAATTCTCCCTACTAGATGTATACCCCCTTTGCTATCTGTAAAACTAAATGCACAAAAGATTTACAAAGAGATTTTACTTTCCGCTTTCAGTCTCAAATACCCTTTAATCAATGATAGTTATCTTCTTGCTATTCAGATTATATACACTCTCTGTTTCTACCTTGTAATCCTAATATTATCTTTAATCTTAAAATTGTACAAGCGTCTTCCCATTATCTTTCTTTTTCATGAAGATTGTGGAAGATTTCCAGTTATTTTAAATAATTTTAAAATGTAGGTAGACTTGTGCTTTTTTCCCCTCAGCATTTCTATCATCATTAAAAATCTAATTGTCTCTCAAATTTAAATCCATATTTTTTTCCAATTCTGAGGAAAGAGTGTTCTTGCAACTAGAATCATGCAATATATTAATTTATCATTCATTTTTAATTTTTTTAAATCAATTTAAATCAACGTGTTCTCATTAAATTGCTGCAAATTGCAGCCTGAGCTGGTCTGACAATAAGGAGTAGCCCATTCTCTTGCAGAATACCCAAACCTGGGAAAAGCTTTTAATTTTCAAAATGCATCTTTTTTTATTAATTGAAAATATCTGTTTTGTAATTCAGTCAGGTAGTGAAAACCAGCAGTCTGTGCAGGTTTGGCAGTAAGGAGTAGCCCTCTGATAGCGGCTGAGTTTTTCCTGTTGTTTTTCGTCAATACGACTGTCACCTGGGATGGCAACATCAATGATCCAAACCTTTTTCTTCTCCACAACTGTGATGTCTGGTGTGTTGTGTTCCAGAACTTTGTCAGTCTGGATTCGGAAGTCCCACAGTATCTTTGCATGCTCATTTTCCAATACTTTTGAAGGTTTGTGATCCCACCAGTTCTTTACTGCCGGGAGGTGGTACTTGAGGCATAAGTTCCAATGGATCATTTGGGCCACATGGTTGTGCCTCTGTTTGTAGTCAGTCTGTGCGATTTTCTTACAGTAGCTGAGGATATGATCACTGCTTTCATCGGTTTTCTTGCACAGTCTGCATTTTGGGTCATCAGCTGATTATGATGATGATGATGATGATGATGCAGAATGCATATAAATGCATCTCTCTTTGGTTAACATTTATAATGTTTAAAGGGACAGTATTTAATTGAAAACCTCTCTGGAGAAAAAATGGGGGCCATGGATCAAATGGTCAGTGCACAGATTGATAGTATCCAAGTTGCAGGAGTTGTGGTAAACTAAATGCTCTTGCCATTTTCTTTAAGTACTTGGGGAATGGATTAATGCATTAACCACTTCATAACACTGGGCCAAATTGCCCCGTTGAAGCACTTTGGGGACGGGGTCTGCTGAGTGCCATCAAATGATGCTCCAAATGATGCTCCATTTACCCTCCAAGTTCCATGGAAGCGTTGCAAGATGGTTCCTCGGCAACAAGAGAGAGATAAATGGTTTTTTGGGTAGCTCCAATTGAGCTACCTGCATTTTTTCCCTTTCCCCCATGTGTTTGCCTTTTTCTGTTGGAGTATTTGAAGATTTCTGTCCCTTCTTTTATTTATTTATTTATTTATTTATTTATTTACAGTATTTATATTCCGCCCTTCTCACCCCGAAGGGGACTCAGGGCAGATCACATTACACATATAGGCAAACATTCAATGCCTTTTAACATAGAACAAAGACAAGACAAACACAGGCTCCGAGCGGGCCTCGAACTCATGACCTCCTGGTCAGAGTGATTCATTGCAGCTGGTTGCAGCTGGCTTGTTCTCCAGCATGTGCCACAGGCTAATTTGTCTCATTGCCAGTCTAAACATACCTTAACTACTTAATATTATTAAAACTCTTAATATTATATTCATCTAAACAATGATAGTAGTCTCTTCATGGAAATGGTGTAACATGGATGGTTATTTGGTGTATAAAAGGATTGGTCATATATAGCATATGATTTCAACTCTAATAGAATTATTATATTACGGCTTGTTTTCACAAATCATAGTAGGGATTTGAATATACAAACAGTATCTCCAGACATCTGGATATTAAAAATATAATCTTAGATATATCCTTACAAATGTCTTGAAACTGAAAAGTGGAATTTATTTGGAGCGCTATTTAAAAGCTATCTGGAAATATTTTAAGTGGGTGGACTGTATAAAAACAATCTTTTGTTTATCGTCTAACAGCCACTTGCTATGTTGTTACTTAAATAAATATGATTTATAGGTAGGCACCATCCCTTGTTTTCTATTGTTGTTTTTTTCATTATGTTCCCTGTGAAATAATGTGTCCATGGTCTGTTAATCATGTTTGATTTTTCCCCCTCCTTTGCATTAATGTTCAATTATAATGCCATTTTGATGTTGCCTCTGACTCATTGCTATCTAAAACTGATTCCTCAAAAAGCACTATTAATAGAGGGTTCAATCAGCTTCTAAGTGCATACATTTCCTCTAGGTATTGGTCTAATTGCAATCACAGAAGACATTAAAGAAACATACTGGAAGAAGGAAGAAAATGTCTAGCACAAAGTGCTCGAGACAATGAATAAACATGTATATGATTTGTCTTAAGTGGTTTTGGAATGGAAGTCTATTAATCCACTTACCTGTTGAATGACTCAAAACATAACAAAAGCGAATTATGAACAGAGAAAGGATTGCTAGAAGTACCGTAGCCCCCTCTGCTAAAATGAAGTACACAAAATACAATGCAGACGTGAAAATTTTTTTGGTTAATTGAGCATTCACATTATTATTGCCAGTAAGGAGTATACCAATCTCAGACAAGGATTGGGAGAATTACTATCAAGGTTTATTTCCTCTAACAGACCCTATAGAGAAACAGCACATAAGCGGAGATTCATTATGTATGGAGGCCTCTCCTCCCTGGTCACAAGTTTCAGAAAAAGAGATCCAGTGTATCATTAAAGGCTTAAAGAATGACAAAGCACCTGGGGAAGTTTTCTTACCAGCCGAATTATTTTTAAAAGATCCTATTTGGTGGGATCCTCTTTTGGCAGGCTTGTTTACACATACAAACAATACCTGCCAGATTCCAGTTGGGTGGAATTTGGCAATAGTATTTCCCATATATAAATATATAAGGGAATAAAATTTATTATTTATTTACAGTATTTATATTCCGCCCTTCTCACCTCGAAGGGGACTCAGGGCGGATCACATTACACATATAAGGCAAACATTCAATGCCTTAACATAGAACAAAGACAGAGACAAACGCAGGCTCCGAGCTGGCCTCGAACGCATGACCTCTTGGTCAGAGTGATTTGTTGCAGCTGGCTGCAGCTGGCTGCTCACCAGCCTGCGCCACAGCCCGGGCCATAAAAAGGATCATGAACTAGTCCATGAGGTCACGAAGAGTTGGAAACGACTGAGTGAATGAAGAAGAAGAAGAAAAAGGATCCCAGTGATTACAGGCCCATTAGTTTAATAGATACTGTTGCCAAAATTTACTCTATTGAGCAAAGTTGAGAGTTGAGTAAATGAAAAAGGTATCCTTGCGGAAGAACAAGCAGGTTTTAGATAAAACAGTAAGGCGAAATATGTGTAGATCATCATGTAGTGGAAGAGTAGCTTAGTGTAGGTTGATATGTTGTTTTAAAACTTTAGGATATCAAGTTGTGATTCCCTTTGAGCTGAAAACAGAATATATGTAGTGTTGATTTCTCATATTGGTTGCACGGTGAGTTTGTTTCATTTGGTTCATGTAGACAAAGCCTCTGACTAGGTTGTGGAAGGTTCTTTTATCAGCTAAGTCTCATAATCATTCCTGCAATAATTTTATACACACACACATATATATATGTAATGAAATTTCGGCCTAGGATAAAACAACAAAACTACACATCCCAGAAACACTAAACTTGGCAGCACAACCACTCATCCATGTCTCTACGTTCATACCACAAAAAGAAAAGAAAAAGTCCTAATTAGAGGGAGAGGAATAATTGTTTTTATCCAAGTGCTGCCAGTTAGAAGGCTAAGCTCCGCCCACTTGGTCTCCTTGCAACCCACTCAGCCCAGGGGACAGGCAGAGTTAGGCCTCACTTAGGCCTCTTCCACACTGCCTATAAAATACAGATTATCTGATTTTAACTGGATTATATGGCAGTGTAGACTCAGCTATATAACCCATTTATAATGGACTTAATGTCAGGGGAAAACCTTTATCCTTTACCTTAACTACCACCAATTCCTCAATACTTTATTTCCCATACCACCATACTTCGCCACTGCAATGCGTGGCCGGGCACAGCTAGTATATATCTATATCTATATATATATCCCCAAATTCACACTATCAAAACTTCCATTGGATTACTGTCATGTGTTTTATTGGTGGCTGCCTTGAAAGGTGAGTTATCTCATCACATTAGGGCTTTTTGCCCCTTTGAAGCACTTTGGAGACGGTACCTGCTGAGCACCATCACAATACGCTCGGCAGGCTTTGTCCCCTTTACCCTCCCACCCAAAAGATGCTTCTCCAGCAACAATGGGAGGGTAAATGTGTTTTGGGTAAATTTGATGGCGCTAACCACATTTTTTGGCCTTTCCTTCATCTAATGGGGGAAATGGCAATGTGGCAACATGTGTTGCCACCCTTTTCTCCATCTGATGGGAACAAGTGCCAATACACCTTGTTCTGTCCCCACCATGTGATGGGGGAAGGAGGGAGGAAACACGGGTTGCCACGAGGTGCCCCATGCGACTGCTGGCAAAACGGAACAGAGCCAGGGACCACATGAAGAGGTTCTATAGAAGCTACAACTGATGCAAGATATTGCCATCGTATTTTGAATACTTCAAAGATCCATAATTTGATCGCTGCAAGAAATCCTTCCACTGTTGTCAGATGCACACATCCTTGCATTCAATACCCGGCAAACGTTTTGGCCAGACAGCATGCACTTAAGGCTAAATTTAATTATTAATCCCAATCATTGAATAGATTTACATAACTGTCGCTTAACAAGTCAGTTAGGATTAACAATTGAATGTAGCCCCTGTCTATAGCAGAGAAGTATTCAAATCCTTGCCAGCTTGATAAAAAAAATTCTATCATTCAAAAAAAATTTTTTCCATGTCAGGAGCAACCGGAGTTGCTTCTGGAGTGAGAGAATTGGCCGTCTGCAAGGACGTTGCCCAGGGGATGCCCGGATGTTTTGATGTGACAATGAGGTGAATGACATGATTGTAGATAGAGCCTACTAGAGTGCTTTTGGAGAGTAACTGTTATTTATTCCTTTTCTTGCTCCTCTCCAACATCTTTCCTCTAGACGGTTCCACTTTCGTATGTCCCTGCTCCCCGTGGTCTCCATTCCCTTTATCTCTCTCACCCGAGTTTTTATCTTTGTATTCATGCGGCCGACCTGGTTTTTACTGTTTTTTTTATTTGCGTTGTAGTGTATATTGTATATTATTACTTATTGTATTGTTTAATTGCTCTATGTTATGTTGTATTTATACTTGTTATATTGTTTGCTCTGGGCATGGCCCCATGTAAGCCGCCCCGAGTCCCCGTTGGGGAGATGGTGGCAGGGTATAAATAAAGTTTTATTATTATTATTATTATTATTATTATTATTATTATTATTATTATTATTATTATTATTATTATTAGAGCTTATGCTCCATGGGCACAGCATTCAAGAACAGAGAATAGCCTCTACTCACCAAGACAGCTGAGTAGTCACTGTCTATTTCACTCTACAACATGGGTTTTGTTGTTGTTCAATCACTCAGTCGTTTCGACTCTTCATGACCTCATGAACCAGTCCACGCCAGAGCTCCCTGTCGGCTGTTGCCACCCCCAGTTCCTTCAAGGTCAAGCCAGTCTCTTCAAGGATACCATCCATTCATCTTGCCCTTGGTCAGCCTCTCTTCCTTTTTCCTTCCATTTTCCCCAGCATCATAATCTTTTCTAAGCTTTCCTGTCTTCTCATGATGTGGCCAAAATACTTCATCTTTGTCTCTAATATCCTTCCCTCCAGTGAGCAGCCGGGCATTATTTCCTGGAGGATGGACTGGTTGGATCTTCTTGCGATCCAAGGCACTCTCAGGATTTTCCTCCAGCACCAGAGTTCAAAAGCGTCTCTCTTCCTTCGCTCAGCCTTCCTTATGGTCCAGCTCTCACATCCATAGGTTACTATGTGGAATACCTTTGCTTTCACTATGCAGACCTTCGTTGCCAATGTGATGTCTCTGCTCTTTACTACTTTATCAAGGTTGGCCATGGCTCTCTTCCCAAGAAGTAAACATCTTCTGATTTCCTGGCTGCAGTCTGCATCTGCAATGATCTTCGTGCCTAGAAATATAAAGTCTATCACTGCCTCCACGTTTTCTCCCTCTATTTGCCAGTTATCAATCAGTCTGGTTGCTATAATCTTGGTTTTCTTGATGTTTAACTTCAACCCAGCTTTTGCACTTTCTTCTTTCACCTTGGTGATAAGGCTCCTCAGCTCCTCCTCACTTTCAGCCATCAGAGTGGTATCATCTGCATATCTAAGGTTGTTAATGTATCTTCCAGCAATTTTAACTCCAGCCTTGGATTTGTCAAGCCCCGCACGTTGCATAATGTGTTCTGCGTACAAGTTAAATAGGTAGGGTGAAAATATGCAGCCCTGCCGCATTCCTTTCCCAATCTTGAACCAGTCTGTTGTTCTGTGGTCTGTTCTTACTATGGCTACTTGGTCTTTATTCAAGTTTCTCAGGAGACAGACAAGGTGATTTGGTATCCCCATACCACCAAGAACATGCCACAGTTTATTATGATTCACACAGTCAAAGGCTTTAGTATAGTCAATAACGCAGAAATCGATGTTTTTCTGAAACTCTCTGGCATTATCCAGCAGATATTGGAAATTTGGTCTCTCGTTCCTCTGCCTTTTCTAAACCCAGTTTGTACATCTGGCAACTTTCACTCCATGTATTGCTGGAATCTGCCTTGCAGGCTCTTGAGCATCACTTAATAACATGGGAAATAAGTGCCACTGTACGGAAGTTTGAGCATTCTTTGGCGTTTCCCTTTTTGGGTATGGGGATATAAATTGATTTTTTTCCAATCTGATTGCTATTCTAGTGTTTTCCATATTTGCTGGCATATGGCATGCTTCAACATTGACAGTGTCACCTTTCAAGATTTTAAACACAGCTGGGATCCCGTTGTCTCCTGCTGCCTTGTTATTAGCAATGCTTTTTAAGGCCTATTCAACCTCACTCCTCACTCACTTGATATTATTATCCTTGATATTATTATCCCTCCTATTACGATCCTCTGTATATTTTCACCACCTTTTCTTGATCTCTTCAGCTTCTGTTAGGTCCTTGCCATCTTTGTTTTTGATCATGCCCATTTTTGCCTGAAATTCACCTCCAATGTTTCTAATTTTCTGGATGAAGCTCTTGTCCTTCCTATTCTATTGTCTTCTTCCACTTCCATGCATTGCTTGTTTAAAAAATAGTTCCTTGTCTCTTCTGGCTAACCTCTGGAATTGTGCATTTAGTTGGGCATATCTCCCCCTATCACTGTTTCCTTTCACCTTCCTTCTTTCTTGGGCTACTTCCAGTGTCTCAGCAGACAACCATCTTGTCTTCTTGGTTTTCTTTATCTTTGGGACGTACTTTGTTGCCGCCTCTGGGACAATGTTGTGAACTTCTGCCCATAGTTCTTCTGGGACTCTATTTATTAAATCTAGCCCCTGAAATCTATTCTTCATCTCCACTGCATATTCACTGGAATATTTGTGAGATCATATCTAATTGGCCTGTGTATTTTCCCATTCTCTTTAGTCTGATTCTAAATTGTGCAATAAGAAGTTCATGACCTGAACTACAGTCAGCTCCAGATCTTGTTTTCACCAACTGGATGGATATCTGCCACCTTTGGCTGTAAAGATCAACATGGGTTAATCAATAATAAATGATGTGACCAACTGCTTGATGAGCACTTCAACCACATCAGAGAACATTAAGGCAAAGTGGATATCAGTCAGCTTATAATATGTACCAAATGGACCATTGACCATAAATGTGGTAGCGATCAGAAGCGTGTTACAAACCTGGCAGAAAACTCCTGAGATTGTTCCATTGATTTACATCAATCTCTGACCAATTGTCTATAGCCGTATTTTTTGCAAGTAAGTGTCTTATCTCCCTTAGGAAACTTCCTCGTTCATACCCAATCTTCTTACTCAGGGGGCAAAAATGTCCAATGCAAAAACAACGAAGATGCAAGTTTTAATCAAGCATATAAACAGGGAGAGATAAAAACAAAAATCCAAGGCCACAGCTGCAAACTATCTCAGATGGAGAACAAATATTTTGCAGAACAGTTTGTATTGCATATACATCGTAAGTGATTAATATCCAGAGAAACCTAGATGAACACTGTATTTTATTCATATACTTTCATTACAGCTCTCTACCCATTGCATTACATTTTACTCTTCCCTGCTCATTTACATAAAGCTGAGATTATTGTCTAAAGGAAAAATGTATATTTAGGCAGGCAAACATCTGCAAACAAGAGGAGCATTTATTGCTTGTGTTCATTATTTTAATGCATTGCAGTGATATTAGGTGAAATACAATCTCAGATTTATTAAATACATTTAGGTGCTTTCACAGTTATCTGCATCTAATTAGGGCTTTAGAAATGATTAATATGCATACTGCAAGAATTTTAGAGTGTACAGAAGTTCCTCAAAACCTATTTCAAAATGCCGAAACCTAAATTTTCCAGAACATTGGGTCATTTGAAATAGATCATGCCTAATTATTTTAAAAAGAAAGAAAATTAAAAAGCTTTAGTAAGCTCTCTGTGTAGTGGGTAACTGTTAACTGCAATTGTCTCTTTGATGGAGGAAATTTAAATTGCATAACTCCTTTAAGCTACTAATTATTTTAAAAGACAGATGACCTCTCTTAGAGGAACCTCCACTTTCACTTTCATTTCACTCTTTACATTGTTAAAGTATTTGTAAAGTCACATTCAAAGATTCCATAACATATAGAAGGACTCTTTCTATTCACAAACTCACAATTTCCATACCTTTGGATCCAAAACATTGTTTCTGGTCCATAATTCATTAAAAGTTGTTATGTGCTATTACCAAGTTCAAAAGCAATATGCTTCTGAATGCCAGTTACTAGACATGTCCAAAAAATCGTTTTGAATCATATATCGGATTTATTTCGGATTGTTCTCGCTTTTTGATATGCATTCCGAGACATTGTCTCACAGCGCAACCAGCAATGTAATTCGAACCATTGTTGGCCCATTCTCTAATTGTCTCTTAATGTTTCGTTAATTTTTCCCCCCAAAATTTTTTAAAATATATTTTTTAAAATATTTTAAAACTTTTTTTGTTTCTGCAACCTAGCTTGAATGGGAGCTTAGCGCAGCCTAACATGGCTGCCGCTCCCCAGCCAATCAGAAGCTACCACGATGGATGCAAAGGTGGGGGCTAGGGTCCTCTGCGTCCACGTGGAAGATTGCCATAGAAGCCCGTTGTGTAGCCCGGGTGAGCCATTCTGCGCTGGGCTTTGTGCGGAGAGGGTGGTGGTCTGCAAACGGAGAGCAAGCAAGCCTCTTGAGGGAGAGAGAGGGTGAAGGGGCCCAGTCTGGCTGTTCCCACAGAGGAGTTTGGAGAAAGGGTGAGGGTTTTGTTGCTGGTTCTTTCTCTTAGCAAGGGAATTTCTAGTTTTCAAAGTAGCTTTGCACTCCTTGCCAGGGCATTGCTTGGCGTGGTGGTCACTGGTCCATTTCTAATTGAAGGCATTGGGTTGAGGCTTGTGGGATCACATAGCCAGAGACACCATTGATTTCCAGTGTCCTTCTTGCTTACAAATATAGCAAGGGAATTTCTAGTTTTCAAAGTATCTTTGCACAACTTGCAAGGGCATTGCAAATTTGATGAGGATAGCTCAAGAAATGAGGGCGGGAGAGCCCTGTCAAAGTCCCCCCCCCCCCCCGGGTTCCTTTTTTTTGGGCGATTGTGCATGCACGTCTGCCATTTTAGAAACATTTAGAACCATTACGAATTTTAGGAAATATCCAAAATTTTTGGATGAAAAAATCGGAAATACTTTTTATATTGAAGCACCAGCGCCCCCTACTTTAGAAACGAGAATTGAAACATTTTTTTCATCGATCAGACATGCCTACCAGTTACTAAAGAACAACTGGAGAGGCCCTTGTCTATGTGTCCTGCTTTTGGATTTATCAAAGGCATTTGATTGACAAAGTGTGAAAAGTGAAATTCTGGACTAAATAAGGCAGAATCTTTGTATTTGATGAATGTTCACAAAATTGAATGTACTCTTTTGCATAGCCTTGATTCTATTACAATATTTGCATCTGGTATTCTCAAAAGTTTTTTAGGGACCCTCTCTCTGTGCATTCTTAAACCAGGAAGAGATCTTAGGTCACAGTAAACCCAAGATGTACTCTGACTCTGCAACATTCAGGGCCCTTCCACACAGCCACATAATGCAACTGGAATCAACATTTAAAAATACTGGTTCTGAACTGCATGACATTGACAGCAAACTCCCCTAAGACTCCTCCACAGTGACAGAATAGCCAGACAGTCCACCTGTGTCAATGCCATTTGGGCAAGGCTGGCTTTCTGGCAGGGCCCGAGCTGTGGTGCAGGCTGGAGAGCAAGCCAGCTGCAACCAGCTGCAATGAATCACTCTGACCAGGAGGTCATGAGTTTGAGGCCCGCTCGGAGCTTATGTTTGTCTTGTCTTTGTTCTATGTTAAAAGGCATTGAATGTTTGCCTATATGTGTAATGTGATCCGCCCTGAGTCCCCTTTGGGGTGAGAAGGGCGGAATATAAATGCTGTAAATAAATAATAAATAATACATAATAATAATTTTTCCCACTCCCCCCCCCCCCCCACACACACACACTCCCTGCATCTCATTCCAGAAAAACTACAGAAAATGTGTTTTACCATCACTGAAGGCTCTTCATCTTCTGGATCTGCAGATCTTCTTGGAAGATTCAGACCTTTACTGGTCCCCCCCCCCCCCACCAGAGTCAAGCTGAATTACATGGCTTACCCTAAGTTAAAGTGCATTAGCCGGTGTGTAATATGGATGCACCAAGCTAATGTATTTCCTACATTGCCATATATGGCAATGTAGATGCAGCCATAGAAATCAGAAATGGGATTCTTAGTAAACTAATAATGCTACATGAGAGTAAAATTCCCATCTTGTAGAAAAGGCAGTTTCCATATGCAATGGTTAGGACTAGTGCCAAGTGAATGTGAGGGACCAAATGCATAACCCTTCCATATGATCTTAATGTCAGAAATATTCACATTTGAAAATGCAATGCCTACCTACAATAGTTTTACCATACTCAGAATCCTAACACACTGAATTTTCTGTACTATGTATTCTGTGGTCTTTTGGAAAATCACAAAATCTACAGGCAAGACAAAATGAGCACTAAATGAAAGCTTCTTTTACAGTGAGTATATTTTCAGCTAGCTTTGCTCTTCCTCACATCAAAATGTGGAGGTCAATGGAGTTATCCAGGATTTATGTCACACATGACAGCAGAATCTATCTAACTGCTGGTAATACACAGCGATAAAAATAACTGTAATGCTTATTTCCAAAATTATGGAAAACACATTAGGCTGTATGGTCAATGATAAGAATAAATAGAATGACAAAACTGATTCTTATAGAGGATTTGTGCTTCTGTGAGCTCTTTTAAAACCTGGATTTAACCTGCAATCAAAGTATTATGATGTTCTCTTTTATGGGCTACATAATAGCTGTGGAATGTAATGTGCACCTAAATGATACCTGTCTTCAGTGTTAAAAAATATCAAATGAATTATACCATTTAAGCATGCACCCCAAGCTAGGTTGCAAGCCAGCACAGGGCAAAATAGTTCTCCTTTGGAGACAGGAAAGAATAATGACTTTGGGTTAAGAAGGAATGAATATTCTGCCCCCATGGAAAACATTACATCTAGGCCTTCATTATGCAGCCAAAGCTTAAAGAGAGAGTTCACATGTAATGCCAGACTCTGCTTGGCTATGATTTAAACCTTGAGGATGAGACAATAAGCTTCAGGTTCATATGTTCTCGCGTAGGTTTTGGCCATAGCAGGAAACCATGGGGGGAGTGGAAGCTTCATTTTCCATGGTAGATTAACCATGTTAGATTAACAACAATTTTAAGTTAGTATTCTGTTTAAATCTTAAACTGTGGTTAATATTAACCAGGATTTATTCAGAAAGACCATCTTCATAACTCATAATTTGAAATGGGCATAAATAAGTGAGCAATTGTTGGACCCTAATAGGACACCATATCACCGCTGCTCTTTTTTCAGTTCATTCTCATAACTTTAAATGATATGTTAGTATTATGCATGAATCAATTTACAATATGGCCTAGGAAAAGATGCGAACAAGCCCTTAATAAGAAATGTTATAGCAAAGGGGCCTGATGAAATTGGAATAATTGCACAGACAGCAACCAAAAAACAAATATTGGTAATGTGAAAAAAGCGAAGGAAGAGAGACACTTTTGAACTGTGGTGTTAGAGGAAAATTCTGAGAGTGCCTTGGACTGCAAGAAGATCCAACCAGTCCATCCTCCAGCAAATAATGCCCAACTGCTCATTGGAGGGAAGAATATTAGAGGCAAAGATGAAGTACTTTGGCCACATCATGAGACGACAGGAAAGCTTGTAGAAGAGAATGATGCTGGGGAAAAAGGAAGGAAAAAGGAAGAGAGGCCGACCAAGGGCAAAATGGATGGATGGTATCCTTGGAGTGACTGGCTTGACCTTGAAAGAGCTGGGGGTGGTGACGGTTGACAGGGGACTCTGGCATGGGCTGATCCATGAGGTCACAAAGAGTCAGAGGCGACTGAATGAATAAACAACAATCAAAAATTAAAATTATTTATAAAAATAAAAGGGAAGGTGTTAAAACTGAAAAAATTCTGGTGCTATTTTTATAGCATTTACAATCATTGGTGGAAATATTTCTTCTTATTATGAAGGAACTTGTTAAAGCCTTCTGAAATCAAGCACTCTCTCATTGGCCGAGGTGCGTCAAGCTCCCACCTCTCTAGGGAGCCCCTGCCAATCACAGCAAGGCTGGGTCCAGCCAGAGGTGGTGGGGATTTTAAACCTGAAAAGTGCATGCTTTGCTATGTTATGTAATTCATCTTATTTTTGGTGAACTATCACAGGCTGGCATCACTTTAAGCTAAAATTAAATAAAATTCCTTGGTGGCTCACTTGGTGAGTTATATTCTGGAAATTATTGGCTTCTTTTCTCACCAGGCTTAACCCACAGCTTGGATCTCACTATCCAATGCTGCTCTAAATTGCTCTTTGAAAATAATAATAATAATAATAATAATAATAATAATAATAATAATAATAAGTTTATTTATATCCCACCTCCATCTCCCCCAAAGGGGGCTCGGGGCAGCTTACAGCAAAATCAAAGTACAAGCGATGATAAAATATGAAACATCAAAAGACAACAACAAAACCAATAATAAAATATACACAATAGGTGAAAAAACACAACACAGAATTAAAACATCAAATTAAAAACAATGAGGTTGCAAAAGTGGATAAGCAAGGTGCACATTATGAGTAACAAATTTGTAAATAGATAAAGTGCATTAAAATAGCACTCTTAACTATTACACTATACTGGCATTATTACCAGTGCTTATTGCTAAATGGTGTCAAAAATGAAACATAGTGATGGAAAAACACAGTGGTAGAAAAACAGTGTAACCATTAATGTGATTAATTTGCCCTATAAGCAAATATATAATGTGCTTCTTTGGTATATTTGGCACAAATGGATATAGAATGCAAATTATGCAATCCAAAATTAGGAAACTGAAATAAAGAAGACTTACCAGTAAATGTCTTTCTACAACCATAAGCCTTCAAAGTTTCAGCAAATGACTTGCTGTTAAGATAGAACTTTGACTGACTGAGTGCTCTCCTTTTTCATTATTATTTTCTATTTTTATAAAATGATGTGCATTTCAATTTATTTATAATCCTATGTTTCAGCATTAAGCATATTTTATTGAGTTTTAGCATTAAACTTTGTGTATTATATATGCACTTTTTAAACAAAAGTTACATTGCAAGTCATCACACATTCCACTTCATAGAGAAAGGCATGATCTTCTATTATACAGTTTATGTATTATATAAAAATGACTTTCCCCGAGTTCCTCTCCTCTGCTCCTACTTTCACCAACTTATCTCACCTTCACTATTTACTGGTAAGTTGCACTTCTCTTTTTGAACCTGTAGCCTTAGTGGAGAGCTGAAATCACTCATCAGAATGACCTTCTAAGATATTGGCCATTTTACTGATTGCTTCTTAAAATGAACCAGGAAGATGCATGTATTCCAGGTCTTGGGAGGCCAAGATCCTGAAACTATGCAATAACATATTTATTTTATTATTTATTTACAGTATTTATATTCCGCCTTTCTCATACGGAAAGTGACTCAGGGCAGATCACATTATACACACATAGGGCAAACATTCAATGCCCATATACACATCGAACCGAGACAGAGACAGACAGACGCAGAGGCAATTTAACCTTCTTCTGAGGGGATGTTCAATTCTGGCCACGGGGGAGCAGCTGCTTTATCATCCACTCTGACAGCACTTCCTCATTCCAGGTCGTAAATTAGTTAAACTTGCCTCCCCACTTTTTTTATAAGTGGTACCTTATTTCCTACTTGATAGATGCAACTATCTTTTGGGTTGCTAGGTCAGCAACAAGCAGGGGCTATTTTTTATTTTTAAGTGACGGGTGCTCACCCCGCCACGGGCAGGCCTCGAACTCATGACCTCATGGTCAGAGTGATTTATTGCAGCTGCTCAACAGCCTGCACCACAGCCCGGCCCCATACTTTATTGCATGGTTCCATATATGGAATCAAAAATTTGCCATCTTGTATAATAGCAGCATTGTTGTTCATTCAAATTCTGAAGGAGAAAGAATGTGTGAGTTAGGAGTGTTATTTCCCACTGATTTTCTTTTCTAAGGAAGCAATAAATACTTTAAAGTAATTTCTTCTCAATGTGAGGAAGTCCTCAGACCTATTCAGAATTTAAACATCCAAAAAATGATTTTCAACTCATTTTGATTATATTTTGAATATTCTTTCCATACTTTTATTGTTGTAATTAGGGGCAAACAATTTTTCCATTAGTCATCGTAAGTTGGATCAAATTCATTAAATGCATACATACAACATGATATCTGACATGTGAGCATGGCCCACATCAAAAATCTAAGAAACAAAACTTACCAAATACTTATTCGTTTGAATTTTGTAAACCTTGGAAGCCTCCCAAAGTCAGTTTTATTTTCAGCGTAAGCAAGCTAAGGAAGGCCAAAAAGGCTCCCATTCCTTTATTAATGACTTCTCACCTTTAGGAGAGGGAAGCAGCAGGGAGAAAGCAGAGTTAACTGGGAAAGAGACTGAGAAAGCACAGAATTCTGGGAAATGTAGTTTAGGAAGGCAGGAGCTCTATGCCAGAGAATTAAAAAGGCCCTGCTCTAAACTACGTTTTCCATAATTTTGCTCACATTTACAAAGCCCAAATCATGATGGGGGAGAGATTTGTCCCTCCATAACAGCAGCCTGCCAGAGTTATAATAAATGGTTGAATCTGCAAAGAGGAGGACTGACTGATATTCCAGTAAGTAAATGTCTGTGCCGGGCTGGAAATAAATCTCTAAATGGAAGTTCTATTGGTTAATATGAGAAGCATTCAATGAGATAGCTGATGTGGTTTTTATTTTATTTTTAAAACATGTTTTTTGTCAAAACCTTTTTTTAAATTTCCTAAAATTAGTAGATTTATGAATATTTCTGAAAGTTGAGGGGAATTATCCCCTTTTACTTTGGGTTATTTTACAGAAAATTCAAGGCGATAGCTCTTGTAGTTTTCTTTTTAAAAGTGTTGTCCCTTCCTATCCCTGAGCTATTCTTCGATGAATACTGTATCTGAATATGGAGAAGTTACATATTTATAACTGTAACTAGCTTTGCCCGGCTACACGTTGCTGTGGCTTATGGGAATCCTTTGTTGGCCAGGTGGAATAGCAGTGAATGGCCTTGCAGTCTCAAAGCCTGGCCGTTTTCTGGAGTAGCTGGAGCTTTTTGTTGTATGAACATAGAGGCATGGATGAGGGGTTGTGCTGCCAAGTTTAGTGTTTCTGGGATGTGTAGTTTTGTTGTTTTGTCCTAGGCTGAAATTTCATTACCCTTTTATATATATAGATTTACAAATCCATTATTTCCAGTGTAGGATGTCAGCCAACATTTTTCCTTTTAATATCTTATTATCACACTCTGTTCTGAAACAGTAACTAAAGGAACTATCCTTAAAACAAATAAGGTCAACCATGGACTCTCGTGGAATAGAAGTATTGCTCTTATTTATCCTGAAGTGACTTTAGCAGCTGTATAAGTAGTTATTAGGTTCTTTGTATGAGCTCTACAAAGTGACTGGAGAAGACTATTTTAGGAAGAGGAGAGGAGTCAAATGTGTATTTTTTAAAAGAATCTCTTGAATACTTTTACAGCTCAGGTGGTGGTGATGGTAACAACCTTAAAACAAAACAGAACAAAATATTCCCCCTGTAACTCTGTTGCCACCCTGCAGAGTTGAAGTGACACTCGTCTGTTTCATTTATTCGATTTTTCACTCTGTTCTGAAACGCACATAAACTTTACAAAAGATCTTGAAATATCACCTGCTAGTCACAGTGTGAATAAGAAGAATTGCAGTTTTTTTGTTTTTTAAAGGGATAAGATAAAAGCAAAACTATGCTGCTGAGAATTAGCAATGGCTCTATGGGCCTCTGATATTTTGATAAATATATACAATGCCATTTTTCCATTAAAGAAGTCAGAATTGTGTTTTCTTTTTCCCAGAGTTGCAATCTATGCTGATAACACATTGGTGATAATTTATTTATTTATTATTTATTACATGCATTTATGCCCCGCCCTTCTCCCCGAGGGGACTCAGAGCGGCTTACATTCTGCCACGAGGGCCAGCAACAAATATACTATAAAACAAAACAATTAAAACATGATAAAAAGTATACAAAAATTAAAACGCTGCAAGGCTAATTTACTATGATCCATTTCAGTGTCCCGGATTTTGGTGGGGGTTTCGATATGTTTTTCAGGAGCCTTCCAAATTCAGGAGGGCAGAAATCCATTTTTGATCAGGGAAGCTGAAAGATTCATTTTCTATCTGGCCAATTATGGGGGTGGGGGACTACTCAGGCTCCCCTCCCATCATTTTAGCCATTGTTTGTCCTTATATCCTTCATTAAGATCTAGGTTAAAATCATCAGATACCACTCTTTCTCCGATCCTTTCCCTTCTGTCTGTAGAGGAGATTGGATTTAATACTTAGTTAAAGCTGTTTCTACTCTAGAGGAGACAGGTTCTTGTGGCACTCCCTCCCTCCCTGTACAGCACACAATTTCCAAGGCAATTTAAGGAGGCTTGAATCTCCACTTCCAGGGCAGGGAAGGAAGAGTGATTGGTGTGAAGCTATCCTACTCTGGGCTTCCTTTAAAAAGCCATCTTCTTCTCTTGATTTGCGGGCCCTGGAGTGGTGCCTTCCCATTTGCTCCCTCACACTTTTCCTTCGGGCCTCTGCTTGCATTCCACTTATAACCGAAGGCAGCCAGTTTTCAACAGCCACTGTTCTGTTGTGGCCAAAAAAACATGGAGGCTGAGCCCTTGCCATTACAGCCATCCGAACAAACCGAACAAGCTGGATTGGCTGAAAGGAACCGGGTACTCCAAATCTGTGCACAAGCCTAGTAGATACATAATTGGAAGCAGAAGGTGGAAAATTATGTTTTCTTTTCAAAATCAAGACTAGGAGCAGACTGTGCGACAGACCATTATATGCTAATTTCAAAATGTAGACTAAAGCTAAAGACACATATAGCTGCCAATATGCCAAAATCATCCTCATAGAGTTTAGATAATGTTAAAAAATGCACACTAGTAGCGTAATTGGCCAGGAATTAGAAAAACCAATTGAAGCCAGGGAAATAATCAGAGAGGAATGCAATGATTTAGCTTAAGAGAAATGGAATCCCCAATGCATGGCAGATGAAACTCTTACAGTAGCTAAAGACAAACAAGAAGCAGAAGTAAAAGGAAACAGAAATGGAGTCAGAAACCTGAATGCAACTTTTCAGAAACATGTGTGCATAGAGAGAAAACTCATCTTTAATCAATGCAGATAAATAGATAACAAACTTCAACTATCTTTTTTTATTTAAAATAGTGTAATTAAAAGTAGAGGTGTGGATATATAGTGCTATCTAAAGGGAGCAGAAAATAAGAAGTAAAATCAACAGGCAATGAGTTTTGAAGTGGCATACATCCTGAAAGAGATGGAAAAAAAATTCTGTTGCTCCAGAGACTAGGACACAAATGATTTTTTAAAGTTCCATATAAGCATTAAAAATGTATTAGTAGTAAGAACTTTTCCACTATATATTTGGCCACCCTAAATTCCTTTAGGGATCTCCAAACAGAAGTTGGACGGGTGGCTTTTGGTGCTGCTTAAGTTGTTTATTACTGCATGTCAGAGGATTAAACTAGATGGGTCTGGCAGTCTTACCAACTTTATGATTGTAGGATTCTGTGACAACTGTTGGCAACTCTTGCTAATTTATAACAGAACAGAGCGATAGTGTGTCTAAATCGCTGCATAAATCCCAGATAGCAAAATAATTATTTAGTGACTGAGGTACTGAATAAACAAGCAGACTGCACACGAATGCAGGGGGGAATACAAAAATATTAGAAGGATCTGTTGAAATCTTAAATAAATTAATGTGCAGTAATGTTAATGCAATGTGACATAAAATAGTTTAAGTAGTTAATAGTTAGTTAATAATATCAATCCTTCTTATTTCTTGGGAGGAGAGCAATGGCCAACCTTGACAAAATAGTGAAGAGCAGAGACATCACACTGGCAACAAAGGTCCGCATAGTTAAAGCAATGGTATTCCCCATAGTAACCTATGGTTGCGAAAGCTGGACCATTAGAAAGGCTGAGCGAAGGAAGAGAGATGCTTTTGAATTCTGGTGCTGGAGGAAAATCCTGAGAGTGCCTTGGATCGCAAGAAGATCCAACCAGTCCATCCTCCAGGAAATAATGCCCAGCTGCTCACTGGAGGGAACGATATTAGAGGCAAAGATGAAGTATTTTGGCTACATCATGAGGAGACAGGAAAGCTTGGAAAAGATCACGATGCTGGGGGAAATGGAAGGAAAAAGGAAGAGAGGCCGGCCAAGGGCAAGATGGAAGGACGGTATCCTTGAAGTGACTGGGTTGACCTTGAAGGAACTGGAGGCGTCGACGGCCAACAGGGAGTTCTGGCGTGGACTGGTCCATGAGGTCACGAAGAGTCGTAGACGACTAAACGACTGAACAGCAGCAATATCAATCCTGCTCTCACAGCACACACACAATTCCTTTCACTGCCTAAATTGCCATATCTTCCATTCAAACAAAGATGGTTATTTCACCATAATAGCTGAAAAATAAATTTACATCTAGGAAAAAACTCTTGTCACAGAATATACCAAACTCATTCAGGCTGTATCTAATCATGTTCATAAAACTCAAACTGATGTTGCAGACACTGCCATGTTCTAAAATTCTAAAAATGAAAGTGACTCTTTAGAGTCTGTTTAAAATGTGGTGAGAAACATTTCAAATACATTATCGTGACGACTTCCTTTTTTAACTTGTCTATTTTTGACTGATCATGGCAGGCACAGTGCCAGGGACCACAGAAGAGGCCACTGTAGGCTATGCGTGGCTTTATGAGAAGAATAATTTACAATCCTTGATATAGATATGAGGGCTATTCAGAAAGTAGGTTACGTTTTGGATTTTAAAAAGGACAAAGTATAGGATAAATCATTTACCATATGCAGCTGAAAGACACATCCCAAAACTACAATCTCATGTAATCCCCATTTAAATTTAGTCACATTTCTTATAGATAAATGAGTTTGAAAAGTACTGCACCAGTAAATTCCTTGCTTGTGTCCTCAGCTCTTCCCCCTTCTCCCTTCCTGCAGCGTAGCCAAAATGCTGCGCTGCCAGCCACGCCCCCATTGTTGGAAATGGAGGAGAGAGACGGCAAATTTACTGGTGCAGTACTTTTCAAACTCATTTATCTATAAGAAACGTGGCTAAATTTAAATGGGGATTACATGAGATTGTAGTTTTGGGATGTGTCTTTCAGCTCCATATGGTAAATTATTTATCCTATACTTTGTCCTTTTTAAAATCCAAAACGTAACCTATTTTCTGGATAGCCCTCATAGTACGCTGTTTACAAGACTGTGCTTGATACCATCAGCTTATGGTATGAGACAAGAGGTCAGTCTATTACGTTAGGAGAAGGGATTCTTCAGTTCCCCGAAAGCAAACACTTGGTATAAGACAGCTTCCTATGTTCTTCAGCTTATGCATGTTATCTTGAGCTCCTTAGCAGCAAGATTAAATAAAAATGAATACTGAACGTGAAGAGTCAATTCTTCTCTTTGGAAGCATGAACACAATTTAATTTGAAGGCAAAAGTCTTTAGCATCCAATGAAATACTAGAATCAAATAAAGTTCAGTGTTCATTTGAGATTCATGTAGTTAGCAAGCTTGAAAGAGTCTTAAGTGTCAATGAAACAGTGTGATGGAAAAGAAGGCACTTTCCCATAGTGGGAAAGAAAATCAATACATGCTTATAGTCCCTTCTCTTCTCTTCTAAAAGCACATTTGGTGTGGGCACCGTGTATTTGAAAATGAAGTGCATCAATTCTGAGAAGCTAAAGGAGAAGGACTGTGCTCTGCATATAGCTTGTTACATGTGTGAAGCCACCTTTGCAGAGGATGACAGGAAAAGGTACCACTTTATATTGATATTCACATCCACACCTGAGCTAAATGCACATAGTGAGTACTAACAGCTACTGGAATCAATAAGGTACTACATTCTCAGAAGAAGGGGGAAAAAAAACAAAAACAGAATTTGTGTGTGTCTCAGTGCACAGGCATCTATGTGTCTGAGAGAAAGTGAGGGAGAACAAACTTCTTTCAAAGCTAACTCATGCAGGACACTAGAAAGAAAACCATTTCAGTGTCTTTTGCTTGCTGTTGTACTTACCTAAGGAAAATGAAAAGAATTGCATCTTCAAAATAGTGTTAATATTACTTCTACAAGGACGTAATTTGTCTAATGTCACGGGATGCAGCAAGGTATGCTACCCTGTTTCCCCTAAAATAAGACATCCCCAGAAAATAAGACCTAGTAGAAGTTTTGCTGAATTGCTAAATATAAGGCCTCCCCCGAAAGTAAGACCTAGCAAAGGTTTTGTTTGGAAGCATGACCGCCAAACAGAACACCAGAGCATGCAGGATTGGTAAATGTACGTACCATAGAGTGTTGTACATGGAAATAATGGTAGTAACAAGAAATTCTTGATAGGATTCACAGTTTGTCTGGTTATGCTTGTTTGTGATGACAACTACTGTACAGTATATAATAAATGTTCTTTTTTTTGTTCATCAATAAATGTGAATTCTTCTTCATGGAAAAATAAGACATCCCCTGAAAATAAGACCTAGAGCATCTTTGGGAGCAAAAATTAATATAAGACACTGTCTTATTTTGGGGAAAACATGGTAATGTTTTTCTCCTCCCCACTTGAGCATTGTTGTGGCTCCAAGAAGTGCCTTTGTTTTGTGTTATGAGCAATGGGGGAAAGAGCAATGGCTGGACATCACTTCTTAATCCCCATAGTAAATTCAAAACAAAAATGAACTTTTCATGGTAACATAGTTATGCTTATAATTGCCAAATTGAAAACTGGAAAAGCCCCTGTACCTTTAATAGCTGTACATTTCCTCTAAGTGTGAGGAACCAAAAAGTGTGACTCAGGAACTACAGTAGAGTCTCACTTATCCAACATAAACGGCCCGGCAGAACGTTGGATAAGCGAATATGTTGGATAATAAGGAGGGATTAAGGAAAAGCCTATTAAACATCAAATTACATTATGATTTTACAAATTAAGCACAAAAACATTATGTCTTACAACAAATTTGACAGAAAAAGCAGTTCAATGCACAGCAATGTTATCTAGTAATTACTGTATTTACGAATTTAGCACCAAAACATCACAATGTATTGAAAAGATAGACTACAAAACATTGACTACTAAAAGGCAGACTGCGTTGGATAATCCAGAACGTTGGATAAGCGAGTGTTGGATAAGTGAGGCTCTACTGTACATGAAGAACCAAGTATGTCTTTATGCTTCTTTTTGCTCCCCCCCCCCCCCCCCCCCCCAAAGTGAGGACTTATTTTGTTCAATATGCTACTTTATTCCTAGCAAGGGACATAAAGCATTTAAAAATAAAATAAAACAAAACCCATCTGAATTTGCAAAAGTTAAACAAAATGGAGCAAACAATTCCCTTTTTAAAGCACACCATTAAAGCAATTTCAAGCATATAATAAAACATGTGATAAAAGCACAACATGCTACATTCCAAACACCTGTCCTGTCACACAATTTTAACCCCAATGGCCAATAGATATGGGAAGATCTTTGTCTGCAGAGGAGAGATAGGATCACCCAAACTTTTGGTGGCTTTTTAGAAACCTCTCAAAACAGAAATTCTCCCCCTTAATGTTGTTGTTATTATTTTATTATGTCACAGCAAACAAGATAGATATGCTGGATTTCGTATCACAAAATCACAAGTCGAACACTTCCCAAGTGTCTAGGACTGTGTAATGTATTTTCGGATGATGTGCGCAGATCCCAGTAGGGTGGCCTTTTGCAGTTGGCAGATCGTAATTTTGTCAATGTCTATTGTTTCCAAATGGCGGCTGAGATCTTTTGGCACGGCACCCAGTGTGCCCATCACCACCGGGACCACCTGCACTGGTTTCTGCCAGAGTCTTTGAAGTTCAATCGTGAGGTCCTGATAGCGGCTGAGTTTTTCCTGTTGTTTTTCATCAATGCGACTGTCACCTGGGACGGCAACATCAATGATCCAAACCTTTTTCTTTTCCACAACTGTGATGTCTGGTGTGTTGTGTTCCAGAACTTTGTCAGTCTGGATTCAGAAGTCCCACATTATCTTTGCGTGCTTATTTTCCAATACTTTTGCAGGTTTGTGATCCCACCAATAACAGTCTTGTTAGCCTTGTCTATTCCAACATGTGATACCCACATGCCAGGCTGATGTTTAGTATGGAAGTAGAAAACAAATTTGCATGACATTTCATTTTTCTACAAATGTACCCAGTTCATGTTCTGTGAGATAAATAATGCCATTGGGTAGAACCCACAGGTGCCAGATGGTTTTTAATTATCTTCCTTTGCAAATTAGATGTAAGTAGATGTGTACAGCTTTAATTGCCTTTGAAAAAGGCGTACAAATGTAAAGAATGCATACACAATACTTTTACTAGGAAATATAGATAGATGGAGCCCCGGTGGCAAAGTGCGTTAAAGCACTGAACTTGCAGACCGAAAGGTCCCAGGTTCAAACCCCGGGAGCGACGTGAGCGGCTGCTGTTAGCTCCAGTTCCTGCCAACCTAGCAGTTCGAAAACATGCCAATGTGAGTAGATCAATAGGTATCGCTCCGGCGGGAAGGTAAAGGCACTCCATGCAGTCATGCCGGCCACATGACCTTGGAGGTGTCTATGGACAATGCCGGCTCTTCGGCTTAGAAATGGAGATGAGCACCAACCTCCAGAGTCAGACATGACTGGACTTAACGTCAGGGGAAACCTTTACCTTTACCTTATAAATAGATAGGAAGGTATGTATCAAAACATATATAATTTGTCATTAAAAAGAAGCAAGAATGATGGGAAAGAAAGGTGGGAAGAAAGAGTAGAGGGTGATTTAGAAAACAAAAATAGAAAAAACCAAAGTAGAACGATTTTATATCCCTGGCTCAGAAGCAATGTTAAATAACTCTATGTACAGATATTAATATCATCATTAAACATTTATTAATTGAGCCATCATTTTGTATTGGCTTCAGATAATAAGCCAGGTTTTTTTCAGGTTTCAATAAAGCTCATGACTTTATTCCTCCCTCCTTCCCTCTTTGCATGCTTCTGGGCATTTATTTGAGCTGCCAAAACATCTGGCGGACCAAAGGTCCCCCTCCTCATTGTAAACAAAGGGTTTGATATAGACAGTGTGCAAATCTCTTAAGGGGAGGAGAGGTGAAGAAAATTCTCTGAGTGACAGGCATATGGCAGTTCCTAGGCAAAAACCGAAAAGTCAGCTTGACATTATAAAAGGAAAACAAGTAGACAGTAGACACCCATCTCAGAGAGGAGTAAGACCAGTGTGTTAGCAAGGGACTGTGCATCTTGCCTCCTAACTATTCAGTGTTTCCTCTTCCAGGCACCTGATCTTTAGAGGATAACCTTCAGAAGGGGATGTCGAGCATATGATGCTTCAGGACTGACTTCTGGTAGCACTTCTCTTCTTCAAACAACAGCTGCTGAGCATGACAAGGAATCCAGACTGTGGAGGTGTTAAGGTGAATGCCATTTCAACTGAAGAAACAGCAGCAGAAGAAAATGAAAAAGATTGCAGCCTGACTCAAGAAGCCTTGGAGCACCTTGCTGTCCCTCGTACAACTCCTAAGAATTTCCAGGAATTACTCGTTAGCAAAACATAGTCAGGCTTTGATTATTATCAGAATGGAACAAGGTTTCTTCAGAAAGAAAGAAAAATACAGGCAACACCACAGGTCACTCAAGACAACAGCTTGAATGTCAGGAAAGTGTGGCTATGTAATGTAGAGACATCACAGAGTATACACAATAGAATGCTAGGCTCCAATAGTTTCCTCAAAGCAAAACCTGTGGCATATGTTACCTTTGAATTTTGGAATATCCGACAGCTGTTTCTGAAGACAGGTTCAAGCTTCCAGTAAGAAATGTCAGGCAGGCACCAAATGGGGCATATGGGACAAAACAAAAGTACAAAACGCAGAATTACTTGTTTAAAATAAACAAGGAAGCATGGAAGTTTGCCTTCTTCGTGTTTCTATATCCACCTTTTGAGTGTGATGGTCACAATACTACATCAAACACATAGCTACTCCTATTTCCCTCATTCATCCCCTGAAAACCATGTTAAAAGCAAGTTAGTCAGGATTCTGCAGTACTGATAGATAGAGCACTGCAGGATGACATGCCACCCGCAAGTAAAATTGCAAGGGGCAGAAAAGCACATTTGTGGAGTCACAACTTTTCATGGAATGAGGGAGCTGGTTGCATCATTCATGATCTTGAAACCCGACTTAAAAGTCAGTCAGTTGTCTTGAGTCTTGATAATACCACAGGCCTCCATCACTCAAGACCACTGACTGACTTTTAAGTCGGGTTTCAAGATCATTTGTGGTTGTGAAAATAAATTAATGGCAGAGCAAGAAATATACAAATTATGTGAAATTGCATAGTCTGAGAAGGATGCCAAAGAGAGCTAATCATGTAGGCATACATATAGTTTATTTCCATAGATTGGAGCCCCTGGTGGTGCAATAGGTTAAAACTTTGTGCTGGCAGGACTGCTGACCAACAGGTTGGCGATTCAAATCTGGGAGAGCAGTTGAGCTCCCTCTGTCAGCTCCACCTCCTCATCTGGGGACATGAGAGAAACCTCCCACAAGGATGGCAAAACATCAAACATCCGGGCATCCTCTGGGCAACGTCCTTGCAGGCAGCCAATCCTCTCACACCAGAAGTTACTTGCAGTTTCTGAAGTCACTCCTGACATTTAAAAAAATCCATAGATGCAACATATGTAGTCTTTAGGTTTTTATAGAACTTGTAAAATTATACTGTCATATTATAGGTAATGCTGATATTCACAAACATGAAGGGTGGATGAGGAAGATTTTCCTCTTTCTTGGGAAGAGGAACAGCATAAGATTTAGGATGCATGAATTAAAGCTGTGGGTAGATTTAACAAAGGAAAACAACCTTCAAGGAGAAGCAGGCAAACTGATAAGGTACTCACAATTAGTCTTTTATTATCTGCATGTCACAATTAGATTCAAAGGCATCTTGTCTCCTTCCCCCTTCTCAGTAACCATTTTTTATTTTCTCTCATCCTCACTCTTCACAAACTGTGCTGGTACGGCTGTACCAGAAGCTCCGACTTTATTTTCTTGCTGCTAATGTTTGCAATCATAGGACAGGCCGCCTGTCAATCATCAAGGTTGGTTCTGCCCCGGTTCAGGGCTCTGGGAGGGAAGAAGCCATTTTTAAGTTAGTCTCACTTAGGAAGCTAAGCTATAGGACGTAGACCAGCTCATCCCATAGAAAAGCTTCATATCTCAATAACATCCGGGGATATAGAACATCTGAGAAAATAGAAATGGAAATTCCAGGGGGAAAGGTCCCAAAGGCTCTGGCTGAGAGCTCACTGCCTCTCAGCCGCACAGCTCCTGAGGGAAACAGCCCTAAAGTTTCCAAAGAAACCTTGGAGAGAGAACAGCACCACAGATCCACGGAACCCCAGCTGAAACATCTACAAGCCTTGGTTGGTAGGTCCACTTGATACCCAGACACACTTGGAATCAATAGTGGGTCCCACATCAGCTAGGCCCATATGATAGACAGCCTGGGAGAGGTTATAAGAAGGTTTTCACAGTTATCCAAAGCCAATTGCCTGTCCCCTGGGGACAAGACTGAAAGAACCAACAGTTTATTAAGGAAGCCTTGAAGTGTTATTTGACTCCTTGAAGATTTATTATTTGTTCAACAATAAAGACTTTGTTATCTCATTAAAGACTCAAAGGACTATCCTTTTCAGGAAAATCCTCAAGAGCTTCTCTTGAGGTGCCCTGGCTTCCTGCTGGGCATAAAGTATATGTCCAATACAAAGACAATAGTTACAAGCCCAGCGCGTGACAGAACACAAACAATTTCACAATCAATCAGCTGATATTCATCCATATGACTTGTGTCCTTTCACCTTGACTTAAGGGGGTATGTTTTCTTCACTCCGAGGGTGAGACCCTCTGACTTCCTAACATTCTTACAGAGGGCTTAAAACGTTTTAATAAAAATAAACAAAGGAGGGAACACATAATCTATATGGATGCATAGCCCAGACTTAAGTACTTCAATTTCAGAAAAAGTTCCATAAGTCGGCCCTACCGTGTTTTTCTAACTTCTTGTTTTAGTACAGATGCAGAACTGCTAAACCATTAAAATCATTTTTGCATTCTTCTTCAAAATTAAGCTTTCTCATCACTGGAGGATCTGCAATGCAATTATCTTTTCTCCTCATTTGAATACGGGGAACAGTAAAAGGAGTGAATGACACTATTGCCAAGCTGTCAGATTGGATTTTAATCTTTGATATACCCAGCGCTGTGAAATCATGTTGCCTTGGAAAACTCCCCTGCACGGATAGACCAGATGGTTTTAACTGAAAAGACTTCTCAGTACCACATATCATCCTTAGCTGTGCAGAGTTTTGTAGGTATTTCTGGGATATATAAGTCAAAGGTATTATGTGCAGTTGGTATTATGAAGCTTGTCACAAATCCTTCATCAAAACACAGTTCCCAATATTCCACAGGATTGAACCATAACAGCGAAAACATTGTAAACTGCTGTAATTGTGTATTGTGGACAAACACCTTGTTTTCTTTTGGAACCGGGAGGATCTCATAAATTAGCATCAATCCTATGGACCTCTTCCCCATGGAATGGTTACTCAGAAAATCCATGCTACCACTTTAAATGGAGGAAAGACCACGTTTCTTTACAAAAGAAAGAGAGGGAGAAAATAAATATAGCATGTATTAACACTGGCAACATTGCCATGAAAATTCCTAGAATTCTGTCTGCATTCCAGACCATGCTTTTTGTAAGTGACAAATGCATCTATGAAAGTGATATATTAGGAGGCTGTTGACATGTATTTAATTATAGCACATAATTAAAGGCTGATCAAGGGATTTCTAATTTAATGTTAAAAGCTCAATCTGAAGATAATCAAAAAGTATGTATGAAAAATGAGAATTCACCCCCTCTCCTTATAGTTACATCCATTGGCATTCTTGATTTTGCTAGGGAACAGTGATAAGAAGAGGAAGGAGAATGGGGAACATTCAGTACTCATGTGAGTCATTTGTATTTAATAGACATTTTAAATCAAAAAGCAAAGCCATGAAATTTCAGCCATGGCAGCAGGGATTCCCTGCATCAGTCTGGAAAGAGTCCAAAATCTCTCTAACTAGATGGTGATTTAATATTGCTGCATCGTAATCCTGCAGGTTGGAACCGTAGGGAGTTAATCAGATTTTTCCCTCTGTCCTGCCCACTTGATTTAATTAAATTGCTGACTATTTTTAAATTTTTAATAAAAACTTTAATGAAATATGCTAAACAAGGAATAATAGCAAATCAGAGATATGGGGGTATCTTTTCAGCAAACTGGGTGGATCTGTCGTCTATTAGCATGAAAATGCGGGGAAAAGGAATGAAGAGGATTGTGCTTATGATCTCCTGCAGCTTACTGTGCTCAGAACACAGCATCCTGCAACTCCGTTAAGTCCATTTCCGATGCCAACATCTTAGAGCTGCTTAAAAGATCCCGCATGAAAGACTGTGGATCCACAGAGGGGTTATAGCATCTACCACAGCAGAGAGAATTCCCTGGCCACTGTCATGCATCATTACTCACCAAAACTGAAGCCATTTTTTTCAATACTTTCCAAATGCTGGCAATAACACATAGATCAATTTGGTCTTCATTCACCAGTGTCAGATTTTTATTCCCTTTTGTGGGGCAGGCCCAAGGTGTTTCCAAATAAGGTGTCTTATTCTGTAAACCAGCTATTTAATTCACACACATTTATGGATAATGCTGATTTTTCCCCCCGGACATTTATCTACCAATGTCTTTTCATATTGTTTTTCCCATAATAAAGAATTCGTAAAGGGTACAAAGGGTTTAATTGTTTTTATTTATTTATGTTGAAAATTATTACTACCCTGTTTCCCCTAAAAGAAGACATCCCCAGAAAATAAGACCTAGTAGGTGTTTTGCTGAATTGCTAAATATAAGGCCTCCCCCGAAAGTAAGACCTAGCAAAGATTTTGTTTGGAAGCATGCCCGCCGAACAGAACACCAGAGCATGCAGGATCGGTAAATGTGTGTACTATAGAGTGTTGTACATGGAAATAATGGTAGTAACAAGAAATTCTTGATAGGATTCGCAGTTTGTCTAGTTATGCTGGTTTGTGATGACAACTACTGTACAGTATATAATAAATGTTCATTGTTTTGTTCAACAATAAATGTGAATTCTTCTTCATGGAAAAATAAGACATCCCCTGAAAATAAGACCTAGTGCATATTTGGGAGCAAAAATTAATATAAGACACTGTCTTATTTTCGGGGAAACACGGTAGGGATACAGCTTGACTGTAGAATTAATACAGATTGACAACACTGTTGTGGAATTTCGTTTGGACGCGGGTGAAGAAAGCAGACTGACAGCAGAAGTTGTCTTCAAGATAGTTTACTTTTGGCCAAGAGGAGGTGACAATGTTAGCTAATGCCCAAGAAACGCAATGCCACCCCTTGCCTGTAGTGGCTTTCCAATTTATACAATTTTACAGAGCATGCGCAGAAGCTAACTGACAATGGAATTTGCTGACTATTACAATCCTTTTGGACATGCGTAGTTGCCTTGTAACTTATATAACTCATTACTCATCACATCAGGTGAAGTGTCCATAGTTTGCTCCACGTATGCACTATCCTCAGGTGACATGTTCATAGTTCATTCCACGTTTACATCATCCGGGCAGCCAAATCATTACTGCAGTTTGCATGACCTTATATTGTGAGCAAAGAGCAAATGTCAGGCAGAACATGTCCTGTCAACACTTTCATGGAAAAACAAGATTTTTGAGTAAGGGTCATCTAGGTAAGGGATTTTTAGGGTCTTTAAATAAAATATTCAAGAGCTGCTACATTAACACCTTAACTGACTTGACTCAATAGAATCCTGGGATTTGTAGTTGGGTGTAGTTCAATAGAGTTTAATTCCTCTCTGGGGGATGACCCCATAAAAAGTGGTTTCTTAACCCAGGTCTAGATGAAGGATATTAGACCCCAGAAAAGGTTGTTTCTTAAGACTGATATCCTAAAAATGACAGAAAGGGAAGCCTTGGAAGTTCCCCCATTTCTGCCAATGGGCCAAATCTTCCTGGAGTGAAAATTGATATTTTGGCTGCCAGATTGAAAAATGGAATTTTGCCCGCCCAAATTTGGGAGGCTCCCAAAAATGGATTGGAGGAGGAGGGACACCAAAAATAGCAAGGGGTTTAATCGAATTGCACATCCCTAATATCTTTATCTATCTATCACCCATTGGGGCGTATGTTTTTACATAAAAGATACATTTTTCATTCATTTGATACATGTATTTATTTTTCTGAAAGGCACGAAACTGGATCCCTTAAAAATGAAGAGCAAACCAAAACTCTGACCTTCCATTACTATTGTTCCACTTATTCCTTTTGATAGAAGTTAACCCTGGGATAAAGTTGATTTCTAACAACAAAACTAGTTGGGGATGAATAAATGGGGCAATGTTGATGCCTCCCATATTCTTTCCATCAGTTACCTACGGTATATAGGTCAAATTCTGTAAGTACAACCATTCACAATATGCTGAAGGAGGATCATGTCATGGCATATTACCCTGAAATAAAGTTTGGTTCTGCCCCTTGTTCAGGGCTCTGGGAGGGAAGGAGCCATTTTTAAGTCTGTCTCTCTTAAGGAAGCTAAGCTATAGGATGTACACCAGCTCGTCCCATAGAAAAGCTTCATATTTCAAGAACATCCGGAGATATGGAACATCCGAGGAATCAGAAACAGAAATTCCAGGGAAAAGTCCAAAAAGCTCTGCCTGAGAGCTTACAGCCTCTCAGCCTCACAGTTCCTGAGGGGAACAGCCCTAAGTTTCTAAAGACTCAAAGAGAGAACAGCTTCACAGATCCACGGAACCCCAGCTGAAACATCTGCAAGCCTTGGCTGGTAGGTCCACTTGATACCCAGAATCGGTAGTGGGTCCCACATCAGCTAAGCCCATATTGATAAACAGCCTGGGAGAAGTTATAAGAGGGTTTTCACAGTTATCCAAAGCCAATCGCCTGTCCCTTGGGGACAAGACTCAAAGGGCCAATGATCTATTAAGGAAACCTTGAAGTGTTATTTGACTCCTTGAAGATTTATTATTTGTTCATCAATAAAGACTTTGTTATTTCATTAAAGACTCAAAAGGCCATCCTTTTCAGGGAAATCCTCAAGAACTTCTCTTTAGGCGCCCTGGCTTCCCGCTGGGCATAAAGTATACATCCTATACAAAAAGACAATAGTTACAGGCCCAGCGCATGACAGAACAATAACCCTGCCCTTCCTCACCACACTTCTGCTGCTCCATTTTTAAAAAACTTTTAAAAGCAATTTTGCTATTGTGATTAAACTCAATTATTAATTAAAGAGCTTGAGTATTACTGAACATCAAAACATTACTGACATGGGAATAGTAAGCGGGGAGGTAAGGAAGCATTGGAAAGAAAAATTCCAGCCTCTGATGTCCCTTGAGTGCTGGCATGCCAGCGTGAAAGCAGGACAGCCTCATTGCAGTAGGAACTTAATGGAAATAATACCAATTTGCAGCAATAGATGGTTTTTTTCCCAGTCAATAGCATGGGGCGGTGTAATTGCAGGGAGGAGGCAGATCAACAACAGAAGGCACACAAAGTCTTGCATCAATGTCGGTTTGCCTCATTTCTACAATAAAATTCTCAGACTCTTACATCACACTGGCAATGAAAACCATAAACTGAAGGTCAAACTATAATAAGGTTTTGTCAAGTATCTCAGCTAATGTTTTTAAAGGAGTTGATGTGATGTTGGTCACATATAGCCTAGTTGGGGTGTTACAGTATAAAGAAAACATCTTGTGGATTGCTGGAAATCCTGGACCAGTCTCTCATCCACAGAGTATATACATAAAACAGCTCTTTTCCTCGCCCCACCCTGCCATATTCTTAATGAGATGAATCATGAGGGGGAAGAAAGCCAGGTTAATGTTCCAAAGGGCCTAATTAGAATCAGGTGAGAAATAGAAAAGGCAACTAAGGTGATTTCAGTCACAGTCCATATGAAAAGCTCTAATTAAGAAGAATGATGTCCTTTGCTTCAAAAGCCCTGGAGAACTTCTTGTGCTATCTTTAACTCTTTCTGACCTAATAGCAAAGATGGTACAAACACAGGATATATTTTTTGAACTAAAAGAAAGAAAATGTTATCTCTTATCGAGGAAGGAGCATGCAGAGTTTGGAAAGATTGTGTTATGTGTAACAATATGGGTTATAACACATTGCTTTTCAGGATACCCAGAGTATCACATGACACTGTTTCTGTTCTTTATCTTGGTGTTTTCAGGAGACCTTTTAAAAAGAAATATATTTTTAAAAAATGTAACATGGTGAGCCATGCAAGAAGTTACTAAAAACACCTAGCCATGGTTAATTTATGGATCTTCTTTTGGAGAGCTTATCATTACATCGTGAATTGCTTTCTAAGTTCAGAGAGAGTGGTAGATGATGTCAGAGTAATTTGCAGTGCAGCAGTAGTTGGAAGGAGTCAGAGGAACGCAGCACGAAGAGACATCAGAGACGATGGTAAAACTATATACAAGTTTTACTGTAAGAAGTAATCAAGACAAACAGACTTGCAGACAATGGACACAGGACTCGACTTCTCAGCAGACAGCACTCAACTCAACTCAGAACAGAACTGATACAATCAGCAATGCACACACACTTGTGTCTGGACACTCCCCAGTTCCAGCCACACATCAAGGTCATCACAGCTTCTTAGTAATTAACTCTTTCCAGACTATAGTACACTCTGGGTGATGTAATCAGTATGCAATACAGGAAAGACACAAATTTCATTTAAACACTACCAATACACAAATCCCACATTAACAGATGATTGAGGCACATTTACTCAGGCAGGAAACCCAAAGACTGGAATCGAGTGCAGCATTTTGGACCAGGCCTTGAGGTGGTTTCATTGCCTGCCTTTGTCCCACAGTGGTACTGTTGCAATCTAACATCAAAACACTTTTTCACCCAACACCACACCAGAGTCCAGTATTTTTTATCTAAAAATGTTTATTAAAAACATATAAACACCAGGCCTTCAAGGTCTTATCTCGGATTCTCTGAGAATATCTCATTTGTCTTGTGTTCTCAGACCCTATTGCCTTGTAACTTGAACTTTCACTTTCCTCTGTTGCCAGGGAACAAACTCAGGAATCCACAACATAGATCTCATCTGCCTGCAACTCTCTCCAATCAATCACAGACTCCTCACTTTGAAATCCATAATTCTCCTCATTCTTCGGCCCATCAGAAAAATCCTCTGACGCTTGCTAAGCTACAACAGATATTGACATCCTGACCAATTTGGCCCCATTGGATGGAAACCCTTACCTTGGTGATACTGTCACCATTCTTGTGGCAACCACAAAGCCAGGGGAGTGGGAAGGAAGGGGTAATTCCTCCCCTTCTTCATATCATATGAGCATGCTTGTAAATGCCACAAAGATACACAAAGACAGCCAGGAGCTTTTTGTAGCTCTATTGCCACTGTACTGATAGTGCCCGGACCACTAAAGTAGTTGCCATCTTCTATCCTCATGTGTGGAGGAATAAGGTTTTCAATAAGACCACCATGAGCTTTTCCAGATTATTGTATTACTTCCCCATTCACTCCTAGTTGTTTAGTATGTTCCCTCCACACAACAACATTATGAAACCTGTGAAATGCCATTCCAAATTTTCCCCACCATCTACGCCTTCTCATCTGATTATTCCTAGGGGGTCTACCAATACTTTGTTGTTGCAAAGACAACATTCCGTCATAGTTCCACAAAGATCCACACTTTGAGAATGACTTTACTATTCCCTATAATACAGAGCTCACAAATAGACAAAGCAATATAAACAACTATGCTATAATCTCAGTGCGGAGCAAATTTTGAAAAGACATCAAATGAAAGAAGAAGATAATCCAAAGATGATTGGAAATTGAAGAATTATCCTAATTACTAATACTGCAGTTCTATCAGAAAACTAGTTTGGCAGATTATGAAAGTTTACAGCTAAAGTGCTTTGGTTTCCCTTTTTAATTTGCTTTAATACACAGCAAATGAATTAATTTAGCTGTTGCAGCCATCCTAAAATCTCACATACGCTTTCCATTTGCCACTTCAGTAAATGTGAAAAGTGTCAGCAATTCAGCACAGTGCTCACATGGCACTGCAAGCTGCATTGGAGGAGAAGGAGCTACCTTTGCTGGCTTCCAGTGGGGCCCAACCAGTTAGCTTTATTTATTTATTTATTTATTTATTTATTTATTTATTTATTTATTTGCAGTGTTTATATTCCGCCCTTCTCACCCCGGAGGGGACTCAGGGCGGATCACATTATATACATATAGGGCAAACATTCAATGTCCATATACACATAGAACTGAGACAGAGACAGACGCAGAGGCAATTTAACCTTCTCCTGAGGGGATGTTCGATTCTGGCCACAGGGGGAGCAGCTGCTTCATCATCCACTGTGACTGCACTTCCTCATTCCAACATTGTAAATTAGTTAAATTTGCCTCCCCACTTTATAAGTGGTAACTTATTTCCTACTTGATAGATGCAACTATCTTTCAGGTTGCTAGGTCAGTAACAAGCAGGGGCTATTTTTATTTTTTAATTGACGGGTGCTCACCCTGCCACGGGCTGGCTTTGAACTCATGACCTCATGGTCAGAGTGATTTATTGCAGCAGGCTGCTCACCAGCCTGTGCCACAGCCTGGCCCTATACATTATGTTGAGTGACATGGGTGGAACTGGGGGATTTTAAGTTGTTTCCATCCTCTACACTCCTCTTTGGCACCAAAGCTCGAGTATTAAGGAGAAGTGAGTGTCTGAGTTGGCAACAGTGTTTTCATGGTTTTGGAGAGCAGTATCGGGCAGCAGGTGAGAGGGTCCTGTGGGCAAGTGTATCAAATGTCTTTGCCAATCGATTATGGTCTCATGCTCTTGGTGTGCATAGACGGGCAGCAGGCAACCATGTTGGATATCCCTATCATAATATCTGATATTCTTTAGTGACATGGATTCCATAAATGTAATTTTAAACCCCAGACCTCATTAACACTTTGATTAATGGAATTAGAAGTTATCTCCCTTAGCTCTGTGGCCCAGAAAATAAGAACATTCCTTATCACTACTACAGTGGTGGTAGTGCAGATCTGGGACAAGGAGTTCTGTCCATTTCTGATGCAGTAATATGTCCACAGTGTAAATCATTCATTCTGCAATCCATTCAAACTAGGTTGTCTTCGGGGCATATACAACAACTCATGTGATTTTTTGCAGGAAGAAAGGTCTAACAAGCAGGGCAAAGTAGCTGATAGGTCCAAGGCATTATGTGATCTCCTTAAGCCGTGGGGTATATTGCATAGGTGACTGGAGCTAATGGACTTGTTTTTCTGGGCAGCATGCAATATTGCAGATCTGTACCTCTGAGTCAGATCACAAGGGAGGAAAAGTGAAGGTGGTATTTGGTTGTGCCACAAACACACTCTATGCCCAATTAATACATTACGGTATTATATAAGGATCATGGGATCAATACTATGTCATTAATTTTGTCATGGTGCTCTTTACAAAACTACAATTTTGGTCTGTTATTTCCAAGGCCTTGCAGGGGTGGTATCTAGAAAGGGCTGAATTCTTAACTCATTCATTTTGGATTGGGAGTTTACAATGGTGCTTGTCATGAGTCTGGGCGCAAGATCTGTCCAGCATATAAGGCACTGGAGATCCTTAGCATACAAATGATATGTACAGCTTCTTCAGTTTTCAATGGTTTTGCCCTGTTACTAATGTTGTTATCTGTTATTCTAGATTATGCCTGCAGAAGTTGTGGCTCCTGATCATACTATGATCTGTTGAAATGCCTGGAACCATCATTGGTGAACTGCAGTTCAATGACTAGGTTACAGGGGAATGGCTTGGCAAAAGAGGCCTTCACTGGCATGGTTTGTAGCATCTGTTCTTTAGGGAGCACAAAGGGTCTCTATGTCATATTCTAGTTAACTATCTAAATAGAAATGACAGGTTTGTTGGAAAGCAAAGGGAGTCTGTTGTGTAGCCACCACAGTTTGAAGCTAGCCTTGAACTGCATTAAATAGTCAGCGTAGATGGGCCCTCAATGGATAGGGAGAACTTTGATGTGGTCCTCCAATTTGCCTTGCAACTTTGGCAGGATGTAATTAATCCATGTTGCATTGATTGGGTGTGGAACAGAGTTAATGTGGAAATCTGAAATCACCTATTTGGAAGGCTGGTCATTTTCTTCCACATCCTAGTATTGTATCTCAGTGCCCTGAGTTTTACAGAAAAGATTGTGAACTTTTATCCATAGTGGGTAATGTATTGTTCCTGGGGGGATTTTCAACAAGGCTATGATGGTGGAAAAAAGGGAGTAAGCAAACACTTGTCCGTGTGCATGGTAGATAGTATGAGAAAAGAAGTAGCAGGTAGGGTGAACATCTTGACAAGCTGTGGAGCAGCTGGCTAGTAACCAGCTGCTATAAATCACTACTGACCAAGAGGTCATGAGTTCGAAGCCTGGGTCGGGTTAAGCCTCCGACCATAAAAAAAAAAAATAGCCCCGGCTTGCTGTTGACCTAGCAGCCCCGAAAGACAGTTGCATCTGTCAAGTAGGGAAAATTTAGGTACGCTTTATGCAGGAGGCTAATTTAACTAATCTACAACACCATAAAACTGCTCACGAGGAAAAGAAGAGGAAGAACAGCCACCAATGGACAGTGAAGCAACAGCTCCCCCTGTGGCCAGAATCGTGAACCTGGAAAGATGTTAAAAATGCCTCTGTGTCTGTCTAAAACTGAATGTTGTTTGTCTGTTGGCATTGAATGTTTGCCATATATGTGTTCATTGTAATCCGCCCTGAGTCCCCTTCGGGGTGAGAAGGGCGGAATATAAATACTGTAAATAAATAAATAAATAAGTGCAGTGAACAAGACTACGCTTAGGGTTGGCCCAGATGCTTGGTCCTCACTTTAAGTTCTGCAGCTTGTGAAGCAAGGTTACTTTGATCTAGTTTGCAGTTCTCTATTTCTGGTCTCATAATGCCATGGTTGGTAATCAGAAATATAATTTTTTTCCACCATGCAGAAAAAGTATACATTATATTTGGAAAAAGAAGTGGGAAAAGATGCAAAATAACTTTTTCCAGCTATGATCTTCCATTTTTCTTGTAAATTAACTCTTGGGGAAAAATGTCTTCTGGTCATGTTGCAGTATGACATTTCATTTTCTAATATATTTAATGCCATGGGTTTTGCATAATGCATTCTAGTGTGCATTTATGTTTGCGGACTAAAAATGCACTTTGAAATTGCAGTCAGGATTATTTTGCAGAGTGTATAACTTGTTAAACTTTCATTTTCTTGGGGGATGGGGGATAAAGTCAGGATTCATCCTTTATCACAAGCTGAAATACAGTTCCCCATGCAAAGGACCTTGATGTCGTACTGGGGCTTGAGTGCCTTGATGATGCCATGAGTTAAACCATGAAGAGACACCCAAGACAGAAAGCTCATGGCAATGGAAATGGAAAAAGACAAAAAATAGGAAGGGCAAGAGATCTATTCCGGAAAATCAGAAACATCAGAAGTAAATTTCAGGCAAAAATGGGCATGATCAAAAATAAAGATGGCAAGGACCTAACAGAAGCTGAAGAGATCAAGAAAATGCAGCAGGAATATACAGAAGATCTGTATAGGAAGGATAATAATATCGAGGATAGTTTTGACAGTGTGGTGAGTGAATTAGAACCAGACATCCTGAGGAGTGAGGTTGAATGGGCCTTAAGAAGCATTGCTAATAACAAAGCAGGAGGAGATGACGGGATCCCAGCTGAGTTGTTTAAAATCTTGGAAGATGATGCTGTCAAGGTGATGCAGGCCATATGCCAGCAAATATGGGAAACACTAGAATAGCCATCAGAATGGAAAAAATCAATTTATATCCCCATACCCAAAAAAGGAAATGCTAAAGAATGCTCCAACTTCCGCACAGTGGCACTTATTTCCTATGCCAGTAAGTTAATGCTCAAGATCCTGCAAGGCAGACTCCAGCAATACATGGAGCGAGAGTTGCCAGATGTACAAACTGGGTTTAGAAAAGGCAGAGGAACGAGAGACCAAATTGCCAATATCCACTGGATAATGGAGGAAGCCAGGGAGTTTCAGAAAAAAAATCTATTTCTGCTTTAATTGACTATTCTAAAGCCTTCGACTGTGTGGATCATAATAAACTGTGGCATGTGCTTGGTGGTCTGGGGATACCAAGTCACCTTGTCTGTCTCCTGAGAAATCTGTATAAAGACCAAGTAGCCACAGTAAGAACAGACCACGGAACAACAGACTGGTTCAAGACTGGGAAAGGAGTATGGCAGGGCTGTATACTTTCACCCTCCCTATTCAACTTGTACACAGAACACATCATGCAATGTGCATGGCTTGAGGAATCCAAGGATGGAGTTAAAATTTCTGGAAGAAACATTAACAACCTTAGATATGCAGATGATACCACTCTGTTGGCTGAAAGTGAGGAGGAGATGAGGAGGTGAAACAAGAAAGTGCAAAAGCTGGGTTGCAGTTAAACATCGAGAAAACCAAGATTATGGCAACCAGACTGATTGATAACTGGAAAATAGAGGGAGAAAACATGGAGGCAGTGACAGAATTTATATTTCTAGGTGCGAAGATCACTGCAGATGCATACTGCAGCCAGAAAATCAGAAGATGTTTACTTCTTGGGAGGAGAGCAATGGCTAACCCAATAAAATAGTGAAAAGCAGAGACATCACACTGGCAATGAAGGTCCACATAGTCAAAGCAATAGTATTCCCTATAGTAACCTACGGCTGTGAGAGCTGGACCATAAGAAAGGCTGAGCGAAGGAAGATAAACGCTTTTGAACTTTGGTGCTGGAGGAAAATTCTGAGAGTGCCTTTGACCGCAAGAAGATCCAACCAGTCCATCCTCCAGGAAATAATGCCGGCTGCTCACTAGAGGGAAGGAGATTAGAGGCAAAGATCAAGTATTTTGGCCACATCATGAGAAGACAGGAAAGCTTGGAAAAGATCATGATGCTGGGGAAAATGGAAGGAAAAAGGAAGAGAGGCCGACCAAGGGCAAGATGGATGGATGGTATCCTTGAAGTGACTGGCTTGAACTTGAAGGAACTGGGAGCGGTGACGGCCGACAGGGAGTTCTGGCGTGGATTGGTCCATGAGGTCACGAAGAGTCGGAAACAACTGAGTGAATGAAGAAGAATAGAAATACAGTTTTTGTTTCCACCCAGTGTCTGTCCAAAATTCTGTCATGGCATCATCTTTTCCTTTGTATTCAGGAACCTGATGAATATAATCTGATAGCAATTGCATTCTTGCTGAATTTAATTAACATGCTAATAGTCACTGCCACCAATGAATATTCTTTTTATTTAAAAGCCAAACTCTGCAGTTTAAATATGGTTGCTCATGTCTTAACTATCTTTTTCAGATGAGAAATCATTTTTGTATGTGTGTATATGTGCTGCTAGAGTCTAAAGAGGGAAATGGTTCTAAGGAGGACATGATCAATAGAGCTTCTGCCAGCAAGCTTGGGAACAAAAGAAAACAAATTGTATTAGAAAAAAGAGATAAGCAAGTATATTAGGCAAAAATCCCCGAATTCAGAAATATACTAGGCTACCACTGATCTTTTCACAGAACCAATTGTGTAATGCTAAATTCTGAATTGTAGAAACTAATCATGACTGTATTCAGAGAACTTGAAAATACAAGCAGTCGATTGTATCCATTTTCATTTCTACTAGGAACAAGTCTCTTGTATAACTAGTGAGTTTTAACTGCCCATTCCTCACTGCAATACATTTATGGTGCATTCAAAAATGTTCAAAGATTACCCCACACCAATATAATTTGCATTACTAGAGAATTCACTTGCAACAATCCATTGTTGTCAAGAAAAAAATGACTTCATCTTAACAATTCTTTAAGTAATATTAGCAAAATATGCTAAGGAAAATTCTGGAGTCCTGATTCAGCATACCCTAGCTCTGTTATGCCCATATTAAGCACATTCTTATTTGTCAAGATAATTTGTTGCGTATTCAACTGGATTTTGACAAATCAACACCTTACTCTGCATAAGACTATCAGACCTGAACCAGACAAACAGAAGAAAAACAATAGAATTATGAAAAAAATAGACTCCAAGGCAGTGAATTCCTTGATTGGACAGCTCCTAACATCATAAAGTTCTTGATAATGTTTAGATAAAATCTCTTTTCTTGTAGTTTGAGTCTATTGCTCCATGCCCTTGCTTTATATTCTCAACAAAGAAAAGATTCCAATGGGAAAAATGCCAATTCCTAAGATACGAGGCAATACAATCCCTATTTTAAACTGCGGATGAATTTAAAAAGGTAAAGGTAAAGATTTTCCCTTGATGTTAAGTCCAGTCGTGACCGACTCTGGGGGTTGGTGCTCATCTCCATTTCTAAGCCGAAGAGCTGGCTTTGTCCATAGACACCTCCAAAGTCATGTGGCCGGCATGACTGCATGGAGCGCCATTACCTTCCCGCCGGAGCAGTACCTAATGATCTACTCACATTTGCATGTTTTCGAACTGCTAGGTTGGCAGGAGCTGGGGCTAACAGCGGGCGCTCATTCCGCTCCCAGGATTTGAACCTGGAACCTTTTGGTCCGTAAGTTCAGCAGCTCAGCGCTTTAACACACTGTGCCACCAGGGACCCTGGGGATGTATTTACACTATCATAATAATTGGACTTAAAATGGGTGATTGGGGGCTAAAAATGCACTGCAACTGATTCAAATAAACCCCACAGGAGCCATTTTAAAAGGAAGGAAGGAAGGAAGGAAGGAAGGAAGGAAGGAAGGAAGGAAGGAAGGAAGGAAGGAAGGAAGGAAAGAAAGAAAGAGGAAGGGAAGAATTTGATGGTGTCACTAGGGGAGATAGGATCCATTAGGTGGTCTATGTACCTAACCTCAGGCTCTGACAATTGGCTCCCTCTTACCAGATGTTCTCCATGGTTAGGATTTTCAATTTGGGATATATTTTTATATATTAAATTTTGTTTTCAGCTTCATTAATTTACAGTTGTGTATCCCTCACCCCCAGCTGTTTTCCAGAAAGTACTATTCTACATTGATATATGTTTTCAATTGATTTAATTATTGAAGTATCTGGTTATTTATAGAAACCATGTGGCACAGGCTGGTGAGCAGCCTGCTGCAATAAATCACTCTGAGTTCAAGGCCAGCCCGTGGCGGGGTGAGCACCCGTCAATTAAAAAAAATAAAAAATAGCCCCTGCTCATTGCTGACCTAGCAACCTGAAAGATAGTTGCATCTATCAAGTAGGAAATAAGATACCACTTATAAAAGTGGGGAGGCAAGTTTAACTAATTTACAACATTGGAATGAGGAAGTGCCGTCAGAGTGGATGATGAAGCAGCTGCTCCCGCCTGTGGCCAGAATCGAACATCCCCTCAGGAGAAGGTTAAATTGCCTCTGCGTCTGTCTCTGTCTCGGTTCTATGTGTATATGGACATTGAATGTTTGCCCTATATGTATATAATGTGATCCACCCTGAGTCCCCTTCGGGGTCAGAAGGGCAGAATATAAATACTGTAAATAAATACTGCAAATAAATTATGAATGCTATCAGCCATTTTCTGGACTTTTGTCAAAATTCAGCATGGAAAACCTTCAAAAACAAAAAGCCATCAATTGTCAATGCTTGCCTACTGATGGGTTATTAGTTACAGGTATACATGCCCATTTTCGGATTATCTGGATTGAGTTTTCTAGGTTGGATTGCCTTTGGAAAGTGTTTAGTATCGTCATTAAGTCTAAAATATTGCAGCCTGAATGTATAGTGGAGCCAATCAGATGCCTTTTTAGTGGCTCCTGGTCTGTTTCTTAGGACAAAGTATCAGTTCTGATCTATAAATGAATTGAGTATATTTCTCTATATGAGCTTACCATGTTTTTGCCTATAGGCAAAGCCATTCTCTTTTCATTTAAGTTCTTATTTTGAAGGAACATTTAATGAGTGAAGTGTTTTTTTCCCCCTTGAATTTAAATTTTTTAAATTCAGAAGTTCTTTTAACATGAAAATATATTTTATTGTGCTTAAATATAATAATGTATTGTGTTTTTGTTGTATCTCTGTGTTGATAATATTGTGAACCACCCCGAGTCCAGTAATGCTAGAGAGACAGTGCAGGAAATGAAATGAAACAGCATGAAAGCCTTATCTTCCTTCCATTTATTTATTCATTTTTGTAAAAGAATTCAGAAACCTGAGATCAAGACATGAGAGAGTTAGAAGAAAATATGCTTGTCAGAATTAATGTTCTTCTCAGTAACCATGCAGTACGGGTGAATTTCAACTTTGGCTTATTTTGTTCTTGTACATGAGAATACAAATTTTCAAAAGTTTTTCCCCTAAGATGAAGTTATGGGAGACTTTGGCATTTTAAATGGTTGTTTCACACTTTGGGAATTCATGTTAAAATTTCATTTCCTCAAAAATATTTTTGCTGAAAATTTAATAAACCCTGCATATTAATTTTCTTACATAAAATGCAACTTTTTTGTGCAATATTTTCATATTTGTGTAAATAAATGTGTGCATCCCAAAATACCAATTGCCAAAGCTAAAATGAAATACTTGTGGTCTAATTACTTGTTGCAAACTAAAATTCAGCTATTGACTGTCTCCCCAGAAATGGGTAATTTTTTTTGGCATCCAGTCTTGCCAGAATGTAAGAGCCAGTGAGGAGCCCATGGTAGCAGGGAATCATCTTGGAGACTTGGAAAATTCCTAAATAGGATACCTTTCCAGGAATGTTCTGGATTTTCTATATCATAGTAACTTTTAGCAGAAGTCTTCATTTAATTAAAATTAGTTGTTATCCATGGTTATCTGTTTCTATGGTAAGTTTAAGAACACTTCTCCCATGCAAGTACTAACCAGGCCTGACGTTTTTTCACCTATGGTGGACATGTCCAAAAGCCCAACAATATTGGAAAGACATAAATGAAGCCATACAAACAATTTTAAAGATAAAAATCAGAAAAGAACCGGAGTACTTTTTACTTGGAATGCTAGATATAGAATATGATAAAGACAAAGAGATATTGTTTAACTATTTGGTTATTGCTGCGAGAATAACATATGCCAGGCTGTGGAGAAAAAAGGAGACCCCCAAAAAGGAGGAATGGTTGAATAAAGTCATGGAGGTGATGAATATGGACAGGCTCACGTACCGCTATCTCCTAGTCAAGGTCTGCCAAAGAAAGAAACCAACTGGGACCTGGTAAAGGACTACTTAAAACAAATGAGATTTGATCCTATCTGCTAATCAAATTCAATCTTAGAAACTGATGAGGACGAAGGGGATAGGGGACTTATCGATTTTCAGAATTTATTCAGATCCAGTTAAAGTGAGATGGAAGTCAACAGCTGTTTTTTGTTTTTGTTTTTTGTTTTTTTTTCTTTCAATTGTATTGTGTGTGTGTATGTGTGTGTGTGTATATATATATATATATGTACATATATATGTGTGTGTATATATATATATATATATATATATATATATATGTATATTCTTCTCTTTTTTCTTACTTTTTTCCTACTTTCTAATAACAATAAGTGTTCCCCCACTTTCGATGTGAAAATATTATCTTTTACTAATATACAGTTTTTTTTCTTTCTATTTTTCAAATATAAAATTTCCAATAAAGATATAAAAAAAGAACACAAATGGGAGTCATACTGTACAGAACTATAAGTTAGAGTATGTGAACAGAGATTACAGAAATGTAAATGATCTTAACATTCATTGAATTAAAAGTTCAAGTTTAGATATCCACAAGGTAGTGGAAACTCATTCATTATCTTGAGTTCTTTTTTCTCTCACTGTCACCTGATTTGGAGTATTGTACTGCATTGTACTTCACCCCAGGAGTCCTTTCATAAATAGTTTATAAAACAACTAGCTGTGCCCGGCCACGCGTTGCTGTGGCGTTGTCTTCTAACGGGCAGCAATTGGATAAAAACTATTATTTCTCTCCCTGTAATTAGGACTTTATTTTTCTTTTCTTTTTGTTGTATCAATCTAGAGCCGTGGATGATGTGTTGTGTTGTCAAATTTCGAGGTTGGGGGGCCTGTAGTTTTGTTGTTTTGTCCGCTGCCCTGATGCTATCACTCTTTTATATATATAGATATCCAGGGTTGCTTTGTTTCCTGGCAGTGATCTATCTCTCCTCCAAATATGAACATACAAAAACAAAAATCTCAAAATGAGGCTTTGTACAATAACATTAGGACAGATTCCCAAGTAAAACAAAAAAAAAATACAAATTCATTATATGAGTTTTACTTTAAGTACCTATTGTTTGCCATCAAATCATCTTCAATTTATGGAAATCCCATGAATGAAAACACTCCAAGAGCTTGATCGCAGTAAATCTCACAAGCCTGTATTGATGCAATCAGTCCATCTTTGCTGTAATCTTCCAATGTTTTTCTTAAGGTCTTCTATTTTTCATTCATTATCACCTTTCACAATGAATCATAAGCTAGTTGCATGAGCATTTGGAACCTGATCTGCACATGGTCCTTCAAGTAGATCCTCCAATTTTTGTTGACTTTTAAACAATATCTTCCCCATGTCCTGCCATCCAATACTTGAATTTGTCTGTTGTTTGGGTTATATTAAACATTTTCAGAGCTGGAAAGAAATAATCCATGTAACATATAACATACCACAATATTAATTGCATAATATTAATGGCTCTTAGCAACAACACAGGATCCTGTCTTTGGAATCCATGTGATTTTTCTTCACTTAATACCAGAAAAAAAATGTTTGGAAAATCTTGCTAGGGCAATAGTTTCTGCTCCTTTATTTTATGCTGAAATTCTCTGCAAACATTCTTAATAAAGTCTCTCCGTCCTCTCATTCTGTGTAACTATTGATTTGCATAAACTCTTCATTGTAAATTGATTTGAACTTCTTCAGTCAACTGATATTTTTATGATTAGTTCTCCTTAAGGAAAATGGCAGACACAGCTATTAAAGTCCAGGCACATGGACTGAGTCCAAAAGCAAGAATATCTGAAGCATATGAGTTATACTCAAGGGAGTCTGTTGTATTTGAGCTATATTCAAGCTATAGATCTAAGAAGGTGTTGACCTGCAAAATATGTTGGACTAAACTGGGAATAGAAACAGCGTAAGAAGAAACATCCACCCATCAGACTATATTACTGATCCTAGGCTGTTCAACAAAGGCATAGAAAACAGGGCTTCTGAATACATTAAGCCAAAATTCCATACACTCTAAAAGTGTACTATGTGACTAGAGATGCATTTTAAATTTGTATACATTTGGAAATACATATCTGCACAAATATGATCTAGTCAATATGAAACAGAACAAAAGCATGAATGAAAACATGTACATTTACAAGCATGCATTGTACATTGGGCAGACAAGATGAATGGAAAAAATCTGACATTAGAAATGGTAACCTTCCAAACTGTTTACAGAGCTGTTAAAATATAACATAAAATTATGGCTATTAAAATAATACAGAATAATGACAAGTCAAAATGTATTGAAAGGGCTACAGAGAACAAAAAATCAGCATAGGACTATCATAACATTGAATGTTATGTAAGCTTCTCTGGAGGAATACCATTTAGCAATAATCCTCACTTTAATTGGTGGAGCCACCAAAGCTTCTAAAGAAAGTTTGTGTAATGAAGTACGAATTTTGGTTTACAGATTTTATGTTTAATTGTGTGTTTATGTTTTAAAAGGGTAAGTATTACAGTTATTGCATCTCAGCACTCAGAGGCTGGTTGCCATGGAGAAGTAGGTGGAGCCAACTGCCGTTTAGTTGAAGAAAGTGCAGAGTTTAAAAAAGAAAGTCAGTCTGTGCTCTGATGTGGCACAGGGAAAATTGATTCCAGGTTGATGGGATCAAGGAGAGTCAATTGCTCATTTTGAGTTGGTTTTAAATAAGTTTGGTGACTTATTTAATGTAGTCTGTGTCCTGGAAAGGCACAGAGAATCTGTGATAGTATATCACAGGGGTGACAGAGATCTATTGAAGCAACGGTTTAAAAGTAGCAGAGGAAGAAGTTTTTACTTAAAAGAAGTGATACTTTAGAGAGTTGATTCATCTCATTCTAGTATTCTAACTGTTAATAAGAATACTTCTAAGTGAGAAACAAAATTGTAACCACTAAGCTGAATAAACTAAGTGTCTGAATAAACTTGCTATTGTTCTTCCAACATCTAAGCCTCTGTCGCATATATTCTAAACCAAGTTACGCTACCATCTAAAGTAAAGAAGAAGAAAGAAAGAAAGAAAGTGGTGGTGGTTGCATCTTTCCAAATTGGTGTTAGTTGTTCATAGTCCTTTACAAATTGGTGGCAGTCGATATTCTTTACAAATTTGGGGCAGCGGGTAGGATAAAAAGATTCCCCCCTTCCTGAAAGAACCTCAGTCTATATAAATTCTTTACAGTTTGCATTAAATTGAGTATATATTAACAAGGGATTAAATCAAATCTTAGACTAATTGAAAGAATAATATGAATAATACACATAAATAGAAGTTAGTAAGTCTCAGGCATTTCAATGCATCATTTCTAGCTGGGCTTAAATTTGAATTAGCTCCAGGAGCCAGACTAAGATTTTCAAAGTAGATAATCCATATTATCTATTTTGAACTGGATTATATGAGTCTACACAGCCGTGTAATCCAGTTCAAAGCAGACAATTTGGATTTTGTATAGCAGTTTAGAAGGGGACTATGTCATTGATGTATAGTACTATTTGATCTGAACAATCAAATGAAGACAGAACTGAAAATATCACACTGAATTAGGCAGGGAAATGTTGGTGAGAGCCCAGGTGCCTATGATGTACACTTGAACTTTTACAGAAAACATTATATTGTGAAAATAAAACAACTGCATTCCCTTCACAACTTCCCTCTATGCCAGCTTCCTCTCAACCATTTTAAAATAACATTTTCTATTTGAGGTCTCAAAATTATAAGCACGCGTGAATAATGTGTTTAGCCATATTTAGAAAGATGTGACTACTCAAGTCCCCCCGCCCCCAATACTTTATGCCTACATAAATGAAGTTGAATTACTCTGGGCAATGTGCCTTGCTGGAGAATAGCAAGAGCACCTTCACAGTGTTTCAATTCACAATTTTGCTCCATTAATTTTCCTTGTGGCTTTTTCCCCCCCGCTATGCAAGTAGGTAACACTTGGTGACCACCGCTTGTGGGAGAAGAGCAAACCTACTACTCTTTCCCCTTGTTGTGATGAGTTAATTCCTATGGTTGAAGAACTTCTCGTAGGAAAGTGACCCAATTAAATTTTTTTATCTAGACAAAGTGCACCAGAGAGAAAAGCAGTTTTTAAAAAACCTACAGCAGCAGGGATGGAAGATGAGGGAGGTAAAAGGAGATAAATCCCTTTCTAGCATCACTTTTAAAGATATGCAAAGCTTCTAGAAGAACTGCAACTTTAACAGCCTGAAAGTTTCCTGCCTTCTTTCAATCTCAGTGTAGCACAGTAGTAATGCCTATAATATAAATGACATTTAAAACTCCTCAAAGAAGTTTGAGGTGCAAGAAAGGGTGGTCAAAGTAATGCCTCAAGATAATTTTTCCTTTAAAAATAATAATCAGGGAACCTCTTGTCACTGATGCTGGAAATGAATATAAAGTAGAGAAGACAACAGCTTCAGCCCGGATCATAAACACTTTCCCTGCTTTTTAAGTAGAGGTAAGAACCATGCTCAGAATTAATCTTGTCATATCAGAGAGATCTTTAAATGTTTAGATGGAACACTCAAACAATAATTCCTCTGAATGAAGACATAAAAAACCTATTCCTTTAAATATATATGGCACATAAACCTGAGACACAGTTTTATTCGAGTTTTGCTTCACCTACTCCAACATTATCTACTCTACCTGGCAGCATTTATCCAGGTTCTCAGTTATCCCACCCCTTCAACAGACTCTTTTTAATGGCACAGGCTGAGCTATGGGGTTTTTTTTCATATCAAGCTAACCAAAAAGACCAGAGCAGTGGATAGTTATGGAATGATGAAATGTCCCAGTAGTCTGGCAAGGAAATGTATTTAAGATGCCATGCTACTGATCTGTTGACCCTTGCAAACTGAAAATGAAGCAAGGCTGTGTGTGGTATAGATTATTCTCTGAGGTCCCTTCTACACTGCCATATAATACAGATTATCAATGCAGATAATCCACATTATCTGCTTTAAAGTGGATTATATTGCATCTCGAGGCCCCTGGTGGCACAGTGTGTTAAAGCGCTGAGCTGCTGAACTTGTGAACCAAAAGGTCCCAGGTTCAAATCCCTGGAGCGGATTGAGCTTCTGCTGTTAGCCCCAGCTCCTGCCAACCTAGCAGTTCAAAAACATGCCAATGTGAGTAGATCAATAGGTACCGCTCCAGCGGGAAGGTAATGGCGCTCCAGGCAGCCATGCCGGCCACATGACCTTGGAGATTGTTAATGTGGGATTTGTGTATTGGTAGTGTTTAAATGAAATTTGTGTCTTGGTTTGTATTGCATACTGATTGCATCATCCAGAGTGTGCTATAGTCTGGAAAGAGTTACTGAGAAGCTGTGATGACCTTGATGTGTGGCTGGAACTGGGGAGTGTCCAGACACAAGTGTGTATGCATTACTGATTGCATCAGTTCAGTTCTGTTCTGTCTGCCTGGAGTGAGAGTCCTGTATCTATTGTCTGCAAGTCTGTTTGTCTTTATTACTGCTTTCAGTAAGACTTGTATATAGTTTTACCAACGCCTCTGGATGTCTCTTCGTTCTCCATTCTTCTGACTCCATCCAACTGCTGCTGCGCTGCGTAAATTACTCTGATAGAGATGTCTACGGAAAACGCCGGCTCTTCGGCTTAGAAATGGAGATGAGCGCCAACCCCCAGAGTCAGACACGACTGGACTTAACGTCAGGGGAAACCTTTACCTTTACCTATATTGCGTCTACATTGCTACATAATCCAGTTCAAAGCGGATAATCTGGATTGTATATGACAGTGTAGAAGGGGGCTATAATGCATATTGAACTGCATTATATGATCAGTGTAGACTCATAAAACGCAGTTTAACTGTATTGAACTGGATTATATGACATATAATGCAGTTCAGCCCACATTATAATGGCAATATAAATGGGGCCTGAAATCACTCATACAACCTGCCAGCTGTACTATAACTAACTGTAAACAGCCCGAGTCATGAGATTCCAGTCTATCTCAGAGATGCCTTCTCAACTAGCATATCCAATTGCTCTTGCCTCAAACCTAGTCTATTGCCGTTTAATGCAGTTATAGATACTGACAATTATTATATACTGACCACTATATGGTCAGTATATTAAGGGGCCCTGGTGGCACAGTGTGTTAAAGCAATGAGCTGCTGAACCAAAAAGGTCCCAGGTTCAAATCCCAGGAGCGGAGTGAGCGGCCGCTGTTAGCTCCAGCTTCTGCCAACCTAGCAGTTTGAAAACATGCCAATGTGAGTAGATCAATAGGTACCGCTCCGGCGGGAAGGTAACGGCGCTCCATGCAGTCATGCCGGCCACATGACCTTGGAGGTGCCTACGGACAATGCTGGCTCTTCGGCTTAGAAATGGAGATGAGCACCAACCCCCAGAGTCGGTCCCGACTGGACTTAACATCAGGGGAAAACCTTTACCTTTTATATGGTCAGTATAGACTCATATATTGCAGTTTAACTGCATTGAACTGCATTATATGAGTCTACACTGACCATATAATGCAGTTTCAGAATTCAGTTTACCAATGTGCTCAGTGTAGACTTATAAAATGCAGTTCAATGTAGGGCGGAATATAAATGCTGTAAATAATAAATAAATATTAATTAATTAGCATTCTGAAACTGCATTATATGGCAATGGAGATGGGGCCTCAGTTGCTTCCATTTGATGCTTCTTCTGCTTATTCTTCTTCCAATTGATCAATCCTTCCTGCCACTCACATTCCTTTCGTACATTCCTTGATGCCCATGGCCACAATCTTAGCCAAAACAAGAACGTTTGAAATACTTGAGTTGAAGCAATTGATTTAAGTCCACAGACAAGTTACATGGCTAATTGGTGAAGGTTGTAAACACTAAACACTGTGTAAGAAAGTGACATGCATTCACATGTATATTCTTTGCACTGGTTTTAGTGAACTTTGGGTCAATGTACTGGTGATGGAGAGCGGAAAATTAAGGATATGTTATTTATTCCCTAATTTCCTCTATATCCTCTCTGATAAAGCAGAAGCAGTTTCTCTACCATACAGATACTGTCTATAAACATGTGATATGCCATTTGCTAACTCATTAGCTCCTACACTGGCAATGCTCAAAGAAATACAGAATTTATAAAGCTATGCAAAGGCAAAAGGAGTTTATTGGAACCCAGGAAAAAATCAAATGGGGAAATGTGTAAAAATGGATGAAGTGATTGAAAAAAGCTATTTACACAGTACTTTTCTTGCCCATTTTCTTTCCTATTATGTGCACGAATTGAAAAGAGGGGGGAAGTGAAATAAAACAATTTTATAAAAATCTTCTTGAGGAGAAATTAGAGAGGAAAGAATGAATTACACCAAATACCATAAAAGAGTTTGAAAACTGCCAGAGAACAAAGAATTTTGCAAAATGTTTCCTGTTAAAGGTACCAAAGTGTTTCTAACTCTGAAAATTGATGTTGGGCATTTGCAACTGCTGGTAGAAATGACAGACCCATTACTAGGAATTTACTGAAGTGGGAGAATTATTAGTTCATCTATCATCAGCACTAGATTAGATTCCCAAATAAATATGCATTATTTTAACCATTATAGAAAATGAAATTTTAGGGAGAACTCTCACCATAACAGGGCCCGGACTGCCATTTGCCATCCAATCCCCAAAATAATGGGACCACACAACAATATGGGATTAACTATGGGCAATTTTTATTAATGTTACCTATTTAACCTTTTGTGACTTGTAAAACATTTCTAAAAGGGGGTATGAACTTGGTGTGGATTAAGCTGAGGCAGTGGCCATTTAAGACCTACTCCTCAGCTAACTTGGACAAAACACCTGGGTCCGCAATTGTAATAAACTGTAGCGCTTCCAAGGTGACTGATCAGGGGAACATAACAGAGCATTCTGACCCATCTCCGTGGAACTTATTGAGGCCAGAACTCTTCTTGCTTCAAGACCATTTCCGTTCACCCTCACCTCAGTTATTTAAACCACAGATGATCATAGAGTCATAGAATCATAGAATAGTAGAGTTGGAAGAGACCTCATGGGCCATCAAGTCCAACCTCCTGCCAAACCTGATGGTTTCCTTTCCTGGCCTACACTACAAAGGGGTGCCTTAGGTATACACCAAAATGTAAACCCATTGCTGTTTTCTGCTGCCCTGCAGACTAGGACGCGGAACAATGGCTTCAAACTACAGGAAAGGAGATTCCACCTGAACATCAGGAAGAACTTCCTCACTGTGAGGGCTGTTCGGCAGTGGAACTTTCTCCTCCAGACTGTGGTGGAGGCTCCTTCTTTGGAGGCCTTTAAACAGAGGCTGGATGGCCATCTCTCGGGGGTGCTTTGAATGCGATTTCCTGCTTCTTGACAGGGGGTTGGACTGGATGGCCCATGAAATTTCATCCAACTCTACTATTCTATGATTCTATGATTCTATCATAGATTAGAGTCAAGTGTCCACTTTGGCCCTATGCCCCTCCAAGTCTCCCAAAACAGCCCTAATGCCCCTTGGCAGGTCACAAAAGAATTGGTGGTTGCCTGCGTCCAAGAGATGGATGTTTTCAGTCTGGAAGAAATCCTGTCTAAGATGTGTTATGTCCTAGTGGTGTATATCAGTCACCTAAAGTCTTGTGAACTTTAGGTGACTGACATACTGACATACTATTTACTCTCTTTCTGGCTTTGTTGAGCCTCTTGATGTTGCTGCCACCTGGCCATTTTTGTCTTGGTATGATTACAGACCATACAATATGAGTGTGAGACCATGCATCCTTTATTCTGTGGAAATTGGCCAATGCCTGAAGAAACAGTGCACTACCTTTGAGTAGGCCCAAGTCATTACCACCCAGACGGATCACTAAAACGTTGGAGGGGTCCTCTCCCCAAATCTAACAGCAAAGGGCACAAACCGTCCCAAAAGAGATCTTTCACACCTGGAATCACACTGTGTCCAATTCTGGGCACCTCAATTGAAGGGAGATGTTGACAAGCTGGAAAGCTTTCAGAGGAGGGCAACTAAAATGATCGAGGGTCTGGAGAACAAGCCCTATGAGGAGCGGCTTAAAGAGCTGGGCATGTTTAGCCTGCAGAAGAGAAGGCTGAGAGGAGACATGTTAGCCATGTACAAATACGTGAAGGGAAATCATAGGGAGGAGGGAGCAAGCTTATTTTCTGCTGCCCTGCAGACTAGGACACGGAACAATGGCTTCAAACTACAGGAAAGGAGATTCCACCTGAACATCAGGAAGAACTTCCTCACAGTGAGGGCTGTTCGGCAGTGGAACTCTCTCCACCGGACTGTGGTGGAGGCTCCTTCTTTGGAGGCTTTTAAGCAGAGGCTGGATGGCCATCTGTCGGGGGTGCTTTGAACGTGATTTCCTGCTACTTGACAGGGGGTTGGACTGGATGGCCCATGAGGTCTCTTCTAACTCTACTATTCTATGATTCTATGATTCTTTTCCCCTCCAATCAATGGTGGCCATTGAGGTGAGACCCAAGTACTGGCCAAAGGAAGCTCTACAGACCTGTTGCTCTGCTCAATGGACGTAACTGTGGCCACAGATCAGGACCCATCTTCTAAGCACCAGCAACCTTGAATCTAAAATGATACATAAATGTTAATATAAAGAAACTGGGTGAACATTTGAATGATAGGCTCTGGACTTCCATCTGCCTAATGTTTGAATCTTGCTAACTGTCAGACCCCTGGCTGCTGGGCACCAATAACCATACACGGAGGCCAATCTCTATCTAATATCTTTATTAAGAAAATATTAAAAAGCAATAAAAACAAGTGAAGAATATAGTTCAGGAGCAGACCTTTCAAATGAGGTCAAATATAGTCCAAAAATGTATTGTCCAATAAATGATATTAGAGTTCAAAGTTTTAATCCACTTGACCGAAACACACACTTTTGCCAAGCAATAGTGTGGGGAAATGTCAGAGTCTTAGAGTCCAATGAAGCTTGACAACAAGGCTGGAAATAAACTTGGTTCTTGGCTAGGTCCGTGACTAGAAACAAGGCAAAACGTGAAGCGTGGAGCAGGGTCCGTGGTTAAACAGCAAGGCAAGGCAAAGGCTTGAAAACTTGATCCGGGAAGCAAGGAACTGGGGTTATGAAGTCCACACACGATCTCTCTCCTGAAGCTGATCAATTGACTCCGCAAAGAATCTCTCGCGCCAAACCCCTATATTGGGTCTCGTTTTCCCGCCAACAATCTCTTTCCCTAGAGAACGAGAAGCGAAACCCACTCTGTCCAGATGCATTACTCCTTAGAATTTCCCAAGGGAAGCAGACCTAATCAGCCAGTTGTTTGGCAGCGATTCTTAAGCTTCTCCGATTAGCTTCTCTAACTCCTCTGTCCCTAGAATAAGATTCCTTCCTGGGAAACAGAGGGGAGTACTGTCCAAGGCCTGGTTTACTGAATTCTTGAGGGCAAACATCAACATCCGGCAGGTGAAGGGACTCCGGCTCTTGTTGAACCGGCGAAAACCCCATGTTTTCCTCTTCATCTGTACCAGTAACAGGACTACAAGGCCCATGAGGCATCACACTAACATCATAGCCCATGGCTACTGCAGTTGAGGCAGCCCTATCTGAAAGGAATGGGTTCCAAATTTTTGACCTTGTATGCCCAGCGCTTTAAGTGCCTTGGACGTGACAGTCCAAAATAAATATTTCTGAATAGTTTCTACCCGATATTAGTGTAAAGTAGTCACTGAAAGCAATTTCACTGAGCTGATACTTAAGATATTTATTGACACACCCAAAATGTAGTGGTCAGAGTGTTGAACTGGGATAGGGTAGGCATGAGATCAAATCACTATTCAGTCATGAAGGTAACCTATTTGGGAGGAGGGGGGAGCAGACAATAATACAGTAGAGTCTCACTTATGCAACATAAACGGGCCGGGAGAATGTTGGATAAGTGAATACATTGGATAATAAGGAGAGATTAAGGAAAAGCCTATTAAAAGTCAAATTAGGTTATGATTTTACAAATGAAGCACCAAAACATCATGTTATACAACAAATTTGACAGAAAAAGTAGTTCACTACTCAGTAATGTTATGTAGTAATTACTGTATTTACGAATTTAGCACCAAAATATCACAATGTTTTGAAAACATTCACTACAAAAATGTGTTGGATAATCCAGAACGTTGGATAAGTGAGTGTTGGATAAGTGAGACTCTACTGTAGTTGCAAACCAGGTGTGTGAAACCAACCCAGTTGTCTTTTGATTTCACTTCAGACAAAACTTGAAGTAAGAGTGTCTGACCGATTTTAAACCTACAACTTCAATAAGACTAGCAATATTTTGTTTATCAGACTTTCACACTTTCTTACTAAATTATGTAAAAACTCTTTGCCAACATTGCCACTGTCATGTTGTCACTGCTTGTGGGTAAAGTTTACACTACGATACAGAGGAAGCAGAGGGAGAACAAGAGTTGTGTTAGTGTGATGACTCATGGGCCTTGTAGTCCTGCTCATGACATTGTAATGCCTGATGAAGAAGAAAACTTGGGTTTTTTACCTTCCCAGTCAGAACTGGAATCTTCTCAGCCAGATCTTTCCCAGGCAGATCTGGGAACCTTGCACCTGCAAGAAAGTTGTGTCCCAGAAGTATGTCAAACAAACCCTGAGCCTACATCTCCCGTGTTCTCTCGCCATGAGTTTTGTAAACAACAGAGGGGTTTGGAAGCAGCTTCGCGCAGGAGTGCGAGGATAGCAGCTAAGAATGTACCCAATTAAGTCTGCTTTTCGTGAGAATCTTTAAGGAGTCAGACATCTGGTCTCAGAGTTTAGCTTTCGTTTCTGGTTCCCAGAGAACTGCTTCGGCGGGAAAGTTAGACTCTATATAGGTGTTTTACCCGCGTAGTAACTTCGCGGAGTCAATTCGTCAGCCTCCGGAGCGAGTTGTGTCTGGACAGCGCGCTCCGATTCAAGCCTCGTTCCTGCTCAAGCCTTGCCTTGTTTCCAGCCTCCGCTCCTGTTTCCCAGCCTTTGTTTACCTACGGATCTTGCCTTGTTTCCCAGGACTAACCCTTGCCTTGTTTCACGGATTTTACCAAGTTATTCCACGGACCTTGTTCTTGTTCCTCGTTACCTTGTTCCACGTTTCAAGCCTTGTTTCAAGTATCAAGTTATTTCCTAGCCTTGCTCAAGTTCATGGACTAAAGGACCTTGTCATCTCCCCTCACTTTGCTTGGCAAAGTGAGTGTTTCGGTTATTGGATTACAACTTTGGACCTTAATATTTCATATTGGACATTGTTTCTTTGGACTAATTTTGACCTTTCCTGAAAGGTCTGCTTCTGGACTAACTTTTACATTTGCTTTTACTAACTTTATATATTTCCTTAATAAAGATATTAGATAGAATCTGGCCTCTGCGTATGGTTATTGGTGCTCTGTAGCCTGGGTCGTGACAGTTAGATGAAGTTTCTTAATACTCAGGTCAGGTGAGATTCACCATAGGACCCGTATTGAGACATGGGTTTCAAGCAAATGGTTATCACTAGTCCTTCCCAACACTAGTCCTGTTTGCAAACATTAGACTGAAACTTGCAAAGCCACTGTAATTGTTTGTTTATTTAAAAAAATAGAAAAACACAATTCAAAGAAATGCATGCATTGCATATATACACACAATACACTGAACTTTTGATGAAGAGCTTCACTTAGTGCTGAATTTCTGAAAACAACAATGCTCAAAGCAATCTTTAGATCAGAGGTCCCCAAACTTTTTAAACAGGGGGCAGTTCATGATCCTTCGGACCGTTTGAGGGCCAGAAGTTGGCCACCGAGCAATAATAATTAATACTAATAATAATAACAACAACAACAACAACAACAACAACAATAAAAAAGAGGGTTGGAAGAGACCCTTTGGGCCATTGAGTCCAATCCTCTTCTGCCTTTGTGCACCGAAAGCACAAGCAAAGCATCCCTGACAGATGGCCACCCAGCCTCAATGTTAATAATAATAATAATAATAATAATAATAATAATAATAATAATAATAATAATAATGGTTGTAAGAGAAGAAGAGACCCCTTGGGTCATTTAGCCCAACCCCCTTCTGCCCTTGTGCCGTGGGGGCCGGATAAATGGCTTTGATGGGCCGCATCCGGCCCCCGGGCCTTAGTTTGGGGACCCCTGCTTTAGATGAACTTCCCAATTTCTGTTTTGTACTGAAAAATAATGCCTATGAAACAGAAGATTATTTGCACCTCTAAAATGCTATACATAAATGCTTCCAATGAATATCTGGACTGCCAAAGTCACCTCGAGGGCTTTAAAATGATGTTTTACCATCTGTTATGGGTTTTGTTTATTTGTTTTCTGTTCTGTTTGTTTTTGCCTCAGCAAAGGTTTTGCCTTGCAGCTTCCTTAATTGCAAGATCCTGAACATGCTTCAGGTAATGTTGACTTTAAAATAATTTTGGCAATGCCTCCCTGATGGCTTACCCCTCTTGCCTATCTCCCATAACGGAGATCACCACATTTCTTGGCACAATTTCATGCTACTGGCAGCTGATCCGGAAGAGTTGGCCGAAACGTAAATTGTCAGCAGGAGACTAAAATCAGGACACTACAGTGCCAAAACTTTTGCAAACCTCATTCAGACATTTATTTTTATAAGCATGCAGAGGGATGCTGGGGAAGGGAGAGGATGGGTGTTCCAGCTACAGATGTGGCCCTTTACTTAGTTTCTACTCAAAGGAAGAATGAGTAATATTAGCAATTTTCCTCCTGCTCAACAAAAGTTTTGAAAAACAAAACAAAACATGGTTTTTGAAGCTTATTTGCAATTTCAGACTTAAGCAGCTCTGAGTCCCATTGGTAAGAAAGACAAAAAAAATAAAAAATAAAAAATAAATGCAGTTGTGCTAAATCTATACACAACTGTCTTGCATGGGAAAATTTATTTTCTTCACAAAAACTTTAGTCCTGTAAACAATAAATGCAAAAATGTGGATTTGATGCAAATCACATATGTGCAGATGAATAAGTCTCCAACTGCAGAATTTAATGTACAGGGAAAGTAGCATTTTTTGAGAAACACATATTTCCATATACAGTAGAGCCTCGCTTATCCAACATAAACGGGCTGGCAGAATGTTGGAGAAGCGAATATGTTGGATAATAAGGAGAGATTAAGGAAAAGCCTATTAAACATCAATATAGGTTATGATTTTTCAAATTAAGCACCAAAACATCATGTTATACAACAAATTTGACAGAAAAAGTAGATCAATACGCAGTAATGCTATGTAGTAATTACTGTATTTATGAATTTAGCACCAAAATATCACGATATTTTGAAAACATTCACTACAAAAATGCGTTGGATAATCCAGAACGTTGGATAAGCGAGTGTTGGATAAGTGAGACTCTACTGTAGTTTCCTATGTAAAATGACCATGCATTAATTTTACACATAATAAATTTAAAGATTATCATTACCAGATTACTTTTCAATACAGTGTTCCCTCGCTGCTTCATGGTTCACTTTTTGCAGATGCACTGTTTCGTTTTTTTTAAATCTATATATACGAGGGCTGTCCAGAAAGTAGGGTACGTTTTGGATTTTAAAAAGGACAAAGTATAGAATAAATCATTTACCATATGCAGCTGAAAGACACATCCCAAAACTACAATCTCATGTAATTCCCATTTAAATGTAGCCACGTTTCTTATAGATAAATGAGTTTGAAAAGTACTGCACCAGTAAATTCCCCGCCTGTGTCCTCAGCTCTTCCCCCTTCTCCCTTCCTGCAGCGTAGCCAAAACGCTGCGCTGCCAGCCACGCCCCCATTGTTGGAAACGGAGGAGAGAGGCGGCAAATTTACTGGTGCAGTACTTTTCAAACTCATTTATCTATAAGAAACGTGGCTACATTTAAATGGGGATTACATGAGATTGTAGTTTTGGGATGTGTCTTTCAGCTGCATATGGTAAATGATTTATTTTATACTTTGTCCTTTTTAAAATCCAAAACGTACCCTACTTTCTGGATAGCCCTTGTATAAAAGAGTGATGGAATCCCAGCGACCGACAAAACAACAAAACTACAGGCCCCCCAACCTCGAAATCTGACAACACAACCCATCATCCCCGCCTCTAGGTTGATACAACAAAAAGAAAAGAAAAATAAAGTCCTAATTAGAGGGAGAGGAATAATATTGTATATTCACAACCTTTAGGAAATAATATCCCCTGATGGCGCAGCATGTTAAAGCGCTGAGCTGCTGAACTTCTGGACCGAAAGGTGGCAGGTTTGAATTGGGGGAGTGGAGAGAGCCCCCACTGTTAGCCCCAGCTTCTGCCAACCCTAAAGTTCAAAAACATGCAAATGAGAGTAGATTAATAGGTACTGCTCCAGCAGGAAGATAACGGTGCTCCATACAGTCATCCCACATGACCTTGGAGGTGTCTACGGACAACGCCGGCTCTTTGGCTTAGAAATGGAGATGAGCACCAACCCCCAGAGTCAGACACGACTGGACTTAATGTCAGGGGAAAACCTTTACCCTTTACCTTGACTACACCAATTCCTCAATACTTTATTTCCCATACCAGCATACTTCACCACAGCAATGCGGGGCCGGGCATAGCTAGTAAACACTAAAATAATAATATAAATCATAAAATAAATTATAAATATGGTGTCATGATCTCTGCAGTGAAAAATAGTCCCAATTTTTCCTACTGTTCCAGGTGCCAACTATTATTCCAAAGTTGATTCTGAAGCCCTGTTTAAAGATAAAACATGAGGCATTCCAAAGGTCACAAATCAAATAAGTAAGGAAATCAATTCATTTTGCTGAGAATGCTTGCATAAACTACTAATCATAACAGCATTTCCCTCAGCCACAACATATTGCGCACTAACATGAAAATGGATTACTATATCTCTAAAATTAAAAATGGATCTGTATGCATGCTTTCCTCAAGAAACTTTCTTGTCATTTTATCAATCTTTACCTGCCTTTTATTACTATTGATGGAGCAACACATTATCCCCAAATAACTGATCAATATTTGCATTAATTCTTAAGCTTCTCTTGGGGTGCTTTGTCATCATCTACTTTTTAAAGCTCAGATTACAAATGATTATCAATGAATGTTCAGATTTTGAGCTCTTGCCAATATATATGCTATGCACATATGATTTACACAGGATGATCTGGGGGGTCAGAGAGAAACAATTTTATATTTGGGGGAGTGAATTTTCCTAGCACAAGAATAGATGCCATAATTCTCCATCTAATTTTAAAGATATCTTCAGGAGTCATATTATACTGAGAAGAAGGACCAGTTCACTTCACGGTAGAGGTAGAAAGCATTCATTGAGTTATCCAACATATATGGGATTTGCTTAAAAAAAATGTGAAGCTAGACACATTTCACCATTAAGATGGCATACATTTTCAATATTATTACCATATTTATGCATGTATATATGCAGACCAAAAGGTCCCAGGTTCAAACCCCGGGAGCGGCGGGAGCGGCTGCTGTTAGCTCCAGCTTCTGCCAACCTAGCAGTTCGAAAACATGCCAATGTGAGTAGATCAATAGGTACCGCTTTGGCGGGAAGGTAACAGCACTCCATGCAGTCATGCCGGCCACATGACCTTGGAGGTGTCTACGGACAATGCCGGCTCTTCGGCTTAAAAATGGAGATGAGCACCAACCCCCAGAGTCAGATATGACTGGACTTAACGTCAGGGGACCTTTACCTTTTATATGCCTCATGTATAAGTAGAAAGCTAGTACTGGGGCTAGAATTATGTATTTTGATATGATTCATGTAGCCACCTTGTCCTCCCAGGCTGCCTGATTCCAGAGAGTGCAGGATGGCTGTTGGGAGATATATCCAAGATTAAAATATGGAAGGTGCCTACACTGCCGCAACACAAGGGAAAGTTCAAATTCTGCTTTCCCCTATGTTTTATTTTAACCCTGGATGCAGCCACATTAAATAGCATATCCTGGGCTAAATTGCATCAACCAATGTTTGTTGTGCAGATATATACAGACTGATGTGACTCTACACCACTTTGAATGGTCTCTATTGAACCATCTTGAGTGTGAAAATAATCCATGGTTATTTTTGGTAATTGTTCGGCATTTTGCCATTTTGTTTCAGATGTTTAATTTCCTTATAGACATCATAAAAAAATCTGAAAATGGATTATTTATTTATTTATTTATTTATTTATTGCATATCTACCCCACCTTTCTCACCCGAGGGGACTCAAGGCAGCTTACAAAATCTGGCAAAATTCAATGTCAATTCTTCTTTACTCGTTCAGCGTTTTTGACTCTTCGTGACCTCATGGACTAGTCCACGCCAGAGCGCCCTGTTGGCCGTCGCTGCCCCCAGCTCCTTCAAGGTCGAGCCAGTCACTTCAAGGATACCGTCCATCCATCTCACCCTTGGTCGGCCTCTCTTCCTTTTTCCTTCCATTTTCCAAGCATCATGATCTTCTCCAAGCTTTCCTGTCTTCTCATGATGTGGCCAAAATACTTCAACTTGGCCTCTAATATCCTTCCCTCCAGTGAGCAGTCGGGCATTATTTCCTGGAGGATGGACTGGTTGGATCTTCTTGCGGTCCAAGGCACTCTCAGGATTTTCCTCCAGCACCAAAGTTCAAAAGCGTCTCTCTTCCTTCGCTCAGCCTTCCTCATGGTCCAGCTCTCGCAATGCCAATAACAGAATACAATAAAATAGAACATAGAATATTTAAAACAGTTGGACATTGATTAATAAAAACAGTGTACAAATCTAAAACATATATGGTGCTTAAATCCATTCATCCAGGAACCTTGTGCATAAATCTTAGTTCAGACCATGTCGAGCCATAAAGCTTATTTATTAATCACTTGTGCACATAGCCATGTCTTTAGATTCTTCCTAAAGCCCAGACGAGATGGGGCCTGCCAGATGTCGCTAGGGAGGGTGTTCCACAGCCGAGGGTCCACCACTGAAAAGGTCCCCACCAGCCACACTAGGGAGGCAGGTGGGACCGAGAGTAGGGCCTACCCAAATTATCTTAAAGTTCTCGATGGCTCATAGGAGGAGATACGTTCGGACAGGTAAGTTGGACCAGAACCGTGTCAGGGTATTGTGAATTGTGTGAAATGTTAAAATCAATCTAGGCTGTTAGAAATGCCTTCTGTGTTAGTTTTGGCAAGGCATTTCAGTAGTTATGGAGTTAATAAGAACCTGCTTTGATTGACGTATCACAGGACCAATGGGGTCAAGTTTGTTTGACCAGGACTTCCTTCTTGGTCTGTGGAATTCAGGGAGTGTTGTCTGTTAGTGTGTGTGTTTCGGCATGAGCATTCGCTGGAGATGGACTATGAATGCTATGCTCTGAAGCCAGGAAATGCAAATGTAAATAGATATGTAAATAAAGTTTAACAACAGTTGGTTTTTAACTGACCCCTTCGCCTGCTGGAGAGTTTGTTGACCAGTGCTGATTCTCCGCATGGGAAGACAGTCTGGAGAAGGAGGTGAGACAGGGATGATGAGTTTTGGAACCCACTCTGCACGGCAACCAGGGTCTCACCCCACCGTCGTCACCCCTGACAAACCGTTTATGGCTTTATAGGTCAAGACCAGCACTTTGAATTGGGCTCGGTAACATATTGGCAGGCAGTGGAGCTGGCATAACAGAGTATTAGTGTGCTCCCTGTATGCCGCCCAAGTTATCAACCTCTTCGAACATGCAGAGTATCTTTTCTTTGTTCTTGACTACTTTTAGTTCCACATCTTTAGGTTTATGAGGCTTGACAACTCACTATAGTGGACTGAAGCTATGACACTTCTCCTATGAAAATGAAAGAAGCCGTAGCCCTGGTGCCTTAGTACAATGTAAATGTCTTATAGTGAAGTACAACCTTGTAGATGCAATTAAAAAGCATCCAATCCAGAACAAGAAAGCAAGCAAAGAGAGAGCCTGTCTGTTCAAAGAAATATTTCTTTTTTTGCTCATCCATCTTGTAGATAAAAATTAATTCCTCCACTCAGTGGTCATATATCACTTGTATTGTGACCTTGAGGGCTGACTTTTTCATGCTGAGCAAGAGTAGGCTTCTAAAAGAAGCTAACAAAAACGTACTCCATTTCCAAGGCAAAATTTTATGTTACTCTATCTCTTCAAACAAAGCGTATCCCACAGTGCACTGTAAAAGGCACCTCAATTGTCTTATAATGATAATTGTTTTTTACTGTGTTTTATAATTGTTTTGTTTCAAAACCACCCAGCTGTTTCATTGTTGCAAACCTGCACATTAAAAACCGGCCATTTGGAAAGGAAGTGCTGCCTTTTTGACCCAAGCACTCTTCAATATTACATCAAGCACTTCTTCTTTCCCCAAAATAGACTAGAGTTTAATGTAGCACTTTCCATATTAGAAGACTTATGATATTATTCACAATAATCTATTTGTATTTAAGAGTGCGATTTTCCCGGAACAAAGTTAATTGTTGGCACAAAGGACTTGGGAGTTAGTATTTTATATTTTTGCTACTCTGATCAACCCCCACCAAATCCCATTTATTGCCATGATGGAAAAAAAGGGGTTGTACTATAAGCACTACTGAGATGAAAAAAACAGAGATTCACACAGACTGTAAATATTGCAACAATGACATCATGTCTCCCAAAGATTTCTCTTGGTCTCTGCCCATCTCTCTGCGCTCTTGGCATAGCAAATTACATATATTCTCAACAGGAGAAGGAAAGATACAAGAAAGAGATACAAGAGTGAGATAGAATCATAGATTCATAGAGGTGGAAGAGACTACATGGGCCATCCAATCCAACCCACTGCCATGCAGGATAGGTACAATCAAAGCACCTTGACAGATGGTCATGCAGCCTCTATTTGCAAGCTTTCAAAGAAGAAGCCTCCACCATACTCTGAGGCAGTGAGTTCCACTGCTGAATAGTCTTATAGTCAAGAAATTCTTCCTAATGTCAGGTGAAATCTCTTTTCCTGTATTTTGAACATTTGCATGTTTTTGAACTGCTAGGTTGGCAGGAGCTGGGGATAACAGCGGGTGCTCATTCTGCTCCCGGGATTTGAACCTGGGACCTTTCGTTCTGCAAGTTCAGCAGCTCAGCGCCACCAGGGGCTATACACACACACACACACACACACACACACACACACACACACACACACTAGCTATGCCCGGCCATGTGTTGCTGTGGCGAAGTAAGGTGGTATGGGAAATAAAGTATTGAGGAATTGGTGGTAGTTAAGGTAAAGGGTAAAGGTTTTCTCCTGACATTAAGTTCAGTCATGTCTGACTTTGGGGGTTGAGCTCATAAAGCAGATAATATGAGATTATAAATGGGTTATATAGCTGTGTGGAAAGGCCTTGAGTCTACACTGCCATATAATCCAGTTCAAATCTGATAATCCATATTTTATAGGCAGTGTGGAAGAGGCCTAAGTGAGACCTAACTCTGCCTGTCCCCTGGGCTGATTGGGTTGCTAGGAGACCAAGTGTGCAGAGCTTAGCCTTCTAACGGGCAGCAATTGGATAAAAACAATTATTCCTCTTCCTCTAATTAGGACTTTATTTTTCTTTTCTTTTTGTTGTATCAACCTAGAGGCATGGATGAGGGGTCGTGTTGTCAATTTTCGAGGTTGTGGGGTGTTTAGTTTTGTTGTTTTGTTGGTCGCCAGGATTCCATCACTCACTTCATGTGCCTCTGAACAAACCTGAGGATGCTTGCCACAGATGCAGGTGAAACATCAGGAGAGAATGCTACTGGAACATGGCCATACAGCCTAAAAAGCTCACAGCAACCCAACATTGCCCTAGTTAATCTCAAACACCTTTGCAGTTCCCCTCTTTTGATTCCTCTAAAATTCTTCCAGCTTTTACTTCATGCATTTATTTGTTATATCAACAGGATAATTTTCTATGAGTTCAGTTAGAACTTAGTCTTGATGTGTTCACAGGAGTTTCCTTCTGAGTAAATGTGCAACCTAAAAGTACCACTAACAAACTTCATTGGTTGTTATTTTTGCATATGCCTCGGATGTAGATCTGAATACTGCCCAATACACACACTGAGATATTTAGCATGCATCCCAAACATCTGTGAAAAAGTGAACTCTTGTAGGAAGGAAACATGTTTCGCTTTCACATTAGCAGACTGTTTAGATTCAGTAGTAAATGCCACAGGTGGGCATTCATCATTCGCAAAGGAAATGTCCCCTCCAAGGAATGTTGAAACAGGTGTTTCTGGCTTTAAAAAAAGACTAATGTTTTTTACAGAAATAGAAGAAAACACTCAGTAACTGTGTAAGCATTCAACAGACCATGGAAAGGAGTGTATACTCCAGATGGTTTGTTTATTATAGTACTGATGAATTCTAAAATTGGCAAGAGCTCACAAACCTGAAGACTTCTCCAACTGTGCCCAAGCAAGCTTTCTACACAAGCCATGTCTAATCTATATATATAAAAGGGTAATGAAATTTCGGCCTAGGACAAAACAACAAAACTACACATCCCAGAAACACTAAACTTGGCAGCACAACCCCTCATCCACGCCTCTACATTCATACAACAAAAAGAAAAGAAAAATAAAGTCCTAATTAGAGGGAGAGGAATAATTGCTTTCATCCAATTGCTTCCAGTTAGAAGGCTAAGCTCCACCCACTTGGTCTCCTAGCAACCCACTCACCCCAGGGGACAGGCAGAGTTAGGCCTCACTTGGGCCTCTTCCACACTACCTATAAAATACAGATTATCTGATTTCCCATACCACCATACTTCGCCACAGCAACGAGTGGCCGGGCACAGCTAGTATCTTCCTAAACCAGGAACATTCTTATATTATATCTTTCATTTTTTGGGGAAATTTCAGAGTCCTTCCATGATTTTGTTGCTTCTTTTTAAGGTTAGGTCCTTTAACTGCTTGGGGGAATACAATCCTAGTCAATTAAGCTAATGTTACTGGAATGTCAAATGAGTTAAAGGTATTTTTTTAAAAATTAGAAAATTACATAATTTCATAAGTGCAATTAAATCTTCAGAATTACTACTCAAATTATAAGCCCCACAGCAGTGTTCAATACTTCAACTCAGCTCAATATTTCTGAGTAGACATATAGATAATTGTGCTGTATTAGCTGTACTGCTAATAATTTTTGACATTATTCCCTGTGCCACATTTTAGAATACTACACCAAGTGAAATCAGATTGTTGGGGGAAAAGAAACCAGTAAGCAACCGCTATTTGTATGTTGGGCACAGTGGTGCTCTTGACATAGCAATAGTTGGAATAAGGTGTGAAAATGTAGGTTGTGAGATTGAAATTCTCTTGCTGGATGGATATAAATGCTTTTGGACATATCCCTGGAAAGTATATATTTATTTCTTTACTTCTTGCTGTGGCCAATTGGAATTGCAGTGAATAGCCTCGCTGCTTCAAAGCGTGGCCATTTTCTACATAAGGGGGTATGTCCAGATGTGTATTTGAGGTATTTTGTAAGTGTAATGGTTGTAGTGTTGTATTTTTAGTATGGGGTTTCCCCTTTTTTCCCTCTGTCTGATGGCAATGTTTTTGTTTGTTTGTGTGGTATGACGTTGTCTCCCTGTCCTTTTCCCTTCCTTCCCCTGAAGTTTTTTTAAGTTCTGTAGTTTTTGTGGGGATCTTGCTGTGCCATGGTGTCTCTTTCCCCTTGGGGATGTCCCTGACAGGGCCATAGCCAGAAAAAAAATTCGGGAGGGGTTTTGAAAATTTCGGGGGGGGGGGGTTAACCCCTAGCACACACCCCTCCCCGCTACAAACCTGTCAATATCTGCTTGAGATAGTGCCTGGAGGGACTCTTAATGTTTTGTCTCATAGACTTAGCATGGGGATTTGGTTAACCAGTTAAAATTCATGAGTAAATCAGGGTTTTTTTATAACCTGAAAAATTTCGGGGGGTGTTTGAACCCCTAAACCCCCCCCCCCCCTCGCTACAGGCCTGGTCCCTGATGGCTGCATTTTGGAATGTACCTTGTTGTTTTAGTGTGTTGTTGGGTGTGGAGAGACTGTTTTTTTTCTTGACTGCTTTTGTCTCTGGTGGGGGGAGGTGAGAGCTGTGGATGGCAGAAGTGGGGAAGGGAAGGTGAGTGATGGTGGCTCCTGTGGCTGGGGGGGGGGGGGAAGTGTTGGAGGGTTTTTTAAGAGAAAGGGGGCTGGGCGGCTGGCATGTTCTTGTCTTCGGGATGGTGTGGACAGTGTGGGAAATGGCAGCGACGTTTGTGGCATGAAAAAGATTGTGCACGAGAGGGGCCATTGAAGGGAGGGGTGGGGATTGTGCTGTCTATGCTCGGACTGGCCTTTGGTGCAGGCGCAGATAGAGTATTCTGGTTTTTTGGGGGGTTTTTTGGCCCCATGGAGGTTAGGGATGTGTAGTTTGTTTGTAAGAATGTAGAGATGTGGATGAGGGGTTGAGTTGTCAATTTTCTAGGTTGGGGGGCCTTTAGTTTTGTTGTTTTGCCCGGTGGAGCGATGCCATTCTCCTTTTATATATATAGATATTCTGCATTCAAAGCAGCTTACAAAATGAGAATAAGGGAGGTGGGGACAAATGCCTCCCTGGTACATCTAGATCCGTGGTTCCCAACCTTTTTTTGATTAGGAACTGCTTGACCAGGGACTGCTTTCCAACATTAGTACCAAAAGGGTTACAAATCAGTTTTTGGTCAACTTTAGATTCAGTTTGGTTATTTGGGGTGCTGATTGAGAAAATTGTATTGGATAGACCACATCAGCCCAAGTTTCTGATACAGAACATATGCCATCCAGTAGTCGCCATCTTCTCAACCACAGAAAACCATATTTAATAATCTAGAGCTGATGTGGTCTATCCAATGCAATTTTCTCAATCAGCACCCCAAAATGATCACAGGCCTAAAAATGAAGACACTAAGGTTCTCTCGCTTCCAGGAGCCACATGGAATGGCTCCGCTCAAGGAGAGGGAGGAGGAGGAGAAGGTGGTTTGTTGTTGTGTCTTTCGTGGGTAGTCATCCTGACATCCCCGTTGCCTTGGCACTATAGAAGGGTTTCGTGAGACCAGTTGCTCTCTTTGCAACAGTGTAGTAACTCTGAGACCATGGACCATATTTTAGTTCTTGGGGGCCACTGCTGGTCCATGGATCACAGGTTGGGAACTACTGATCTAGATCTAAGGGTGATTTTAGAAGTGGCCTTTTTGGACTAAGTATAGATTTTGTAACCTAACTCTGTTTCTTACTTGCTAGTTCTTTGATGGGAGAGTTTAAGCTAGAAGTTGAGATAAACAAATAATAATCTCTAGGCACTGAACCTAATCAGAGATGTATACCAAAGGTCAGTCATGCATTTAAACTCTAGATAACATGCAAGCGATTTTCCCTTCTCCTATTACCACTTCTTTCTGCTGTATAACAGAATTTGACTATGGGTCTGTTCCACCTTGTGAATACCAGGTTCTCAATGTTACAGTTTTGTTCCACTGTCAATAGTAAACAATTTCTCCTTGATGTCAGCATATTAAATCAATTATACAAGGTCAAACCTAATTGAAAGGATTTGTCATCCTTCACTGCTCTGATCTCTCCCTTCCAGAATTCAAAGTTCACTGAACATTGCTACTGACAAGGTTTTTAACCTAGCTCGTGCCAACCACAATGCCACCATAGTCTTGTGAATACAATAGATGCAGTGTCCCAGTATATGACTCATCAATTTTTATTGATAAAACACAGAAGAAGTTATTTTCATGAGGCCTGCGGAATCTAGTTTTCCAGGAGAGAAAGTGAAGAAAACAAATGGCCTGTTTTGCATATTTTTTGTGTTCCTCTTATGGGAGAGATTATTTCAGTTAAGTTCTAAATGTTCCAGGAATCAAGATGCTAAACATTTTAACAGCATACACACCACTCCACATTTATAGTTACTGTAGTTCTTTACAAATGTGACATTTTATGCAGACAGAATGAGCTGGCATGATGACATAAACTGGAGACATACAAGCAAAACTTCAACTGTGATGGTGTGCAACATGACTTATATTTTGATAACAACTCTGTTTTCTAAAATGAGCTACTAAAGTAGGGATGGGCAACCGTAACAGGGACAAGGATCAATTGTCAGGCTGAAACTGATCAGAAGCTGTAAACTGGAACTATTTTCAGTAGCTGCTGGAAGATTTCAAGCTAATTTGCCACTCCTGGAGACCTCCAGGACTGTCAGTTGTCCTTATATTTACTTTTCATGGGTGCTTTTTGCACCAGACAGAGGCCATCTGGTTTCCTATTCATTGATTGTGGTGGAGGTCAATGGTGCTCCTCATTCCATTTCACGTGGTGGAGACCAACGGTGCTCCCTAGTTTAGTAAAAGTGACAGAGGCCAATGATGCTCCACAGTCCAGTGTGTGTGGTACTCCTGTCAAACTCTAAGCCTATACAGTTAGAGATGTTGCTGTAGGTCCAATAATGCCCGAAGAGGAAGGGAATGGTTAGAACAGTCTTTAAATAGGCTTGCTCTTTATACTCCTTCCCCATATCATCTGTGGTTCACTTGGTATCAATTTTACTGGCCTCATCCAGTTGAGGGCAACAAATGGATCTCACCTATGTCCTGAAACATGCATGATCACATTAAGGCTATTAATAGGATGACATGGAGGTCTCTCATTTATTGGATTGCCATACGTTGAATTCAGCTTGATGGTTGTTAGTAAAACAAAATATTTCAGGATAGTATTGGGAGTGATCTTTAAACTCCTATTATATTGCAGATAGACTTAGGACAACGTGGTGCTTCAAATAATGATAGGAGAAAAATCAAGGTGTGCTGTATACATGGTTGCAAAACATTTGATTACATAGATCATGACAAAAATAAAGATGTGTCACAACAGCTTCTTCTGATGTTGGAGAAAATGCCACTGCTAGGATCCAATATGTTTCTCATTGGTACAGACATACCGTGTTTCCCCAAAAATAAGACAGTGTCTTATATTAATTTTTGCTCCCAAAGATGCTCTAGGTCTTATTTTCAGGGGATGTCTTATTCATGGAAACATGAAGAAGAATTCACATTTATTGTTGAACAAAAAAATGAACATTTATTATATACTGTACAGTAGTTGTCATCATAAACCAGCATAACCAGACAAACTGTGAATCCTATCAAGAATTTCTTGTTGCTACCAATATTTCCATGTACAACAATTTATAGTACGTACATTTACCGATCCTGCATGCTCTGGTGTTCTCTTTGGCAGGCATGCTTCCAAACAAAACCTTTGCTAGGTCTTACTTTCGGGGGAGGCCTTATATTTAGCAATTCAGCAAAACCTCTACTAGGTCTTATTTCCTGAGGATGTCTTATTTTAGGGGAAACAGGGTAGTTGTGTTTTATCATGTTTAATGTATATCTAAGTTATGTGTGAAAGGTATTGTATGGAAAGGAGATTGCAGTAGGGGATAGGACTTGTCAAAATTGAAAGAACACCAAAAATTAAGATGTGAAGACTTTGAGTTTACTTGTATGGTGTCATAGTCAATGTTTGTAGGTGCTCTGCTATGAAGAGGATGTAAATCATAGTAATCATTGTTTTTGGAGCTCCAAAACTGGAGGTAAAAACTGAGAATCACTCCCCTTCCCAAGTCCAGATCTGGACTGAATGACTGGGCACAGATAGCTCTGGAAAACTTAGATACCAGATGAAACTAAAGTCAAACCTCTCCATCTATGGATTATACTTACACAGATTAAACCATCCATGGCTTCAAGATACTTTTAATATTATTGGCTTTTAATGGAAATGGTTTTTCCAGTTTTGTCCTCTGAAATATAGCCTCCCATATATGGAATGTGTTGGTGGTTTCACATCCAAGTATTAATCAAGGCTGACCATGATTAATACCTGGACTTGGGGGGGGGGGAGTGATTCCAAGGTCAGATGGGATCTGGTGCCTTTAGGGTAGAGAAGAGGGGTAAAAGTATTTCTTCAAACTTAAGTTAGCAGAGGTTGACCATGGAATCATCCTGGAGGACCTAGACATTTATAGAGAAAACATAATCAAGCCAATAAGAGTTATACCTGCAAATGGATTCGTTCTGTGTTGGACACCACGGTTAATACAGCTCCTGTGAATGTAGCCAAAGCACCATCTGATCCCTTATTTATGGATGACTTTCAATTAGTATTACCCGAGGATGTAGACAAGATCCTTGGAGAGGTCCGAGCCACCACCTGTATCCTTGACCCATGTCCCTCCTGGTTTATTAAACAGGCCAGCGGGTGCATGCCTTGGATAAGAGAGATGTTCAACGCCTCGCTCCACAAAGGCAGTAAAAGAAGCTATGGTGTGACCTACATTGAAAAAACAACCCCTTAATCTGATCATGCTCGAGAACTACAGACTAGTGTCCAATTTGCCGTACATCCGCAAAATTTTGAAATGACCCATGGCCAGACAACTCCAGGGATTCTTGGATGAAGCTGATTTTCTAGACCCACTTTGATCTGGCTTCTAGACTGGGCATGGCACAGAAATAGTTTTAGTTGCCTTGGTGGATGATCTGGATGGAGAACTAGATAGAGGGACTTCTTAGCATTTTTCGATACCATCGACAATGGTATCCTTCTGGAGCGACTTGAAGGGGTGAGGCTGAGGGGCACTGCTCTGCAGTGATTCTAGTCCTTTCTCTCAGATTGTAGCCAGAAGATGGTGTGGGGGGAGTCCTGCTTGACCTCATGGCCATCGGACTGTGGGGCACTTTCCCTGATGTTATATAACATCTACATGAAACTGCAGGAACAGATAATCTGGAGTTTTTGGCTTCGGTATCACCTGTATGCAGACGATGCCCAACTCTACTACCCTTTTCCACTTCATAAATCCAAGAAAGCCATACTAGACCTGAACCAGTGTTAGGAGGCAATGATGGGCTGGATGAGGGTAAACAAATTGAAACTCAATCCAGTTAAGACGGAAGTACTACTGGTCTCAAGTAGGATGGATCTAGGAATAGGGTTATAACCTGAGCTGAATGGGGTTACACTCCCCCTGAAAGCCTACATCCATAGCTTGGGGGTGATTCTGGATTCCTCCTTAAGCTGAGGTGATGGAGATTACCAGGATCATCTTTGCACAACTTAAATTGGCGCACGAACTGTGACCATTCCTGGAATAAATCTGACTTGACCACGGTGGTACACGCTTTGGTTACATCCTGTCTAGACACTGTAATGTGCTCTGCCTGAAACTTCAGTTTGCTCAAAGATCTGCAGCCAGACTGCTAAAAGAAGCAGATGTAAGAGAACATATTACTCCTGAAGCAGCTTCATTGCTGCCAATTAGTTTCTGGGCCCAATGCAAGGTGTTAGTTTTGACCTTTAAATCTTTTCATGGCATTGGCTTAAACTACTTGCAACAGTGGGTCCCACAATACACACCACAGAGAACTCTCAGATCTAGTGAGGGACAGGCTGGTGTTGACTAAGTTCCATGATTTGCTCAAGTTAAAAATTTTCAGAGAGGCATCCTTTTTGGAAGTGGCACTCCTTCTTTGGAATGCCATCCCAGGGAAATTAGAGCAGTGCCATCTCTGTTGGAGTTTAGGAGAAGCCTTAAAACCTATCTTTTTAAGGAAGCCTTTAATTGAAGTCAGGACATACAAAATTGAGGAAGAGCCTTGACTGTATGATGTATATGGGTAGTTTTAAAGTTTTAATGTTTTATTACAGTTAATCTATGTTTTAGGAAGCGTGACAGCAACTACTAATATTTGGTTTTGCATGTTTTTATCCACTGTAAGCCACCTTAAGTTCTTAAGTAGGGAAAGATGGGATATAAATTTCTTAAATAAATAATGTGGAGGGCTGGCTATATTTCATTGTGACTGCTTCTTAGAAGAAGGGTTAAAAATAGAAATAAAAATGGTATAGGATAAGGTAAAGGAAATGTCTATTTTCTTTGTGGTGAAGTTGCAGAGGTCTGTGTGGTTGTGTGGGTGTATGTGCATGAGTGCACTCTGTCTTTGTTTTGCAGCTTTTGTGTCAGACTCCTGAATTTTGCTACCTCTCTGGCTTCTTGAAAACAATGTCCCAGCGGGCTTAGTCTCCTGGTCTCCTCCTTTGGGAATTTCCACTGCTAGTACTTGCTGGAAACGGTTTTGCTATTTTTGTTGTTACCAAAATTACTTATTTCTGTCTCTCTTTTCTTAATTTTTAAAAACAACTTGCCCAATTTTTCAAGTGGTCAGTCTGAATCCATACTGAAAAGTCTCCAAGGAATAGATTATGCTTTCCATGAAGTATGTATGGTCTGTCTACAGTGTAGAGATACATTCTGTGCCAGTCTACATGTAATACGGTCTCTTTCTATCACTTTCCAAAACATGTGTCCAACTGACTTCTCAGCAGGTATCTTTCTTTGAAACCATATGCTCAGACAGATGACCTGGAGCTACACACAATAGAACAATTAAACATTACCAAGCACACAAGAACACCCCCATTCATCGCTCACAAACAATCAGCCTTCCAGTCTTCATTTCCTTCAAAACCTATTCATTTGCATTTCTTACAGTCCATCCATATAACTCTTCTACAGAGTCGCATTTCAAATAAGATTTTTTCTTCATGAAAAGTCCATCTATACCAGGGGTCCTCAAACTAAAGCCCGTGGGCCGGATGCGGCCCTCCAAGGTCATTTATCTGGTATGCCATCCCCGACCTCGGTATTAGACTTAGGCTCTCCCTAAGTCTGAAATGATTTGAAGGCACACAACAACAACAACATTAATAACAACAATCCTAATTAACTTGACTATCTCATCAGCAAGAAGCAGGCCCACACTTCCCATTGAAATCCTGGTAGGTTTATGTGGGTTAAAATTGTTCTTATTTTTAAATATTGTACCCTGTTTCCCCTAAAATAAGACATCCTCGGAAAATAAGACCTAGTAGAGGTTTTGCTGAATTGCTAATTATAAGGCCTCCCCCGAATGTAAGACCTAGCAAAGGTTTTGTTTGGAAGCATGACCACCGAACAGAACACCAGAGCATGCAGGATCGGTAAATGTATGTACCAGAGTGTTGTACATGGAAATAATGATAGTAACAAGAAATTCTTGATAGGATTCACAGTTTGTCTGTTTATGCTGGTTTGTGATGACAACTACTGTACAGTATATAATAAATTTTCTTTTTTTTGTTCAACAATAAATGTGAATTCTTCTTCATGGAAAAATAAGACATCCCCTGAAAATAAGACCTAGAGCATCTTTGGGAGCAAAAAATAATATAAGACACTGTCTTATTTTCGGGAAAACACTGTATTTGTGCTTTCGTGTTGCGGGTTGTAGATGGTAAACAGAAGCTCTTACGTGTGCCCGTGAGCCCAGAGTCACCCTGCAGAACAATGACGCACCATTCAGATTTGCAGAACAAATAATACAGGAGCTTTACTAATTCCAAGAGATCCAAAGAACAATGGTATTCACAATGGTCCCTCTGATTGCTTACAGAAATCCAGCAGTCATAAACAGCCCTTTTTCAGTCCATTAATCTGCTTCAGTGAAGAAACCAGTCATGGTTCTTCATCCTCTTTTCCCAGCAGCAAACAAGGCCTCAGAAATAGCAAGGATTCTCTGAGTACAGAGCCATCTTCCCCAGGCAGTACTCAGTCAGCACATAGACTCACACTGAACAAAAACCTGTTCAAACCGGTTCTCCAGCAGCAGAACAGACACAGTTTCAAATCAAATTCCCATGTCTTTGCAGGCTCAGCCAACCAGCGTCATGCACTTCATTTTCCAGTTAGCACACAAATATAGCCCAGTGCCTTTGCAAACCATAACATTTTGTTGGCTTTTTTTTTTTTTTGCACTACAAATAAGACATATGCAGTGTGCAGGCCTGTAGCGAGGGGGCGGTTTTAGGGGTTCAACCCCCCCCCCCCCCGAAATTTTTCAGGTTATAAAAAAAACCTGGTTTACTCATGAATTTTAACTGGTTAACCAAATCCCCATGCTAAGTCTATGAGACGCAAAACTTTAAGAGTCCCTCCAGGCACTATCTCAAGCAGATATTGACAGGTTTGTAGCCGGGAGAGGTGTGTGCTAGGGGTTCAAACCCCCCCCCCCCCCCGAAATTTTCAAAACCCCTCCCGAAATTTTTTTCTGGCTACGGCCCTGGCAGTGTGCATAGGAATTTCTTCTTATTTGTTTTCAAACTATAGTCCGGCCCCCCAACACTCTGAGGGATTGTGGACTGGCCCTCTGCTTAAAAAGTTTGAGGACCCCTGATCTATACTATTTTGTGGAATACTCCTAACTCTTCGTAGTTCCACTTACAGTATGTCGTTCAGCAAAACTACCTAACCTTCTGTGAAAATGTTGGGAGGTAGGAACCAGGAAATATACATCTAGCAACCACTTTCATGCACTCAACTTTGGATCAAAAAAGTTGAATTCATTGGAAGGATGACTTGATTGGCTAGAATAAGACACATTCAGATGGCCATCCATATGGCTGTGAATTCATCCTCACCGTTTCTTTTTAATCTGCTTCCAAAAGAGCACAAGGAGAGAGAAATGCACCCAAAATAGGACAATCTTAGATTGGCTTAGAAGACCATACGAATATTGGTGAGTCATTCTAAAGGCTTTAGCCAAAGACTTTGCTGCTACATGGATTAACTTCATTATAATGCAGTTTCATATTTTTGTAGGTCACAATGGAACATACACATATGTTATTAATGCTATAATTTGAAGAAAACATGTCTCCTAATTTGGAGAAAAATAGAATGGTAGGCTTACTTAAAATCTTAGTGTACATTAGTATTCCAGTCTAAGTACGAAAGTGGCCAACTCATCCCTCAGGCATATTTTTTGTGTCTGAGAGAATTCATAAATGGTCAAAATTGGGCAAGTGCCTGCACTCCTGCTAGATCTAATTGTAATTTCCTTTAAGCTAAGTCATAATGAATGGGAGATAGCAATTGGCTGAAACCAAGTTAGTCAGATATCCAAAAATATGGTTGAATTAGCACTGAATAATTGGCTGTACTATTAGCTTTCTGAGTCCAAAACTGGAAGATCAGCTGTTGCATTAATGTTCTAAATGCAGCAGCCAAAAAAGGGGAGGGGGGGGGGTAAATAGGAAGAGTATCCTTTCTAAAAGGTATGTGATACTTCATATGTCACTCTGCATACTGTTTGTCATAATGCAAGTTACCATTTGATTTTTGCGTGTGTGTGTCAGGAGCCTAACTGATAGACAAATGGTTTAAAATTGCTTTAACTTTCTAAATTTGTTTTATCCTGTTTAAGTTGTTTGATATGTTTCAATTCTGTTAAAACATGTTATTGTTTTAAATATTCAATATTTCCAATTGTTTATTTTGTTTCACTTCATGCTGCCTCAAGATCCCATAATATAGGTTAGGATAAAACATATCTATATATATAAAAGAGTAATGGTGTCCATTCCTCCCACTAAACAACAAAAGTACAAGTCCCAGGACCTAGAAATTTGGCAACACAATCCACCATCCTTGCCCCTAGGTTCCGACAACAAAAAGAAAAGAAAAATGAAGTCCTAATTAGAGGGAGAGGAATAATTGTTTTTATCCAATTGCTGCCAGTTAGAAGGCTAAGCTCTGCCCACTTGGTCTCCTAGCAACCCACTCAGCCCAGTGTTAATAAAAGAATAAAAAAATAAAAAATACAAATAATACAATAAAAATAATAAACACTAAAATAATTAAAAACACTAAAAAATTAATACAATAAAATACTATAATAACAAAATAACTAAAAATAATAAAATATAATAAATAAAAAAGATAAGTTACAATAAAATTAATTAAAAATACAAATAATGTCAAATAAAAATTCCACAGTAATTTTTAACCAATACCACCACCACTTTGCCACATCAACGCGTGGCCGGGCACAGCTAGTTACCTATATATAAATAACAATAGACTTTATGGCTTCTTGTCTAAAACAGAATTTTAAGGTAATGTTGGATGTTCTTGTTTAGGAAAAATACTCACCAAACACAAAGCACACATATACAGGATGACAGGAATAATTATAGCTCCAAGCAAGCTGAAAATAATGACACTGTAAATCTTAATCAGAAATTGTGTTCCAAAAATCTCAATGAGTTTTGCAATCTCAACATTACTCTGATAGATTAGAACAGGGATGAAGATCATGCAGCCTTCTCAATGTGGCATATCCTCCAAGATTTCATAGATGAAAACCATAACGCAAATGAGCATCAATCGATTTACTGCTGTATTAACTTGTTTTATTGTCTTACTGTGCTTTTATTATTATTATTTTTTGTATATTGTTCAATGTATTTATGCTGTTGTTTTTGTAAATTGTGCTAGTTGGGCCTTGCCCCATGTGAGCCACCCCGAATCCCCATGGGGAGATGGTGGTGGGGTATAAATAAATTATTATTATTATTATTATTATTATTATTATTATTATTATTATTATTATTATTATCAAACATCATACTGTTTTCAAGATTGCAGCACAAAAGGTCAGTTTGCTTTTGCTCAAATATACAAGAAGACACAAGCTCTTCCATTGCTCAGTACTATGGCATCCTGGGAGTTGTAGTTTTACAAAGCCTTTGCCTTCCTCAGTTAATGAGTGCTGGTGCGTCACCAAACTACAACTCCAGGATTACACAGCACTGAACCATAACAATTAAATTTTTTGTCAAACTTCACAAATTCTACATGAATTCTAAAGTGCACTCACTGTTTGCAGCCAGGAAAAAGAAGAAAAGCAGCAGGAGAAACTGTGATATGTTTAAACCAGCTGCAAAAGTGCAATGGCAGAAGATTAATTGGGACTACCCTTGCCAAACTGGAACCAGTTTGATATTGCTGTAACAGCACCAGACATTCCTTACCATTTAGGGCTGCTAGATATTGTAGTTCCACAATATATGGAGGGCTGCAAAATTCCCACCCTTAGGCTAAGACATGAAGTGAAAACTAGACACAAACTTTCAGGAGTTGAAGCACAACCAAAACCGAACTCATTTTGATTCACACAATATCTCTTTCTGGCCTCCTGGGAGTTGTGCTTGAAGGTAACATATCTCCACTACTCACTCTAGGAATCTATTCACCTTTGCATTCTTCTGTTGTCATCCATAGGGTTTATTGTACTGTGGCTGTATGATGTATAGCATACCAGAAGCTGGGAATGTTTCTTATTTTGATTTACAGGTCCCAGATCCCCACAGTAGCAATTCAGATTTGGGGATTCTGAAAAATATAGTCTAATAAAGTAACTTACACCATGAAGACATTCTGCATCAGTCTCTCTTATCTTTTTTTTCTTGCCATTCCCTTCCTCTATATATATACAGTAGAGTCTCACTTATCCAACAGAAATGGGCCGGCAGAACGTTGGATAAGCAAATATGTTGGATAATAAGGAGGGATTAGGGAAAAGCATATGAAACATCAAATTAGGTTATGATTTTACAAATTAAGCATCAAAACATCATTTGTCGAAGGCTTTCATGGCCGGGATCACAGGGTTGTTGTATGTCTTTCGGGCTGTGTGGCCATGTTCCAGAAGTATTCTTTCCTGACGTTTCGCCCACATCTATGGCAGGCATCCTCAGAGGTTGTGAGGTATGGATACCTCACAACCTCTGAGGATGCCTGCCATAGATGTGGGCGAAACGTCAGGAGAGAATACTTCTGGAACATGGCCACATACAACATACAACAAAACATCATGTTATACAACAAATTTGACAGAAAAAGTAGTTCAATACGCAGTAATGCTGTGTAGTAATTACTATATTTACGAATTTAGCACCAAAATATCATGATGTATTGTAAACATTGACTACAAAAATGCATTGGATAATCCAGAACATTGGATAAGTGAGACTCTAGTGTGTGTGTGTGTCCCCTTCAAGTCTGTCCACACAGTTTATCCAGATCATTACTTATTCTACAGATCTTTTAAATAAATACAACTTAAAAAAATTATTATGATTTCATAAGACTTTACCTGTGGCTGGATCTGCAAGATTAATATAAACATACTGTGGTTGAGGAGGGGGGTGTGGGTGGTAGGGAGGGAAAAAATATTGGAAAAAAGGGAAGTAGTATTGTTATGAATTATGAATTATGAATGTAAAACCCAATAAAAATGTTTTAAAAAAATGATTTCATAACCTGTTGACATTTCAAGCTCAAGTTCACTTTATTATGGTCAATGACCAGCTCGTAAGAAGAGGGACCCAGTCCCGCACAAACACATCAAGTCTGTTGACATTTCAGAGCAATAGCTTGTTTTTTATGCCATAGCAAAAGGGCTATTGAATGCTTGCCCATGAAGACTTTGATGACTGCTTTGCAATAGTTGTACTGTTTGGCCAAATTCTGGGCATAATGGGAAATCTTAAATGGGAAAACTACATAATTTGCATACATGAGAGACCATATCATCTGAATCCATATTGTAATATATTTTCATATCTTCTTTACTTCCCATCAATGGCTGAGAATGAAGGAAGTTATGATGCAAGAAGGATTTTTCTGTTGTATAACATGAAGTTTTGGTGCTTACTTTGTAAAATCATAACCTAATTTGATGTTTAATAGGCTTTTCCTTAATGCTTCCTTATTATCCAAGATATTCGCTTATCCAAGCTTCTGCCGGCCCGTTTAGCTTGGATAAGTGAGACTCTACTGCAGGGGTCCCCAAACTTTTTAAGCAGAGGGCCGGTCCACAATCTTTCAGAGTATTGAGGGGCCAAATTATCATTTGAAAAAAAAATACAAACAAATTCCTATGCGTACTGCACATGTCTTATTTGTGGTGCAACAAAAACAACAACGAAAGAACAATACAATATTTAAAAATGAAAACAATTTTAACCAACATAAACCTATTAGGATTTCAATGGAAAGTGTGGGCCTGCTACTGGCCAATGAGATAGTCAAGTTAATTAGGATTGTTGTTGTTGTTGTGTGCCTTCAAGTCATGTCAGACTTTGGCTGAGCCTAAGTCTAAAATTATTTATTTATTTACTGCATTTATTTACTACATTTATATCCCACCCTTCTCACCCCGAAGGGGACTCAGAGCAGCTGTATGTACATACAATATATTATATTATTAGCATAACACAATATTAGCATTATATATTACTATATTGAACTATACCACTATACTATTATATAATATGTAATATATAACATATAATTAATATTATTATATGGTATTACTATTAGTATTATATTGTATAACATAAGATTATTATCAATATTATATGTATATACAATATATTATATTATTAAAACTGATATAAAAAATATTATATTATAAAACTGAGGGTGGGGGCCAGGTAAATGACCTTGGAGGGCCGCATCCGGCCCCCGGGCCTTAGTTTGGGGACCCCTGCTCTACTGTGTGTGTGTGTGTGTGTGTGTGTGTGTGTGTGTGTGTGTGTATATATATATATATATATATATATATATATATATATATATATCACATTTCAAACACACTATGAGTTCCATAACTAAAGATCCATTTGATCCCCTGCTCACTTGAAGCATTGCATGAGTTAAAGTTTTCTGGTAGCATATTCCAAATTTTGTATCCATCTATTTCTGCAGCCTTTCATTCATCACTACACGGTCATTGGCTTGATTTCTGAAGAATACACTGCTGCAGTGGGCAACCTGAATCCAGAATGTTTCTTAAAGCATCATTACCCATTTGAACAGGAGCATTTATATCCCAAGGAAAGGCCAGACTTGGGTCAAGATTTACAATTTGAGCTGTCAGTTTATCAGGTTGGAGCAGGTGGCAGGGGCAGAGAGAAATCAACCCCGGTGGAAGTAAAAAAATGAAAATAGGCGGAAGAAGAGCAATGATAAGTGATCGGTGAAACTGTAAGGCACAATTGACCAATAAAAACAGGCAAAAGTACACAAATGAAATGGAGAATCTGTTCCTTTATGAGATGACCCCATCACAAGGACTTGCCAGTCAAAGAACAAATTTCCCATTACATTTTCTGACATCCTAAACTGTCTATCACACACAACAAATCCTCCTCCTCTGCCTCCTCCTCCTCCTCATCTCTTAGAATAAAACCGCATATTGTTTAGTATTTAAAGTCAAAATGCTTGTGGGTAACATGGATATTATCTTTATGAGGAGTAAAAAAATAAAATAGCAATAATTTAAGAAATGTTGGACTTGCTTCAAAATAAGATGGCAATATTCACTGTGTAATCAATCACAAAGGATTCCTAATCTGTTCAATATAAGATCTACACTTTTGATCAACATTTGTTGAATAAAACTTCTCTTTAGACTTGGTTATTATTTAAAATGCACACTTCTCTTAATTTTGCTTCCTTGCCTTGTTCCTGAATCAAGTTTGATCTTCGCTTCGTCTTGTTCCTGCTTTGATATCCACAATCTCCTAGTGACTGGGGACCTTGTTATTCAGCCTTGTTTCCTTGTTGTTCCCCGCTCAAACTTTCCAACAGTTTGAGTGTGTTTCGGTTTTTGGAATTTGGACAATAATATTGGACATTTTCCTTCATCTTTTTGGACTTATTTATACCTTTTCACAAAGGACTATTTCCCATTCATCCTTTTCACTTATGCATTCCTGAATTTATATTTGCTTTAATAAAGATATTATATGATTATTGGTCTCTGTCTAGTTTCCAGTGTTCACGCTGCCTTGGGGTGCAACACTCCTGTTGATCTCAAAGCAGCATGGGAAGCCTCCCGTGTTGCCATCATTGCTGCTTATGCCAGTTCCTCTTCAGTTTTGGGACAGAGCCCTGCTTGAATAGTTCTACGTCATGGGATGGGAGGCAGAAGGCCCCATTGCAAAACTTCAGAGGGACCGGCGTATGCCACCAAAAAGAGCCTGGTCTGATGAAGTTGTTAGTCTGACAACAACTTCAGAGTGCCATGTTGTAACTTGCTTTGTTGCTATGCGCAGAGCTATATTCAGAATAATGAACTGGGGGTTGGGAAAGCAGTTTTGGAATTATACAATCCTTGAACAATGAGGAGAATTCATAATGAGCCATTTCTAATAAATGTTCCAGAAGAACATGTTATGTTTGTTTCTGCCTCTCTGCAGGCAACGATGCTCATTCCATATTCAAAACCCAATGAATCATTTAAAATGGCGCACTTAAGCTTAACAGAGCTGCTCCAAAGAAGCCGTCATCCTCAAAAGGCTTACATGGCATACACATTTTGTGTTGTTGTTAAATTCCTAAAAGGACGATTTCTGTGACATGTCAAGAAAGGTCACAGTCCTATAACGTGATCTGGAAATAAAAAGTAAACAGAATGGGACTTACTTTTACCTACTCTTGTTAATTATATAATCAATCCAAAAAGGTCCCTATATATTGGATCAACTTTATATTAGCAACTGTCTGTTCCTATTATAGGGTCAGAGCAAATGGTTTTCCTTGCAGAGAATTAAAAGATATTTCTTGGCTTTTTTCTGAAGCATATGCTAAGTGTTTTTGTCTTATTGATTCTACCAAATGATAGAAATGAAATTCTCCTTCCTTCCACAGCTTCTCAGCAGTTCTGTCCTAATCGCTGCCCTGCTATGCACAGGAAAGAAAGATCAATTGGAAGCATGCAACAGGGAAACAAAGTCATGTCTTTCTCCATGAGTAACTTGTTTTTTTTTCCCTGCTGAACACTGGGTGGCACTCGGTGAGCAGCATGGAAATGGACTTTGTGTGTGTATGAGAACTTAATTATACACTTATGTTTATGCATGAATGCCTTGGCTTCTCCTGATTTGGGAACTTCTCCCACTCATTTCCAATATGCACAAACCAAACACTTTGCACTGAAGGAAGATAGATCTAGGTATAAAATAATATCCAATTCCTAATCAGAAAAGTGTAACATTTAAAGACAAAATTTATTTGTATATTTTATTGAATTTCCATGCTTAACATTTTCTTATCAATATGTAATAATACAACCAGTGTCTAAGATTGCCAGTAAAAAATCAGTTGTCATTATGTTCATATTGAGGGCAATGGGTCAACAGAAGGAATCTTTTCACACCTGAAATCTAAAGCAGGTAAACATGTTTAGCTGTTGCATTTTGTGAGCAAGGGGTGCAATAGTGGAGACATATATGGTTAGGACATCCAGAAATTTATTGAACCAGTTGTGGTAGTCTTTGAGAACTTCAGATTTGTGCAGCAAATGTAATAAGGAGTCCACTTACCGCATACTTTTTCTGAGATATTATACAAAATGACAAAATCAAGTTGCTGTTTGTGTTTTTAAATCATATTTTCTTTTTTTCTTTTTTTATAATTTTTTTAATGCTTTACAACATAAAATTAAAATAGGAGGAAACACAATAGCAAAAAAAGAAGAAAAAGGGAAATTTAAAAAAGAAAAAAAGAAAAAGAAAATAACAATAAAGAGAAAAAAGAAGAAAAACACATAAAATTGACTTGCATCTTATACACGGCGTCTTGCATAAAAGAAGTTTTACCAAATTTTTACATACCCTGACGCTATGCAGACTTTGTCTTCTGTCTCGGTTTAGATAATTACTTTGAATTCTTCTTCTTTTAAAGAACTTTTGACCATTTCCCAGTCTGTCTGTTTTTTTTGGTTTTCCTTGGTTGTTTTTTAATAAATATGTTAACTGATCCATATTCATTATTTCCCAGATCTTATTTGTCCAACACCTTATTTCCAGAGTTTCTTTCTCTCTCCAATATTTGGCAAAAGTCATTCTTGCTGTGATTGTAAGATAATAGAATAAGATTTCCTTGTTTCTGTATTTTTCTATGTTTAGCATCCCTAAAAGGAAGTATTTTGGGTCCAGATCTATTCTAATCTGCAACATCTTTTGAATTTTATAATGAATTTCTTTCCAATAGGCCTTGGCTTTTTTCCAGGTCCACCAGCAATGGAAAAAGGCCCCTACCTGTTCTCCACACTTCCAACATTTGTTGGATGTCTTTTTATGAAATTTTGAAAATTTTTGTGGGGTCCAATACCATCTATAGAATATTTTTATCCAATTTTCTTTCATGTCCGTCGCATAAGTAAATTTTAGTCTGGTATTCCAACCTTTTTCCCATTCCTCCAATTGTATCGGTTTCCCAAAATTTTTCGCCCATTTTATCATACACTCCTTAATTGGTTCGGTTTCCGTTTCCCACTCTAGTAATTTCTCATAAATTTTGGAGATCGTTTTCTTTTCCCATTTCAAAATCTTGTCCCAAAAACTTTGCTTCTCCTCAAATACTAATTTCTTATCTTTATTATAATAATCTTTTAACTGCATATATTGAAACCATCCTATATTCTTAAATCGTATATATATTCTTTAAATCATATTTTCAAGCCATGGCTAGCTGAATCTGTAAACCAGAATCCATGGACATAGAGGGCCAACTGCTTGGCTTAGCCAAGCTTTTAAAATAACCTTTTGCACTGTCATTTAATCACCAAATGTCTATTTAAATAAGCAGACAAATAAACAGCAGACTTATACATGTCAGTGAAAGGAGACTTTCAAGGGTGCTCTACACTGTAGAAATAAGATCTAGTTTCACAAGATCTTTAGGCATCTCTGCCAAATAGGGCCAGTGCCTTACCAAACTACAAATCCCAGGATTCCATAGCCTCGAGTCATGGAAATTAAGGTGGTAAATTGCATCAATTCTACAGTGTTGATGCACTTCTAGTCTCCCATGGGAGACACCACTATAGTCTAGAAAGATTCATCCAAAAGGTCTTTTCCTTTGTCCTTCCATACTCATCTTAAAACAGTTCTGGAAGAGAGATGTTTGTTCGATATAACCTTGAATATCCTACCCAATTATCCAGGTTCAGCTGCAGTCGCTCTCTGAGAAATAGTAATCAATCCCACTTAGTTTTTTGTCAATGAAGATCGAACAGTAACAAGAGATTATCTTGGATGAATCCTGTATCTGGATATGCTGCGCCCACCCAGTTTAATTTGAGTTATGCCTCTGAATAATTTTTCCATTGCTTTCTATTACTTTGCCAACTAGAAGAAGAAACAACTGATAAACATTAGGAGATCTACCCTATTCCATTTGCTTCTTATGTACACGGATCTAAGATTACCTAAGGAATTAGCATTCAGGGTTCCTTGCAATTATTTTTTCACTGTTTCTGTCCACAGCTATGCTTGTTGACAACTATAGCACAAAGCTCCTTAATGTTATGACCCTTTCATAATAAAACCTAATTCTATAATGGGCATGCTTTTTCTTTTTTTAATACAACAGAGCATAATCAATCCCATTAAATTTTAAAACCCATTCTGCCTATTTAAAAAGGACAAACACAGAGCTGGTAGACCGAGCAAGCCAGCAAATGCTTACGTGAAAATGTTGCAAAGTGTACTGTTGCATTTGGCTTCATCCAGACTAATCGTCTTTCTTGACCTTTGCGAAAACAGTCCTTTCTCATTTCACAGCCTCATTTCCCTCTATTCTCTGTGCCACACTCTCCTGTCCTCCTATCTTTATTTTATTTAGTCATCTGGAATTGGTATGATGAGGCTACGGCCGTTTAGTTGATAGTTTTGTTGTGTGCTGCCAAGAGCAAATCCTATTTCTCATTCCATTTCCATTTCAGACTCATTTTCATCTCAATAGTGTATTCCTCAGGAGCTCTCGGATACTTCTCTTCTTTTCTTTCGTAAAACAATGGAAGTATTTACCCTGCTTTTCCTTTCTTTGACACTCAATGGCACGTGGGGGAGGAAGGAGAGGAGGGCTGCCTTTTAGAAATCTTCTCACTCATTTGCTGTTCCCAAATATCCCATAAATGCTACAAATGAGTGTCATTTGTGAGTTAAGTAAGAAACTGTAGCTGTGATAGATTGGTGCGGATGCAGTTGCTATAAAGATTCTGTATTGGCACTAATTACAAGGAGGCAGCTAGGCTTGAATACAATAGCAAGGTATGAATTAACAAGCACAGTGGAAAATTGGTAATCAAGGGAAGTGCTAAATAGCAAAAGACTTTTTGGTACTAAGTTGTTTTCTGAGGGTGAATGACACCTCAGAGAATGTTGTTCTGCTTTTGGCTCTTTCCTCTAGTAGCACATCAATGCAGGATCTAGTTTTTTGTTTTTTTACCACACTGACAATCCTTACCATTCCATAGTTCAACTGTAACACATAGGATAGGGAGGATAAGATCTCATATGACTGCCATGTCGGGCTGAACAATTGGCAAGGTGATTTGGAGAGTTTTTGTCCAAAGCAGAACTTTTTCAAATCTCTGGATACTGATTCAATGGAATAACAGAATTATAGAAATATATAATACAGTAGAGTCTCACTTATCCAACATTCGCTTATCCAACGTTCTGGATTATCCAACACATTTTTGTAGTCAATGTTTTCAATACATCATGATATTTTGGTGCTGAATTCATAAATAACATAATTACTACATAGCATTACTCCGTATTGAACTACTTTTTCTGTCAAATTTGTTGTATAACATGATGTTTTGGTGCTTAATTTGTGAAATCATAACCTTATTTGATGTTTAATAGGCTTCTCCTTAATCTCTCCTTGTTATCCAACATATTTGCTTATCCAATGTTTTGCCAGCCCGTTTATGTTGGATAAGTGAGACTCTACTGTACTAATTCTTAATATTATCATCATGGTCAGCCAAAAAGGTTTGCTACCTGGGGAAGTGTCAAATAGCACTACCCTGCCCTAAGGGCAGTTCTATGTTGACCATTTATCCCAGATGAATGCCAGATTGTTGTGGCTGTTCCTCCTTTTTTCCCATTGTGTTGACCAATGTTGCACCCCAAGGCAGCGTGAACACTGGAAACTAGACAGAGACCAATAATCATATAATATCTTTATTAAAGCAAATATAAATTCAGGAATGCATAAGCAGAAAATAGTCCTTTGTGAAAAGGTATGAATAAGTCGAAAAAGATGAAGGAAAATGTCCAAAATTATTGTCCAAATTCCAAAAACCGAAAAACGCTCAAACTGTTTGGAAGTTTGAGCGGGGAACAACAAGGAAGCAAGGCTGAATAACAAGGTCCCCAGTCACTAGGAGATCGTGGATATCAAAGCAGGAACAAGACGAAGTGAAGATCAAACTTGATTCAGGAACAAGGCAAGGAAGTGAATTTACTCCGGTTTAAATCGGGAGTCACGGCTCGGCTTGGCCGCCAGAAACAGGAGGCTTGGCTTGGTGAAAACAGGGAACTGGAGTCGGTGAAGTGTTCTCAGGAAAACGCTACGTTGACACCGCAAATTGTCTGCAGTGCAAGGCACTTTTATGGAACGAAGATCAGATCCCAACGAAGGGAGACCAAACTCCCCAATGGTTCCCAAGGGAATCTTCTTATCCACAATCCCCTCGAGATGCCAAGCGGTTACTCCTTCTAAGCCCTTGTTTTTCTGATCTCTGGTGATGCAAAAACTCCTTTCGGTTGAAGGGCACATTCTCTGGGGAACTCTGGACATCTGGTTCAGCCACGGGAGTAACATCTCCAATATCTCTCCCAATTAAGGAAGCATCTGAACTATCAACAGCCGGCAGCTGTAACTGAAAGGAGCTCGGAGATTTGGGCAAAAGGTCAGAATAAGCTTCATCCTGGTCAAAGTTCATTTCTGGATCAGGTTCAGAAGCCAAAGGTGGCTGCGGTATGACAACCAGTGGGCATAACACAGATTGTGCCTGCCATTTGTTGCCTGGAGTGACATCAGGCCAGGGTGGCAAGGGAGAAGGGAGAACCTCTTTCCCACTGTACATGTGACTGCTAATTAAAAATAAAATGCCACAAATCAAGTACAACAATGTTATCACACCTGTAATGTAACCCACATTCTGACCTTTGTAGAACATGAGGAAAGGCATCATCAACAGTGGCTACTTTATATTTATTTCCCCTTATTTCTAAATTGCTTTTTACAGAAACATTAAATGCATGTGGGTTTTTATGGTAATAGATTTCATCCTTTGCTCAGAAAATGAAATCTCATCACATTAGGATTATCCTACCAAAGACAGCATTATGCTTCATGATAATATGACCAATTTACTGCAGTTTTTTATTCTTACATTGCAGTGCTGCCAGTTTTTTTCTTTTTAAAAAAGACTTTTCAAACCATCACAAAAAGCAGACCAACTCCTTCAGTTCTATGTTTTCTTCCATTTAACCAGCAATTAATATGTCAGTGGCCTGCCTTGTTTGCATTCTGTGCTTTCATTTTTTTCTCAAAAACTTGGAAATCACAGGCTTTGTCCATAACATCCATCAATACTGAGCTAGGAAACAATACTGCATTTCAAATGTAGCTCATTTTCATTGTGATGCATCTGTGTATGCTCCCTGGTTTTACATTCATTTTCTTAAAATCTCTCAAATAAGCAATCAGGAGCAATTGGCTTTACTATCTGCATCTTGTTTGGGAAAGTCTGCTTGACCATAGCTGGGCACACTCAAAGTAATTCACAGAGAGGTCATTATTCATCCACCATTGAGCAAAAGGTTCTACCTGTAGCAATTTCTCATGAATAGCATTTAATAGCAAGAATAATTTCACTTCTATTTAGTATTACAAGCTATTGAATTTATTACTTGACTGGTCTTGTAAATAACTGTCCACCAGCCCATTAAATGGGAAATACTAAAAGACAAATATTCTGCACATCGCAATACATTTCATTAATTTATTTCACTAATCAGTGCATTCTGTCATTTGTGGAATGTCTGATATGTTGAGCTTGCAAACGGTCAAACAAATTACCAGATTTTTGCATCAAGGCAAATGATTTCACATGGTAACATTGTGTTGTGATGGATTCTTTGAGTAATGATACTACTAGGTGCACTAGAAGAGGAAGAAAGACTACTCATGAGCAAGACTCTGATGAGGAACAACAAAGGAAGCTGATCCGGGAAATACTTATGGAGCCTACTGATGATGACTCATTTGAGGGCTTTGAGGGGGATGATGGGGTTGAGAATCAGGAGGATGGGATGACAAGTTCAGAGGATGAGGTAATGGACTGGACTTAGGTGCGGGAGATCCAGGACATCTTTAGAGAACCCACAAGTAGCGACACGTTTGAGGGTTGGCACAGTGGGGATCCAGCTGTGTCTTGGGGAATTATGGGTTTGGATAAAAGACGGACTGGGTGGAGGGATCGGCAAGGGGCTTCAGCTAAAAGGAGGTCTGGTGGGTCGTTGTCTGATTCTAGCTCTGAGGAGGAATTGAGGCAACAGGCTGCAGTTGCTAGCGGCGTGTTGGCTGATTCTAGTTCTGAGGATGAGTTGTGAATAAGAGTGGGTTTGGGAAATGGATCACCTTTGCAGTTGGCAAAGTGTTGTTGGGTGTTCGTGTGTCCGTGTGAGCTGTTTGGGAAGACGTACTTTGGGAAGTCTTCTGTGAATGTAAATTTAATCTGGATTATCCATGGCTGTAGGGGTTGGAACTGTGAGGGTTTTCTCTGGACTGCTTTGTGTTGATCTTATGCATTAGTTGCCGTACTCCATTCTACGCTTTGGCTCTGTGTATGACCTGGACTGGATTTCGTATTGCTGACTTCTCCTTCTCTGACCTGGACTGGATTTCGTATTGCTGACCTCTCCTTCTCTTGGACTCAATGACGTCGACATTGTGTTTGGGTGACTTTGACAGATGTCTTCAGGCCCCTGCTGGTCGTCAATTCCTGCCTGCTGACGTCCTGCTGGGAATTGAAATACCTTCTTTGTTGTTTTACAAAGTTTGATTTTAAACTGGATTATACTCCGGTTTAATCTGGGTTATTTCCCAAAAAAACCCACTCCATTTTTGTTTCCTTAGGAATAAAAAGAAATACACACCTTCTGTTGCTCTCCTTTCCCTCCCTTTTGACTCAAACGTTCTTGCAATAATAGTAATCATAATAATAAATCATGCAAGTTTGCAAGAGTCAATCTTTTTCTTCCCCTTCCACCATGCAATCTTTGTCTTCTTCCTGGCTTGCAAGAGGTTCTGTCACTCACTCTCCTTTCACTTTTAAAAACATTCCGTCCTTGTCCCTCTCTCTCTTAAAAAATAAGATAACTCCAGCCTGGGAGGAGAAGCGGAGAAGGGAGATTTTGGAAAAGAAAACATACTGTGGCCTCCAGGCTCCACTGCTGGCTTGACCTTGACCCGATAAGCTGTGGGAGGCTTTTTCAGCCCCCCAAAAGAGATTTAAAAACTTGGCTTATCTTCGAGTATATACGGTAATCTTGGACAAAGTGTACAAAATACCAGCTTTTAATTTAAAAAATAATTTATTGAGTGCAAGAGAATTATGTCCCTTTTCAAGAGTGGCCAAGATTCACAGCTTTCTTGAAATTAGGATAGAATAATCGTCTGGCTCTGTTTTGTATCATTTCTATTTGGACATGAAAGAAAATGGGTTTCAAATACTTTTTGCCTATAGTTTTTTGTATCCTTTTAGACAAGTAGTGGTCAATTTAATTCCCTGCAGCTATATCTTATTTGAAGAAGATCATTTTATATCTGCTCGCCAAGAGTTGTTGCAGGTGGTGGTGGTGGGAAACCCCAGAGCATTGAACATTATCCTCTTGAAATGTGGCTTGTGGTAAAGATTGTCTCAGAGCATTCCATTTCTTTAAGTTACTCATTCCTCCCTTAATTCCTCATTTAGGATCACCATTCTAATCTGTATTCAAGACAATGTGTTGCAGCCTAGCACCCGTCCTTCTGCACACACAATTTAATGAACTGCCAGGATTTGCTTCGTTACCTCAAAGACTGAACTAGAAATACAAGGAAGAAGGTAATTATCATGTTCTCCAGTCACACTGTTTCTCAGTTACTTTTACCTTTTTTCTGTAAGGGGGGAGGGGAATTAATTTGGTGCATGAAATGGGTATTTTAGAGCCAGAGGGAATAGGGTGCTCTTATTAAGGAGGGGGAAACCATCTTCCAGCTGCTTTAGTTGAAAGTATTTTTACTATTGGAAACTGATGTTATGGTGGTAAATAAATAAGAGCAAACAACAAGTGATGTTAGCAAGACTTTATAACGAACAGGAGGACATTGTTATCAGTTCCAAACTCATAGCAGCTTATAACTAAATTTTTAAAATAATTTAAAATTTACAAAATACAATAGTTAAAAGTGACTAAACTATCAAAAAATTAAAACCAGTTAAAACATAAAATATTATTATTGTGATAACTGTTTATCAAATATTTCTTTGAATTAGAAAGGAGAGTATGGGTGGTAGCCCAAACTGGTATGGAAGGGATTTTTACAACTTGGGACCAGTCATTTAGAGGTCTCTGGGGACATCTACCCTGTAGAATGAATGCAGTTTGACACTCCTTTAACTGCAATGGCCCTATGATATGGTATAATGAGATTCACAGTTTGACAGGGTTTAGCCTTCTCTGTTAAAGAGTAGTGGTGCTTCACCAAACTACAGATTTCAGGATTCCATCACATTGCACCATGGCAATTAAAGTGATGTCAAATGGCATTAAATTCTACAGTGTAGATGCGTTGTTTCTTTTGGATCCTTTCCAGAAGAATCTGTGGGAAAGAGAAATTCCCCAGCTGAGGATTTTAAGATTCTAGAAGGTTTATAGAGAAAAATAAATAAAGCTCATGTAGGGCTTTAAAGATTATAAGCAGTACTTTAAACTGAGGGTGAAAGTGAACCAGCAGCCAGCGAATCTATTTCAATAAGGGAGTTATATGTTCCACACTTTATATTTCTAGGTGCGAAGATCACTGCAGATGCAGACTGCAGCCAGGAAATCAGAAGACGTCTACTTCTTGGGAGGAGAGCAATGGCCAACCTTGACGAAATAGTGAAGAGCAGAGACATCACACTGGCAACGAAAGTCCGCAGAGTCAAAGCAATGGTATTCCCCATAGTAACCTATGGATGTGAGAGCTGGACCGTAAAGAAGGCTGAGCGAAGGAAGATAGACGCATTTGAACTGTGGTGTTGGAGGAAAATCCTGAGAGTGCCTTGGACCTTGGCAAGAAGATCCAACCAGTCCATCCTCCAGGAAATAATGCCCAGTGGCTGCTCACTGGAGGGAAGGATATTAGAGGCAAAGCTGAAGTATTTTGGCCACATCATGAGGAGACAGGAAAGCTTGGAAAAGATCACGATGCTGGGGAAAATGGAAGGAAAAAGGAAGAAAGGCCGACCAAGGGCGAGATGGATGGACTGTATCCTTGAAGTGACTGGCTTGACCTCGAAGGAACTGTGGGCGATGACAACCGACAGGGAGCTCTGGCATGGACTGGTCCATGAGGTCACGAAGAGTCGAAAACGACTGAACGAGTGAGACCATGACTATGTTCCATGTAACTGGCCCAGGGAGTGTCCTAGCTGCATCCTTCATATGTGATAAATGTATACATGTTTTGAGCATGAAGGTTATCTGTCATAGCTGTTCACTGACTGCAAAGTGAAGATACTGTCAGAAATACTGAAATTTAATAATGTATTTTTAATTACATAAAATTATATAAAGGCACTGAAAGGGTTAAATATGACTTAAAGTGACTCAGCTACACCAGCAGGTTGTTATAAGCAGGTGTGCCTGTAAAGTTGTGTGGACGAGTAGAGTAGCTGAAGAGTAGCTGAAGAGTAGCTGGTGGAGACGGAGAAAGAAGAATGAACGAGTGAGTTGCTGTGTTTGTAGTTTGAGTTGTCCACAATAAGAAGAAAGAAGAAAGAAGATAAAGCCTTGGATTGTGTAAGCGAAGATAAGACATTGGATTTATGACTATGTAATGAACTTTCTTTATGTTGGAAGAAACCATATTTTGTAAATACTTCAAGAATGTTATTTTTGTAACAAGAAAAAGCCTCCAGAGGAAGTGAAAGACAAATTAACCTGGCCTGTGTGTTTTTGTTCATTTGGTCATTTGCTATCCGCTGCTGAGTTACATTGCTGCTGTTAAACAACTACAATTTCTTTACGGGGCAGCTCTTTTGTTTGTAAGCCCCCTCGCCCAACAGATACTTCCTAAGTCCTCCCTACCGTCCTTTAAGAAACAATTGAAAACCTGAATGTTTGGGCTGGCCTTTGGAGAGACAGCTATTGGATGACCAGCCTCATTATAATTCTATTCTGAATGTTATTAGGTTCCTTTCATCGGGATTTTAATCTAATGATTTTATCTTATATTGCTGCTATAGTCCCCCCCCCACCTTTGAAGTTGACTGAATTGCATTGGTGATTGTTTGATATTATTACTGTTGTATAAACCTTTGTTTTAACTTCTGTTTTATCATCTTCTTGTGTTTTAAACTGTGTATATTGTTAATGTATTTGCACTGTTATTTTTGTAACATTGTGAGCCGCCCCGAGTCCCCACGGGGTGATGATGGAGGGGTATAAATAAAGAATTATTATTATTATTATTATTATTATTATTATTATTATTATTATAAGTCAATGTTCAGATTTTATGATCTCAAGTAGAAGAAATAAGCTGCCAGTGTTCTCCTCTGGTATACAAGAAGCAAACAAATTTGAGGTGTGTTCAAAAGGAATCCTACCATACTTTTTGTGCGAAAACAAATGAAGCTAGGGAGGCGTCGTTTGGTGCACTTATGGAGGCAATCCTAATGCTCATGCTTGACTTTTTTCCTGCCTGCAGAAGATGTCAGACAGCCAACGAGTAAGTGTAAATTTGTGTCATCTCCTTTTTGTTTTTGACACAATGGCAGAAAAACTTTAACAACACTACTGCATTAAATTTTGTGTAAAGCTTGGTGATTCCCATGTTGAAATGATCCGCCTTCAGGGACGAAGCAATGGCACCACACAACTAAAGGAGTGACACAACCGCTTCAAAGATGGCCTCACATCAGTGGAGAGTGAAGCGTGCTCTAGTAGGCACTCAACATCCAGAAATGAGATCATAATTGACCAAGTAAGGACCCTGGTGAGGCAGGATCATCAAATCACTATCAGAGAATTTGCAGATGAGATGAGCATCAGCATTGGATCCATTCATTCCATTTTGACTGAGGATTTGGGCTTCAGGAGAATCTCAGAGAAGTTCATGTCAAAGTTGCTAACAATAGAGCAGAATTCAAGTTGCTGTTTTAACCTTTAAAGCCCTGAATGGTTCAGGCCCAGCCTATCTGTCTGATCACATATCCCGATATGAGCCTCAGAGCCGGTCCAACAATGAGGCGAATTAAGCGGTCACTTGCGGCGCAAAATATACAGGGGTGCAGTTGAGACTGCTTTTTCTGTTGATTTCTTGTAAAACATGATGTTTTGGTGCTCAATTTGTAAAATCTTAATGTAATTTGATGTTTAATAGGCTCTTCCTTAATCCCTCCTTATTATCCAACATTTTTGCTTATCCAACGCTTTTATTTTTCAGTGATTAAAAATAAATAAATCACTTTTTTGGGGGGGTGCCAAAATTCTGTTCTCCGACACTTGAAAAATACCTAGGGCCGGCTCTGATGAGCCTACATGGGAATTCCTGAATATATCCGCATATTCCTCCAATATTTTTGCATTTGTTTTCCGTTCACCATTTTAGTTGTGCATGTTTTTGAAATGTTTTGCTCATGTTTTGAATTTTGAAACACATTATAAACCTCATAAGTGCCAAGTTTTTCAAGGCAAAATGAGCTCCATTCTGTTTAGAGCCTTGGGAGGTTTGAAAGGGATGTTTCTTTACACAATGTGATTCCAACTAATTTCTTTTCCAAACTCATTGTACCTTTATAGTACTTCAGATCAAGGACAGTAAAGAACATCCTGGCATGTCCATCACATCATTGAACATGTCACACAATCCAGAAATAAATAACTTTCTATCATTTAGAGGATGTGTTTTTGTCAGTCTGTTGTTAGCACTGTGAAGCTTAGAAGTCAGTGCTTCGTTCTGATAAGCCCAGGCTGAAAAGTTGAGAAAACCCAGCTGCAGTCATGTTAGCTTGTCAAATATCCAACTTTCATTCCAGCTGTTAAAACTAGGATGCCCAAAATTGGCTTTGGAAAGAAAATCTGTTGTTGCTGCAAGTTCACTTGACAGCTATGAAGAGGGACTACTGAAGTTTTCATGTATGATGCCTGACACAATATTTCCCCCTCTCCTGTAAAATTTATTCAATTGGAGAAAAAGGTATATTACCATTTCTTTCACACAAGATCAAAGATAAGAATGGTGGTAGTAAAAATAGGGCATCCAAAGACTTTTGTTTTTCTTGTCATTATTCTGAAGATAACTTAAACATGGTTAATGTCAAAAATTTCCTTCTATAAAGTTTTAGGTCTTATGGTACACTTGATTCTTCTGTTGCATCTCCTTCCTTCACTTTGAATTACTAGTTTATTTCTTTTCTTTCTTTTATATACACTTCAGCTTAATTATTATTCAGTTTTACAGTACATTTAAACAATAGCTGAAAGCAGAGCCTCATAAAATATTTATTAATAAATGTAAAGTATTCAAGGCCTAAAAATAATCTCCCACATGAATTTATGGAATAATAGGTTATTTTTTTTCAGTGTGAAGACCTTGATAGCCACGTATTTTTTGATGCTTTGTTTTATTTATTTATTTACTTTAAAAGAAAAGAAATATTGTAAAAGCTTTGTTTAAACTGTCAAGAATATGAAACTCAATCTGAGGGATTTTTTGGTTCAAGAATTAAAATAACTGTTCTGATAATGTTAACAACAAAAATAACATTCACTTATTTGCAACACATTTTTTTTTTTACAATTTTCCAATGTTGCTGTTCTGTTGAAATCCAATGGGTTCTACTCTTTTAGGAACTGCAGTTTTTGGAATAACAGATTCAGGAAATGATTTCCATCATGTTTTTTAATGGCACGCTATCTGCTGTTCTGTGGTGACATCTCTTTCTTTTAGGTGAAATGTTTTACATATGGCAAAACAAATGAGATTCCCATTGTTTAAGGTATATACATTTTTTTTAAATGGCTTTTTCTGCCACCGCATCACATTGTAGGCTCATGTTTAACTTATTATCCACGAGGACTCCCAAGATCTTTTTCACACATACTGCTGTCGAGCCAGGCATCCCCCATTCTATATCTTTACTTCACTTTGGCAGAAAAAAATGAAATGCATCTTTCATTTGTCCCCGTTGAACTTCATATTGTTAGTTTCGGACCATCTCTCTAGTCTGTCAAGATCATTTTGAATTCTGCTCCTGTCTTCTGGAGTGTTAGCTATCCTTCCCAGTTTGGTGTTGTCTGCAGACTTGATGATCGTGCCTTTTAACCCTTCATCTAAGTTGTTAATAAAGATATTGAACAGAACGGGGCCCAGAACAGAACCCTGCGCCACTCCACTCGTAATTTCTTTCCTTGATGAAGAAGCACCCTGCTGAGCACCCTTTAGCTTCGTTCACTTAACCAATTACAGATCCACCTAACCATAGTTTTACCTAGCCCACATTTGACTAGCTTGTTTGCCAGAAGGTCATGGGGGACCTTGTCAAAGACCTTACTGAAATCCAGGTATGCCACAACCACGGCATTCCGTGTATTGATTGTAACTCTATCAAAAAAAAAAGAGATCAGATTAGTCTGGCATGATTTGTTTTTGGTAAATCCGTGTTGATTATTAGCAATGACTGCATTTGTTTCTAAGTGTTTGCAGACCATTTCCTTAACTATCTTTTCCAGAATTTTGCCTTCCCGAGACATCCCATCCTGTCTGGAAATGATGGCTTCCATTCCTCTAAGGAGGGAGTCGCCTACTACCAAGACCTGTTTCCTTTGAGGATTGACGGGGTCTCTTTTGTGCAAGATGGTGTGTAGGTCCCCTGAAAGGTGTTCCTGTTGAAGTGAATTGTGTATGTGTAAACTTTCATGTGTCCCTGTCCACAGTGGAGTACCCTCTGTCCCTCTCACTCCGGGTTTTATCTTTGTGTTCATGCGGCCTGCCCTTGTTTTACTGTTTCTTTGATTTCTTGATGTAATGTCTATTATCATTTATTGTATTACTTTTAATTGTGCTATGATATGCTGTTTTTATATTTTATTATATTGTATTGCTCTGGGCATGGCCCCATGTTAGCCGCCCCAAGTCCCCATTGGGGAGATGGTGGCGGGGTATAAATAAAGTTTTTTTTAATTATTATTATTATTATTATTATTATTATTATTATTATTATTATTATTATTATAAAGTGCTGTCCTCCTCCTCGACATCCCCAGTGCATTTGTCAATGACAATCCATTGAGATGCGTCCAAGAGCCCATCACTCTCTCAATAAGATCCCAATTAATCACACCTTTTTTCCACAGTGTTATGACATCACAAATTTCTCCTCGAAATGTTATAACAGAAGAGGAGTGTAGTTCAGCCATCTGAACAAAGGATAACTTCACTCCTTTAGGGGTTTTTTTTGGGGGGGGGGGTTCATAGAGAGGAAAAGGGGCAACGGACATGGAAAAATGAGGCAACTATGTACACCATCCTTGAGATAACAATATTCTTCGGTGAGTTTTTCCTATACCATCTCAATCAGCTGGGACATGGGGAGAACCATTCTGCACCCCTTGGTATAATATGACCTAGTACAAACAGAGGCTGGATGACAAATCTGTTGGGGATGCTTTGAGTGTGCTTTTCCTACATGGTAGAGGGTTAGACTGGATGGCCCATGTGGTCTCTTTCAACTCTATATTTATGATTCTATGACTCCACATCCAGTGCAGGCGGGAGATTGAGAGTGATGTTCCCATCATCTAAGAACTATTATATTTCCTTTTTCAGCCATCCCTTTTGGGGCAAGTGATGATCTGGGATCTTGGAAAATGGAAAATTTCCATTTGTCACACATAGATGCATATAAACTTATTCACTCTCGATGATATGAATGGATCTGATCAGTCCCCTCCACGTTCTATGTGTAATCAAATGAATAATTATGGGAGTTGTATGTTTTCCCCTAAAGAACTAGCCCATTTTGGGGAACACAGTTAAATTTCCCCAAGGAGCAGGGGAAGATTAAACTTTAAACCTCAATAGAAACATTCTGCCTCAAAGATATTGAACTCTATGATATAAAACAGAATGTTCGGGGAGGGGGGCACACAAACATCCCATTTATGCTTTAATCACATACAACATGATTATAGCTTTGACTTTGCCCTTCCTCTGCTGTTTCCTATTCCACTTTGAAAGTTTTGCCTTTTTTTAATCTTAAGCTGTTCATCTGCTAAAAGCATATTTATCCACCTCTGTTGTTTGCTGTCATTAATAGCAATTGCACTTTGCTGTGTGTCCTTGAAATGACATAAATACTCTCTCTTTCACACAAAGAGACAGAGAGAAATGGGGAGGGGTGCAGGCAAAAACACAAACAGAGGAGAAAAAGCTTTGCAAAGACTATAATTTAATAATGCAGTATAGTGTGAAGAGAGTGGTTATGAATCTTAGAAATGTTTCTAAAACACTGCAATATATGTTGGAAACTTCTCAAAAGAACATGCAACCTTTTTATTTCCTGTTTTTATTTGTTTCAGACTGCAAAAAGATGGAAAGTATTGTATTCTGTCAAAACAAAGTCTGTTGCCGTGATAAAATACCATTTTCCTATTGGTTTAACAAATAGTTTTTGACATGTTTAATAATGTGCTCACTTTTTCACAATGGGTTTTTAAATTTGCTTGTTTGTACTGTATAAATTGAGAGGAACTGATATATAGTTACCCAAATTACTGTACACTTTTATTTTTTGTTTTTTTAGTGAAATGAGAAGCATCAGCAGAAAATGAAAAGTTCCATCATTTTATAGGTTTGAAAGTGTACATATATCTAAAAGTATGACAAATTACAAAGCTATTGATATTGATAGCGTTCAGGAGTAGCCTTAAATTACTATGAAATGAGGTCCACAAAATTAGAAACATTTTTCAGTAGGGGTACTAGTTGGCACTAATTATCTTCAAGAAGGAAGGAACAAATAATTTTAGCAAAATGCTTTCAAACCTAAGAAAGTGTTTGAAAACACTGCAAACTATATGGAGTTCAGGACTTATTTCCAATGCTAATTAGGGTGATTAACTGAAACATTAATGCTGGCTTCCCAGTGACAAAGGACTCTTGCCACACCCTGGACTCTCCACAGATATATATTCTTTCATTTCCTTACCTAGTTTCTCCATACCTCAGAACCTCTGAGGATGCCTGCCATAGATGTGGGCGAAACATCAGGAGAGAATACTTCTGGAACATGGCCACACAGCCCGAAAGACATACAACAACCCTGTGATCCCGGCCATGAAAGCCTTCGACAACATATTTGACACAAAGTTCACATATTTTTGTGAAGAAAGCAATTTTTCTCAGTTTTCATAACAACCCCTTTGAATTCTATCAGTTAAGTCTGACAGACCTTCAATGGTTTTTCAGGAATTCTCTCTATATAAAAGTATGTATGTATGTATATATGTATACTTGAACCACAAAGGCTCCTATATAAATTTATGATTATATGACATGTAGCATTCATTACCACAATTAAAATATCAGTGCTGTTGTAAGTGTATAAACCCACCAATTTGTTTTTTTTCCGCAAGAATTTAAAACAATTTACTGTATATACTTGACTATAAGCCTAGTTTTTCAGCCCTTTTTTAAGACTGAAAAAGCCCCCCTCGGCTTATACTTGGGTGAGGGTCCTAGTCAACTTATACTCAAGAATATATGGTACATTTATTATTTTTCTCTATTATTATTGGTATTATTACATTTATTATTTTTCTCTATTATTATTGCTACTACAGTAGAGTCTCACTTATCCAAGCCTCGCTTATCCAAGTTTCTGGATTATCCAAGCCATTTTTGTAGTCAATGTTTTCAATATATCCTGATATTTTGGTGCTAAATTCATAAATACAGTAATTGTAACATAACATTACTTCGTATTGAACTGCTGGAAGACATCTTACGTGGTGTCTTGGGCTCCTTGGCTTAAGGTTCCTTTCAACTGACCACAGGAGAACATTATCCTTATGGCTTCTTTATATCCTTGATTAAAACTCTGTTGAAGTGTCACCTCTTTCCCAGCTTCAATTCCTTCCCTATAGCCTTCTTTGACGTGCCTCTCCATGGTGCTCTTCCACTCTTTCTGCACCATGTCCAGCTCGTCCGCCTCTTCGTCAAAGACATCCTCGCCATCGCCGGGCTCCAGCAAGTCTCTCTATACAAAATCTCTCTATACAAGAGGCCCACGACAGGCCTTAAAATGACTGAGGATTGAGTCTTTAAAGTTTCCCATTGTAGCCAATGGACCAAATCTTTGCCGAATGAAAACAGCAACCACCCTCCTCATTCGAGTAACTTCCCAGTGAACAGAATGAGAGGTCAACTAATAATGGACTCCAAAACGTAATGCCTTTTAGCCGAATTGCACACCTCTAATTACTTCACCATCGTTCATGGTTTTATTAAAGTCCTAGTCTGAGGCATATTATGTGTCTGAAATTCAACAGATGATACCCTAGCATGCCTAAACAGGTCTGGGTTTTACCAGTGTTTAGATGAAGGCATGTCTGAAAATCTTGTGTATGCCATTGTGTGTTCCATCTTGGAAGCAAGTTCAATTATAAATCCCATAAATAAAACATTCTTCGCAATGTTGTTCAGTACTCTTAGTACCATTTTTACCTACATGTGCACTATTTAGAGCAATGGGGTTGTATGAAGAAGCCTTTCCACTGTAGCTCTCCAAGGAAGCAAGCATTTTCCTTTCCATAATGAGGCCCATAAACAAGAGCAATGATGTTTCCTGGTATATGGATGTGGAGTCACAATGTAGCAACTTTTCATTAGAATTAGAGCATTTAGAGACAACTATATTATAGGAGCATTGGGTAACAATGGTACTGTTAAGAGCCAGCTGTCAGCATTTTCATTATAAACCCAATTTTTCAGAGGTTGATAACTGTTGGATACCCCTACTCAGGAATGAAGAGTGGCCATGAAAGTCTCAGCAAGGGAGACATATTTTAGCTAGTGAAAGTTGTGGAAATAAAACAGGGAAAATCTAACTCCTTCATGATTTCTAGTAATAGTTTATTTCTAAATTATAGTTTTGTGCAAAAGAGCACGAAAAGTAGCAAGAAAAGTCATTTAAGTTGGACGAAACAAGGAGCAACACCACAGATATATTTTAACTGGTTCTAAACTGGTATGAACAGCTGGTGTCAATTCTGCTTTATTCTGTTTATCTCTAATTTTCTTAACCTTATCTTCAAAATTATGCCAACTATAGCTGCCTTATGTAATAGTAGTAAAATTAAACTGTTAAACCTGTCTCTTTTGTGATACAGTAGAGTCTCACTTATCCAACATAAACGGGCCAGTAGGACGTTGGATAAGCAAATATGTTGCATAATAAGGAGAGATTAAGGATAAGCCTATTAAACATCAAATTAGGTTATGATTTTACAAATTAAGCACCAAAACATCATGTTATACAACAAATTTGGCAGAAAAAATAGTTCAATACGCAGTAATGCTATGTTGTAATTACTGTATTTACGAATTTAGCACCAAAATATCATGATATATTGAAAACATTGGCTACAAAAATGCGTTGGATAATCCAGAACATTGGATAAGCGAATGTTGGATAGTGAGACTCTGCTGTATTTTTAAACACAAAGACATGTTTTACAGTGTAAAACATATATAAGTATTAATACAAATAAACTACAAATTACTTTAGCCTACACTGTATAAAGATAGCAACAAAGCAAAACAGGGGGGTAAGCAGAGGTTGACTTTAAATCTCTCTGCTAAGGATATTATTTGTCTTCTAAACCTAATTTCGTTGGTATAAGCTATATTATTTTTATTATTTGTCGAACTAGATAACATTTGTAAACTTTGTTAAAATTGTAAATGGTATGTAAATTTAACTAATGAGGTAAGATGGAAATTAATTTTAGTGGTTTGTTTGTTTAAGGAAATGGGCAATAAAATAATTGTGTTTGCTTTGCTTAACAATACAATTAAAGGGGCAGTATAATAATTATAATATGTGTACTTTGTGAATTAGAAGAATGTACTGTTGTAGACCACAACTGAGCAGACAACCAGACAGATGGATTTCATTATTATAAAGTGTGAATCATAATGAAAAAATCACACAGATACTGACAAGGAATTGACAGAATGTTCAAAAATGTCGAAAAATTCTGATGAAGAATATGGATTAGTGAATCTCTTTGTGGAATTCTGTGCAAAATTCACACAGGGGTTGCTTCTGTGCAAACAAAATCTTTGTTAAAATGCTATCTTCTGTGAACAAAACAGGAGTTTCTGCACAGAATATATCTCTCTGCATAGAAATATAGTGGTTTCCCATGCATTTTCTGTGTAAAAAAATTCACATGCATATGTTGAGCATAATATGTTCTAAACAGCAAATGCTGTATAAGTAAGTACGGTAGAGTCTCACTTATCCAAGCCTCGCTAATAATAATAATAATAATAATAATAATAATAATAATAATAATAATAATAATAATAATATCATTGATGTTGCCATCCCAGGTGACAGTCGCATTGATGAAAAACAACAAGAAAAACTCAGTCGCTATCAGGACCTCAAGATTGAACTTCAAAGACTCTGGCAGAAACCAGTGCAGGTGGTCCCGGTGGTGATGGGCACACTGGGTGCCGTGCCAAAAGATCTCAGCCGGCATTTGGAAACAATAGACATTGACAAAATTACGATCTGCCAACTGCAAAAGGCCACCTTACTGGGATCTGCACGCATCATCCGAAAATACATCACACAGTCCTAGACACTTGGGAAGTGTTCGACTTGTGATTTTGTGAAACGAAATCCAGCATATCTATCTTGTTTGCTGTGTCATACAATGTTGTTGTGTCAATAATAATAATAATAATAAACTTTATTTATACCTCACCACCATCTCTCCAGCGGGGACTCGGGGCGGCTTACATGGGGCCATGCCCAGAACGATACAATATAACAGAATATAAATAGAACAACAAATCATAACACATTAAACAATACAATAAATGATAATATACACTACATTAAGCAAAATCAAAGAAACAATAAAACAAGGGCGGGCCACATGAACACTAAGATTAAAAGCTTATCCAACGTTCTGGATTATCCAAGCCATTTTTGTAGTCAATGTTTTCAATATATCATGATATTTGGTGCTAAATTCGTAAATACAGTAATTACAACATAACATTACTGTGTATTGAACTGCTTTTTCTGTCAAATTTGTTGCAAAACATGATGTTTTGGTGCTTAATTTGTAAAATCATAACCTAATTTGATGTTTAATAGGCTTTTCCTTAATCCCTCTTTATTATCCAAGATATTTGCTTATCCAAGCTTCTGCTGGCCCATTTAGCTTGGATAAGTGAGACTCTACTGTATATAGAATTCCTTCAAGAAAAGAAATAGCAAAGATCTACATCAGTCATACCTACATAAAATACTCAATTTCTAATGTTTTTCCCTGGTGTTGTATCTGCTATGAGCATTTTCTCACGATCCTAGCTTCCCTAATGGCATAGCTTGCACAGATATAATTGTAACGAAATGATTGGGTGATTGTTAGTTCTTCATCTATATATATAAAAGAGTGATGGAATCCTGGCGACCAGCAAAACAACAAAACTAAACACCCCACAACCTAGAAAATTGACAGCACAACCCCTCATCCACGCCTCCAGGTTGACACAACAAAAGGAAAAGAAAAATAAAGTCCTAATTAGAGGTAGAGGAATAATTGTTTTTATCCAATTGCTGCCAGTTAGAAGGCTAAATACACCCTCAACTTTGGAAAGAAATGTGGAATATGCGTATATTAAAAAACATGTCTATAAGAATAAAAGAGAATTATTATAAAGTGGTTTGGAGATGGTACCTCACACCAATTAGATTAAATCAAATTGATAAGAAATACTCTAAGCAGTGCTGGAGGGGCTGCCAGGAAAATGGTACATATATACATATGTGGTGGTCCTGTAAATATGTTCAAAAATTTTGGGAGAACGTTTTTAAAGAAATAAAGGGAATCACCAAAATAGAAATAATAGGAATGCCTGAAATAGCACTGTTGTCATTTATGGATAATATTCAAGTATCAAAAGAGTTAAAGGAACTAATTGCCAACTTGCTAACAGCAGCAAGATTGTTAATAGCCAAAAAAATGGAAAGGTAGTGAGGAGTGCCAATTGGAAGAATGGTATAAGGAGGTTTGGGATATTGCGATAAATGATAAATTGACATGTAAGATTAAAATTAAAAGAGGGATATTAAAAAAGGATGATTTTGGGAAGATATGGGGAAAATTTATAGAGTTTGTATATGTAGAAGGTAAGGGGAAAAAACCTGTAAAAGAAACAATGGAATTTTGGAAATAAATATTGTAACTGGTGTCAGCTCACCACAGCCGCTCCTGAATGAACACACGAGACTCTTTGTGGTATCACCAGGAACTTTTACTGTAGGAAACATGAACATCAGAAAAGCCAAGAATGGGAGGCTCCGGCCAACCCTCCTTTATATACCCTCCCCCTCATTTGAACAGTCTCTTCCCGCTCAGTAAAACCCCGCGCAAATTCCCCGCCAAGTCCATCAGCCGTTTCTCCTCCGAGTCCTGGGACGCAGGTGTCTTATCAATGTCAGTGACCCTGAAACTCAGAGCCACATCCAGGCTCTAGTAGCAGGGTTCTGACATGGCGTCCTCCTCCCCTTCGTCCTGGAAGGAAAAGATTAAACACAACTATTGTTCTCCGCTGTCCAGAGTTCCTTTATACTTTTTTAACAGGCTGCAATGGAATACCGGGTGTACCTTTCCTAGGTCCTTTGGTAGCCTCAGCTCATAGGTCACTTCGTTTATTCTTTTTGCTACCCTGAATGGCCCTATATAGCGTGGAGCCAATTTCTTGGATGGGAACCCCAACTTCAGGTTTTTTGTGCTCAGCCAAACCAGATCTCCTTCGCCCAATTTGTCCCCCTCTCGGCGCCTACGATCCGCAAAGAGCTTGTACTTCTTTTGTGTTTCCCGCAATGCCTCTACCACGGTTTGCCACCCTTGCTTGATTTTGGCCGGCCATTCCTCGTCGGTCTGGCCCTCCCCTTCCTTCCACTCGGGTAGCCTGGGGAAAGGTGCCACCTCCTGTCCGTATACTATTTCGAATGGGGCACGACCTGTGGCCGAATGTACGGCCCCGTTAAAAGCCATCTCAGCAAACGGAAGAAGGTCCGCCCAATCATCCTGTCTATAATTGGTGTACATCCTTAAGAATTGGCACAGTGTCTGTTGGGTACGTTCGACCCCCCCGTTGGTCGCGGGATGAAAGGCCGAGCTCAGGTTCCTTTCTGCTCCTAACAGCTGTAAGAATTTTCCCCAAAATTTTGCAGTAAATTGGACTCCCCGGTCACTAATTATCTTGTCGGGACACCCATGTAGGCGATATACATGCTTCACATACAAATCAGCAAGTTTTTCAGCTGAAGGAAGTTTTGGCAGAGCCACAAAGTGTGCCTGTTTTGAGAATAGGTCCAATATTGTCCAAATGCATCTGTGGCCTCTGCTGGGGGGTAGTTCGCCTACAAAATCCATGGCTACGCATTCCCATGGCCTCATGGGCTCCACCACCTTCTGCAATAGCCCCTGGGGCTTCCCCGGTGGTGTTTTTCCCTCTGCACATAATTCACACTGCGTGACGTATCCCCTGGCGTCTTTCCTCATTCCGGGCCACCAGCATTGTTTGGCCAACAGTTTAATAGTCCTGGTGGGGCCTAGATGACCCGCACCCTTGTTATCATGGTACTTCCTTAACATTTCTCGTCTTAAACATTCAGGAATATACAATTTCTTATTTACAAACACCAAATCCCCACACAATTCTCCCTTTTCTTTGTTTGTTTGTAACCATTTGTCCATTCCATACGCTCGCTTCAACTCTTCCTCCCATATTTCTCCTCCCCCCGTGGAAATGGCAGTACGTTTGTTTTCTTTGGCCGCTTGTGCTCGAGTTAGTACTGCCAGGCCCCATTGCTTATCAAGAAAAATACTCCCTTCAGATTCCTGAATTCCTCCCCCGTGCTGAGGCATCCGAGAGAGAGCGTCAGCGAGTATATTATGTTTCCCCTGGAAGAATCTGAGTCTGAAATCAAAACGGCTGAAATATTGGGCCCATCTAATTTGCTTCGCTGATAGTTTACGAGGGGATCTTAGATACTGTAAATTTCTATGGTCAGTCCACACCTCAAACGGTGTTCCACTTCCTTCCAGGAAGTGTCTCCAGCACTCTAGTGCTTTTAGAATCGCTAAGGCTTCTCTCTCCCAAATCGGCCAGTTTTTTTCTGTATCGCTAAACTTTTTTGACAGATAGCCACATGGCTTCAGGTTCCCCCCCTCGTCTTTCTGTAGCAGAACTGCCCCATATGCCCGGTCTGACGCATCGCAATGTAATACAAAGGCTTTAGACATATCAGGGTGCTGTAGGACAGGCTCCTCAGTAAAACGCTTTTTAAGGGCTTCGAAAGCTTCCTGGCATTCTATTGTCCAGGTCAGTTTGGCCCCTGGGGCCTTCACTTTGGCTGTTTCTCCCCTGCCTTTAGTCTTTAACAAATCCGTTAATGGCAAAGTGAGGCGCGCAAAGTCCTTGATAAATGTTCTATAGAAGTTTGCGAACCCTAGGAAGGATTGCAGCTGCTTCCGTGTTTTGGGGGCTTCCCACCCCCTCACGTCTTCTACCTTCGCAGGGTCCATCGCCACTCCCTGGGAGGAAATCCTATACCCCAGAAAGTCTATCTGGTCTTTATTGAACTCGCACTTGGCAAGCTTCGCATACAGTTTTGCTTCTCTCAACTTTTGCAGGACTTCCCTGACTAGTTCTATGTGTTGCTCCTTAGTCCGAGATACTAACAATATGTCATCTAAAAAAACAAAGACTCCCTTGTACAACAATGGATGCAACACTTCGTTGATTAATTGCATGAACGCGGCGCCTCCGCCGCACAAACCGAAAGGGAGCACACGATAATTGAATAATCCGAATGCACAGGAGAAGGCCGTCTTCCACCTGTCCTCTGGTTTAATCTGCAATTTATGGTACGCTTCAATTAAGTCCAATTTAGTGAATATCTGTCCCTCCGATAACTGGGCGATCAAGTCCTTCACTAAAGGTAGGGGGTATTTATTTCCAGAACTGATTGCATTCAGGCCCCTGTAGTCAATGCAGAGCCTCAGCGTTTGGTCCTTTTTGCGCCTGAACAACACAGGCGCCCCTAGAGGGGAATTTGAAGGCTCTATGAAACCCCTCGCTAGGTTTTTATCAATGTATTTTCTCAGTTCCTCCTTTTCCCTAGCCGACATTGGGTATATTTTTGCCTTAGGAAGCTCTGCTCCTGGGACTAGCTCTATCTTCACTTCAACTCTCCGCTTCGGTGGGAAACTGTCTGCTTCCTTCTCATCAAATACGTCCACAAAATCCCGATACTCTGGGGGTAATTTATCTGCCAGTTCTGCTATCCTGATAGAGTCTTCCTCCCCCCTTTTCCCCGGCTCCCTTTCCACTTCCTGGCTCCCTCCTTCCAACTTCATCCTGAAAATCATGCTCTTATCCTCCCAGTTGATTTGCGGGTTGGCCTGCCCCAGCCATGGCATGCCTAGTATAACATTATAGCTGGCTATTTGTGATATCACAAATGACACCTTTCCTTCCCAACTCCCTATCTTACACTTTACATCTTCGGCACTGTACTTAGCTAATGATCCCGATGCTGTGGATCCGTCCAACTGCGAAAAAGCTATTGGGGATTCTAGGTTCGTTCTTTCGCATCCCAATCCCTCGGCTAATTCAGGGGAGATGATGTTCCTGGAACATCCACAATCCACAAATGCTTTGCAGGTTGCTTGTTTGCTGCCACTTTCCAGCTGAATGGGGACCACTATCATGGCTTTGTCCTGACTTACCAACCCCCCCGAGTGGTGCCTCATCGGTGGTTCTTCCTCGGCGCGTTTCCCTGCCACGGCTCTTGGTTTGGGCGGGCCTCCGCCTTCCCCTTTTCTCTGCCAGCACTCGGCAGCCCTGTGGCCCAAACGGCCGCACACGAAGCAGCCCCTCCTGCTGGTGCTCACGTTCCCTGTCGGCTCCGTTCTCCTCCCGGCTGGGGTTGATCCCTCCTTCCGGCTCCCCTCTTTCATCTGCGGCCGCTGCTGTAGCCCTCCTCGGTGCCTCCTCGCCTGGGCCAGCGATGTTTCGATGCGCCCCGCCAGCTGAATCCATCCGCGCAGTGTGTCAGGCTCATCACGATGCACCGCCCAGGAGAGGATCTCCCGCCTGAGCCCCTCTTTGAAGAGTTCTATCTTTGTCACTGCAGACCATTCCGGCACCTTTTCAGCGAGGCATTGGAACTCCTCCGCATACTCAGATACCGACCTCTGCCCCTGGGAGACGGTCTTCAACTCCTCCCTCGCCCGGATCTGCTCCAGTGGATCTCGGAAACGGGTCTCCAGGGCCCCCATAAAGCGTCGGAGTGACCCCAGACATGGGTCGCGCCGCGCGTGTAGTTGAACGTACCAGCTGGCCGCTCCCCTCTTCAACACTGCACCAATGGCCCGTACCCGGCTGGATTCCGTTCTAAAAGTGTGGGCATTGTCCTCCATATAGCCCCTCACCGTGGTCAGGAAAAATCCAGTTCAGAGGACTCTCCCCCAAACTCGATCCTTAGTTCCTCTCGTCTCGGTAGGGGTCCCTGTGGTGGCAATCCCCAATCCTCCGCCCGTCGCAAGCCCCCTTGCGGGCCAGTGGGCCCCGCTGCTGCTTCCCTTTGTCCTGTGCCACGCCCGGCATTCGCCAGGGGCACCAGGGTCTCAGTTGGGAGCGTAGCCGGGATTCTCGGAGGCTTTTCCCCTTCGTCGTCACTCTCCTCCACCCGCGTCAGGCTCGTTTGGATCTTGGGCCGGGCACCGGGCTCCTTTCGCATTTCCCTTCCCTTCGGTGCTGGGAGGTCTGCAAAGCCCTGGCTGCTTCCCATGCTCACGTCCCACATTGAGCTAGCCCGGAGTTCCCTTCCTCGCTCCGGCTCTGCCAAAACCGCCAGGCGCTCCATCGCCCTCGACATCACTGCCAGGGTGGTCTCCATCGCCGACATCCTCTCCTCCAGAAACACCATCTTTTGCGGGCCTGGGGAAGGTGAACCTTCCTCTCCTCCGGTGCTATCTCCCCGCACCACTCCGCGCCTCTGGGTTACCCCATTTGGCTGGGCATAAGCGGTGGATGACGCCAGGGCCGCCAGCTGGTGGAACTCAGCGTCCGTCTCGGGAGTGGCCCTTTCCGACCTTCCTCCTCCGGCGCCCAAGAGCTCTTCATCCTCCACTTGCATGTTACACCTCACCGCTACAGCGGGATGGTGTCCGTATTCTTGGCTTAGTGTCAGCTCACCACAGCCGCTCCTGAATGAACACACGAGACTCTTTGTGGTATCACCAGGAACTTTTACTGTAGGAAACATGAACATCAGAAAAGCCAAGAATGGGAGGCTCCGGCCAACCCTCCTTTATATACCCTCCCCCTCATTTGAACAGTCTCTTCCCGCTCAGTAAAACCCCGCGCAAATTCCCCGCCAAGTCCATCAGCCGTTTCTCCTCCGAGTCCTGGGACGCAGGTGTCTTATCAATGTCAGTGACCCTGAAACTCAGAGCCACATCCAGGCTCTAGTAGCAGGGTTCTGACAACTGGCTGGTCTGGGGTGAAGGGATAGCACTAGGTGAGGTAAATAATATGAGTATGTAATATAGAGAGTGAAAATACTATATGAGCTTGATATATATAACTCTGTATTGCAAATTTGTTTAAGAATGTATAAGTTTCAAGTATAAATAAATAAAAAAAGAAGAAGGCTAAGACCTGCCCACTTGGTCTCCTAGCAACCCACGCAGCCCAGGGGACAGGCAGAGGTAGGCCTCACTTAGGCCTCTTCCACACTGCCTATAAAATACAGATTATCAGATTTGAACTGGATTATATGGCAGTGTAGACTCAAGGCCCTTCCACACAGCTATATAACCCATTTATAATCTTATATTATCTGCTTTGAACTGGATTAGCTTGACTCCACACTGCTATATAATCCACTTCAGTGTGCAGTCGGACACAACTGGACTTAATGTCAGGAGAAAACCTTTACCCTTTACCTTAACTACCACCAATTCCTCAATACTTTATTTCCCATAACACCATACTTCGCCACAGCAACACTTGGCCGGGCACAGCTAGTGTTATATAAAAAGAGCTAGTCCAAATAAGCTACTTTGGTAGTCATATATTTTTAGCTGCTATCTAAGTCTTCATTTAAACCAGTGAGCTTGAGGTTAAATGCTCTCTATCCCATTTCCAATATCCACCCATCAAAGCTCGTCCCCCCTCCCAGTATGAACAAGATCTCAACATCCCACAGTAATAAGGGCTATGCCACCTTGAAATAATATCAAAACACTTACCTGCAGAAGAACTTTCCTGGCTGGTCTCTTTTCTTATTTATTTCTCTTTTGTGCAGCTATACACCAACTATTCTTACCAAGAAAGAAAAGGCCAGTTAGTGTGAAAGGGAGAGACAGGAAGAAAATCTCTCTATACAAGAGGCCAAAGAAAGCAACTAGAAATAACTGATTGGCCACTTATAACACTTTACAGAGAGAACAGAGAATGATTTATTCTTTTTTTCTTGAGGAAAAAATAGAACAGCATTTTTTTAAAAAACATTAAAAATGGCTGGAGGTAAAAGGCTTTCTAAAGAAAAAAAAGATTTCCTTGTATTACCACATTTTATTTTATTTTTCCTTAAATCTCTTTTAGCTGTATCAAACTGCCTCCTCCTGCTGAGAGGAATAAAACTAGCTTGCCTCAGAGGGTAAGTGACATCTTATTGAAATTCTATATTTTCTTGTAGTAGTTGTTGCTAGGTGAACATTAGTTGCTACTCTCAACACAGAAAAAAAGAAAGGTACATACTGTGTGTATGACAGACCTGATCTAGTGAGTTCTGATGCAACAGAAAATGTACAAGGCCTCACTATATGAAACTATGAAAACTTCTTTTCGCCAGGTCAGTCTAAACATGAATATCTTCTAAAGTGCTATTGAGGTCATCATTAGCAATTCAATACATGTAAACTATATACACATACACAGAGAGAGAGACAGAGAGAGGGAGAGAGAGGGAGTTTTCAAAGACAGCAAAAAAAATGGATTGAATTATTTGTTCTCCCATTAAGCAACAAATCCTGGACATAGAGTGCCAATTGGACTTAGCCTGTGCCCCAGCATTTATCATTAGTAAAGCTAATAGATACCTCACTGCCTCCATGGCTTATCTAAAAAACCTGGAGGTGCCTAAACACCGAAGGGCTTTTACCCTGGCAAGATGCCATGCCCTCCCATCGGCTGTATTGGAGCGGAGATATCGGAAGACCCCCTTCAAGGAGAGATTATGCCCCTGTGAGTCCAGACACATAGGGCTCCTTCAATGCACATTCTACAGAGACTTTAGAACGAATCTCATTACACTGTAGCTTCTAAAGCAGTGGTTCACAAACTTTTTTGGCCTACTGCCCCCTTTCCAGAAAAAAAATTACTCAGCGCCCCCTGGAAAGGGGGTGTGGCTTAGCATGGTGGGTGTGGCTCCTGCTCAAGAGGGCGGGGCTGAGCCTCTCCTCCAGTCCAAGATGCAGGGCTGTGAGGGGGAGGTGGATGGGGCCACAAATGGGCGGCCAGGACTGGGATGGGTGGAGTTATGAGCTCTGAGGCAGGGCTGAGCTTCTATCCCTGTCCTGTGGCACCTGCCAGGACACAGGGGGCAGGGCTAGAGGAGGGGTGTGGCCTCTTCTCAAGTGCCTGACGGGACTGAACCTCTATATCCCACCTTCGTGTTCTAACAAGCGCCTCAGGGTAGGTATACAGAAGCTCAGCCCTGTCTCTCGCTCTTGGGAAGAGGCCCCGACCCCACCCCTAGCCCCACCCTTTAGTCCTAAAAGGCCTCTCAGGAGAGGTATAGAGGCTCAGCCCTGTCTCGGGCTCTTGGGAAGAAGCCATGCCCACTTTTCTAGCTCCGCCCCCGTGTCCTAATAGGTGCCATCACTGCCCCCCTGGATCGCTGCAGCACCCACCAGGGGGTGGTAGCGCCCACTTTGGGAATCACTATTCTAAGGTATCCAGGGCGCACTGAAAAATATTACTCCACACTGTTACTCTCGGACTCTAGCACTACAATAATTTACAGTGTTGTTAAGTTTTGTGCTGTAGCAATTAAAATTAGACAAATGATGGTCGACCCCAGAAGGCAACACCTGGCCGGGAATGTAGCTAGAGGAACTAGTTACAGCTGAAATGCTACTAGACTTGTAATGTGCCCTTTTCGTCCCCTTTAGTGTCTCTCCCCAGTGCTTTGCCCCCCCCCTATCAGTCCCCTCCCCCCGTTCCATACCTGCTACATTAATCTGTGTTTTTAGACTGCGATTTTAAACTGTTTTGTAATCTGTTCTTTTATAACTGCTTAATGGACCGTATTAAATAAAGATTGATTGATTGGAATCCTTAATATGCATACACACCCTTTTCTCAATCAGTGGCATAAAACTTTTTCAGTGCTAATCAAAGATGTTATTGCTTTTTTCTAGCAGCATATCTGTATGTCTGACTTTGAAGTGGAAAGCACATAATCTTGCAGGTATTGTTGGACTGCCAGCCACACTAGCCTTAGCCAACCTAGATAATTATGGGAAATGCTGGGGATTGTTGTAAAACAACATCTGGAGGGCCCCATAACAATACCATATGCCATTTAGGTTACAGGTCAATACCAATTCAATGAGATTATGCAACACAACTGCTCTGCCACATGAAGTTTCCTGGCTGAAATGCAGATTTTTTTTACAGGCAGGAGAAGAAAGTTTGTCCAGGTAGCATCAATGAATCCAGAAGAAACTCAGAAGTGTGTGTGCCAAACTTGAACATTTGCTTTATAGAACAGTGAAGCTGCAGTGACTGAAATTGCTATAAGGGATGGACATCAGTGCTAGCTCACTGGAAACAAACGTACTGGAAAAATTGCAGTTAAAAATTGGAGTCCCTACATTTTCTAAAGGACAAAAAGGACAAAGGGAAAGAAGAAGGGAAGGCAAAAAACAAGACTTAGAAGCATTTGAACTTCAACTGATGTTCAGTGTCTGGAAAAGTAGTAGTACTGAAAGGAAGTCTTAGCTTAAATAGCTATAAAAAGGGAGGAAGGCTGCAGCTGTAGCATGGCTACAACATAACCAAGAACACTGCAGAACATTGTCCTGTCTGAGAAATACTTCCAAGGGCTTTTCTTCAACATCTACCATCACAAAGAGAGATAAGTCGATTAGTCTTACTTTACACATCCTTTGTCATCCTTTCTCCAGTCCTCCATATGTTGAGAACTCAATTAGGGAAGAAATTTGCTCAAGTAACCTCATAAAATGTTTATCTCTTATATCCTGGTGATTCACCAATTCTCTATGTAACAGTTGGACTATTCTCTCCAGCATCTAATGAACTCCTGATTTTAAGAACAGTATCTCTCTCATCCATATAAGTTAGAAGAAACATCATGAAACTGTAGACAATGGTCTAAGAAGTCAAATCATTCCTGGAGTTGGAGAAGAAGATAACTAGTGCCTTCTTTTGCAATTTCCCTTGCCTTGAGTGCATAACAGCACCCCTTCATACTATTTTACTCTCTCATCCACTACTTGCCTCTGAAGGGAACCTTGGCATGTTTTAGTGGCCCTTCAGCATCAGAAAGAGAGTGATGAGCTTTATCCCGGGAACTCCTTTCTCCCAAATGTTGCTGTACATCCTGGGAGGAAGGAAGTCATACAATGTAGCCTGAACATCTAGATCAATGATGGGCAACCTTTTGCACTTGGTGTATCAAAATTCACCAAAAAACCTAGCATGACTTGTGTGGTGTGTCACTTTGAGAAAAACAACAACATAATTTTGCAATATGTATAGTTTAAATAACAAAAATGTATAATTGTAATATATAACTGTATTTAATAAATAAAAAAAACTATTTACTACCATTACAGTAGAGTTCCAGTTAACCGACTTCCGGTTAACCGACATTCCGTATTATCCGACATCCCAGGCCCCTTGGGAGGCACTCATGCACGTTGCTAGGTAGCTTGCTATCTACCTAGCAACGCACACAGGCACCTCCCAAGAGGCAGGGCGGGCGAGCAGAGAAGCGCCCGTGCGCGTTGCTAGGTAGATAGCAAGCTACCTAGCAACGCGCACAGGCGCTTCCCAGGGGCGGAGCGGTGAGCACTCGGCTTAGGAAGCACCCCTGAGCGTTGTTAGGTAGCTTGTTATCTACCTAGCAACGCGCAGGGCACCTCCCAAGAGGCGGAGCAGAAGCGCTCCTGCACGTTGCTAGGTAGCTTGCTATCTACCTAGCAACGTGCACGGGACACTTCCTTCAACCAGCTTGCTGGAAAATAGGGCCTCCCTATTATCCGTCAGATCCAGTTATTCGACATTTGGCCCACCCGTTTATGTCAAATAACCGGGACTCTACTGTATTTCCATGTACAACAATCTATGGTACCTCTTGCAGTTTCCACACTGATTTCTCAGTGTTCTAGTTTCAATGTAGTCACGAATAATGAATAATAATAATAATAATATAATAATAATAATAATAATAATAATAATAATAATAATAATAATAATGGTAATAATATGATAATATACTACAATAATAATAGAATAATAATAGAATGATTATATATATATATATATATATATATATATATATATATATATATAAATGTAATGTGCACAATTCCCATGAAGTAAACAACAAAACCACTGGACCAAATCACACCAAATTTGGCCACAAAAGACATAGTCATCCAATCAATCTGCATGCGGCAGCATGTCAGCAAAAATGGCTAGGCGTTGCTGACACACGTGTCATAGGTTGGCCACCACTGATCTAGATGATGACATAAGCACCCTAGTGAAGACATATGATTTACCAGTGGTTTAAATGAATTTTTGTCATTTTTTCTATAGTGCTGAGTTGTATTCCATCAGTCCATTCCAGTTAATAAATCAACTAGATTACATAATATAATAATAATAATAAAACTTTATTTATACCCCGCCACCATCTCCCCAACGGGGACTCGGGGCGGCTTACATGGGGCCATGCCCAGAACAGTACAATATAGCAAAATATAAAACAACATATCATAATACAATTAAACAATACAATAAATAATGATATACAATGCAACACTATATATATATATATATATATATATATATATATATATATATATCAGGGCGGGCCGCATGAGACACTTAATTAAAACTTGGGGTGAGAAAAGGATAAGAATGCAATCACTGAGACCAGGGACATAAGATAAAAACAATCTAGAGGGTAGATGTTGGGGGAGTAACAAAAGAAGTGTATAATAGTTACTCTCCGAAAGCACATCGGAAAAGCCAGGTTTTTAAATCTTTCCTGAAGGCTAAAAGAGTGGGGGCTTGCCTAATTTCGATGGGCAGTGAGTTCCATAAACGGGGGGCCACAGCAGAGAAGGCCGTCTCCCTTGTTCCCACCAGGCGGGTCTGGGATACAGGCAGTGGCGACAGGAGGGCCTCCCCTGATGATCGAAGAGATCGGGCAGGTTTATGGTAGGAGATACAGTCACGAAGGTAGGTGGGTCCCAAACCGTTTAGGGCTTTATAAATGATGGTCTGCACCTTGAATTGGGATCGGAAAGTGAACGGCAGCCAGTGGAGCTCTTTAAACAGGGGAGTAGATCTCTCCCTATAACTCGCCCCCGTTATTAATCTGGCAGCCGAGCGTTGGACCAGTTGTAATTTCCAAGCCATCTTCAAGGGAAGCCCCACGTAGAGCGCATTACAGTAGTCCAGTCTAGAGGTAACTAGGGCATGGACCACCGTGGTCAAGTCAGACTTCACGAGGTATGGTCGCAGTTGGCGCACAAGTTTGAGTTGTGCGAAAGCCCTCCCGGCCACCGCCGACACCTGAGCCTCAAGCGTCAACGCTGAATCCAGGAGGACCCCCAAACTGCGGACCTGTGATTTCAGGGGGAGTGCAATCCCGTCCAGCACAGGTTGCCACCCGATACCCCGATCAGACGAGCGACTGACCAGGAGAGCCTCTGTCTTGTCAGGATTGATCCTCAGCTTGTTCCTCCTCATCCAGTCCGCCACAGCGGCCAGGCACTGGTTCAGCATCCGAGGGGCTTCCTTGGATTCAGATGGAAATGAGTAGTGGATTTGCGTGTCATCCGTGTAGAGATGGCAACGCCCTCCAAAACTCCGGATGACCTCTCCCAACGGTTTCATGTAGATGTTAAATAGCATGGGGGATAAGATAGACCCTTGCGGGACCCCACAGGTCAATGGCCAGGGGTCCGAGCAGGTATCCCCCAGCTTCACCATCTGGGAACGGCCCTCCAGGAAGGACTGGAGCCACTGCAGAACCGTGCCACCGAGCCCCATCCCAGAGAGCCTCCCCAGAAGGATACCATGGTCGATGGTATCGAAAGCCGCTGAGATGTCCAGGAGAACCAGCAGGGTCACACTCCCCCTGTCCAGCTCCCTGCGGAGGTCATCCACCAAGGTGACCAAAGCCGTCTCAGTACTGTGCCCAGGCCTGAAACCAGACTGTGAGCGGTCCAGAAAATCAGTGTCATCGAGGAAGTCCTGGAGCTGCGTGGCAACCACCTGCTCCAGAACCTTGCCCAAAAATGGGAGGTTGGAAATTGGTCTGTAGCTGCTACATGCAGATGGGTCTAAGGAGGTCTTTTTTAATAGCGGTTTTACCACCGCCTGCTTAAAAAGCAGGATGGAACTGAACCCTGGACCAGGGAGGCATTTATAATAGCCACAAACCAACCCAACAACCCATCTTTGGCCAGCTTAACCAGCCAAGATGGACAAGGATCCAGAGCGCAAGTGGTCGCCCTCACAGACCCAAGAATCCCCTCCACGTCAACAGGAAGAACAAGCCGGAAAGAATCCCATAAGATCGAACAGACAGGTACCTCGGTTACCTCCGCTGGAACTACAGTTAAGCTGGAGTCCAACTCATGACGTATCTGAGCAACTTTGCCTGCAAAATGGTGTGTGAAATCGCTGCACCGAGTTGCCAAGTCATCAGGAAGCCCCTGGGTCTCAGGAGGCCGCAGGAGCTCCCCAACAACTCGGAACAACTCCGATGGCCTGTTGGCTGCAGACGCTATGCGGGCAGTCGTGAAAACTTTCCTGGCTGCTTGCAGAGCCATGGAGTAAGCCTTAATAGCAGCTTTAGCCCGTGCTTGGTCAGACACATCCTGAGATTTCCTCCAGATGCACTCTAGTCCCCTCCTCGCACGCTTCATCACAGCCAGCTCCTCAGTGAACCAAGGAGTCGACGTGACTCTACGCAGCGAAAGGGGACGTTCGGGAGCGATCGTGTCCAGTGCCCTTGCCAACTCGCTGTTGTAACGATCAGCCAGGACATCAACAGGATCGCCAGTCTCCAGAACAGGAAGATCCCCAAGAGACCTCAGAAGTCCATCCGGATCCATCAGCCTCCTGGGGCGGACCATCTTAATGGGTCCACCACCCCTGCGGAGGTTAGAAGCCACGGCGAAACTTAAACAGATCAGATGATGGTCAGACCATGACAATGGAAGAATATTTTGCTCTTCCACTCTGACTGTCCCATCGTCCACAATAAAAACCAGGTCCAACGTGTGTCCCGCCTGATGTGTGGGCCCAGATATAACTTGAGTCAGCCCCATGGTCGTCATGGCAACCATGAAATCCTGAGCTGCACCTGTCAAAGTGGTCTCGGCATGAATGTTAAAGTCCCCCAAAACTATGAGTTGTTGGGAGACCAGGGCCGAATTGGAGACCACTTCTGCTAGCTCGGACAGAGAGACTGCTGGGTCGCGGGGTGGATGGTACACCAGCAGAATCCCCAAGCTGTCTCGGGCTCCCACCTTCAGGAAGACACACTCAAACCTCGGAGACTGCGGAACAGCGCATCTGATCAGGGCGATGGACTGCTGAAAGATCACCGCGACTCCTCCTCCCCGCCCCCCAGCCCTGGCCTGCTGATGCACCCCGAAACCTGGTGGGCACAACTGGGTGAGATTCACACCACTCTGCTCGTCCAACCACGTCTCGGTTATGCATGCCAGATCCGCCCCCTCATCCAGGATCAAATCGTGGATAACAGCTGTTTTACCGTTGATGGATCTGGCGTTCAAAAGCAGGACCTTAAGGCTGGGAGGTCTGTCCTGAAGACTACCACACCTATTCCTCTCCAGGGTCGCAAAAACTCTGTTGCGCTTCTCCCTGGGTCGAAAGTGACCGTTCTTCCTTCTCCCCCAAACCACCTCAATGAGACCCTGCCCGTGGAAACCCTCTTCCCCCTGGAGAGTTGACTGATTGAGGTTGCCCATTAAAGGGGATAGTCAGCTGTCCTGAGATAGGAAATCACCAGCAATACTTGATTGTTTAAAGGAGGAGCCTATCTCCGCTGGTGTAAGACGAAAAGAGTCATCTAACAGATTATCATCTAGCGTGGGAAGGGGGCTAGGCACTAATGATGTCGGAGAGCAGGACTGAGAGGTAGCATAGACATGGCCTAAAATTGGGGGATCTTGTCTACCAAGATTCAGCCTGATGTCCAAGGAGCGAATCAATGGGTCTACTAGCACCCTCCTGAGAGTAATGCCCCACTGTTGTAGTTTGGGCCTATACAAAAACAATTCCTCCATTAGCGTTCTGTCTTCCAGTCCAATGAGAAGACAAATGGAGCGGTTCCAGGACTGATAGTCTCTACGAAGCCAGTCGATAGTCTTGATCTTCACTTTCGACCAGCTTAAAGGTAGAATTTGTGAGAGAGATGTCCGGATCCTAAACCAACTCCAATTCCCAAGTGGTCTGTGCTACAGTACTTAAAACTGAATACAGTAGAGTCTCACTTATCCAAGCTTCACTTATCCAATGTTCTGTATTATCCAACGCAGTCTGCCTTTTAGTAGTCATTACAGTAGAGTCTCACTTATCCAAGCCTCGCTTATCCAAGCTTCTGGATAATCCAAGCCATTTTTGTAGTCAATGTTTTCAATACATCGTGATATTTTGGTGCTAAATTCGTAAATACAGTAATTACTACATAGCATTACTGCGTATTGAACTACTTTTTCTGTCAAATTTGTTGTTAAACATTATATTTTAGTGCTTAATTTGTAAAATCATAACTTAATTTGATGTTTAATAGGCTTTTCCTTAATCCCTCCTTATTATCCAACATATTCACTTATCCAATGTTCTGCCGGCCTGTTTAGCTTGGATAAGTGAGACTCTACTGTATTTTTGTAGTAAATGTTGCAAAGTTTTGGTGCTAAATCTGGGTATTGAACTGTTTTTTCTGTCAATTTCTTGTAAAACATGGTGTTTTAGTGCTTAATTTGTAAAATCATAATGTAATTTTATGTTTAATAGGCTTTTTTCTTAATCTCTCCTTATTATCCAAGATTTTCACTTATCCAATGTTCTGCCGGCCTGTTTATGTTGGATAAGTGAGATTCTACTGTAGTTGTAAATTATGTGCAAATGTCATTGCCACACAATTTTTGGATTGGAAATTTCATGAGTTCATCATAATCAAATAAAGCAGCATTTCTTGCCAGCAATTATGATCTTATACAATCAGTAAAATAAATAATAAATAATAATAAACTTTATTTATACCCCGCCACCAACTCCCCAACAGGGACTCGGGGCGGCTTACATGGGGCCATGCCCAGAACAATACAATATAACAAAATATAATAGAACAACAAATCATAGCACATTAAACAACAATAAAACAACAACAATAAAAGAAAATATACACTACATTAAACAAGATCAAAAGAACAATAAAATAGATCTGAATAGCTAATTCTACTCCCCTTCTCAATCTCTGCTTTGACAAATGCCCTCTCACTTGGCAACTGAAACAATCTTGTCATCCTGGTGGTCAATCAGCTTATTCTGGCCAAACTTTGCTGATATAATTTTGGTAAAGGCAGGTAAATAGTTAAATGGGTATAGAAGCACAAGGGAAAAATAAAATTTTGAGATGGATTTGATTTAAAGACATTACAATAAACTCGACTTAAGTTATCAATGACAAGCTTATAAATGTGAATGAATTTTGTTTTGAAGTGCTGTGAAGCTAAAAGGTATATTTTCTGCTTATCAATGGGTTACAGATATGAACTGATAAAATGAATTTTGTAAATGTATGAACACAACCAGCCATCTCAGCAATGGGCATTTGCAAAATTTGGCATTTCCCACTTTCTGCAAATGTTGTTCTTGTTTTAGGGGTAGTAGAAAGATATGTATGGACCCACAACCACACTTCCATCAGCTTCCACAAGTTCTAGACAAGCAGAGCTGACAGCAAGTCAAAACATTCGAAACAAAAGGTAGTGTCTCTAGATGGTGACCAGGCTCGCTCACCTCATGTTTTGTTTTCTCATGTCGGGATGGGGTGGGTGAACTGGGAGTAGCATGTGTTTCTATAATACATAGACAAGGCTGCTCTTAGGGTATTAAATGAATAATACAGTTGTGTGTATAGAAATTCACACCAAGAAGACAAACAGAGTGGAAAATACCTATTTGATCGCTCAGTTTTGTTTCAATATATACGAGCAATTCAGAAAGTATTTCAGAATTGTAATGCTAATATTTGCAACCAATTATCATCTCAAAATCTGCGTGTCTTTCAGAACCATTTCACCTTCTTCAGATTACAAAAGTAGATGGAGGAAAGAGCTATTATCTCCTATTATTTCAATCAAATTGTTGACTATTATGCAAAGCTGAAACAAAGGGGTTTTTCATAATTGCATATTTCTCTGACTGTCACTAAATGAAGACACACAAGAAGAGTCCTGCAGCATCTTGGTCATACAGATTTGGAGTAGGAATGGGAGTATGTGTGTGTTTGTGTGAGTACATTGCTGAATTGGAGAGTTTCCGTGAAATCACAATTTTCGAAACTTTTGAAAGGAGGACTGTAAGCTAAAGTCAACTTAGAATCATACCATCATAGAGTTGGAAGAGATATCAGGGCCATCCAGTTCAACCCCATTCTGACATGCAGAATACACAACCAACACACTCCTAATGGATAGTTATCCAGCCGCTCTTTAAAAACCTTCAAAGAATGATACTCCATTTTACTATCCACTGTCCCACAACTCATACTTTCTGGAAGTTCTTCTGGATGTTTACATGGAATCCTTTTTTCTGTAGTATGAATTCATTGTTCCATGTCATAATCTCCAGGGCAATAGAAACAAGTTTGCTCCATTTTCATGATGATATCTTTTGAAATATTTTAACAAGACTTTCATAACTTTCTCTTTACTTGACTAAACATACCCAGATCCCTAAGACACTTTTCATAGGGCATGCTTTCTAGATCCTTTCTTTAGTATTTTGGTGACCCTCCTCTTAACACCTTCCGGATTGTCAATTCTCTTCTTGAATTATGTTGTCTAGAACTGAACACAGGATTGCAAGGGTGTGAAATCTTGGCTCTGCATTTTCCTCTCCTTTCTTTAGTTTCCTCTGTTTAGGCTTTCCCTATCGTGTAGATACCTCCATTTGGATTAGTTTTTGAGTGGAGCATAGAAAATCCCTGTAGAAGCCAGCCTTAGTTGGTCTATTCCTTTGGCTGTATAGAGCTTCTTTTCCAGACTCCTCCTCCTTTCTGCAGTAGAGCTATAGAGACTGCAGACCTGGTTTTTGTTTGGAAATCCTAGGACCAGCAATCAAAAACAAGCATTCCATTTAGCAGTATACATATATCATCAGTCCCAGAGACAACAGAAGCTTGTTGTGAGCCCACATTTCACAAAGAAAGAAAATTGAGACATCCTTTGGGCTCCAGATTGTGAGTCATTGCTTCACATCAGGGACAGAAGACTTTTAAAGTCTCCAGAGAGATGTCTGCAATCAGCAAAATCTCCCTTTGTAATGTATTGTTTTAAGCTATCTTTCAATAGCCCCAGTTGGAGTTAACCCTTTATTCATCTGGTTCTCAGTAAACTTGTTTTAGTTATATTTTCAACTTGCCTAAAGTGCCTCTGTATGTTAAAGGTCTTGATCTCAATAGAAGGTATACAGATAGCCCCCGAGTAAAGCTAGACACTATAATTTTCCCAAAGGCTCGGTCGTGCCATCACAAAGGGAGAGCTGACCAAAGCAAAATAGAGTAGTACTAATACTGCCCTCAGTTTTGCTACTGTAGTCCTTCTTTTAAAACATTGGGTTTTTTAGCTTTCAATAACACTGTTGACTTGATGTCAATTTTTTTTTCGTGTCAGGGGCAACCGGAGTTGCTTCTGGAGTAAGAGAATTGGCCGTCTGCAAGGACATTGCCCAGGGGACGCCTGGATGTTTTTGATGTTTTACCATCCTTGTGGGAGGCTTCTCTCATGTCCCCGCATGGAGCTGGAGCTGATAGAGGGAGCTCATCTGCGCTCTCCTCAGGTGGGATTCGAACCTGGCAGCTTTCAGGTCAGCAAGCCAACCTTCAAGTCACTAGGCTTTTATCCCCTAGGCCACCGGAAGCTCCTTGATGTCAAATAACAAGTGTGGTAAATGTGTTAAAGTGTGCATAAACTTCTATGTGAATAATTTCACATCATAGTATAAGAAATTGAAATAGATAGCAATGCAGTTGGGATTTGGAGTAACACCAGAAGAGAAGGAGACAGAGTGAAAAGCATTGGTTTGGAGTTTTTAGGAGTGTATGGGGGGGATGTAGTAAGGCCTACTTTTTATGTTTTGTAGTTCACTTCATAGAACGTTGTCAAGCAGTTTGTCCATCAGGCCTGAGACTGTCCACTGGAAACATATTTCCAAAATTTCCAACAAAGAAAGGTCACTTGCTACCTGATCCTTTTAACTGAAGATGACAAAGGCTGAGAGTCATTCTGCATGCAAAGCATGTGCTCTGTTGCTGAGCTACAGTCTGTCCCCATAATTGCATATAGTTCCCTGTGGTGAATAGGTATGATGGCAAAGTTCTGCATAATGAATGCAACGATCTTCTGGATTAAGGCAAGGCAGAGTTTCCTTCTTTGAAAGAATTGACTTTCTAAATAGTTTAGACCAGGAGTGTGCAGTGGGTGAACCACTTATCCTGGAAACATTTTTGTGCATTTTCCCCCTAGAAACACAAACTGAAAACAAATGTTGCTGTCAAGTTTCTCCTATGCCTGATTAGGGAGGCTCATGGCCTTTTAATTGGTAATACTATTCTGTTCCCAGGGCTCTAATAGTGACACATGGCTAATTACTGACCCTTTCAAATGTTGAGTGTGCTGACCTTATCTTGCTCTCTAAGGTATCATTTGTTGTTTAATTACAGCCTTCAGTGACTCCAACCCTGGCCGGTTCCAAGAACCATCAAGGTCCTGAGGGAGCAGGAATCTTTGCATTCTAACCTGCTTCTAGAATAAAAATGTTGCATAGCCATTGGACAAATTTTGCTTCTCTGTGCAGTGGCCTATGATCTGAAATTCTCAGATTAATCTGGGGAGAGTGCCTTTCAAGCCAGCTCCACTACTTTACTCCCATCTTCTCTCATCTGCTACAGGAATAGGCAAAGGGGCTGGTGGAGAAGCTGGCCAACACATTTAGAATAGTTACATAGCACAGGCATCTTGGAGCTGCACAACTCCAAACTGTCATCATTAGATCCTTAGGAGAGTGTCATCCTTAGAGGCTTTCCTTGAGGAAAACATAAAATCTAATATATCAAAGAAAAGAAACTAAAGAGAGCCTCTGTCACACATTGCCCACTAATTTTCTAGAAGAATAACCATTATGTTTTAATTATGGGACCTTCCCTTCTTGTAGTTTGCAGGAATCCTCATAGAGCTATAGTGTAATATCTTGCCTCAATTCCTTGCAGTAGACAGGAATCTAATGAGCCTCAGATCTCCCACAAGCTACTTGGAGAAGAGAAAACTGACTTCTGCTCAGTCGTTTAGTCGTCTCCGACTCTTCGTGACCTCATGGACCACTCCACGACAGAGCTCCCTGTCGGTCGTCACCGCCCCCAGCTCCTTCAAGGTCGAGCCAGTCACTTCAAGGATACCGTCCGTCCATCTCACCCTTGGTCGGCCTCTCTTCCTTTTTCCTTCCATTTACCCCAGCATCATGATCTTTTCCAAGCTTTCCTGTCTCCTCATGATGTGGCCAAAATACTTCAACTTTGCCTCTAGTATCCTTCCCTCCAGTGAGCAGCCGGGCATTATTTCCTGGAGGATGGACTGGTTGGATCTTCTTGTGGTCCAAGGCACTCTCAGGATTTTCCTCCAGCACCAGAGTTCAAAAGCATCTCTCTTCCTTCGCTCAGCCTTCCTTATGGTCTAGCTCTCGCATCCATAGGTCACTATGGGGAATACCATTGCTTTGACTATGCGGACTATTTTGTCAAGGTTGGCCATTGCTCTCCTCCCAAGAAGTAAATGTCTTCTAATTTCCTGGCTGCAGTGATCTTCGCACCTAGAAATATAAAGGTGACATAATAGTCAAATTTAAATATCTCATTTACAAAATAGTTCAAGTTACTTTTTTGCTACTCCAAGAAGAAAAAGGCAAACTACTCCAAGAAGAAAAAGGCAAACTAATTCAAATTATGAGAAAAGAAATTTAACCTAAATATTACAAAGAGCTTCCTTACTATAAGAGCTGTTCAAAAGTGGGATGGACTTCCTTTGAAGGTGAAGGATGGACATCTTTCAGAAGTTCTTTTGTTACGTATTTTTGCATGGAAGGAAGTTGGACTAGATGGCCCTTGTAGTCCTTCCAGCTTACTCGTATTCCCGTCAAGTTATTGTTTCCTTAGTTATTTGGAAGAATTTAGAAATTAAGAACCTCCACTGAAGAGGCTTGGTGTACATAATAATATGCGTGGTTTGTCAGATGCTATTGTTATGGACACGTTAGGCAATGTTTTGGAAAGTGGCAATCTAAGAACATTTCATATGTGCCCCATCCATGGAATTGATTATTTTTTTAAATTGTAAAATTTTATGATTTGATGTAATCCAAAAATTATATCCTTATTGCAGCATCATTCACCCACAATGTCCGATTTAGTAGGCACTTTTTGTGAGCTATGTGCAAGGGATGAAGAAGGAGGGAATAAGAGGGAATAAAAAGAGATCTCATTACAGCATGCCTTTTTACTTATTGTCAGTGTTTAATTAGTATGAGTGTGTTCATATTTATACAGAAAATGATATGGTCCTAATATAATTAGAGGTCAGCAGCAAATGCCATTTAATTTAGCTGTGGTATGACTAGCAGGGAATGAAATGTGTTGGACATAATGTTCCTCAAAACCACAGATGGTTAGATTTCAATAGTGAGAAATAATTGCACTGTTGCATTTCTTTCTATAATGGACAATAACTACATGTTGCACAAAGATTGGAAACTTGGGGTCATGAATGGGGGCTACTTAATGTATTATACATTTTCTGATGAACATTTTATTTCTTCATACACCCTTGCTTCCCATGCACAAAACCTGGAATAAAGGAGATACCCAAATTCACTTTGAATTTAATGCCTATTTTATCAAGGTCATATTGAATGTTGTTCCTATCTTCTGTGGCATCTCAATAATTTTAGTATCATCTATATAATTCACATCATCTATATATTCCCCATAGTAACCTATGAATGTGAGAGTTGGACCATAAGGAAGGCTGAGCAAAGAAAGATAGATGCATTTGAACTTTGGTGTTGGAGGTAAATTCTGAGAGTGCCTTGGACTGCAAGAAGATCCAACCAGTCCATACTCCAGGAAATAATGCCTGGCTGCTCACTGGAGGGAAGGATATTAGAGGCAAAGATGAAGTACTTTGGCCACATAATGAGTGTTGGGAATCATCCTGGACTACTCGAGTCTAATTGTAGTCAGATAGATGATAGAGTTAGATTGAACGAATCCTTTCCCCATTTCCAAAGCATGCCTAGATAGGATTCACCATTGTTTCCTGCTTCCCATCCTATTTAGGTCAGCCCACCCTTTGGTGTTTCTAGAAATGTGATCTCTCCTAGGGCTTTGACGTAACTTCCCCAATTTGGCCTTTGGAATGTTTATGGCCCTAGAGAAGAAGCGACCCATGAGGTTTGGTCGCCATTCCAGCTTCCTGCTTTGTTCCTCTGTCCTCTATTAGTCAAGATGTAGCTATCTAGAGCTTTGTTATTTTAATCCGTCTATGTGTATTAGAACAGGATAGATTAGATAGTTAGCTCCAAACCTTTTCTATCCATCAATGGATTTCTTTTTACATCAATAAATGCTTTTAAACTTTAAAGCTAACTTTGCATCCCTTTGCCTTCCTGATGACACAGAGGCCTTCCAATACTCACACCACGTAAGTCTGCAATTTTTACTCTGCTATTTTAATGGGAATTTACCTCATAAAGAGGGTGATTAGAGCTTAATGGCTCATCCATTCCCAACAATGAGAAGGCAGGAAAGCTTGGAGAAGACAATGATGTTGGGGAAAATGGATGGAAAAAGGAAGAGGGGCTGACTAAGGGCAAGATGGATGGATGGTATCCTTGAAGTGACTGGCTTCACCTTGAAGGAGCTGGGAGTGGCGACAGCTGATAGGGAGCTCTGGCGTGGGATGGTCCATGAGGTCACGAAGAGTTGGAAGCAATTATGTTGAATAAGCAACAAAATATAATTCACAATGAGGAACTGACAATGGGGATTAAATGACACCTACACTGTACAATTAACACAATTTAGCACAATTTTAATTGTCATGGCTTAGTGCTATGGAATTATGGGATTTGTAATTGGGAAGGCACCAGCACTCTTTGGCAGAGAAGGTTAAAGACCTTGTAAACCCGATTCCATTGCATTGATCCATGACAGTTAGTGCTATCAAGCTATATTCATTTGGCAATATAGATTCATCTTAGGCCAGTGATGGCCAACCTATGACACGCGTGTCAGCACTGACACGCCTAGCCATTTTTGCTGACACGCTGCCGCATGCAGATTGATTGGCTGACTAATGTCTTTTGTGGCCAAATTTGGTGTGATTTGGTCCAGTGGTTTTGTTGTTTATTCCATGGGAATTATGCACATTACACACACACACACACGCTCGTATATATATACACACACACACACACACACAGTAGTCTCTCGCTTATCCAACGTAAACGGGCCAGCAGAACGTTGGAGAAGCGAATACGTTGGATAATAAGGAGAGTTTAAGGAAAAACCTATTAAACATCAAATTAGGTTATGATTTGACAAATTAAGCACCAAAACATCATGTTATACAACAAATTTGACAGAAAAAGTAGTTCAATACACAGTAATGCTATGTAGTAATTACTGTATTTACGAATTTAGCACCAAAATATCACGATGTATTGAAAACATTGACTACAAAAATGTGTTGGATAATCCAGAACGTTGGATAAGTGAGACTCTACTGTATAATCATTCTATTATTATTCTATTATTATTGTAGTATATTATTATATTATTATTATATTATTCATTATTCATGACTACATTGAAAATACAATAGAGAGAAATCAGCGTGGAAATTGCAAGAGGTACCATAGATTGTTGTACATGGAAATAATGATAGTAAATAGTTTTTGATTTATTACATAATTATATATTATAAATATATATATATATATATATATATATATATATATATATATATATATATAATTTAAACTATATATATATTGTGAAAATACATTTGTTTTTTTTCAAAGTGACACACCACCCAAGTCATGCTAGGTTTTTTGGTGAATTTTGACACACCAAGTGCAAAAGGTTGCCCATCATTGTCCTAGGCCATTGTAAAAATGTGAACTGCACATGGTCCAGGACAATGCCCAATTCTACAATGTTCCTTTAAAGCTCACAAAAGTGAAAATGCCCAACAGATTCTTTGTGATGGGGGCAAAGTTATCATCGTCGTCGTCGTCGTCGTCATCATCATCATCATTATCATCATCATTGTTAGCTTTATTTCTTTAGCTTTATACCATTTTTAATTCCCCAGAATCCTCAGTTAACCAACAAAACTGTATTTAATATGAGCAGTATACATGAGAGATTTTCTGTTAGTAGATATTCCTTTAATTTAATTAATCTTAGTTAACATTAGTGTACCGACGTGTCTTTTGTTGAAACTATTTTTTCTATATTGTTAAAAAGTGACACAGTTGTTTGATTTTGAAACCCACTAGGATTCACATAATATGCACCCAGAAACATCAAACTGACAAAAAATAATATGGGAGAGGGATAAACTTTAGAAAGGATTCAGTGAAACATGCAGTCATTCAATTGCTGAAAAACCATCCAGTGTATCAAACTGTCAGTCAATCAGCCAACAATAAATAAGTGAAATATCAGTTGATCAACAGGCAATTTGAGGACCAAACTTTTGGAAACCAATTTTAGAACTCTTCAAACTTGCTTTTAAGGAAAAAAAAGCTTTAAAATAATAATCTGGAAACCAAAACTGATACACAATGTTACAATGGGATCACATAACACTTATGCCTCAAGAACTTTCTATCTTGCTCACCTGTTACTACCTTCATGTCCATTTCTCTTAATATATGCATTTATTACACAATGTTAGCTAATATGCATTTTCCCCTATACAATTTCTACTATATAATTCACAAGACTGGCATTTAGAAACAGGAATCAGTTAAAATCTCCAAATTGCAGAAAGCTCTGTGATCAGCTAAAAAAGCATAGAGTTCTTATTTTGTTCTGTTTTTGTTTTCATTTACAAAAGAAAGGAAAACTATTCTTGTCCATAACTGACAGCACAAAAACTGGAGGGGTTTTTATTTTTAAAAAATAATTTTTATTAATTTTAAATTATTAAAAACTTCCCATCACCTCCACTTATCACCCAGATCACGCATACTTCTTCTATAACTTTATCCATGAGCTCAGTTTGCTTAATTTCTGTACAATACTCAGAATTGGCTTTGCCGCTTTATATCCCTTCTATATAAAGTATCCATTTATCTTTTACTAGGTTTGCCCGGCCACACGTTGCTGTGGCTTATGGGAATCCTTTGTTGGCCAGGTGGAATAGCAGTGAATAGCCTTGCAGTCTCAAAGCCTGACTGTTTACTGGAGTAGCTGGAGCTTTTTGTTGTATGAACATAGAGGCATGGATGAGGGGTTGTGCTGCCAAGTTTAGTGTTTCTGGGATGTGTAGTTTTGTTGTTTTGTCCTAGGCCAAAATTTCATTACCCTTTTATATATATAGATTTTTTGGTTCATTGGGTATCCTACTATGCAAATCTTGTGGAATCATAAAATCACTGAGCTGGAAGAGACAACAAGGGCATTAAATCCAACCCCAGATTTATTTGGAATTAAATTTTAGGACTGATTCTAAAAGTAATATTTCCAAGCTCTACTACTTTTTCTATTTTTGTCAATAAGAAACTCCCACTTACCTGATGGGTTAGGGACCAAAGCATTGTCAGAAAGTGGAACCAATTGAAAAGTATAAGCTTTTGAAAAGTATAAGAATGCTCACAGTGCATTCCTTATGGCGATTGGACCAACGAAAAATTATTGATTTTTAAAGCACTTTATGTTCTCTTGGCTTTGTCAAAGTTGCTTAATGCTTATACTGAAAATTAAGCTGAGCTTGGGATACATCTGATTGTTACATAATTTTCACTAAAATTATTGGTGAGTGTTTCAATTTCTAAATCCCCCCCACACACACACACACACACGCACACTTTTTCTGCATGTTTCTAATATCACTTCATATGCACGATTTTGATACGATTTTGATACAGGCAAGAGACGAACCTTTCCAATGCAAAGGTGGTTAACTGCCACATTCACGCTGGCTCCAACTGACAAAGAACTCTTCTCACACCCTGGACTCTCCACAGATATATATATATATTAACCTTTCTTGCCTATTTTATCCATGCCTCACAACCTCTGAGGATGCCTACCATAGATGTGGGCGAAACGTCAGGAGAGAATACTTCTGGAACATGGCCATACAACAACCCTGTGATCCTGGCCATGAAAGCCTTTGACAACACAATGATTTCTTTGCACACCTCTAATATTTACTCTTCTCTTTCAAAGAACTTTGGTAACACAACAAGCTACAAATCCTGGGATTCTATAGAATGGAGCTGTGCTGGTACGGCTGTACCAGAACTTTGACTTTATTTTCTTGCTGCAAATGTTTGCAATCATAGGACAGGCCACCTGTCAATCACCATTAAGTTTGGTTCCACCCCTTGTTCAGGGCTCTGGGAGGGAAGGAGCCATTTTTAAGTTAGTCTCACTTAGGAAGCTAAGCTATAGGATGCAGACCAGCTCGTCCCATAGAAAAGCTTCATATTTCAAGACCATCCGGGGATACAGAACATCTGAGAAATCAGAGACAGGAATTCCAGGGGAAAAGTCCCAAAAGCTCTGGCTGAGAGCTTGCAGCCTCTCAGCTCCTGAGGGAAACAGCCCTAAGTTTCTAAAGACTCAAAGAGAGAACAGCAGCACAGATCCACAGAACCCCAGTTGAAACATCTGCAAGCTTTGGCTGGTAGGTCCACTCGATACCCAGACGCATTTGGAGTCGGCAGTGGGTCCCAGATCAGCTAGGCCCAGATAATAGACAGCCTGGGAAAGGTTATGAGGGTTTTCATAGTTATTCAAAGCCAATTGCCTGTCCCTTGGGGACAAGACTCCTTGAAGATGTATTATTTGTTTATCAATAAAGACTTTGGTATTTCATTAAAGACTCAAAGGCCATCTTTTCAAGGAAATCCTCAACAACCTTTCTTTAGGCACCCTGGCTTCCCGCTGGGTATAAAGTGTATGTCCTATATAAAAGACAGTTACAGGCCCAGCGCGTGACAGAACAGGAGCTATGACATTTAAAAGAGCTTCCAAACTCCTATAATAGTTGAGCCTCTTGGATCCATCATTATTGTTAACATCTTCTCTTACACATTGACTTAATCACCCCCAAACATGTGCAATGCTTCCCTCCACTCCTCTTCCTGTGCGTCTTCCCTTGTGCTTTACATATATGATAAGGTATGAGGCAAGTATCTGGTATTACCACTGCTTTAAAACAGTTATACTGAATGGGGAGAAAAGTAAGACATGTGAAGAGTTAGGAAGTCAATGCCTTGGGGCCAAGAAGATGGGAATCTGGAACAGGGTGTGTGGACAATGCTGATACTAGTAAAAGGACACTTCTTTCCCCCCAGTTGTTTGATATAGGTTTGAAATACAGTTTCATATTTACTTTTACAAAGAATTTTTTTCCTATTGCTATACTTAAAATAAAGTTAGACCTGCAAACCTTGCTGAAAACATTTTGCAAGCTGGCACAGAAACCTAAAAATAAGTGTTATGCAAATGATAAAAATGCTGGACATTCAATGTGTTCCATCATTTTCCAGTAGAGTATAGCCAGAGGGCAGAAGTTATCTACTGAGAAGTAAGCACTATTGCATTAAGTGGAATTTATTCATATTTGCAGCTAAAAATCTACTCAGGTTGGCATACAAACCCATCACTGAATCCATTAGGGAATGCAAAACTTGAATAATAAAAATGTTGTCCTAAATGACTGCCATCATAGAACAGCAATGCCAGACACTGGCCTTATTATTTATTTATTATTTATTAGCAACATTTATATCCCACCCTTCTCACCCCGAAGGGGACTCAGGGCAGTTTACAAGTATATATACATACAATATATTATATTATATGACTATATTGCCATATTATTAGTAATATTGCATGTAATATAAATATACAATTATAATAGTGAATTATAATTATTTTTACATTGTATTACATCATAATATTATTAATGTTACATTTATATACAATATATTATAACATTAGTATAGTATAATATTATATTATTATTATATATTGTAGACTTATAGGACTACAATGTGTAAAGGCATCTGATTTCCAGCTTTATATTAACGCAGTTGCCATATAAATAATCAAAAATCATCAAGATGACTTTTTAAAGACAAATGCTTCTTTTTAGAAACTAGAAAGGATTGCCTTTAAAAAGTCAAGTTTTCAGTTTGGCACAGCAAATGGATCGTACACATAAAATGCATTAAGAATGTATGTGAACTCTGCATCAGATTCTTTGATAGCTGTAATCCATTTAGGATTTTGCAAACATAACTTATTTTCACCTTTTAAAATGTCTTATTTCTTTCTTTTCATTATAATTAAGCAATAACTTCATTTAGCTGGCCAAAGCAGATGGAAGACTACACTTGACATTTTCAAAATAAGAATATCAAGCTATGATAATTAATATACAGTTTCATAGCTGAGCATGAAGTAATGTCAAGCTTTTATTTGAAAGCATAATTAGGAGTGGGTACACATGTGTGTGTGCATCCACACAAAGATGCTAAAAAGTTGTTGTTGTTATTATTATTATTATTATTATTATTATTATTATTATTATTATTATTATTATTATTATTATTTATGACACCGCAAACAAGATAGATATGCTGGATTTTGTATCAAAAAATCACAAGTCAAACACTTCCCAAGTGTCTAGGACTGTGTGATGTATTTTCGGATGATGCGCACAGATCCCAGTAGGGTGGCCTTTTGCAGTTGGCAGATCGTGATTTTGTCAATGTCTATTGTTTCCAAATGCTGGCTGAGATCTTTTGGGACAGCACCCAGTATGCCCATCATCACCGGGACCACCTGCACTGGTTTCTGCCAGAGTCTTTGAAGTTCAATCTTGAGGTCCTGAGTTTTTCCTGTTGTTCTTCGTCAATGCGACTGTCACCTGGGATGGCGACATCAATGATCCAAACCTTTTTCTTTTCCACAACTGTGATGTCTGGTGTGTTGTGTTCCAGAACTTTGTCAGTCTGGATTCGGAAGTCCCACAGTATCTTTGCCTGCTCATTTTCCAATACTTTTGCAGGTTTGTGATCCCACCAGTTCTTTGCTGCTGGGAGGTGGTACTTGAGGCATAAGTTCCAATGAATCATTTGGGCCCCATAGTTGTGCTTCTGTTTGTAGTCTGTCTGTGCGATTTTCTTACAGCAGCTGAGGATATGATCAATGGTTTCGTCGGTTTCCTTGCACAGTCTGCATTTTGGGTCATCAGCTGATTTTTCCATCTTGGCCTTAATGGCCTTTGTCCTGATGGCTTGCTCCTGGGCTGCAAGGATCAGGCCTTCTGTCTCCTTCTTCAGGGTCCCATTCGTGAGCCAGAGCCAGGTCTTCTCCTTATCAGCTTTTTCTTCAGTTTTGTCAAGGAACTTTCCATGCAATGTTTTGTTGTGCCAGCTGTCAGCTCTAGTTTGTATTATTATTATTATTTTATGACACAGCAAACAAGATAGATATGCTGGATTTCATATCACAAAATCACAAGTCGAACACTTCCCAAGTGTCTAGGACTGGTATTATTATTATTATTATTATTATTATTATTATTATTATTATTATTATTATTATTAGCTTTGGAATTCCATAGAAAATACTTTGAGAAAAAAAATGGTCTTAAGAGTTCATGCTAGAGAAACACTGTGGCAAATCTTATTCAAAGTCTTCAGAGTTTCCCAATCTCTAGAAACTATGATGTAGAAAGCCCCGAGACAATACCCTTTTGGGAGTTTGTCTAATAGCCTCTCTTACACACACTCTGGGAGTCTAGGTAGTGAAACGCAGGGATTTTGTGACACTTTCTCACCACTACAGGACATTAAAATTCTGTGGATGCTTTGCCTAACAGGCATGAATCTCAAAATTCATTTCAAACATTGACTGTGAAATTACATGCCACTTTTAATTAAGTGATGGGCGAGAGTCCATGGACATAACTTTGAAGTGGGCCACTAACAAGGAAGTAATTTGAGTCAACTCTTGATTAAACCCCTATTAGGTTACTTTTAGTTCAGGTTTGTTGTGACTTCCAGGGGTACATTCATATAATTATTATTCTACTTTAACTGCCAAGATTCCATTCTATTTAGGCAGAGACTATCAGAATTCTCAACCAAAGTGTAACAGTGACTCATCAAACTTCAAATCCTATGATTCTGTAGGATGGAACCAAGACTGTTAACGGATAACAGTTTTTAACTGTGTAGTGTTAATAGACCCCAGATCCTATCACATTTCTCTGAACTGATGACAAGCATTGAGATATCTCCCTAACCCCCAAATTTCATATCAGCTGTCTTACTCTAGTCTCTTTTTTTGCTAGACTTACAGATTCTCCAAAGGAAAAATGTTTCATTCATATACAAAAAAAAATTATTTTGGAGAATTATACATTTTCCCCATTTCAACGTATTATCAAGGAACTCACAAGATTGTCGAGAACATTTCATTACCACTGTCTAGATCTGTCTAAAATAATTTAACATTATTTAACAATAATTTAACATAATTTTTCATGGCTATTTATTTGTGTTATACCAGAATGAGTTAACACAAAATATAGTGATTGTTTGCAAGACATAAAAACATTTAAAATTCTTCCAAAAAAACAGATAAGTGAAATGTTCTGAAATTTGGTGAGCTAAGAGTGGTAAATGTGTTCTAGTACTGTATTGGATTTCTCCCCAATAGCTGTAAAAATAAGGGAGAAAGGAGTCCCTGAGTTTTCCCCAATTATAGTAATTATGTGCAATGTACTCTCATTATAGTAATTAATTTTTAGTAACTATACTTCAGAAACACTTTTGGAAATGAAATGCCACTGCCCCCAACCCCCAGTTTTGTAATGATTTTTGAACAATTTTAATGGATCACACATCACTATATGTACTCAGTCAGACTCTTACCTGGAAATTCATTCAGCCTGAAATAATCTTGACTTGATATTATTATTATTATTATTATTATTATTATTATTATTATTATTATTATTATTTACAGCATTTATATTCCGCCCTTCTCACCCCAAAGGGGACTCAGGGCGGATCACATTACACATATAGGCAAACATTCAATGCCTTTTAACATAGAACAAAGACAAACAAACATAGGCTCCTGGTCAGAGTGATTCATTGCAGTTAATTGCACTGGCATGCTCTCCCGCCTGCGCCACAGCCCGGGCCCTAATTAATTAATTAGTGCTATTTTGTACTAAACATTATTTTAAAATTTGGTTGTTCTCATTCTTCCCATTGCAAAATTTCTCATCAAACCCCTTAAATTCAGGATGACATCATTTTGTGACTGTTGTGCGCTTACACACATCCTGTATACATCATGACTCATGAAGCCTAATGAGAATAAGTAATGAGAATAATTAAATTAATCCCAATAATTAACAAATTTACTGCCTGCTTCTCAGATGTCTAATTTTGTGACAGAATTTTGGCATCCAGCTTCCACCGTGAAAGCAGGAAATGCATCCAAAGAAACTCTTTAAAAGCCAAGAGATTCATCTTCATTAGAATTTCGTCATCTAATTTACTATCCACTGCAGATATCTATTCATAAGGTGACAATTCTGCAGAGCTTTTTTAAAAAGTTGACCAAAAAGAAGAGAGCTTGTGGAAGCAATTTTTCATTCACACACAGCTGTCTCTAACAGGGCGGTGACAAGCAATGGTTTGTGCTTCTTTTAGTCTTCCTGATAATAATTCTGCTATGGCAAGGCAGACACCTCCACATTTATTTGAAGCATTCACCTTCCCTTCAAAAATGGAAGTCGATTACAACTATCAGCCAGAAAGATGGGACAAAATGGGAGACCACCAATGAATCCTAGGAATTGTAAGCTATAGTTCAGAGAAAGAAACTGCCAAAGTCTCATAAGAGTTGTAATTTTACAAGATCTTTGGCCTTTTCTGCCAAAGACTGCTGGTACCTCACCAAACTACAACTCCCAAGATCCCATAGCATAGAGACATGGCAGTTATAATAGGGTCAAACTGCATTAATAATAATAATAATAATAATAATAATAATAATAATAATAATAATAATAACTTTATTTATACCCCGCCACCATCTCCCCAACGGGGACTCGGGGCGGTTTACATGGGGCCATGCCCAGAACAATACAATATAACAGAATATAAAAAGAACAACAAATCATAACACATTGAACAATACAATAAATGATAATATACATTACAACGCAAAATCAGAAGAACAATAAAAACAAGGGCGGGCCACATGAACACTTAGTTAATTCTAATTAATTCTACTGTTATCATACTTAGTCTCAGTACAATATGCTAAGCATAATGCAACATTTACCTTCTAGCTACTGCTTGAAGTCATTTTTAGTCATATTCAATATCACTCAAAAATATTCAAGACATTTTGAAAGTAATCTGGCAAATGTTGATATGCTCATCCCAGTTTCCCATCTGGGTGGTAGTAATTATCTTATATGAAGTGATGTCTAGAGGATAAAATAATCTATGTGTTATCAAGGTAAAAGAATTTTAAACGTACAGTAGAGTCTCACTTATCCAATGTTCTGGATTATCCGACTCATTTTTGTAGTCAATGTTTTCAATGCATTGTGATATTTTGGTGCTAAATTCGTAAATACAGTAATTACTACATAGCATTAATGTGCAATGAACTATTTTTTCCGTCAAATTTGTTGTATAACATGATGTTTTTGTGCTTAATTTGTAAAATCATAACCTATTTTGATGTTTAATAGGCTTTTCCTTAATCTCTCCTTATTATCCAACATATTCGCTTATCCAACGTTCTGCTGGCCCGTTTATGTTGGATAAGTGAGTCTCTACTGTATGTGCAACAGTGTTTCTGTGCAAACCCCCAATTATTTCTGTAAAGACCCATTTTCAGCATAAAATTCATGGGATTTTATACAGAAGTTGGCTATTTTTTCAATAAAAGGAGGTATGTATGTTTCAGAATTTATTTATTTATTTGATACAAAAGATATTTTGCATGACACTGTATAGACTTGGTTATTTTACTGAGTTGGGTGGGAAACTTACATTCTGGGGCAAATTGTGGTGAGATGGCATGAGGCAATTCTGCATGAACACTTTATTCCAGTGCTGATCTGGAGGGTTGAGACCAGGACTGTCCCCAGAATGGTTTTGACTGTCAGCCTTTCAGTCCTTGAGGTTGAAGGACATCCCCTGGATACTGTGTAAACAGGAAGCAGCTCTGAACCCGTTTTGATGTCATTGGGTTGCTATTACCATTTTCCTTTTTTTTTTAAAGTCATAGCAACAACCATCATGGCTGGTGTCCGTCATGCATCACCTAGAGTGACATCAGCCAGCATTCCAGAGTGATGTGGGAGATGAGAAGAAGAGAGAATAAATTGCCTCCACTGTTCTTTTCTCACTGCCCTAGTGTCATTCCAGGTGATGAGCAATAGACACTACCATACCGTGTCCCATGGACATTTTATTTTATTTTATTTTATTTAGAGCATTTATATTCTGTCCTTCTCACCCTGAAGGGGACTCAGGCGGATCACATTACACATATAGGCAAACATTCAATGCCTTTTAACATAGAACAAAGACAAACAAACATAGGCTCCGAGCGGACCTCGAACTCATGACCTCCTGGTCAGAGTGATTCATTGCAGTTAATTGCAGCTGGCTTGCTCTCCTGCCTGCGCCACAACCAGGGCCCATTACTATGAATAGAACTGGAGTAGGATGGTGAGTGCCATCTCCTGTCCCCGAGACACCCAAACTCAGAGATTACGTGATGGCCATGTAAATAGTTGTGGTCAGTTTTATCTCAAGCCCAAATTAATGGTTTGCTCTGGATTTTCAGGGAAAATACAAAGCAAACTGTGACTTGAAGGCTGTGGTTGAAGACTGTATTAACCAAATCAGTTCTGTGACCAACATAGAGCTTATTCACCCCCACTTTCAGATAAAGGGTTAGCATAGATGTGCCCATAGGTGGAAAAACAGAGAGGAAAATCCTATAATAAGACAACTGTAACAATATTTATTTATTTATTTATTTATTGTATTTATATTCTGCCCTTCTCACCCCGAAGGGGACTCAGGGCGGATCACATTACACATATAAGGCATTCAATGCCTTAACGTAGAACAAAGACAGAGACAAACACAGGCTCCGAGCTGGCCTCGAACTCATGACCTCTTGGTCAGAGTGCTTTGTTGCAGCTGGCTGCAGCCGGCTGTTCACCAGCCTCCGCCACAGCCCAGGCCTGTGGCATACAACCTATTCAGTTACGACTCCCAAACTAGACATATTCACAACTTCTGTCATGACTTCTTTCCAACAAGTGGGGCTTCATGAGTTGGGCAAAAGGGATCTTTAATGTGATGAACTGAAATCCCAATGGGCTTTATGATCCAGGGATTCTGTTTTTCAGATACATTGCTATCTTCTTAGTTTAGAGCTATAGTTCTCAACCTTTGGTCATTCAAGTATTTCCTTACAACTGGTAAGCTGGCTGGGATTTCTGGAAGTTCATGTCCAAAACAACTCAAGAGCCAAAGGTGGGGAACGACTGGTTTAGAAAACATAAATATGCATTAATCAAAACAGCTATTTAAAAACCAGATGGCATCACAACCATGGATTAATAAAGGTGTGTAATTCAAAATCATCAGGCATGATGTGAGCACCAAGTACTTATGAACACCTGCCAGAATCCAAGACTCCTGAGAAAACCTGACAAAGCCACATTCCCTGGTTAACAGCCTTGGTTTATTCAGTTTTTCACCTTTCTAGAGTCATTTTAGGTGATAGTACACACATTGAAGGAAAAGCAAAGTGGTGTCAAACAATGTGTCATTGCAACATTTAGAAACAAATTGAAGTCATGCTGAAAGTGGCAGACATTTGGTTGCCATTGTGTACACTGAAGAGACATGTCAGCTCTGCAGCCCTCAGACATATTAGTACTATTACTCATTGACTTTACCTTTGCTTGTAACATCACCAGTGGAGCCATTTTTCCATTTCTGAAATCGCCAGTGGTCCAGAAATTATCAAATCAAACGTGTGCTATTTCTTCTCACACATGGTCAGTTTCTGAAGTGAGAAAAGAATGAAAGATTAGATTGGTGTGCATGTGTTTGTGTGTGCCAAGAACAAAGCAATCTATTGATAAAGTTCTCACAAGTAATAGAAAAGCTGGATAGTAGCTTGAACTGTAATTTTGGATCAATTCAATATGTATGACTTTGAAGGAATCAAAAGATTCTCATAAGCCTGCTCTGTTTCTCTTGGGAAAATGGATAAGTGGATTTAGCGGAGGGGGGGAGACAGGCAAGATGAGAAAACCGGAAAAGAATTCATGAATAACTGAGAGAGCCAGTGAATTTTAAGCATGAAAAAACTTGTTAGAGTTTGTAGGCTGGACTAATTGATCATGTAAGATAGGCACTTCCCTTTGAAACTTTCACTGCAGCACAAAGCACCAAGTGGTAAAGCCAGCATTAAAAGGAGAAACATACAATCAGTTTTAAAAGTATTGGATAGAACAGTTTTCTGGATTGTAATTGAAATATTTTCCCCTTTATTTGGAAACTGAGGGTAGAACATTGTTATAGTCATTGGTTGATCACATATTTGTAGACTAGAAATGCTTAGATTTTCATCAGTAAATTAGGCCCAGGTATGCACTGGGCTCCAAGAATTAGCTTTCCCTCCCCAGCCAGCTGGGAGGGGAGGGCTATTCACCGGCTCTCAGTGAAGGAGGCCAGTTAGTAGTTCCAGCAGAAATTACTTTAAATGGGCAGGGCTGGATATTCTCTAGAGGTAGCCCCACCCGCCACTCCAGTCCATTGTGATCATTGAGAGATGAATAGTGGACCCAATGCAAGATGAGTAAGCACTACCCAGCTGGTGAACTGTGAATAAGGGAAAGAGAGGGAGGCATAACCTTGCTTGCCCCTCCTCCCGCCTTGCTAATGGAGGCTCTGTGTTGGCAGTGGGATGGCTCCATTTCTTCAGTTGGGAGTGGGTGGTCATGCACAACCTATGTCAAGGAGCCCCCCTCCCATTAGCCCGGTCTTTCCCTCTTCCTTTCAACCTTGCTAGGGTAGTGGTTACAAGGGCTGTCAAGTCACTGCACCTTAGTATAAAGCAGGCCTTTGCAATTATCCCCCCCTCCATGTGCAGGCTGGGCATTGGGCCTGTTTGGCAGTGGTTTGGCAGGGCAGTGAGGTCCCCAATTTGTGTGTGATTGCAGGGCCGGGGTTGGTGGCCAAATGGAGTCTAGGCCAGGTCTTCCTGGGACAATCCTCAACTCAGTGGGAGGATTTTGTGGTGGGGGAGGCTTTGGAGATGGTGTGGCCAATGGGCGAATCATCCCACAGCAAATGGAACCGGCTGAAATTTCTAGATGTTGTCCCCCTCCCTTCTCCCTTTTGGAAAAATGGTTGTGGGACCAAGCATTCGAGCAGCAAATACAGCAATAATAATAATAATGATTTATGTGACTAATAATGGACAGACTCTGAACTATTACTTGACCTTGTGTAATTTTAAATAATTTTTCTGGTCACTGGTTGCCTTTTAGCACATTCAATTCCAGTTCATCAGATTTTAAAATACTGATTTGAGTCTTGTTTAAGAGAGGAAAACAGAGTAATTAGAATAATACCAAATGCCCAATATGTATGTGTGGGCATCAGGTCTATAAGAATCCCCATGTCAATATGGGAATTCCATAAAAATCTGAAGCACACTTTTATACCCAAACCATGTGTTTCCCTCTTCAGCTTTACCCCCATGGGTGGGAGGAACTACTAATGCAAACACTTGAAGAGATTTCAGAGAAATTATTCCATGCTTGCAATGATATTTGAAGTCAACCGTATGAGCTCAGCATCAAAGGAAGATTATGTTCTTCTTAGCAAGAACCTTGTATGAGAGTATTATTCCACAATGTTATGCTTGTGAATCCGAAATAACAGTAGGTGTCAAATGAAGAGTGTATTATCCAGAGTTAGTGAAGAACAGAAATTATTTTACTATCATAAACACTGAAAAGAGGAAAGAAATATTTGATCAGGCAGTCCAACTGTTTTCTGATGTGGATTAGTTTCCTGCAGAGCATTCTCTAGGTTTAGCTGCTTCTGCCAAAGAACTTTTGGCAATAAAGGTACAAATAACATAGTTACCGAGGACACACAACCACACAAGCATTGGCATGCTTCCATTTTGACTAAGATTACATCATCATAATCTCGTAATAAATATATTTATTACACACCTCTCCTGATGGCTTGAGGCAGTGTACAACAAGTCAAAAACAATTTAACATAAAATTACATAGATGACAAACAGAAATATAAAAACTTGCACCAAATACAGATACAGAAGTGACATATAATATCAACAGAATGTAAATCAAAACTCGTGATTGAAAGTTGACTGGATAAGCCTGCCAGAAGTGATGGGTCTTCAATTGCATTTTCACTTTCAACAGCTTGATTAGCTGTCGGAGCTCTTCTGGCAGGTCATTCCACAGTCATGAGGTGGTCATAACACATTAACCTTAACTTCAACACGTCCATGGTGGAATAGCTGTTCAGTGGCACACAGACATTTGTCATGATAGCCTCCATAACCATGTTGGCATTGGTGGTAGTAGAAACTGATACATAAAAACAATGCTCCTGAACCAATTTCCAGTTTTCAAGCTCACAAACAGAACAAAAAGATAGGCAGTTCTGTCCTGTTGTATCTACCCAAATTCTTTAATTTATTAATGGACTAATCTCTTAACCAATTTTCATTTGCTAATTCTCATTACTAGGGCAGGGTGAAAGATCATCTTATTTCAGTTTTTATCCACTTGCCCATCTTCATAGAATCATAGAAAATAGAGTTGGAAGAGACAGCATGGGCCATCTAGTCCAACCCCTTGCCATGCCAGAAAACTTGAACTATTTCTGAAAAAAATGTGTGCTTCTTTCAACACAAAACTTACATTTAAATACATGTTTTAAATCATTTTCCTTAATTTTTCATGTTCTACAAATTTGTTCGGGTCATTATAATCATTAGCATATTCATTTCTATCCTATCTTTTGCCCAGTTTGGGACTTAAAGCAGCTTACAACAAATTAGAAAACCTGTTCTTAAAACTCCACAGGATAGAAAAGTTAAAATCAGATAAAATGATAAAAATTAAAACCAGATTAAAATATATATTACTAAACATGCAGACCCATACATAAGGACAACAATTAGTAAGACCCTGCATTTGGGGGAGGGGGGCAGGGTAGCTAATACATCAGATAACACAATCAGATTAGGGAAAAAAAAACATGAATTAACAAGGATCTTTTTCTCCAAAAGAAAGTTTGACCCTAGTAAAACAGTGCATTGGAGAAGTACATAGATTGTCAAATTCTGTTCTTTTACTTCGGTAATTATACTAATCTTAATTATTGCAATTAAATGGGCCACATGGAATGCTTCTGGATGCATTCTGCACAAAATCTACAGGTGGATGTTTTGCACAGAAAACAGCATCTCCTGATCAAAAATCAGAATTTTCTCTGCAAAAAAGTCTCTGCACAAAAAATAATTATATTTCTGCACAGAAAAAGCTATTTTCTGCACAGAAAATATGGTTTACAGTAGAAAGCTATGATGTGCAGTTACACATGCAATAAATGTTGAATAGCAAATAGGCTGCAAAAAAGTATGGTTTCAAATACTTTCTCACAACAGGAAGAACATTGTTAAATAATTTGTCGCTTCTTCCAAGAAGAATATCAAAAGAGAATTGTAGTCATATCTGGGATGAGTCCCACACTTCTGGTTCAAAGAAAAGAAATGCCAAACTTTCTTTGAACAAATCTTACAAAGAAAACCCTGCATTAAGTTATTTGCAGAGTCAGTTGTTAAAAGTCAGAAAGCATTTAGTGACACACTCATTCAGCAAATCAAAGAGTGAGCAAGACAAAACATGCTAATGTAGGAAGCAACAGATTCTAGACATATTAGCCAGAAGATATGATATGAATGTCCAAGACTTAAGTTTGTTTGGTATTAGAAATGTCTCCTTAAACAATCAAAATCGTGCCAGCTAGGAGAGGAAATACAAAAAAACAAAAACAAAACAAAAAACAATCTATTGCCAGTTCTGAAGAACTGGGACATCATAACAGACAAGAAGACAATGGATTAATATGTCAACATGGAAATAAATATTTAAGTGATGTGTCTTTTCCTCTTGCAAGACCTATTGCAAACAGATGTTTCTAATCAGTTGTCTGATAGAGTGTCTCTTCCTATAGGCATTATTGGACTTCAGACTGTTGGCACAAAAAATAAAACACCACCATAAAAGAATTATTGGCCTTTTCCTTCAATAAAAGTACAGGATTCCTGATTTCTCTCCTGTTTATTTAATAAGTTGGTGATTTTACAAGCTAGTGTAAATGAGCCTAAAATCTAAAGCCTAAATCAGCTAGCATTGGAAGACAATTGAACACTGTCTTGCAGCTTCTGAGATGGTCTGTCAAATAATTTCCCTTGTGTATTATCCTTAAAATGAACATGTCCAATGTGACTTACTGACCCTTACATCACTGGCGTTATAAGATATTTGTTGTTATTTCATCCTGTAGCCCATTATGTCTTTGCTGAGTAGAGAAAAATATTGCAAGAAAAGGAAAAGACATTCCTCACTGTCTAGGTAGTTCAGAAAACCCCAGCGCAGCTCTATTTAGAATTGAAATTGCTTGAATGAGAAACAGCATGGGAGGTATGGAATGTCTGCAATACTTTATTTACAGATATCTATCTAACATAGACCTTCAAATGTGCTCCCAGTACTTTTACCTTAGGGCATCTCTGCTTATAGTGCTTTTTGAACTATTCATTTTCGGAATCACTAAGCATCATAAAGCTAAGGGAACCAATTTCACATGATTAACAAAAATCCCCCTTTCCCTCACAAGTTAGTAATATGAACCTTGTCGGGCTAACAGATTATTTTCCATGGTGGCATTTTAGGAATACGTGTAATCTATATTGAGCAGACAGCAGCAGGCTAGTGAAATATGAGCTTCTGGTTGAAATGGGAATAATAATACTGGATGCACTTTACCTTAATTCACCTTAATTTGAGAGAGCTGTAGTTCACCTACATCTAGAGAGCACTATGAACCCAGTAAGTAAGTAAGTAAACTTTTATTACGGTCAATGACCAGCTCCTAACAGGGGTACCCAGTTCTGTACATCCATGTCAGACTTCGTTAACAATAGTAAAATTATAATAAAAAATGTAAAAACTATTATAAAATTGAATTATTTACCAATTTAAAATCTAGGCTAAAGACCACATACAAGTAACTATTGAAGCCCAACTAATCCCACAGGATCCTCTGGGGCAGTCTCAAGGGAGGGAGTGCAGATGACAAATACTAACACTATGAACCCAAACAACAATGGATCTGAACCAACCTTGGCACACTTACCTAATGTACCCAAATTTGAATCCTGGAGGGGTTTTGAAGGAGTTGACTTTGATTTATGAGAGTTGCAGTTCACCTACATCATGAGACACTGTGATCCCAACTGACAATGGACGTGGACCACACGTGGCACACAGAACCCCTATGATCAACTGAACCTACTGGAGGGGTTAAAGGTGACTGATCCACCATTCATTAAAAAAATTAAAATGACTTTTACAAATAACCTGGGCATCACTGGGTACCCAAGCTAGTACCAAATAAAGAGGAGTTTATTAAGAGCAAATCAAGGGCGCTTCCAGACAGCTCCAAAATCCGGGTTTAAAATGGGGTATAAAAAAATATCCTGGGATCTCCCGGGATTGGGTCTCCCTCCATCTCCACAGGCTTCCTCTGTATTGGAATAAGATGGAGAGCAGACAGGGGACATCCGGCAGATGCACAACTCCATTTTGCACACATTGAAATATATGAATGTAAGCACATTTTTTCTCAACTGATCCTCTGTTTCAGTTTTTTTTAAAGCAGTCTCCACAGGTGGGAAGGAAGGAAACCACCTGTTTTGCATGACTGCAGGGTTATACAGTCATGCAAAAATACACATTTTCTGGATGAAATTGGGATATAAGGGGACCTTTTTACCACCTGTTTTCCCTCTGTTAATGAGCGTGGATTCAGTGGTAGCGTGTTTTAGCCACACACCCCTTTTAAACCCAGTCACTTCTATATTTTAGGTGATGTGTAGAAATTCCCCACATGAACTGTGAAGAGTTTGCTTCTACTTGTGGGTTGAACTCTGGTGTTCAACCCATAAAGCACCTAAGAATGGTTGGGTAAAACTAAATGAAACTTACAAGAAATGCCTCTGCTTCCATCTAAATTTTGTGCGAATAGATGAATGTTGTACTGCAGCATTTGATCTATTTTCTCTCTGAAACATGTTTATGACACAGCATGGTTTGGCCTTTTCATTTATGTTGCTTCCATCAAGGTAATGGCTGATAAAAACAGCAATTCTCTAAGCTCATTTTCCTTCACTGTGTCGTGTCTTTGGTGAATGACACATACACATTAAACTTATAGGTACTTTTGAGAAATGACAAAAGTACATAGTGTCAATAAAAACTACAGTTCTTTCTTGAGAAACCTTGGAGTTGTCTCTAGACCATTTTCAAATGTAGTAAGATCTGATGTTAGGCAAGTGGGAGAAATTTCATTTGGTAAACAGCTTTCACCTTTCCTAGAGCTTTTCACCTGCTTGTAAATATTATGTTTGTAGTTCTACAGCTAGCAGGAAATGAAACTCTCATGAGGAAATTTCCTAGTCTTTAAAAAATAAAGCTCAGCTAAGTTTTTCACAAGCATTTAAAAGAAACTCAAGCATAGTTTATTATATAAAGCTCTTCCAATATACAACAAAACAGATTCCTTGATGTTGGGAGCATATAGGCATTCATGCATACATACAGTTATTAGGGTGAGAGGGATGTCTAGTAGGGTTGTCCAAATATTCGTTATGTTTCTCGTTTCGTAATTATTTCGGATTGTTCTCGTTTTTTGAAATGAGTATTGAAACGTTTTCCCTGGGCGCAACTGGCAATGTAATTCGAACCATCATTGCCCATTTTCTAATTGTTTCTTAAAATTTTCGTTAATTTTTTTCCTTCCAAAATTTTTTTTAAATATTTTTTTAAAATTATTTTTTATTTATTTTTTTGTTTCTGCAACCTAACATGAATGGGAGCCTAGCGCAGCCTAACATGGCAGCTCCCTGGCCAATCAGAGTCTTCCACGATGGCTGCCAAAGGTGGGGGCTAGAGTCCTCTGTGTCCACGTGGAGGATCTCTATAAAAATCCCCAACCGCAGCCGACCCAAGCCATTCTGGGTTGGGATACTGAGGAGAGAGGGTGTTTGGTGCGCGCTGGGAAGCTGCTGCTTGCTTGTTTGAGGGAGAGAGGGCTAACTGGGGGTAGAGTGTTTCTGTTGTTGCTGGTTCAATATTGTGTTTTTTGGGGGGAAATTGGCTGGGGGCTTGGGGCAGAGTCCTTGCTGTGGCTGGCTTTAGGGAACTTTTTTTTCCAAAGGACGTCTGCATTCCTGCAAGTGCATTGCTTCCCTCCCGCTCCGTTTGTAATCCCAAGCCCCCGGGCTGAGTGTTATTGCAGCAATCACAAAGACACACATTGTTTTCAAACCTAAAGGGTACATTGGAAGAAATAGTTTCCAAAGGACGTGGGGCACCCGCCAAGGCATTGCTTCCCTCACGCTCCATTTCTATTCCCAAGCCTTGGGCTGAGTTTTATTTCTGCAATCACAAAGTCAGACATTGATTTGATTCAATAGAGGGTCCACAGCAATTTATAGTTTCCAAAGGACGTTGCCAATCCTGTCAAGGCATTGCTTGGCATGTGCTGCATTTCTAATCCAAAGTCTACACAAGTAGAAGAGGGACTTTTACAGTGATAAGAACCCAATTGAACAGGAAATAAGACTTTCAAACCAGGAACAGGTTTCTTCAAATATTGAAAAATAGTGTATTATAAAAAGTTATGAAAATTCGCCAAAAATCATAGGAGACAGGAAACATTTTGCAATTTGTTGAGCAAAGAGTGTGGAATGTGTTCTCCCACTGTACCAAATTTGATGAGAATAGCTCAAGAAATGAGGGCGGGAGACCCCCAGAAAAGTCCCCCCTGGTTTCCTGTTTTTTGGCGATTGCGCATGCGCGTCCGCCAATTTAGAAACATTTTAGAAACATTACGAATTTTCGGAAATATCCGAAAATTTTGGGTGAAACATTAAGAAATAATTTCTATATCGAAGAGCCGGCACCCCCTACTTTAGAAACGAGAATTGAAACATTTTTTCCATCGATCGGACAAGCCTAATGTCTAGATAGCACACACTCTTTGTTTCATCTCTATATCTTTTGGAACATCTAAAGACCTATCTCTTCTGGCAGGCCTACCCAGCCAGTTTTAATCATGAATTTTAAATTTGTGCCTTATGTTTAATCTTTGTTCTGTATATTTTAATATGTATTTTGAAGAAATATATTTTAATGTGTGTATTTTGTAGAATGTTTTTAGGTAATTGTGTGTGTTTTAGCGATGTTGTAACCCGCCTCGAGCCATGAGGAGTGGCGGGTAAGAAATAAGCTGCTTCTTCCGCCTCCGTCTCCACCTTCTCCTCCTCCTCCTCCTCCTCCTCCTCCTCCTCCTCTTCTTCTTCTTCTTCTTCTTCTTCTTCTTCTTCTTCTTCTTCTTCTTCTTCTTTTTCTTCTTGTTCCAAGAAGTGCTGCCTTCTGCAGCATGTGGATTCATGTTCTGTCCAAATTAAGTCTTTTCAAGTTCTTTTCGAGGTTTCTTGGAATGCCTCCAAGGGCACCAACCACTATTGGTACCACTGTTGTTCTCGTTTGCTATAGTTGTCTAATTTCAAATTGTATTTCGTGATCTTTCCCAGTTCTTTGTCCTCTACTCTACTGTCTCCTGGTACTGCAATGTTTATAATAAAAACATGTTTCTTTTCTACAACTGTTATATCTGGTGTGTTATGTGGCAGATGTTTGGATTCTAAAATCTCAGAGTATTTTTGCTTCTTCATTTTCTGTGGTCTTTTCCAGCTTGTGCCCATACCAGGGTTTACTGCAGGGTAGGTCATACTTCTCCTGATTGTTCACCATACATAACTCTTAGCTTGAGGCTGGTTTAATGGATCACACTTTGGGAGAAAAGCAGAGTGTCAATAAATAAGTAAATCACCAGCCCCTATTCATTGCATACCTATTGTAAATTGTGCTTAGTGAAGTTAGATTTCAAAGGTCATTCTGTAGCAATCTCTGGGTTCAGTCTTCACCAGATGGCTGGCTAACAAGTACAGCTTTTTTCTTTTGGTATCTTTCTTTCTTTTTAATTTCTCTCTTTAATTCTGAGTGGTTTGTTAAATCTGAGTACAGCATGTATAATTTCCTCATTAAGTCAATAGACAAGGTCATTATATGTTAAAAGGAGGAAATAACAAGTTCACATATGTTATCTTTTCCAAAAAATGAGCTACGTATTGGCGTTGACCTTTCAATATCATTCAGAATTAAATTCCATCAAGAACACACTCCCACTTTCTTTTTTTCCTGATGTTATGTTGAGCGAGGCTACATTTTAGTGGAGAAAATTCTATACTAAATTCATTGCTACAAAGCTCTTTGGATATAATTTTCTACTTTTATTTGACTGTGATTTTCTGTTTTATCTCAAAATGTTAATGATGGACTTTTTAAAACATGAGAACAAATTTATTAACTTTAAATCTTGTGAGAATGGATTTGTGTCAGAACTACTCATTTGCATCAAAATTGTCATTCAGTTGTTGTACACAATTAACAGGGAACATGAGGCTCCTATGAAGTATTCATGTAGTCTGCAGGATATACCCATAAACTATAGCTGCTATATTAAGATTTACATTTAAAGTTACATTTGAAAAATATTAAGTATGCATATCTCAATGGTTTAAAACAAAGGATGTATACTCTGATGTGGGGCTTTGTTAACCAAGTCTGTATATTTAAAATTAGAGAATGATTATGTGAAAGCACCACTAATGCTGTGGTGATATCAATAGGTTCTGTAATGTACTGAAACCTAAAGGAACCAGAGTCTATCAGATATTAGAAATTCAGCAAGGTCAGTTGGTTAATAGGGCTGTACAAAACTTCATTTCCACTTCATTTGTTGTATCTATTTTGTAATATTTCTACATACAATGTGATATTAAAAAATACCCGGGGGGGGGGGGCACCCACGCAAAAACTTAAGAATCAAAACACTCACACAAAACTTTTCACTTATGTAAACCTCGGAAGTCTCCCAAAGTCAGTTGCATTTTCAGTGCGAGCAAGCCAAATAGGCTGCCATTCCTCTTTAAAGGAGCTGAGTGAGCTGGGAAGATGTCTGAGAGAACACAGAATTATGGGAAATGTAGTTTGGGAACGTAGCAGAGAATTCAAAAGGTCCTGCCCTAAACTACATTTTCAAAAATTCTACTCAGCATCAGAAAGCCCCAATTGGGATAGAGGATTTGTCTCTCCGTAGTAGCCAGCCAGCCACACAGTTTAGAATTTAGCAAAGGGGACTGACTGGTACTAGTAAGTAAAATGTGCTGGACTGGGAGGAAATTCCCAAATTGAAGTTCTATGATTATGTTGTTTTATGTGCCATATAGAGACATTCAAGGAGATAGTTGCTGTGGCTTTTTTTAAAACAGGTTTATGTCAAAACAGATTTCGACTTGTTAGACTTGTTAACTAATATGAATAATAAAAGAAGAAGAAGGCATGTAATTTCTAGATTAAGAAGGGAAAAGTGGGATTGTAAGAGTTAAAACATAACCACAGAAAAGGTAGTTGAAAGTCATCTTTTCCCCTTTAGTTTGTCTGTCTTAGCTTTTGCTTTGTATTTAAGTAAGTTTTATGTGGAGTTCTGTGCATGTCTGGATAAGAGGAAGCAGCTCTGTTCCTGACTCTCCAGAGATTCAAATGGAAATAAAGTCCAGAGCCTGAGATAAGTACTAATTTAGCAGTCAGTTAATAGATAAATCTACGTAGGAGGCCCCTGCAGCGGACAAATTTCCTTTACAGTAGAAAAATTGGGGTAAAGAAACTTTATCAAGCAAGATAAGCAAGAATAAAACCGGGAAGACAGCCAAAAATTGTGTCCAAACAGGAGCTGCAAAACATTCCACAAATGATTGCAGAGCTATCAGAGTTCTTGAATCCAAAAGTTGACATGCTACTGAAACAAATGAAGACAATACAAGATAATAAAATAATTAAAACACTCAAACAGACTGAGAAAATATCGCAGCAAAATCAGGATGAACTTGTAGCTTTAAGACTTAAAGTGGCTGAGCTATCAGATAGACAAAGGAGAAAAAACTTAAGACTTTCCGGTTTCCCAGAACAAATACCTGCAGAGAATCTACAGGTAGAATTAATATCATGGCTTCAAGGTTTAAACATGGTATAAGAAAAGGAGCTGAGCGGAGAGAAGAGGAGAGCGGAGAGAGGCTCCTTCTTCAGGCAGGAGGGAATCTATATCCCACCACTGCCACCAATATAACGGAGCGCTGACACCAAATATAACAGGCACTTCTCCACTCTACACACTCTCACGCAAGCACACGTATGTGAGAGGTGAGGGTATATTGTTTGATTTTAGATTTTCTTTTAAAATGGTAGCTGCCACCAACCTAAAATGTCTTTAGGATTTTTGTTATTAAATGAGCCAAACTTTTCCCATTCCCTGCCCACACTGTTTCTACCCCTGGCTCCCAAACTGATGTTCACTATGAGGCTTTTCTGTGGTATTTTATTGTTGTATTGCTGGAACTTTTATTAAGGCTTCTTGATGGAAAATATACACTGTGGAGGCTCCTGAAAGTTGAAAATAGAATAAAAAAATTATTTTCTTAAAAACAGGCAAATAATTACTTCAGAGAGGTTCATAAGCGTAATCGGTTACAGACGTTCTTCAGCATAACTTAGTTGTATGTTTCAGATTACTTCACTTAGTTTCAAACAGTTCCAACCAACCAATCTATCTATTGGTCACAAAAAAAACCCTCGCTCTATTTGCTGAGAATAGTCACAAGTTCCCCTGGGTTGTTAATTAACTCTAACCTAGTGTCCTTCTATTAACCAGCCCAGTAGTGAGAGTCAATGCCTTGAGTTATCTTCCCCCAAGAGATCCAAACTGCCTGACCTAGCCTGTCAGTTTTCACAGCTCTCAGTTCTCTCTCTGGCATTGTAATAAAGAAAAAGGTACTTATTCACATATGTGGTGGGAATGTTCTGAAATGAAAAAACAATGGCTAATGATACAAGGGAAAACTCAGGAGTTATTACAGATAAAAATACAAATTAATAATGATTTGCTATTTTGGGGAGTGTTAGATCATCCGAGTATAAAAACCAGCTGCCAAGAGTTATTTAAAGTAACAATAAGAGCAGCACACGTGGTGATCGCTAGAGGATGGAGAGGCAAATTGAAATGGATATTAAGGAATTGGAATGATTACATGTATGATCAAGTGTTGTTAGACATTTCAGGAATTGTGATTAAGCAAGTAACAAGAACAAACAAATAAAAGGACATTACAAAAAAAATGGAAGGACTACTTCAACTGAGTAAAAAATGGAGGAGCCAATGATTACGTCAAAGAAAAAATACAAAGACTTTACCTGTAGCTTTATCTGCAAGATTAGTAGAAATATACGTGGTTGAGGAGGACAGGTGAGGGAGAGAGGGAAAAAATATAGGATGATTTGGAAGACAAATGTTAAAGAAAGGGACGTACTTCTGTTATTATGAATATAAAATCTAGTAAAAATTTTTTTTAAAAGAATGAAACAATAAGTAAGTTTTATGTTTCTTTCTTCATTCTATATGTATTCAGTAGTTTTCTGTGTTGTTAGTTTGTAGTTTGTTTTTATTATGTGTTTTATTTCATTTTTATTCTACGTAGATTTTATGCCTCTTTCCACAATGTCCAAAAGAATGATGAAGGTTAAGAGCCCATACTCTCACCCACAAACTGGATCTTGCCTCATTCCTAGCACCCCAAAGTTGTGATAAGAGATGGCATAAAACAAAACAAGAATGTATCTGAAGTGACCAAGTGCTAACAATACAAGATCCATAGCGTGGCCAAGTGAGAAGGCAATAATGAGTGGTGCTGAAATCTTGCTGAGTGGTGCTCACTAGAATTTATATTTCCTAAGAAGTCCTGATAGAAACCTGTGCCTTCAGGGTCTGTTGCCTGGGAAGCACCACCAACACAGCTGCTGATGGGCTACTTCTTCGAAGCCTGTCAAAAACTAGTGTGACCTGGACGAAGATGCTAAGTTGAAGAGGGAGAAATGGGGGGGGGGGGGCTGCATCCTCCCAAACTACTTTTGCACTCCACAAATTTATTCCTGGTAAATCTGGGAGTTGTCCTTCTTATTACATAGTTAGACATCTGTCTTACTTCTGCAAAAGCTTTGGTCCCTTGAACTTCTATTTTCTTGTAAAAGCCCTGCTTCATATTAAAGTTTTATTAATTTGCTATTTTGTTTGGGTATGGTTCATTTGGCGACAGAAATGACTTTGTATTTACCACTTATTGATTGTTTAGCTGAGTGAAGATCTACAGAAAAAGAAACATTTCATTTTTCAAGTCATCCCAGAGGACACGGCAGGTTAGCATTATTTAAGAGGTTAAATCGTTCTGTTAATTGACTCCATATTTAGATATTATGTATGCATATTTTAATTTGTTCTACATGAGTAAGCCTGCCACAATGATGATTTCACTCTCTTTTACATTACTAATAATAATGGCCTATCTTATTTGAAAGAACTAATCGCTCTCAATTGATTTGACCTCAATGATAGAAAAGTATTTTTTTCACTTCTAACATCTGATGTTCAACCTTGTGTCTTTTCGTAGAAGTGGAATCTTACGGTCACATTTCACTGTTCAGTTTGTAGGCTATGGTTTCTTACTCAGAATAGAAGTTTTTGACAATGATGTCAAGAAAGACATGGACCATTGGTAGCTTTATTCCTCGTGGGCTGCTTCTACACAGCCACATAATTCATAGAATCATAGAATCATAGAATAGTAGAGTTGGAAGAGACCTCAAGGGCCATCTAGTCCAACCCCCCGCTAAGAAGCAGGAAATCGCATTCAAAGCACCCCCGACAGATGGCCATCCAGCCTCTGCTTAAAAGCCTCCAAAGAAGGAGCCTCCACCATGGCCCGGGGGAGAGAGTTCCACTGCCGAACAGCCCTCACAGTGAGGAAGTTCTTCCTGATGTTCAGGTGGAATCTCCTTTCCTGTAGTTTGAAGCCATTGTTCCGTGTCCTAGTCTGCAGGGCAGCAGAAAATAAGCTTGCTCCCTCCTCCCTATGACTTCCCCTCACATATTTGTACATGGCTATCATGTCTCCTCTCAGCCTTCTCTTCTGCAGGCTAAACATGCCCAGCTCTTTAAGCCTCTCCTCATAGGGCTTGTTCTCCAGACCCTTAATCATTTTAGTTGCCCTCCTCTGGACGCTTTCCAGCTTGTCAGCATCTCCCTTCATCTGCGGTGCCCAAAATTGGACACAGTATTCCAGGTGTGGTCTGACCAAGGCAGAATAGAGGGGGAGCATGACTTCCCTGGATCTAGACGTTATTCCCCTATTGATGCAGGCCAAAATCCCATTGGCTTTTTTAGCTGCCGCATCACATTGTAGGCTCATGTTTAACTTGTTGTCCACGAGGACTCCAAGATCTTTTTCGCACACACTGCTGTCAAGCCAGGCGTCCCCCATTCTGTATCTTTGATTTCCATTTTTTCTGCCGAAGTGAAGTATCTTGCATTTGTCCCTGTTGAACTTCATTTTGTTAGTTTCGGCCCATCTCTCTAGTCTGTCAAGATCGTTTTGAATTCTGCTCCTGTCTTCTGGAGTGTTAGCTATCCCTCCCAGTTTTGTGTCGTCTGCAAACTTGATGATCGTGCCTTCTAACCCTTCGTCTAAGTCGTTAATAAAGATGTTGAACAGAACCGGGCCCAGGACGGAGCCCTGCGGCACTCCACTTGTCACTTCTTTCCATGATGAAGACGACGCATTGGTGAGCACCCTTTGGGTTCGTTCGCTTAGCCAATTACAGATCCACCTAACCGTAGTTTTGTCTAGCCCACATTTTACTAGTTTGTTTGCCAGAAGGTCGTGGGGGACTTTGTCGAAGGCCTTACTGAAATCTAGATATGCTACATCCACTGCATTCCCTGTATCGACCCAACTCGTAACTCTATCGAAAAAAGAGATCAGATTAGTCTGGCATGACTTGTTTTTGGTAAATCCGTGTTGACTATTAGCAATGACCGCATTTGTTTCTAAGTGTTTGCAGACCACTTCCTTAATGATCTTTTCCAGAATCTTGCCTGGTATTGATGTGAGGCTGACCGGACGGTAATTGTTTGGGTCGTTCTTTTTTCCCTTCTTGAAGATAGGGACCACATTCGCCCTCCTCCAATCTGCTGGGACTTCTCCTGTTCTCCAAGAACTCTCGAAGATGATTGCCAGTGGTTCTGAAATAACTTCCGCTAGTTCCTTCAATACTCTTGGATGTAGCTGATCTGGCCCTGGGGACTTGAATTCGTTTAGAGTGGCCAGGTGTTCCTGGACAACTTGTTTCCCTATTTGGGGTTGGATTTCCCCCAATCCTTCGTCCATTCCATGTTGCTGAGGTTGAAGATGGCTTTCTTTTTGTGAGAAGACCGAGGCAAAGAAGGCATTAAGCAGTTCTGCCTTTTCCCTATCCCCTGTCACCATCACCCCATCTACTCCTTGCAGTGGCCCTATCGCCTCCTTTTTCTTCCTTTTTCTACCAACATAAGCAAAAAAACCTTTTTTGTTGTTTTTTATGTCCCTGGCAAGCCTGAGCTCATTTTGCGCTTTAGCCTTGCGAACCTTTTCCCTACAGGAGTTGGCTATACGTTTGAATTCTTCTTTGGTGATTTCTCCCCTTTTCCACTTCTTGTGCATGTCACTTTTGAGCTTTAGCTCAGTTAGAAGTTCTTTGGACATCCATTCTGGCTTCTTTGCACTTGTCTTATTTTTCTTCTTTGTTGGCACTGTTTGCATTTGCGCCTTGAGTATTTCACTTTTGAAAAACTCCCATCCATCCTTAACTCCCTTGTTTTTTAATATCGGCGTCCATGGAATGCCGCTCAGTAATTCCTTCATTTTTTGGAAGTCAGCTCTCTTAAAGTCCAGAATGCGTGTTTGACTTGTCTTAGTTTCAGCATTCCTTTGTATTGCAAACTGCAGGAGCACATGGTCACTTGCCCCTAAGGATCCAACCACTTCAACTGTATTGATCAGGTCTTCCACATTTGTTAAGATTAGATCAAGAGTTGCTGATCCCCTTGTTGCCTCTTCTACCTTCTGGACCATAAAATTATCTGCAAGGCAAGTGAGGAATTTGTTGGACTTTGTACTCTTGGCTGAGTTTGTTTTCCAGCAGATATCGGGATAATTGAAATCGCCCATGACTACTATATCTCTTCTTTGTGCCTGTTTGGTCAGCTGTTGACAGAAGGCTTCATCAAGTCCTTCATCCTGACTCGGAGGTCTGTAGTAGACACCCACGACAAGATCTTTTTGAGTCCCGGTTCCCTTGATTCTTATCCAGATGCTTTCAAGCTGGTTTCCCGGATTACAGTCTTGCATTTCTTCTGCAACGTAACTGTTTTTGACATATAAAGCTACTCCCCCTCCTCTCCCCTTTGTTCTATTTATGTGAAAGAGGTTATAGCCCTCAATGGTTAAATTCCAGTGATGGGAGTCATCCCACCAGGTTTCAGTGATGCCTATGACATCGTATGTGTGGTGCTGTGCTAGGAGTTGGAGTTCGTCTTGCTTATTTCCCATGCTCTGAGCATTAGTGTAAAGACATGTAAGCCCCTGTGACCTCCCCTCGAACTGTTTATTTGGGATTATTGTGCTCTCTGTACTTGGTCCTTGCTGTGTTTGTGCAGCCCTCCGTTTAGCCTTACGGCGGTTCCCTGTGGTCGTGGGTAATATAGTGTTCGCCAGGCTGTTGTTCCCCTCCCCCAGTGGATTTAGTTTAAAGTGCGCCTGATGAGGTTTGTGAGTCTGTGTGCAAAAAGATGTTTTCCTACTTGTGTGAGATGCACCCCATCGCTTGCCAGTAGTCCATCCTCTTGGAAGAGTAGACCATGGTCAAGGAAGCCAAAATGCTCCTCTTGACACCATTTTCTGAGCCAGTTATTGACCTGTACTATTTTTCCGGCCCTTGTAGAGCCATGTCCTACAACGGGGAGGAGGGATGAAAAGATCACATGTACATTATACAGTTTTAGCTTTGTTCCCAGAGCTCGAAAATCATTTGTGATCTTTTGAAAAGTATGCCTAGCGGTGTCATTGGTACCTATATGAATCAACATAAGGTGGGGAGGGTGATGGGGCTTTAGGAGCCTGCTGAGCCTCTGAGTGATATGGTGTATTTTTGCCCCCGGGAGGCAGCATGTTTCTCGAGCCATCCCATCCGGTCTGGAAATGATGGCTTCCGTTCCTCTAAGGAGGGAGTCACCTACTACCAAGACCTGTTTCCTTTGAGGATTGACAGGGTCCCTTTTGTGCAAGACAGTGTGTATGTCCCCTGAAGAGTGTTCCTGTTGAAGTGAATCATGTAGGTGTAAAGTGTTGTCCTCCTCCTCAACATCCCCAGTGCATTCATCAATGACAATCCATTGAGATACATCCGAGAGCCCATTACTCTCCCAAGGATGTTCCTGTTGCTCCTGGTCTATGATTGGGGATGGAGCATTTGCATGATTACATAAGTGTGACTGTGGTGATGCACTGTCCCTGTCAGGGCTATCCCCTGCGCATTGATCCAGGATGGTCCACTGAGTGGTATCTAAGAAACTGTGGTCCTCCACAAGATGTGTTTCCTGATTGTATGTTAATGATGTAAGAATTTCAAATCTGTTGTGTAAATGCAGCTGAGCAGAGGAGTTCTGTGGAGGCTGCCTGGTCCTGCGTCTCCTTCTATGGGTGACCTCCTTCCAAGCCTGAGGGTTGTCTACCTTTGAGTTGATCTCCCCATAAGGTTCCTGATCATGGTCTTGGTGGTGTTGGTGTGATGCAGGCTGCTGATCTACAGCAGCGTGTTGTGCAGTGTCCAAGAAGAGCTCGAGTGCCTGAATGTCCTTAAGGGTCTTAATACGGTGCTCGAGCTGTTGGATCCTCTGCTCCATCAGAGTCATCTGTTTGCATTTGGAGCAGATGTAGTTGTCTAGTTTTTGTGTGAAAAAGCGGAACATGCCACAGCTGGTGCATGTGATGGGAATGTTTTGCTTTTGTTGCATCTCTTGGTGAGCGTGGTGGCCAAGTGGGATCTTTGTACAGTTAAGTAATATGCACGCACTTTATGTGCAGACTGCAACAAACCACGTCTTTGTGTATTTGTTTATGTTGCTTTGTTTCCTGTATGTACTGCAAAGGATAGTTAGTAAAGGTGCCTACCTGAAGCCAGGGAGCAAAAATGTCCTCCTGCTGCCTCTGCTTCTGCGAGAACCAACTGTCAGAATGTAGATTAAAGAAATCCAATTCCACATTGAAGAGTCTCCACAAGCACCCCAGGAATTGTGAAAAAGCTATTGCGGAGTCCACAAAGTTCCCCTCACGCCAAATCAATCCAACAGAATCGCACACTTTTTTTTCTTACCCCATTGGGAGTAATGTGCCGAATTGCAGCAGTGCATCGGATGAGAATCAGTTATGGAACTCACCTTCCAACTACAAAAAGGGAGGTGATTTTCTTTCTGTTGTATGTGTGCGTGTTTTTTTTTTTCTCATGAGAGTGCCATATCTGGTTCCTTTATTGGATTTGTTCAGTGGTGATAGTGTTTACAGAAGTGCTGCATATGTTGCCCCCAAATTTCTGCTCTGTGGCATACATTCACAGATCAGTTACAGTGCTTTTTATCTTTGATTTCAGACTTGTCCCTCATTTTAAGCACATTTTCCTTGTGGATGTGTGCTGCAGTGTGGGATCATGGGTGAGTTGGGTGATGTGGGGCATGGGGTGATGGGCTCTCTGTGCCCCTGGATGTGCACCGCTAGAATTTTCATGATCCATGGCGATTCCAGCGCCATGTGTAGATTGTGACTGAAACTCTCCAAGACTCCATCTTTGCTGCCATATAATGAAAAGTGCTTCCACGAGGAATAAGTGCTGTTGTCAGAAAATTTTGCTCTGTGTAAGAAAGGTCTCAGGTTCAAATCCAGGGAGCGAAGTGAGTTCCTGCTGTTAGCTCCAGCTTCTGCCAACCTAATAGTTTGAAAACATGCCAATGTGAGTAGATCAATAGGTACCTATCCGGTGGAAAGGCAACAGCGTTCCATGCTGTCATGCCGCCACATGACCTTGGAGGTGTCTCCGGACAACGCCGGCTCTTCGGCTTAGAAATGGAGATGAGCACCAACCCCCAGAGTCAGACACGACTGGACTTAACATCAGGGGAAAACTTTACCTTTACCTAAGAAAGAAAGAAACTGCATTATATGGTCAATGTAGGCTCATATAATGCAGTTTAATTTCATTGAATTACATTATATAAGTCTACACTGATCATATAATGCAATTTCAAACTGCATTATATGGAAATGTTGATGGGGTCCAATAGAGATATTCAGTGTGAATGTAGAGTCTGATATAAGGGACTAGAAAAAAAGAGAACAATTTCTCTTATAGCATATAAAGAGACATGATTTTTCTTTTCTTCTTTTCTAGCAAGCAAAATATCAGAAGAATTTTGAAGAAAGGAAAGAGATAACACTGCTGCCATTTCTCAAAGGATTTGTGCTAATCTCTAAATCTATCATACAGTATTCTACAATGGACATGAACAAAAGAGGAAGTGAAGAAGGTCTAGAAGATGACCATCTTGATTTGGAGCCCATTGTAACATACAGAAGATGAATAGACAGCTACCTATTTGACAGATATGTTACCATTACTCGACTCTCAAAGCAACCCCCTCCCTTTTAATGGAAACTTACACAGCAAATGATGATCCCTCAAATATTCATGGCTTGATCTTTAATTGTATTAATTCATGCTGCAAATTCTAAACGGGTTTTCCAGCAGGCTAAAGACCCTGGTTCAACTAAGTATGAAACCATTCCAAATTAAGTAGATTGTCTGTGGGTTTTTGTGCCTTTTGCTGTCTTCAGCATTTGAAAGCAGCTTCTCATGAAAGTCAGACTGCTTAAAATTCAAGCACTTGGCAACTAAGAAACTCCAAAAAGAGGTAATGAACCATAAATTATTGCCGTTAGATATTTAATACCCAATCAGTATGTGCTCTCTCATGCATATCCCACTGGCATTGCATTCAGTCTGACAGTGTGGTATTGGTTCAATTACTTTGCTCATTTACAATAAAAGATTAATGAAAAAAGGTATATTTTAGTTCACAGAGATTAATTGCATTCCTTCCTTTCCCTAGACTAGAAATATTCAGCCCATAATCCTGATAGCTTTTTCATCAACAAGTACATGGCAAATTAATAGACTTTTCTATTGCTGGAATCCTCAATGGCTCTGCAGTTGCAGGCATCCAGGGGGAAAAAGAGCTTGACTGAAAAGTTGGCTGTTCTAGTAAGGAGGTATTCATTTATCTTCCTCCTTTTAAAATCCATTTTGATGGCCTTTTTGAATTAGCCTACATAGAAACGCACGTATGGGGAACTATATTTAAACTGGAATACTCTTGCCGCATACGTTCACTTCTAATCAGCACAATGGATTACTCTCGGAGAAGTAATTGTACACATATACAGACACCCACACATGCCTGTTTATAGATATCACTACTTTGTAAGAAATAATACACTCTTGTAGCCACCAACAATATGCCCAATATTTAACATTGCTAAAGAAATAATAAATGTTTGCTCTCCCTCTCTCTTTCACTACATATGTATCACTCTATGTGGAGTTTTTTTAAGCAGGATTATGTATACAGTAGAGTCTCACTTATCCAACATAAACGGGCCGGCAGAATGTTGGATAAGCAAATATGTTGGATAATAAGGAGGGATTAAGGAAAAGCCTATTAAACATCAAATTGGGTTATGATTTTACAAATTAAGCACTAAAACATCATGTTAGACAACAAATTTGACAGAAAAAGTAGTTCAATATGCAGTAATGCTATGTAGTAATTACTGTATTTATGAATTTAGCACCAAAATATCACGATGTATTGAAAACATTGACTACAAAAATGTGTTGGATAATCCAGAACGTTGGATAAGTGAGTGTTGGATACATGGAACAAGGTAGTAGCAACAAAAATCGCAGCTCTAGGCTTCTCTGAAAAACATCTGCTAAGCATGGGATGGGACCAAGCTAAGGTCCACATCAGACAACGGATCCTGGACACAGAGCGACAATCTGATTTAGCTTGCTCTCCAGTCTTTAACATTAGTACAGACAACAGATATACCATCGCTCCCATGGCTTATTTAACAAACCTGGAGGTGCCTAATCATCGTAAAGCCTTCACTCTTGCAAGATGTCATGCCCTCCCATCGGCAGTACTGGAGGGGAGGTACCGGAAGACCCCTGCTCCGGAGAGACTATGCCCTTGTGAGTCTGGCCATATCGAAGCTATCGAGCACGTGCTCCTCCAGTGTATGTTTTATAGAGATATTAGACTCAATTTCATCACTCCTTGGCTTTTAAAACATCCAGGCCGCACTGAAAGATACTACACCTCTCTGCTGCTCTCAGACTCCTGTTCTGCAATAACCTATAGTGTCGCCAGGTTCTGTGCGGCAGCAATTTCCATCAGACGGACGATGACTGACCCCACAGGGCCTGTAGCCAGAGCAATCTGTTATAACTGAAAGACTGCAAATGCTCCCTCTATCCCCCTCCAGAGCCACTTAGTGGATCGATATTTACTATTAGCTGACCCTACTAATAGTCTGCTTTTAATTTGTTTCTATTATAGCATGTTTTTAACTTGTTCTTTTATCTGACTTTTATGGGAACTGTGATTCCCCTTTTCGGGCACCTGTGCCCATTTCTATATATTCTGGTCATAGACCGTAATAAATTGCTGAAGTGAGACTCTACTGTATTTGTAAAGCATCCTCCATTTTTTTAAAAAAAGAATGTCATAATCTGGAAATTTTGTAACTTGGATATCTCCAAAAAGAATAAAAACTGAAAGTATTTTCATATTGAATTCTGTTATGTGTAATACTTTGGGAGGGGGGGAGGGGGAGTAAGAATTACTTTTGCAAAGAGATATAATATCAACTCCCCCTTTTTGTGCATGATATTTCTGCTTTCTCAAAATAGAGGACACACACATATATAGACATCTTCTTACTTGTTTAATATGGATTTTCAGTTTCAAAAAACAGAAAATCAAACAGTGGCACCAATCTTTGGGAATCATGTGGTAAGCAATCTTATTGATTTCAGAGTATTTTCCCAAGCTCTACATTAAATATTTTCAGTATTATTTTAAAATGACATACACTTAGTTACTGCTACCATGGAAAATATATGAAAATACAATAACGCTTATTGGTTACACAACACAGCTATCTTTATTATTATTTTATTATGACACAGCAAACAAGATAGTTATGCTGGATTTCATATCACAAAATCACAAGTCGAACATTTCCCAAGTGTCTAAGACTGTGTGATGTATTTTCGGATGATGCGTGCAGATCCCAGCAGGGTGGGCTTTTGCAGTTGTCAGATCGTGATTTTGTCATTGTCTATTGTTTCCAAATGCCGGCTGAGATCTTTTGGCATGACACCCAGTGTGCCCATCACCACTGGGACCACCTGCACTGGATTCTGCCAGAGTCTTTGAAGTTCAATCTTGTGGTCCTGATAGCAGCTGAGTTTTTCCTGTTGTTTTTCATCAATGTGACTGTCACCTGGGATGGCAACAACAATGATCCAAACCTTTTTCTTTTCCACAACTGTGATGTCTGGTGTGTTGTGTTCCAGAACTTTGTCAGTCTGGATTCGGAAGTCCCACAGTATCTTTGTGTGCTCATTTTCCAATACTTTTGCAGGTTTGTGATCCCACCAGTTCTTTGCTGTTGGGGGTGGTACTTGAGGCATAAGTTCGAATGAATCATTTGGGCCACATAGTTGTGCCTCTGTTTGTAGTCTGTCTGTGCGATTTTCTTACAGCAGCTGAGGATATGATCAATGGTTTTGTCGGTTTTCTTGCAGAGTCTGCATTTTGGGTCATCAGCTGATTTTTCAATCTTGGCCTTAATTGCATTTGTCCTGATGGCTTGCTCCTGGGCTGCAAGGATCAGGCCTTCTGTCTCCTTCTTCAGGGTCCCATTCATGAGCCATAGCCAGGTCTTCTCCTTATCAGCTTTTCCTTCAATTTTGTCAAGGAACTTTCCATGCAATGTTTTGATGTGCCAGCTGTCAGCTCTAGTTTGTAGTGCGGTTTTCTTGTACTGGTTTTCTTGACTGAGGGCTGTGCTGGCGGTAGTGTAACTACCGGCAGGTCCAACCAAGCCAGAGAGGCCTCAGCTGAGGAGCAGAACTAAGAGCAACTAACCCATTAGCATTATGGAGAATCAAACCAAAACGAAGTCTATACTGGCTTGGTCGTCGCCCAGGATAAAAAGGACCGCGGTGGATGCTGCTGATTCTGGACATCCATCGACAAGTGGGTTACGGAATCAAAATACAAATGAACAGTCACAGAAGCGGCAGAAATATACAATGCTAGAAAACCGCACTATTATTATTATTATTATTATTATTATTATTATTATTATTATTATTGCAAAATGTTTATTTTGCCTTCCTACTGGAAACATATTCAAAATGGATAGCAAACATGTAAATATATCCCATCAAATTTAAATAATAATTGAAATTAATCTAAAAATGTTGATAAAACGAATCTGTTCAAAATACAATGATTTGACTTCACAATTATTTATGAATGCATAACCTTGGATGCATCTTGAAGAATTAATGGAATTTTACTTCACTTTAACTGTCATTTCTCAATGCTAGGGATTCAAAGTAGCTGTAATTTTGCAAGGTCTTTAACTTTCTTTGTGATTGTGTGTCGGTGCCTCACCTAGGATTCTATAGCATTGAGCTGTCAGTTAAAGGGTTGTCAAACTGCATTTATTTAACATGTGGATGCATCTCTAGAGTTAGACATTCATAAATGAGTTGTATTCACAGACACTGGAAATGGGGACATAGCCAAATCACATTTGCATCCCATATTTGCAAATCATCTTTTGTGCAAGAAGGAATTTCAACAGGTATTGTGATGCCTCATGGGTTTTGTAGTCCTGTGCCTAGTGTCACCATGACAGATGAGGATGAAAACATGGGGTTTTCACAACCAGAGCCAGAGTTTTTCCAGATGCCTGAGGTTCTTGTCCAAGAACCAATTAAAACTGACCTTGATCAATGCTCACCTCCCTTTGCTAGAAAGCAATCCTTCTCGGCAGATAGGGGAGTGAGAGAGAGAATTCGGAGGAGTGCCCGAATTGCTGCCAAGCAAGACACTGATTAGCCATGTTTCCCCTGGGAAAATCCAGAGAGTCTCACACCTGCAAGTTGGGTTTCGTTCCCTGTTCTCTAGGGAAAGAGAACGCTGGACGCCCGTTTGGCGGGAAACAAGACCCAGATAAAAGTATCGGGCTCTGTTGATTCTTTGCGGAGACAACAGCTCAGCTTCGGGAGTGAATTCCATGTTTCCAGCCTAGTGTGGACTTCGCTAAGTCCACAATCCAGTTTCCTTGCCTCGCCTGCTCAAGTCTCCAAGAATTGCCTCGCTTTGTCCTTAGTCACGGATTTTGTTCTTAGAATCAAGTTTTAGACTACCTTGCCTCGTTTTGAACCACGGACCTTGTTTCCTAGATTCAAGCCTTGTTCCCAGCTTCCTTGTGGATTTAACCTTGTGCCTTGAAAGACTTTGGACAATTCCCCTCACTATTGCCTGGCAATAGTGAGTGTTTCAGTAATGGATTTTATCTTTGAACTCTAATATCATTTATTGGACAAACTATTCCTGGACTATTTTAGACCTCATTTGAAAGGTCTGTTTCTGGACTATATTCTCTACTTGCTTTTATCCTTCTTATATATTTCCTTAATAAAGATATTAGATAGTTTTATTGGCCTCCGTGTCTGGTTCTTGGTGCTCCGCTGCCTTGGTGTGTGACAGGTATCCTGTTTCTTACTGTTGCACCAGAGTTTTCTTGTGTGAGAGAGATGGAAATGTCAATCTTGTTCTCTAAGTAATTGGTGTCTTTGGTCTTTACTCAGGATCTCTGACAACTGCACACAATCTCTATTTATTTTATTTATTTATTTACAGTATTTATATTCCGCCCTTCTCACCCCGAAGGGGACTCAGGGCGGATTACAATGAACACATATATGGCAAACATTCAATGCCAACAGACAAACAACATTCAGTTTTAGACAGACAAAGAGGCATTTTTTTAACATCTTTCCAGCTTCACGATTCCGGACACAGGGGGAGCTGTTGCTTCACCGTCCATTGGTGGCTGTTCTTCCTCTTCTTTTCCTCGTGAGCAGTTTTATGGTGTTGTAGATTAGTTAAATTAGCCTCCCCCATAAAGCGTACCTAAATTTTCCCTACTTGACAGATGCAACTATCAGTAATTAGTTTTTGGATTTGCTTTCCACATTACGTTTGCACAATTTGAAGATGGGGATAACATTTCACAGATTGTCTTCATACTAGCTAGTGCAGTTAATGAATTCGATTGTTTAAAAAATGCATACTTATCTCATTTGGCCAGATCTACTGGTCTAGCATATTGGTCCCAAAGTGAGTTCTTAGATCATATTTCAACAATCTCTACTGTGCTCCTTGTTCATGAATTTTATGAAAGCACTCCTAAAGAACATTACATTTCCTATATTCTTTCAGGGTTCTTTCAGAATGGGTAAGGGCAGATTAATACCTCAGCAAAATGTCCAAAATTAAGATGTGAGGGGTCAAAAAATGTCAAATGGTTTTTTATACTGCCTGAAAACAAAAAAGCAAACAAACAGCAATTAAACTGAGAATTTTTAATCATGTTTATATTGGCCCGTAGTGTTGACCTATATTTGCAACAGTTTTGCATAGCTGTGGGTTGGGAAGAACATAGTTGATAATCCTTCTTCAAGTCTTGTAAGAAATATAGTCTATTTGAACAAATGGCATCCTTTAAGGAGTTTAGCTGAGATCAATGACTTCTGTTACACTGCTAAGCCTTCTTAAAGAGTACAATATAGAATAAACTTCTTATTAACATGATAAAAGTAAAAAGCATGGCATTCCTGAAAGAAACCCTTTAGCTAATTCTAAAATAGCAGATATTTATGTAGTGCCCAGGAGGTCATGCCTTATTCATTTTCCCATGACCTGTGAACATTAGCAGAAGCTGCTAAATCAACAATTTGTAAGACATTCTGAGAGGCTTTTTGGCAGAAAAGTAGAGTATGAAATACTGCAAATAAATTCTAAGAAATAAAACAGAAGGCCGCACTTTTGCCAGTTCTGATTTCCCCCTTTTTTCTTTTTCTTAAATCGACCAAACAAAAGAGAAACCACATAATAAAATCTTCTTATTTGCCTTGACCTTTTGAAAGTCTCAATTGATGTGTTCTTTCACTCCATTTTCTCCTTGGATTCTTTGATATGAATGACAATTGTATTTCTGGTGTTTAGCAACCTACATTTTGTAGTAAAATGGGTGCTGCTTCAATAATGTGCACAATTGTATGTGCTATATACATAAAGATTGGATAAGTCATGGGCATTGGAATAGAATCAAAGAAAGGATTGCAAGAAACTATCTAGCATTGGGTAGGTCATATCATAGTTTTAGCCATGAGCCAACCTAAGTAACAACATACCATCATCATGCTTTCTGTGTTTTTAATTTATTTAATATTTCTGTACAAATTAAGAGAGGGTTGAAGAGTAAGACAGATGCGACAAGAAAGAAAAAGAAAATGTAATGAAATGAGAGACAAAGAAAAAAGATGGACATAAAGTCCTAAATTCTACATTTACCTATTTGGGAACTCTGAATTCAACAATTAATTCAGTAGGTCTATTGTAGTGGGAACTAATTAATATGATTCAAACTATATAGGTTAAAAGGAGTCCCAATATGGAAAAAAAGCTAACCAAGATCATTGATATTCCTTAGCTTTCCATAGTGAACAATACTCCCAGACTAGTTAATATGCTTTGAAATACATATCAAAGCAATAAAACAAGAGCAACAAAAATAAAAAAAATCCCCAGTGACCTTATATGAAACAAGAGTCAAATATACCCATAAATAAGATTATATAAAATTTCATAAATTGAATGTCTATGCATAACAAGTCTACTTGATGGTCATCTATGGACTCTTATACGCTGACTGATAATGCGGGCCAGCACGGAGACCAGCTATTCTCACTGCATAAATATCTATTCCATGTTGTCTTCTTCCATTTCTAGTAGACCTCAGAAGTGCTAATGATTTCTCACCACAAAATTTGGTAGTGACCAACCTGGCAAGAGATATAATCAATTCAGACTGACTGCTCCCAGGGAAGTACTGGTAGTGCTGGATAATTTTCCAGCTACATGCAACTACAAATCCCTCCCCTTGGATATCCTCTGTAAGTTCCATAGGATGATGACATCACTATAAAACTACTTGTAGAGACACCTGGATATTCCTCATCTGCTACCTGCTCTCTACTGGACAATAATCAACCATATCAGTTCCTTCCTAAAGTAAGTGAGTGCAGGGCCGGCCGGAGATATTTTTTAATGGGAAGCGGGGGTGCTGAAAAGCGCCCCCGCCACCGGCCCCGCCTCCCGCGCCTTGGCCCCGCCCAGCGTGCCCTGGCCCCGCCTCCCACGCTGCGTGGGAGGCGGGGCCAGGGCGATTAGTGAGGGGGGGCGGGGCCAGAGTTGGCCCCGCCCCCCCCGCCCAGCGTGCCTTGGCCCCGCCTCCCACGCAGCGTGGGAGGCGGGGCCAGGGCACGCTGGGCGGGGGGGCGGCGCCAGAGCTGGCCCCGCCTCCCACGCTACTCCCGCTCACCCGTCTGGCCTTTTCTAGCAGGCCAGAAAGCAGCGGAGGTCCCTGTAGGCCGCGATTGCGGCCTGGAGGGACCTCCGCTGCTTTCTGGCCAGCTAGAAAAGGCCAGACGGGCCAGGGCGCACTGGGCGGGAGGCGGGGCACCGTCAGGGCGGTGCCCCGCCTCCCGCCCAGCCTGACGGCGCCCCCCCGGGCCTGCGCCCGAGGCGGCGGCGTCAGGTGCCTCAATAGTGGGGCCGGCCCTGAGTGAGTGGTAAACTTCATCTTCAGGGCTAAAAAAAGTATGGTTGCTTACCTGTACCTGGGCTGTGCTGTGGCGCAGGCTGTTGAGTAGCTACAATAAATCACTCTGACCACGAGGTCATGAGTTCGAGGCCAGCCCGTGGCGGGATGAGCACCCATCAATTAATTTTTTTTAAAAAAAAAAAATAGCCCCTGCTCATTGCTGACCTAGCAACCTGAAAGATAGTTGCATGTATCAAGTAGGAAATAAGGTACCACTTATAAAAAAAAAAGCGAGGAGGCAAGTTTAACTAATTTATGATCTGGAATGAGGAAGTGCCATCAGAGAGGATGATGAAGCAGCTGCTCCCCCCTGTGGCCAGAATCGAACATCCCCTCAGGAGGTTAAATTGCCTCTGCGTCTGTCTGTCTCTGTTTGATGTGTTTATGGGCATTGAATGTTTGCCCTGTGTGTGTATAATGTGATCCGCCCTGAGTCCCCTTCGGGGTGAGAAAGAAGGGCGGAAATATAAATACTGTAAATAAATAAAATAAATTTCTTCGAGTGGTCACCTGTGGAATTTGCAGGATATGAAAATCCATACTTTCTCAGTTTTGCAGTAGCATTTTATTTTCATCCTTTTATGTCCTGGTTTCCTAAAAAGGCCCTCTCTGCACAAACAAACACACCTTCCAAGAGCAGCATATTGGACATTGGTCTATGGCTCTGGAAATCCCTGCCCATCGATTAAAAAGTCAGACTTTGTCTTAGGGTGATCAGAAGTCAAAAATAACATGAAAGCACACAACAAACCACTCTGTTTCCTATGAATATTTTCTTCATATTTTCACTTCACTTCACTTTATTTCTTAATTAGTCGCTTTCCACCAGAGTGCTCCGAGCGACTTACAATTTAAAATATCATTCCACAATATAAAAACATTCAACATAAAAACATTCAACAGTGACTATTTGGCAAATTAGATCTGATGTACTTAAATGCACAACCAAACAGCCAAGTCTTGAGCGCTTTTCCAAAAGGTCGCAACTCCGACATTGCTGTAACATATGGAGGCAATGAGTTCCACAGAATTGGAGCAGAGGCCGAAAAGGCTCTACGCCTTGTAGCTTCCAGGTGTATCTCCATAGGGCCCAGTACGTATAGGAGATTTTCCCACAATGAATATATTAATTATGCATTTTTTAAAAAAGTACATACATACAATAGGTCCTTGGTATTTGCTGGGGTTTAGTTCTGGACCTCCTGTGGGTACCAAAATCCATGGACACTGAAGTTTCATTGCATACAATGTCATAGTAAAATGTTATGCCTATGTGAAATGGCAAAAACCAAGATTTGCTTTTCGGGGGTTTCTTTTTTAGGGGGGCGATATCTTCAAGCCATGGATGGTTTTGGATACAAAATCTGTGGATACGGTGAGCCAACTGCATTTTCTTTACATTTTCAAATTGACCAGTTTGTTTGTTCAGTTAAAAAAAAACTACATTTCAAATTTTGATCGTATTTGAAATAGATTTTTCTCTATATAAAGTATTGCAGGCCTTTAAAAAAATATACATTTCCAAGTTGAAATACAGGTTCTTATTTTGACAGTCTCAAGAACTAAAAAAAAATGATTTTGGCAGAGAAATGAGAATCTAACAATTTTCTTTAGAAACCCTAGCCCTTTGGCAATGCCATTTTCAAACTTCTTTTTTAACCTCAAGTATTTTTTTCCTTGGAGTTCAGGGCTATCTTTTGATTTCTAGCTTCTGACACCTGGCCAAGAGAGGTATAGATTAAGAACTGCTGAATCTCCACCTGATGCATATATGTGTAGAAAGAATTCCCAGGGACACAGATGTTTAATTCGTTATCATTGGCCTAGCATTGTTTTGGCCCCTCAAACACTCAGCAGTACACCATTCATGTGTCTTTAATAATATACAGGTACTTCTCTCTTTTTTAGGAGCTACAAAGGTGGAGTAAGACTCCAGATACCATGGTTTAAATCTCTGCTTGGACATGGAAATCCATTGAGCAAGTCACACTCTTTCTGCCTAAGAGGAAACCAAACTTCTCTGAATAAATCTTGAATCAAACACTCTCATGATAGGTTTGCCTTGGGGTTCCCAAAAGTTGAAAATAACTTAAAAGCCAACAACAACAGTTCCCTATTTTGCCACCTCTGGAAGCTAGAGGATATGAATAAATATGTATGTGCATGCTGGCCAGTGCTTCTCAGTATAGTACAGACGAGGTTTCCCTGGAAGCAGAGCAAATTGACTTGCTATATTCCCATACATAGCATCATTTTACAAATAATATATTATGTGGCATCACAAGTCACTGTGTGACCTCAGCTGAAGCCTACTCACAGAAATAGGGTGCTGCCTTGCTTGCATACTATATTCAGTCAACTGCCTTGATTCTTCTTTTCTGTTGTTTTCTAGATGATTTTCCCAAGAGAGAGAGAGAGGAAAAGTCTTATTGATTAGTCTCACTGAATAGTGTTTTCAAAAGTTATGCGGTTGTGTTTTCTCTCACTTGCTTTGCTGTCTTTCCCTTAAATGTGGTTGTGTATCACAGAAATTGGTATGGCCTTTTCACCCCTTTTTGTGTTCTATGCCATCATTATTTTCCTTATTGTACAAAGAAATATTTCCCCTTGCAATTGGGCTCCTACTAGGGTCACCCTTCTTTCCTGTAGGCATGGCACCATGCAGGCTCTTTGTGGTTCCATTCTCTTTGTGGGAAAAGGGATTTGTTTCCCTTATCTGGCAGACCCAAACAATCTCTCCAAACCTCACCATCTATGTTAGATTTATTTTCTTCCACTATACTCCCTTGCCATCTATCCATATTGATGACATAAAAATAGGGGTTCCCAAACTTTTTCAGCTGCAGAGCCCTTTTTGAAGCAAAAGTTTCTTGTGGAGCCCTAACAAAGGTTCATATTCTCTATATCTATATCTATAAAAAGGTAAAGGTTTCCTCTGAAGTTAAGTCCAGTCGTGACTGACTCTGGGGGTTGGTGCTCAACTCCATTTCTAAGTCAAAGAGCCAGCGTTGTCCGTAGACACCTCCAAGGTCATGTGGCAGGCATGACTGCATATCTATATCTATATCTATATATCAGAGCAAACATTTGACACATTTGATATTTTAAAATTTAATAGATGGGCTGGGCCAGTGGCAGATGGATGGAGAGTGTTTGTGTGAACTAATTGGAAAAAAAACAAGAACAAATTCCTATGCACACTGAACATATCTCGTTTGTAGTGAAAAAAGAAAAAGAAAAAGAAAGAAATAACAATATTTAAAACGAAGAACAATTTTAACCAACATAAACTTAACAATATTTCAGTGGAAGACTCCTGGGGCCATCTAGTCCAACCCCCTTCTGCCATGCAGTAAAAGCACTATCAAAGCACCCCCAACAGATGACCATGCACCCTTTGTAGTAGTAGCAGCAACAACAACAACAATAAGGTCAGTGTCAAGTAGGTTCAACATCAGAGTACTGATGTTGGATGAAATACACCAAGAGAGATGACTATTGCAGATAGAAACAAAGAAGATTCTATAAAAAAGCATTTGACACAGCATTTGAGAGCATCCATCCTGTATTCTGGAGCTCATAAAAACAGTTTGCAAGGATGCTAAATGAAGTTCAAGAGCTGCAACAGATGTTCACCTTAATGTCATTGGGATTTTTTGCAATGCCATCATTTGCCACTGTCTTGTGCCAAAGTTTTATTACCATCTAATGAGATTGGACAAATTAGCCTGTAGAAGATTCAGGTAGAAATGGGTGATGAGGAAACAGAAAATAAATTTTATAGAAAAATTATGAGTTCAATATTTTGTTTGTCAGTCGGTACCTTGACAGATGCATTTGTTTTGGAAAGTAGCAATTTCTGCTTCAGTTTGAAAATGAAATCATTATAGGCAACAAAAACACCAGACTGCCTCTCCTAGCAAGGATTAGTTAGAGTAGGAAGCTCTTCCTACCCAGAAGAATTCAATTACTAATTTGGATAAGTGGAATCAATTCAGGATCTAAAGCAAGATTGGATGACCTCCAATATTTTGGCCAAATCTGTCCTGGCATATCAGTCTATCTAACCTACTAGGTCCTACTCCTTCTTGGAATGCAAAGAATGGGATGAGCCAGAAAACCAATGAATTGTGAACCCAAGGCTGAAGAAAATGAGACGGTAATGAAGCCAGTTCAACATTTTAAGTATGGTATGAAGACTCTTCAAGGCTATGTCTGAGGTCATCATTTCCCCATTGAATTTTCCAACTGTAAAAGCAAATATTCAGATGACATTCAGAAGACTTCAAACTGGCTGTTTTAACTGGGGTGATGAAGGGAAGCAACACTGAAAGTAAAACCAAAAAGGCTGCCTTAGTGCCATGCCTTTCCTCTGTAAATTAATGTAGTATCTTCTATAGAAGTGGGGGAAAAAAGGAGCAGAGTTTGCTGTGAACAGGACAGAACTCTTGGAAATGTAGTTTGGGAAGGGAGGAGCCCTATCCCAGAGAATCCCAAAGGTCCTGCCCTAAACTATATTTGTCCCTGTGTAGTCAGCCAGAGTTCCAATAAATTATGATTTTTGTTCCTGGGTTATAAATGTCATTTCCTAATTGGTTCTATTATAAAAACATGGCAAAAAATATTAAACTGCAAAAACTCTCTTTGTGGGATGGACATCTTGTTATAGCACATTTTGTTGTAGTCTTCACCAGTCCACCACCATCCACCAATTTAACAAAGTTTTGGCGCAAAAACAAAGTTCCTGGTGTAGAACCACTACTTTCAAAGTAATTAAACAGGAAATAATGCTTTCAAACTAGGAACATATTTTCTTTATCATTAAAAAATGTTGTTTTCAAAATTTTTGAACATTCCTCAAAAATCTATAGATGAGTGAAACGTTCTGAAATTTGGTGGGGCAAGAGTGGAAAATGTGTTTTACCATTGTAGCATGTTTCACCTCAATAGCTGTAAAATGAGGGAGAAAGGAATCCTGAATTTTCCCCAATTATAGTAATTATGTGCAATTACTATAACGAAATAGTAACTACATTTCATTACTCTTGTTATAGTAACAAATTTTCCACAAAGTATATCTTAGAAATACGACTGAAAGAATAGGCAACAGAGGATGCAAATTTTGTGTTGGAGCTTGGAGTAGTGGCTCCTTTAACGGTTGGCTGATTCCCTTGGGTCACCATTCAGGTTGTGATGATGAGTGGCAGACAAAAGGTAAAAAATGCATACTGCTTCATGATATTATGAGGAAAATGAAACGGGTCAGATGCCATCCTACAGAAGGGCTTTGGGAAGGATAGATTCAAAAAGGCTGCTGCTTGAATTTGAGCCATTTAATATATTGATAGCAGTGGAGCTCCTTTCAGAGTAACTGTTTTTCATAGGCCAAGTTTGCCTCACTCTGGGAGCTGAGAGCTGCCAACACAGTCAAAGGAAAAAAAGACTGAGAAGCTTAAAGAGTAGGCAAAGAATGTCTGCTCTATTGCCTACTGTTTAATTCTGGTATGTAGTAGAACTGAATAGTGCAGTATATGCTGAAGCAGGTGTAATTTTATCTCTTTTCCAGTATGTCATTCCTGATCCTAGAGGCAAGTCAATACATCTAGCTGGTCCTCTAAACATTTTGCCATTTTCAAGTCCTGAGCCCCAAAGAGAAGGACTAGCCTAATTTTGTGTTGCGATCGATCATTGAAAGGTAAGCATAACTCCATTTGCAAGTACAATTGTCCAGACATAGAACACTAAAGGAATTATGAGCCAGGAAAGAAAACCATAATTGTAGAAAATACATATTCCCTTTAATTGGTGTTTTTATCTCTAGATACAGGGAATGCCGTGGATGTAGCGTACCTAGATTTCAGTAAGGCCTTCGACAAAGTCCCCCATGACCTTCTGGCAAACAAACTAGTAAAATGTGGGCTAGACAAAACTACAGTTAGGTGGATCTGTAATTGGCTTAGCAAACGAACCCAAAGGGTGCTCACCAATGCGTCGTCTTCATCATGGAAAGAAGTGACAAATGGAGCGCCGCAGGGCTCCGTCCTGGGCCCGGTTCTGTTCAACATCTTTATTAATGACTTAGACGAAGGGTTAGAAGGCACGATCATCAAGTTTGCAGACGACACAAAACTGGGAGGGATAGCTAACACTCCAGAAGACAGGAGCAGAATTCAAAACAATCTTGACAGACTAGAGAGATGGGCCAAAACTAACAAAATGAAGTTCAACAGGGACAAATGCAAGATACTTCACTTCGGCAAAAAAAATGGAATGCAAAGATACAGAATGGGGGACGATGCCTGGCTCGACAGCAGTACGTGTGAAAAAGATCTTGGAGTCCTCGTAGACAACAAGTTAAACATGAGCCTAGAATGTGATGCGGCTGCTAAAAAAGCCAACGAGATTTTGGCCTGCATCAATAGGGGAATAGTGTCTAGATCCAGGGAAGTCCTGCTCCCCCTCTATTCTGCCTTGGTCAGACCACCTGGAATATTGTGTCCAATTCTGGGCACCAAGTTGAAGGGAGATATTGACAAGCTGGAATGTGTCCAGAGGAGGGCAACTAAAATGATCAAAGGTCTGGAGAACAAGTCCTATGAGGAGTGGCTTAAAGAACTGGGCATGTTTAGCCTGCAGAAGAGAAGGCTGAGAGGAGACATGATAGCCATGTACAAATATGTGAGGGGAAGTCATAGGGAGGAGGGAGCAAGCTTGTTTTCTGCTGCCCTGCAGACTAGGACGCGGAACAATGGCTTCAAACTACAGGAAAGGAGATTCCACCTGAATATTTGGAAGAACTTTTTCACTGTGAGGGCTATTCAGCAGTGGAACTCTCTCCCTCAGACTGTGGTGGAGGCTCCTTCTTTGGAGGCTTTTAAGCATCTGGCCATCTGTCAGGGGTGCTTTGAATGCGATTTCCTGCTTCTTGGCAGTGGGTTGGACTGGATCGTCCGTGAGGTCTCTTCCAACTCTACTATTCTATGATTCTAGATTGATAGTTGAAATAGTGTGGTGTAACCACTAAAAATGTCCCCTTACGGCAAAAGATATAGATTCATGACTTTTTTTTGGCAACATAGCAGTTTTCTGAAGGAGAAAGCTTCTCTTTGCTAGAACAAAAAGCCATAATTGCTGGCAAGGGGGCATGGTTTGGCAGGAGTCAAGTGACAAGACAAAATAGTGTTCCACTTGATCCTTGAAAACCTTTGTTCTGACCCTAACCAGTCCTTTTAATTTATAAAGCCGCACAAAAAGTGCATCTGTTTTCTCATTTCCCAGCACAGACAGTCCTTGAGTTACAAACATCGAATTTACAAATGACTCATGGTTAAGAATAGTTGAGACAACAGAAAGTGAGAGAAAACTACTGCTCAGAAGGAAAATTCACCTCTGAAAGAGTTGTCATGTGGAAAAGGTGTCTCCACTGAAGTTTAATTGCCAAATCTTGTTTTCACAACAAATCCAATTATCAAAGGCACTGAAAATGAGGTGACATCTTCTGAACAGGAATACAGACAGCAAAATGAACACCACAGGGGTGTTGACTTTTCCCTGTGCTATCCAAAGCTTGTGTGTTTGTGTGTGTGTGTCTATCTATCTATCTATCTAGGCCGCATGTATATATGTGTGTGTGTGTGTGTGTGTGTGTGTGCATATGTGTGTATGTGGAGTTAAACTTAAAATGTACCTGTTCCAACCTACATACAAATTCAACTTAAGAACAAATCTACAAAACCTGTGCTATTCATAATTTGGGTATTGCCTGTAATGGGACTTCCTGTAATGCTTTCTTCTACACAGAATACTTGCATTAACATCTGTAAAATGTACTCAGGTGAAAGTAAATATTCCACTTTAAATAGCCAGAAGGTTTCCACTATATTATAAATGGGGGTGGGGTGTCCTTTAAATTTTATTGTGACCATGGTATGGCAAATTTAATCATTCAGTGTCAATTACCATGTGGCAGAACTGCAAATTCAAAAGCAATTTACCAAGTTTAATTAAACCGATTTCCAGCTAATTTTTGGACAATATCCCTCCAATTACAGAGGGCATCTGTTATAATGAGAGCTTTGGCAAATGCCTATTTCCTTTAAAGACTAGGTGCATGTACAATTAAGCCCGTATAATGTTTCAATGTGTTTGAGAGAACACTGATGACCATGGTGTGTTATAAGCTTAGAAGACTGTGATAATGAAGCACAAAAGTACTAGGGAAGAATAAATAAAGTAAGAACATTTCCATTAAGAACCCATTCTAGCCCATCATTTTCATTAGCCAAGTGAATTTTTTTCACTTGGTCCATATTTATATTGTGTCTGAGATCTCTGGCCCATTTTACTTGACAGTTTTTTACCTGTTCTTCTTCCGTCGACCACTGTAATAATAATTGATACAGCAGCTTAATTTTTTTTTCTTTTTGCATTATAATTTCCCATAAATCTTGTTCTTGCGTAAATCCTTTTTTTGAGTCCTCTTTATAACTATTTGATGGTACTGGAACCATGTTAATTTAGGGTGATCCTTCTTGAGTTCATCAAGAGTTTTTATAGTATATTCTTGATGGTCAATTTTTTTGAGTATTTGCTTATATGTAATCCAATTTTCCATTGCAAGTTCCCTTTTATGTTTAGCTTCCATTGGGGATATCCATCGTGGGGTTTTCTTATAAAGCCTAATTTTGTGTTTCTCCCACACTCTTATCAGGGAAGCGCGGATGAAGTGGTTGCCAAATTTTTTCTCGGTCTTTCTTTTATCATACCACAAATAGTTGTGCCAGCCTGAACGTAGATCATGTCCCTCTAATTCAAGTACTTTAGTATTTTTGAGTGTGGCCCAATCTTTTACCCAGACCAAATTGCATGCTTTGTAATATGCCTGTAAGTCGGGGAGATCTCCGCCTCCCCCCTTTTTTTTCATCTGTTAGTATCTTCATCTTAATAGTTGGTTTTTTGTTTGCCTTCTCTAATTCTTCAGATATTTGATAGCTTTAGTATACTCAGGAAATGAAGTTTTGTCTCTTCTGTAGTAATCATACTTTTTTGTGCATTATCTTATTTCAAATGTGGGTAAAATTGTGTAAGCAACTAGCTGTGCCCGGCCACGCGTTGCTGTGGCATTGTCTGGTGGTGTTGGTGAGAAATTGTTGAGGTAGTGGTGGTATTGAATGTGTGTTGTATGGATGTCTTTATGTTTAGTATGCATTTGGTTGTTTGTGTACTGTGAAAGTGGTGACGATAGAGGGGGTCTATGTGTGGAGCTTAGCCCTCTAACTGGCAGCAGTTGGATAAAAACAATTATTGCTCTCCCTCTAATCAGGACTTTATTTTTCTTTTCTTTTTGTTGTATCAACCTAGAGCCGTGGATGATGGGTTGTGTTATCAAATTTCGAGGTTGGGGGGCCTGTAGTTTTGTTGTTTTGTCCGGTGCCCTGATTCCATCACTCTTTTATATATATAGATAAGCCTTTTGGTTTCTATTTGTATGTTATATACTTTAACACGACATAGCATAGAGGTTGTCCTGCCACTACCCTCCACCACCAAGAAAAGACGTAGGCAAACTGGGAGTTAATTCTCTGATTTCAAACTATTCAGGCATGAGACATAACTAGGCCCAAGCATGTTCAATCTCAAGCAGGTAGCATGGATTTTCCCACCCACCTCTGATGGTCACTGGGGGGCAAATGCTACAAATCTATTGAATACAGAGTTATTACAGCTTATGGAAAGGGCAAACTACTTGACATCTATGCAATGATGCACCGTGTTAAAAGCCAACTATCTTATTAAGAAGAGAAAAAGCACTAAGTGGAAACTAGATATAGTAGCTTGTGGGGAATGAGTCAGAAGCATATAATGAAATCAGGTTGAGTTTCTGCATTGCTGCAACACAGTGTATAAACAGTTTATCAGAGCACAGTCTGTTTTTTATATTCTCTCACTTTGTTCACTCATATGTTTTTGCGTATATGTACTGTATGTGTGTGTGTTCATGCACAAATGAAGAAGGGTGAGAATATGTGCTGTTTGGTACTTTGTTGTGCTCCAGCATTGCCGTTTACCAACTTTCGATTTCTTCTTGCTGAAGCCAGCTGGTGCTTCACTTGATACTGCTTAACTTGCAGCATCTTTCCCTGATTTACAGCCAAACACCCTCAACCAGAAAGCAATTTTTGGTAATTAGTAGCAGGATGCCTGAAAGACAAGAGCGGCAGAGTTCTTTTAATTTTGTAGAGTTGATTTTATTTGCCTGCCTTTGCTCTCCAAATAAACTTCAGTAATGTTAATGGTAGCCAAGCCATTTGCAATTACCGGGATTGCAATATTGGGAAAGGGAGGAGAGCAAAGGAATTGAATTTCACACTAGATCTCCTCCTCCTTCTCCTCCACTCCTAGTACTTAACAGCTTTTATTGAGATAATTTAGTTGAAGGGCACTCAGGTGTTGAAAGAGATTAGCAAGTAATGAAATTGGCTTTTGCCTGGGTCTTCTTTAATTCATCAGGTTTTCTGGGACAGAAAGGTAGGGTTAGCTAGGTGACAGGATGGGGATACCGGGACAAAATCAAACCTATACATTTTGTAGTTCAACTTGCCTGAAGTCAATGGTTTGGGCTGCACAGAGGATTGCAAAAAGGTCTACTTTGTAGACCAATAGCCCACAGCAGGGGTCCCCAAACTAAGGCCCGGGGGCCACATGCAGCCCTCCAAGGTCATTTATCCAGCCCCCGCCCTCGGTTTTAGACTTGGCCTCGCCCTAAGTCTGAAATGACTTGGAGGCACACAACAACAACATTAACAACAACAACAATCCTAATTAACTTGACTATCCCATCAGCAAGAAGCAGGCCCACACTTCCCATTGAAATCCTGGTAGGTTTATGTGGTTTAAAATTGTTCTTATTTTTAAATATTGTATTGTTCTTTTGTGTTGCGGATTGTAGATGGTAAACAGAAACTCTTACGTGTGCCCGTGAGCCCAGAGTCACCCTGCAAAACAATGATGCACCACTCAGATTTGCAGAACAAATAATACAAGAACTTTACTAATTCCAAGAGATCCAACGAACAATGGTATTCACAATAGTCCCTCTGATTGCTTACAGAAACCCAGCAGTCACAAACAGTCCTTTTTCAGTCCATAAATCTGTTTCAGTGAAGAATACAGTCCTGGTTCTTCATCCTCTTTTCCCATTAGCAAACAAGGCCTCAGAAATAGCAAGGACTCTCTGAGTACAGAGCCATCTTTGCCAGGCAGTACTCAGTCACCACACAGACTCACACTGAACAAAAACTTGTTCAAACCGGTTCTGCAGCAGCAGAACAGAAACAGTTTCAAATCAAATTACAGGTATTTGCAGGTTCAGCCAATCGGCTGTTCCAGTTAACACAAAAATATAGCACAGTGCCTTTGCAAACCATAACATTTCGTTGGCTTTTTTGTTTTTATGCACTATAAATAAGACACATGCAGTGTGCATAGGGAATTTGTTCATATTTGTTTTTAAACTATAGTCCTCCCCCCCCCCAACACTCAGGGACCGTGAACCGGCCCTCTGCTTAAAAAGTTTGGGGACCCCTGGCCCACAGACTCCAGACGGGCCACATGATCCTCCTTCTCCCTCTCTATATCTCTTTATTCCTCCTGGCCATCAATTCCCACTTTTACTTCTCCAGATCTAATGTTGAGCCTTATCAATTTCCTGGACAGGAAGAATGCGAGTCAGTGACAGCTCTGTCAAATGGGCTAGTGTTAAAACTACTTGATTTTGAGGCCATGACCCATGGTAAATTAACTTCTGATGGTCAATGTTTAGAGAGATGGGCAAACAAAAGGAAGTTCAATAGGGACAAATGCCTCCACTTAGGCAGAAAAAATGAAGTGCATTATTAGAGGCTGGGTTGCCACTTTTTGGGGCTTTTATTGTGGTGTTTCTACATGAAAACGGGAGAAGGTTGGGCTGCATGGCCTTTAGGGGTCTCTTCCTACATCATCATCATCATCATTATCATCATTATAGGCTGGGTTGCCACTTTTGGGAGCTTTTATTGTGTTTTTCCTGCATGGGAGCAGGAGTGTGTTGGACTACATGGCCTTTGGGGGTCTCTTCCTACATTTATTATTATTATTATTGTTGTTGTTGTTGTTGTTGTTGTTGTTGTTGTTGTTGTTGTTGTATGACACAGCAAACAAGATAGATATGCTGGATTTCATATCACAAAATCACAAGACGAACACTTCCCAAGTGTCTAGGACTGTGTGATGTATTTTCGGATGATACGTGCAGATCCCAGCAGAGTGGCCTTTTGCAGTTGGCAGATCGTAATTTTGTCAATGTCTATTGTTTACAAATGCCGGCTGAGATCTTTTGGCACGGCACCCAGTGTGCCGATCACCACTGGGACCACCTGCACTGGTTTCTGCCAGAGTCTTTGAATTTCAATCTTGAGGTCCTGATAGCGGCTGAGTTTTTCCTATTGTTTTTCGTCAATGCGACTGTCACCTGGGATGGCGACATCAATGATCCAAACCTTTTTCTTTTCCACAACTGTGGTGTCTGGTGTGTTGTGTTCCAGAGCTTTGTCAGTCTGGATTCGGAAGTCCCACAGTATTTTTGCGTGCTCATTTTCCAATACTTTTGCAGGTTTGTGATCCCACCAGTTCTTTGCTGCTGGCAGGTGGTACTTGAGGCATAAGTTCCAATGAATCATTTGGGCCACGTAGTTGTGCCTCTGTTTGTAGTCTGTCTGTGCAATTTTCTTACAGAAGCTGAGGATATGATCAATGGTTTCATCAGCTTCCTTGCACAGTCTGCATTTTGGGTCATCAGCTGATTTTTCGATCTTGGCCTTAATTGCATTTGTTCTGATGGCTTGCTCCTGGGCTGCAAGGATCAGGCCTTCTGTCTCCTTCTTCAGGGTCCCATTCGTGAGCCAGAGCCAGGTCTTCTCCTTATCAGCTTTTCCTTCAATTTTGTCAAGGAACTTTCCATGCAATGTTTTGTTGTGCCAGCTGTCAGCTCTAGTTTGTAGTGTGGCTTTCTTATACTGGTTTTTTGTCTGCTGTGCTTTGAGGAGTTTCTGATTTTTGACTTCAATCAAAGCAGGTTCTTCACTTTGCTTTACATATTCTGCCAGGGCATGTTCTTCTTCTTTGACTGCTTGTTTTACTTACAAGAGTCCTCTGCCCCCTGATCTTCTAGGCAGATATAGCCGGTCAACATCACTGTGAGGGTGCAGTGAATGATGAATGGTCATGAGTTTTCTTGTTTTTCTGTCCAAATTGTCCAACAACAACAACAACAACAATAATAATAATAATAATAATAATTGTTATTATTATTATTATTGGCGGGGGTGCCACTTTTGGGAGCTTTCATTGTCTATTTCCTGCATCGGAGCAGGAGGGGGCTGGACTACATGGCCTTAGAGGATCTCTTCCTACTCTATTCTTACCTCCATGGTAGGGATTTTTTTCAACACTGCCACAACTGCCATAGCTTAGGATTTCCAATTATCTTTAGTCCATGTCATGGCCACGGTGGTCCACGCTCTGGTTACATCTCGTTTGGACTATTGCAATGCGCTCTACGTGGGGTTGCCTTCAAAGACTGTTCAGAAGCTGGAACTAGTCCAACGTTCCGCAGCCAGGTTATTAACTGGAGCGCCGTACAGGGAGCATACAACTCCTCTGTTGAAGCAGCTCCACTGGCTGCCTGTTAGCTTCCGGGCACAATTTAAAGTGCTGGCTTTGGCCTACAAAACCCTAAACGGCTCTGGTCCAACTTACCTCTCCGAACGTATCTCCCCCTATGAGCCGCCCCGCAGATTAAGATCTTCCAGTGAGGCCCTGCTCTCGGTCCCGCCGCCGTCACAGGTGCATTTGGCTGGGACGAGAGACAGGGCTTTTTCGGTGGTGGCTCCGCGGCTGTGGAACTCCTTGCCAAGGGAGATTAGGGGAGCCCCCTCACTCATGTCTTTTAGGAAGCAGCTGAAGACCTGGATGTGGGACCAAGCTTTTGGCCCATCCTAAGATACGGTTGATATAATCTGATGCATTTATTGGATTAATGTGAAATTGAATACAGACTGGCTCTGACTTTTGGCCCAATGCTACTGGCCCTGTTGTAATGGTCACACAGTGTTTTACTGTTTTAAATGGGGTATGATATTGGTTTTTAAGTGTGTTTTTACGATCGTTTGTTTTTACTATATTTTGTATTATATGTGGCATTAATCTTGCCATTATGTAAGACCGCTCTGGGTCCCCCTGGGGGAGAAGAGCAGTATATAAATTAAATAAATAAATAAATAAATAAATAAATAAAATGTTCAGTTACACTAATTCCATGTTTTTCATCATTGATGCATTAATGCCTCTTCCCTGGTAAAGGATGGTTCTTGTTTGGCTGTGGAGAGGATGCTCAGAAGCAATTGGGTCAACCATTCCAGGGCAATTCTCAGAATAATGGAATTGTGTAAAGTTCCTCTACACTCAAATTACCATCTTCATGATTGGCACAGAAAACCCAGTCTAGAGTATGTAGGTTCACAAGGAACCCAGCTATATACAGCTGGGAGAGGTTTATCCTCTCTGATATACTTCATCTAGTCAGGTGTCTCTAATATAAGCCAGGTTGGCATGCCCATCAAATATCAAGTCCTGAAACATAGCTCTTTTCCCCATTTACCAACCTGGCATTCAGCAGCTGTATTTTCAGCATGGGATATTCTTGCCAAGGCTATCCAAGTTAAGCATGGAAAGATTATTTGCCATCTTTCTGGATTTTATTTCAGGAAAAAAAAATTGACGGATACCAAAGGAAACCTGTTTAGAAAGAATAACACAGTGGCGAGAATTTGTCCCTTTTTTGCCCAGTTTTTGGATATTTTGGTTGCAGAGGTACATGTGAGTTCTTACCAAAAATATTTTGTGCAAAATTTAAAAAATCACATTCTTCTGTAAAAACAAACGATTTCCAAACAGCCACTTTTTTGTATAAGATTGATGTTTTCTGCAACAAACAAACCCCCAGCAACTTTGCCCCAAAGTATTGAATAAAACACTTTCCAGTAAAAAAATAATCATATGGGAGATGGTACAAGATTGCTATTTTAATACAGCTCTTTGTGTAAGATTGTCGTTTTTTATAGAATAAAGCAATTTTACATGCACAACAAAACCAGACATGGTTGTGTAACCCCCTTTTCATTCTCACATAAAACCTGCTATTTATTTCTGTAAAGAATAATTTCCTGCAGTACTTGGGGATGTGTGAATACCAGATGAGAACAGCACAGAATTATTTGTTTTGCCTACAGTATGAGGCAAATGCTGGAATTTATCCATTCATAATCAAGAAAACAGAATAATCAAATATTTACATCCCTAATTCAGTCTATTTGAAGTTTGGGGTCAAGACTCCACTTTTTCTTGGAGCCAGCTCTCCACTCCATATTTCTTTCCGTTATAATTCCCAGTGTTACTTGTTTACTTCCCTTTTCATACTCTCAAAGTAACAATGGATACAAATTGTAAGATTCCACCTAAATTGTAGGAGGAATATCTTGAAAGTGAAAACTGTTCAATAGTAAAATAGACTGCTGTTGTAACCTGACCTATCAAATGAATCTGGGTTGGGGCTTAGGATTCCCATGCAGCCAGAGTTTGTTCCTGTTCATTGGACTAATTCTGATACCTTGTTGAAGTTTATTCTTGTGTTTGATTTTCATGGACCTTTGCTTCAAGACTCTCAAGTATCTTGTACCTGATGGACTAAAATCTTGTTTCATTGACTTTGAATTTTGATTTGCTATTACTTACATATATTCCGCAATAAACAAATTGCTTTGCTTATAGTCTGGGGCTCCAGTCTAGGGGTGCAACAACTGCTTCAACACCTGACAAGGACTATCTTTTGTTGGATTTTTTTTTTTTAAAAAAGAAGTTTGATAGTAGGGATGTGTGTGATATATGTTTCCTTCTTTTCCTTCATGCATTCGTTTTGTGTCAATTGTTCATCTACACGAAACAAATGACGACATTTTCATAGGAAATGAGAGGCAACACGAAAATGAAAGCTGCACAGTCATCGTGTTTGCTTTAGTTTTCCTTTCATTTTGGCCATGCAACAATAAGCAGATACTGACAGAGGGCTGCTTTCCCATTACGGCTGATGTGTGCCAATTGTGCTAATAATAATATTAATATTAATAACAATAGTACTCTGGGAAAGAACCAAACATTTTAAAAGTTGGTGGGCTAAAAGGGGTTGAAATGCCCTCCGTGTGTGGCAATTTTCGCCTCTCTAGCCCAAAAACCGAGTGTGGGCGTGAGCCTCAGAAGCCCTCCCATTGCCACCAATGGTCTGAAAATTTTAGTTTTTCGTAAGCAAGACAAAAATTCTATCCGTATAGGTTCCCCATTTTCGGAAATGGGGACAAATACAAAACTGATACAAAACAAATGAAACTAAACAAAACGAACAGCAATTCCATACAAATACACACCACTAGTTGATAGTCATATGCTGGTAAATTGATAGAGAAACTTATTCTTGAATTTCATTCTAACTCTAAAGTTCAATGATTCCATGATTTTATAGCAGCCTGGCTAAGTACTTCCCTTCCCCCAGGGACTTTTTGTCCCATTACAAGTAGGAACAACTGTAGTGATACTTTTGCTGCTTTTACAGTTCAGCCTATTGTGTTCTTCTGGAACATTGCTAGGTAACGTCACCTCAGGGATCTGCACAGGGATCTGAGGCTTGTTGTACAGAGAAATAAACTATAGGACATTATTTCATGAAACCGCTATTATGAGTACACTATTACACACTAAGGGGTAAGAGCACCCTCACTATTTCATGTCTATGCATTCACACAATTTCACCAATTCATTGATTGATGGTAATATGTGTATTTCCATGTAATACCATAACTCCACCTTCTTGCACTTCTGCTGATACACACACACACACACACACACACACACACACACGCAATTCCATATAATCTTATTAAAAACTACAATTAAACCTTACTACCATGGAATAGTGAGGGGTGAGGGTGAGTGGGATGTTACTTCAATGCCAACATACTGGGAAGAATGGTCTCATTGTACCACATAAGTGATGGCAACATGACATGATCTATGACTGTTGCTGAGTTTTTCCCCCACAAATAGTGGGGTATGGGGTCATCATGGGGAGGACCAGTTTGCTTCCTTTGTGAATTAGACAAAAGCACCTTTAAAAAAAGTGAACATCTAAATCAGTACAATAGGAAAACATCCAAATGCTTCATACACAAAATTATATATAATTGCCGGGAGGGATAATAGGGCCTTCCTATTACCCAACCAGTTCTGGTTATCTGAGATTGGGCCTGCCCCTTTATCTCGGATAACCGAAACTCTACTGTATTACGAAAAATATATGGATTTCCATGAGGGAAAATGACAAGGTTGTGCAACTTGATATTTAACAAAAGATGAAATGATAAATTATATGGGATTTAAAGAAAAGCAATGAAAGAAAGATAATTTTCCACATTCCTATGGCCAACATGGAAAAGGTGATAAAATTTAAATGTCTGTTTCTTTTTGTATGGGGAGGAGGGAGAAAATAGCCTTAGATTTATCCGAATATCGTGTAGCATTGGTAAGTGTGATTTTTTTTGTCTTGTTGCATGAAGCAGAAAACATAGTATTGAATGTCTTTGTGGCCAGCCTCTCAATTTGTTTTTGTTGTGTGGACTTAGTTTCACAAAGAGAAAAGTCAGGAATTTTGCATAAAGCCATTTGCACAAATGCTGGAAGTCTCAGTCTTCCACTGGAGCTAAAGTCTGCTGATGACACTAGAGATACTTCATTATGTTATCTGGCTACACTAGCCTCAGTTTAAATCTCAACAACAGCAAGATTTTTTAAATCACGAAATATGAATGCCATTCACGCTGGCTTTCCAGCTGACAAAGAGTTCTTCTCACACCCTGGACTTTCCACAGATATATATTAACCTTCCTTGCTTAGTTTCTCCATACCTCACAACCTCTGAGGATGCCTGCCATAGATGTGGGCGAAACGTCAGGAGAGAATACTTCTGGAACATGGCCATACTGACAGGTCATGAGTTCGAAGCCAGCCTGCGTCGGAGTGAGCACCCGACCATAAAAAAATAGCCCAGCTTGTTGTCGACCTAAGCAACCCGAAAGATAGTTGCATCTATCAAGTAGGAAAATGTAAGTACCGCTTATGCGGGGAGGCTAATTTAATGAATTTACAACAACATAAAAATTGTCCAGCAGCATGCAGAAAGGAATGAGGAAGCAATCCATCAAGAACTCGGTGTCACAGTGGATGATGAAGCAGCAGCTCCCCCTGTGGCTGGAATCGAGCACACCCTCATGAAGCCTGGAAGCTGGACAATGTTAAATTGCCTCTGTGTCTCTGTATGTCGTATGTCTAATGACATTGCCATGTATATGTACATTGTGATCCGCCCTGAGTCCCCTTCAAGGAGAGAAGGGCAGAATATAAATACTGTAAATAATAATAATAATACAGCCTGGAAATATACAACAACCCCATGAATGCCATTATTTTCTCCAACAGGCAAATTGATAGGAAGACTCTTTAATAGTAGCAGGTCTAGTGATTACAACAATGAAAAAAAATCACTGGAACCAACTCATATGAGCAGAAGTCCTTCTGTGACAGAATTTTGGTGAGAAGCATAAGTTTGAATGTTCTTGTTCAGAAAGAGATAGTTTAAAGAAAACTTTGATCTTCAAAAGACAGTAGATCTGAAGGGATCTAAGGAACAATCAAGAAAGCACAGAAGGTAAGGCATGCAATGGAAAGACTTCATAATTGCATTGATCAAACATCTCTCTGCAAGGTGACGACATAATTGTTCTGTGTTGCTCTTTTTTGACATTAATCACCTGGTTTTATTACATCAATGTAACATCCTTTCTTTTCCTTGTTATGCAAATGGACCTTTGGATTCCTTGAGTATCCTGTTTTGAATTAATATTTGATTTGGTAGATTCCCTACTGGGCACAGAGATAATTATACAAATTGTAATGTTAATCCCTCATATTAATAGTGCCATTGGAGAAAACAGCATTATATACTTGAGCTCTCAGAGAATAATAAGGATATTAATGGCGTGGTTGATACTTGGCAACACAGCCTCCCCTAGCCTTTGCTCACTTGGCAACCAGAACAACGAAAGAGCAATGAAAGCAGCACACATTTCTGGCTATGGTTCTACTTCTAAAGTATCAGAGAGAATTTGGCATTTAATGATATGCAAAGTGTTGTTCCTGCTTGATTGTAGCATAGTATGTATGCCTTGGAGCATGACTGGAAGTAATTTAACAACAGGAATAACAGGCATTTGGGAAGAAACTAATTCCATATGACTGCCGATTGCAAGCATAAGCCTTGTTCATTTTTTAAAAAGAGCCTTTTCTTTATTGTGCTATAAAATGTAGGATATCAAGAGGATAGCCAAGTGTCCTAATTTAGAAAGGATAGCCTCTCATTTGAAGAACAGTCAGAGGAGAGTCCTTTATTGGATGGCATAAAAGACAAGTAGTTTTGGTGGGTTCAAGAACAGTCTTTCCTTCTCGGAAATATAGTTAATTAATTTACATCCCATTTTTTCTCCAATAATGGGACTGAATCAAACAATACATTGTGAAAACTATACATGAACATGAATAAGAAGTATACCATAAGTATAAATGTTATTTTAAAAGGAAAGGTAAGGTAAATCATTACAATTCATTAAAAGACTATATATAAACCATCATAACAGCATACCATTCAAAGCCTATGACAATCACTTTCTAAAGGCCTGATGGAGTAAGAATAATTTGATTTGCCAATGGAAGAGGACAGCCATCCCTTCCATTAAACGAACATGGAGAAATAGTGGGACTGAGAGAAGTGTTTGTCCTAAAGATTTTAGGATGGACCTACACTGTATAGTTTATGCAGTTTGACACCTCTTTAACTGTCATGGCGCAATGCTATGGAAGCCTTTGGCACCAGCACTCTTTGGCAGAGAAGGCTAAAAAACCTGCAAATTACAACTTTCATACAATTTGGGAACTAAAGTAGATTGGACAATGGATTATTTTGCTGTAGCTGCTTATTGAAGACTTTTCTCCTTCCCACTGTTGGTCTTTTGTATTATTTGTACTCTCAGTTCTCCTCAGAACATTTGGGATAGCATCTCCAGCACTTGTTGAATTTCTTCCCTCAGGAATACTATCTTTCTAAATCTCCAGGGCTATTGGACAAATAAAGTCAACACATGGCCATTGCAGTGACACAAATAGGTTTCAGAGTAGAACAGAATTCCTTGCATAATGGAATATCTTGCAGGACAATCTGACACGCATTGCTAGAATTCAAGGACACAGTCATGACATCTTAAAATTACAAATCATAATCCGAGATGTCTTGGTCAATGTTTTTGTAAAGTAACAACCAGAAGTTCATCTGGAGGGCCAAAGTTTGCTCATGTCTGAGCTAGACCCAAATCAATTCTCTCGGTGTCATGGAACACTCTTCAAATATTTGGTATTGTCCTTTCCAAATAAATTGCTTTCTTTTCACTAGACAAAGTTTTGGTTCCTCTCTTGATTAGGGTTTCCTTTATTTTTTCGCTAGAAAAGGTCGTCAAAATTTTCATGACAAGGATTACAATTTGGGTCTGGGGTTCCTGTTAACAACTGGCTGACTTCCAATAGGCGATGTTAAAGAAAGAGGGAAATTTCTTCCACATGTGATGGGCATGCACAAAAACAAAGAAATATTGGACAGAAATACACAAAGAATCCCGAAAAATATTGAAAAAAGATTTACCATTTAGACCAGAACTATATCTGTTAGGATTGACAAATACAAAATTAGGAATAAACGAGGAAAAGATTTTAAATTATTTAGTCATGAGTGCCAGAATTGTTTTTGCAAAAATCTGGAGATCAAACCAAATACCTACTATGGATCAATGGCTAATAAAGATTTGGGATATAAAGAACATGGATAAGCTGACATTCCTAATGAAGAAACAACAAGGAAACCCAATGAAAGAAACGGACTGGTCGAATTTTGAGGAATACATAAGACAAAGAATGGTAGAATCAGAGGAAAAGTCTTAGGGAACAGAATATTAGGAAGAAAATAAAGAAAACATCTAAAAGAAATTAGGGCTATCGGCACAAGAGAAACGGTTATCCGTCAACGAAACTCGCAGAGTTCAACAAAAGAAGAATACCCACTCCTAAATTAAATCATCTCACACACCCCTTTGCCCTCTCTCTTCCCTCTCCCTCTACCCTGCATGAAGCTTCCCCTCCCTACCCCCCCAAACCAACCCCCCCTTTTCCCACAGCGTGATTCTTCCCCAGTTTTTATTATTTATTTACAGTATTTATATTCCGCCCTTCTCACCTCGAAGGGGACTCAGGGCGGATTACAATGAACACATATATGGCAAACATTCAATGCCAACAGACAAACAACATACATTAGTGTGATGACTCATGGGCCTTGTAGTCCTGCTCAGGACATTGTAATTCCTGATGAGGAGGAAAACTTGGGTTTTTTACCTTCCCAGTCAGAACTGGATTCCTCTCAGCCAGATCTTTCCCAGGCAGATCTGGGAACCTTGCACCTGCAAGAAAGTTGTCTCCCAGAAGTATGTCAAACAACCCCAGAGCCTACTTCTCCCGTGTTCTTGCGCCGGGAGTTTTGTAAACAACAGAGAAGTTTGGAATCAGCTTCGCGCAGGAGTGCGAGGATTGCAGCTAAGAATGTGGCCAATTAAGACTGCTTCTCGTGAGAATCTTTGGGGAGTCTCACATCTGGTCTCAGACTTTAGCTTTCGGTTCTGATTCCCAGAGAACTGCTTCGGCGGGAAAGTTAGACTCTATTTAGGGGTTTTACCCGCGTAGTAACTTCGCGGAGTCAATTCGTCAGCCTACGGAGCGAGTTGTGTCTGGACAGCGCGTTCCGATTCAAGCCTCGCTCCTGCTCAAGCCTGCCTTGCTATCCAGCCTTCGCCTTGCTTCCCAGCCTTTGTTTATCTACGGACTTTGCCTTGTTTCCCAGGACCAATCCTTGCCTTGTCCCACGGATTTTACCAAGTTATTCCACGGACCTTGTTCTTGTTCTTAGTTACCTTGTTCCACGTTTTAAGCCTTGTTTCAAGTATCAAGTTATTTCCTAGCCTTGCTCAAGTTTGTGGACTAAAGGACCTTGTCATCTCCCCTCACTTTGCTTGGCAAAGTGAGTGTTTCGGTTATTGGATTACAACTTTGGACCTTAATATTTCATATTGGACATTATTTCTTTGGACTAATTTTGACCTTTCCTGAAAGGTCTGCTTCTGGACTATCTTTTACATTTGCTTTTACTAACCTTATATATTCCTTCAATAAAGATATTAGTTAGATTCTGGCCTCTGTGTTTGGTTATTGGTGCCTTTGCAACCTGGGTCGTGACAGTTTGACTCCGCCAGCCATAAGCACCAATTAACCAAGGCCAGAATGTCTACCGGAACCGTGCCGGGTGGGCAGCCGCTTACCTACACCATCGACAAGGATGAGGTGGATCGCATCCGCGACAGACTCAACGCCCAGGATGGAGAAATAAAGGGCTTGCGGGAGCGCGGAATCCGCCTCCCGGCCATGGCGTTGCCTACCAAGTTTACTGGAGAAGCTTCTAAGGTTCATGTTTTCCGTCGCCAATGTCAAGCTTATCTAGAGGCCCGTGATGCCGAGTTTCCCCAAGAAGACATCAAAGTGGCGTGGGTTTACAGTCTTCTAGACGGGCCAGCGGCCAATTGGGCGACGGCACTGTTCGACCAAGCCTCTCCACACCTAAGATCAGCGCAACACTTCTTGGACCACCTCAAGGAGACTTGGGGAATCGAGGACAATTTGGAGGCAGCCGGGCACAAACTCCGTCGCCTTTTCCAAGGAGACAGGCCTATGTCTCAGTATATAGCCGAGTTCCGAGTGCTGGCCCACAACACCGGCTGGAACGATGTAGCCCTCAGAGGACAATTCCGGGAGGGTCTCAACATTGAAATGCTGGAAGAAATCTCCAAGGTGGATCCTCCCCAGACCCTCGAGGCACTCATTGATCAATGTTTACGGGCTGAAGTCATGATTGCCAACAGGAAACAGTGGGTTCGAGGCCAGGGCAGTAGAGCCGGGGCAAACCCCCCCGCTCCCACCAGCGTTCAGCCACGTCCAGTGTGGAGACCCCCACCGCCAACCCCATACCCCAGAGGAGGCGAGGAGGTGCCGATGCAGTTGGGCAATGTGCGTCCCAGACTGGATGCCGCCGAGAAGGCCCGTCGTCAACGCTTAAACCTCTGTTGGTACTGCGGGAATGGGGGCCACTTCGCCAGAGAGTGCCCGGCCAAAGGGAAGCCTGCCGCCCGTCTTGCGGCGGCGTCCTCCACGGAGACGAAGGCGTCTGAGCCGACGGGCACACAGCCGGCGGGGGAAGCCAACGACCGGGTGTAGAGAGGCTCGCCAACCCGGTCAAAAAATCTATTCAAGAGCCGCCAACCGGGGTCCTGTTCCTTCTCGTGGTCACATTATGGTCAGCAAAAAGGGGACCCGTCATGATCCACGCCATGATAGACTCTGGAGCTACCAACAATTTCATTGATAGAGAGTATGCCGACTCTCTGGGATTACAATATCATGATTTCAAGAATGCCCGTGTGGTGCAAGCCATAGACGGCCGCCCCCTCAAGACGGGCCCCGTAAGTCAGTGGTCGGAACCCACCAGGATGTGGATAAGGGAACATATGGAAGAGATTTCCTTCTTTGTTACCGAGGTTCCCCATTTCCCTGTGATTTTGGGAATCCCATGGCTGACTCTCCACGACCCTAACATCTCCTGGTCCAACAGAGAACTGCAGTTTGCTTCACCGTATTGCCAAAACCATTGCCTCGTAGCCAAGGTCTGCCATGCCACAGACACCGAGCCCATCATCACCTTGCCAAAGAAGTACTCCGAGTATTGGGATGTATTCAATGAGAAAGAAGCCGAAAAATTACCCCCACATAGACCTTATGACTGTGCCATTGACTTGGTGGAGGGGGCCCCGATCCCGCGAGGGCATCTCTACTCCCTGACCGAACCAGAGCAAGAAGCTCTCAGGGAATTCATAGAGACAAACCTTCGCAAGGGATTCATCAGACCCTCTCAATCCCCAGCCGCCTCCCCAGTGATGTTTGTGAAGAAGAAGTCAGGGGAACTACGCTTGGTGGTGGACTACAGAGCATTGAACAATATCACCAAGCGGAACAGCTATCCCCTGCCCTTAATCTCGGATCTACTGGATCGGCTTCGAGGAGCCAAGGTTTACACCAAGCTGGATCTTCGGGGGGCTTACAACTTAGTTCGCATCAGGGAAGGGGACGAGTGGAAGACCGCCTTCCAGACCAAATTCGGATTATTCGAGTCCCGAGTTATGAATTTCGGTTTATGCGGAGCTCCCGCAACGTTCCAGCATTTTGTCAATGACATTTTTCAGGACTATCTAGACAGGTTCTTGATAATCTACCTGGACGATTTTTTGGTGTTTTCTAGATCACAATCAGAACATGAGAACCACGTCAAAATGGTGTTACAACGACTGCGGGATCATGGACTTTATGCCAAGCTGGAAAAATGCGCCTTTGATCTACAAGAGGTAGATTTCCTTGGTTACCGCATCTCGCCTCTAGGGCTTTCCATGGATCCAGCCAAGGTTTCAGCAGTATTGGAATGGCGGGCGCCAACTAACAAGAAAGAGGTGCAGCGTTTCTTGGGGTTCGCGAACTATTACCGCAAGTTCATTCCAGATTTTGCCCGCTGGTCCGACCCCATCACTAGCTGCATCCGTGGAAAGCAGCCTTTCCGCTGGACTGATCAAGCAGAGAAAGGGTTCCAGCAACTAAAGAAACTATTCACCTCCCAGCCAATTCTACAGCACCCAAATCCTGGAACCCCTTTTGTTGTGCAAGCGGACGCCTCTGATGTGGCAATTGGGGCTGTACTCTTACAACCGGTGGGAGATCACCTCCATCCCTGTGCCTTTTACTCTCGTCAACTAACCACACCAGAGAGGAATTACACCATTTGGGAAAAAGAACTACTGGCCATAAAGGCAGCCTTTGAAACTTGGAAACATTGGCTAGAAGGGGCCAAATTTCCCATTGAAGTCCATACTGATCATCGTAATCTAGAACATCTAAGAACTGCCCGCAAACTGAATCAGAGGCAGCAACGTTGGGCTTTATTCTTCGAACGTTTCAACTTCCAGATTCATTACGTGACCCCAGCCCAGACCAAGCAAGCAGACGCCCTGTCACGTAAACCGGAATACGCTGCAGGACGTAAGGAGACCTTTGAATCCCAACTATTACAACCCGAGAACTTTGCCACGCTCACAGTGGGGAACACCAAATCCATTTCCATTGGTTCAACTTCCTCTACTCCAGGACCCATCTGTGCTCAAGAAATCAGGGCTAGTCAGCAAGCAGATGCCTGGGCGCAGGACCAACTTCGCCAAGGTCTGCATTTTCCCTTTTCGCTTAAAGATGGGCTGCTTTGCTATAGAAATCATGTTTATATCCCACCCGGACCGGGCAGGGAAAAAGCGCTTCGTCTGTGTCATGACTGCAAACCAGCAGGACACTTCGGACTATTTAAAACCATGCATCTGATCCTAAGGGATTTTTGGTGGCCCAAGATCCGCAAGGATGTGGAAAAATATGTCAACACCTGCCCAGTATGTCAGCGCTCCAAGGTAAGAAGGGAGAAGCCCTCAGGGCTTTTACACCCCCTTCCTACCCCATCTCGCCCATGGGAAATAATTTCTGCGGATTTCATCACTGATCTACCACCTTCCTGTGGATTCACCACGATCTTAGTGGTGGTGGACCTTTTCACCAAGTTAGCCCATTTCATTCCCTGCGAAGGCCTCCCCACGGCCAAAGAGACTGCGGATCTATTCCTTCAACATGTTTTCAGACTACATGGATTGCCCAAGAGTTTAGTCACAGACCGTGGATCTCAATTCACCTCTCGTTTTTGGAAGGCACTACAAAAACTATTGGGCATAGACTCTCGCTTATCTTCAGCTCATCATCCCCAAACAGATGGGCAAACGGAGCGCACCAATGCCACTTTAGAGCAGTATCTTCGCTGCTATGTAAATTACCAACAGGACAATTGGGCTTCTCTGTTACCACTGTCAGAGTTTGCCTACAACAATGGAGTTCAAGCTTCTACAAAAGAAACGCCGTTCTTTGCAAACTACGGCTTCCATCCACGTTTCTTTCCCCCTGTCATTGAAACTTCAGAAGTTCCCGCAGCAGAAGATTGGCTGCAGGAACTCACAGCGGTGCAACAACTTTTGCTCCAGCAACTGGACCAAGCCAAGGAGGACTATAAACGCCACGCTGACAAACACCGCCAGCCGGGCCCTGAAATCAAGGTAGGAGAACGGGTTTTTCTGTCCACTCGCTTTCTGCCCTCCCACCGCCCTTGCCGGAAGTTAGATGCCCGTTTCATTGGCCCCTATCCAGTGGTGGCGCAATTAAACCCCGTGACTTTCAAACTCCAACTTCCGCGTTCAATGCGCATTCACCCAGTGTTTCACCGTTCCCTGCTCCTTCCGGCGGATGGTGTGCGTCCTGATACAGACCAACCGGCCCCCCCTCCTGTTTTGATGAATGGGGAGGAGGAGTTCGAGGTTGAGGACATTTTGGATTCTCGCTTTCATCGCCGCCGCCTACAATATCTCATTGACTGGGTGGGTTTTGGCCCTGAGGAACGCTCTTGGGAAGACGCCTCCACAGTCCATGCTCCTGATCTAACCCGCCGCTTTCATCAGACCTATCCCGCCAAGCCGCGACCTCGCGCCTCGGGGAGAGGGCCCCAGTTTGGGAGGGGCCTTGAGGAGGGGGATAGTGTGATGACTCATGGGCCTTGTAGTCCTGCTCAGGACATTGTAATTCCTGATGAGGAGGAAAACTTGGGTTTTTTACCTTCCCAGTCAGAACTGGATTCCTCTCAGCCAGATCTTTCCCAGGCAGATCTGGGAACCTTGCACCTGCAAGAAAGTTGTCTCCCAGAAGTATGTCAAACAACCCCAGAGCCTACTTCTCCCGTGTTCTTGCGCCGGGAGTTTTGTAAACAACAGAGAAGTTTGGAATCAGCTTCACGCAGGAGTGCGAGGATTGCAGCTAAGAATGTGGCCAATTAAGACTGCTTCTCGTGAGAATCTTTGGGGAGTCTCACATCTGGTCTCAGACTTTAGCTTTCGGTTCTGATTCCCAGAGAACTGCTTCGGCGGGAAAGTTAGACTCTATTTAGGGGTTTTACCCGCGTAGTAACTTCGCGGAGTCAATTCGTCAGCCTACGGAGCGAGTTGTGTCTGGACAGCGCGTTCCGATTCAAGCCTCGCTCCTGCTCAAGCCTGCCTTGCTATCCAGCCTTCGCCTTGCTTCCCAGCCTTTGTTTATCTACGGACTTTGCCTTGTTTCCCAGGACCAATCCTTGCCTTGTCCCACGGATTTTACCAAGTTATTCCACGGACCTTGTTCTTGTTCTTAGTTACCTTGTTCCACGTTTTAAGCCTTGTTTCAAGTATCAAGTTATTTCCTAGCCTTGCTCAAGTTTGTGGACTAAAGGACCTTGTCATCTCCCCTCACTTTGCTTGGCAAAGTGAGTGTTTCGGTTATTGGATTACAACTTTGGACCTTAATATTTCATATTGGACATTATTTCTTTGGACTAATTTTGACCTTTCCTGAAAGGTCTGCTTCTGGACTATCTTTTACATTTGCTTTTACTAACCTTATATATTCCTTCAATAAAGATATTAGTTAGATTCTGGCCTCTGTGTTTGGTTATTGGTGCCTTTGCAACCTGGGTCGTGACAATTAGACAGACTCAGAGGCATTTTTAACATTTTTCCAGCTTCACGATTCCGGCCACAGGGGGAGCTGTTGCTTCACTGTCCAGTAGTGGCTGTACTTCCTCACTCCTTTCCTCGTGTTTTGCTGGCAGTTTTATGGTGTTGTAAATTAGCCTCCCGCATAAAGTGTCCCTAAATTTCCCTAATTGACAGGTGCAACTGTCTTTCAGGGCTGCATAGGTCAACAGCAAGCCGGGGCTATTAATGGTTGGAGGCTTAACCCGACCCGGGCTTCGAACTCATGACCTCTTGGTCAGTAGTGATTTATAGCAGCTGGTTACTAGCCAGCTGCGCCACAGCCCGGCCCTGTATTAAAAGAAATCAATAAAAAGTATGGAAAAAAAGAAAAGAAAACCATGATAACCATATCTAAGAGCTGATGCGATCTATCCAAAGCAATTTTCAGAATCAGCTTCCTAAATAACCCCAGGAACAGGCTTAAAAACCAAGACACCAAGAACTTATTATGATTGATTATTGGCTGAGATGTGAAATTAGGAGTTGCCCTGAAAATACTAGGTTCTGTTTCATCTTTTGTGACAAAAATGTATTTAATTCTCCTTTTCCAGATAATATAGAGGAAGGAGTACTTTTTGCAGCTAATTGCTGGATAAAGAAGCTTTAAAAATAAACCAACATCTAAGATTATTCTTTTAATAGTACATCTTTCTAGTTCTACTTTTTATTTGACTGTTAAGGGAAGATAGCCACCAATTTAGAAAATATGACAGTGGCCATTTAATTTTTTTGTTAAACACTACAGTTTTGCACACTCTTAAACAATATAAGATTTGCTAGTAATTTCCTTCTTTGTATGTTAAATTACCATCCCAGTTTCTTCAGCAGCATGCCTAGATGATAGCTAGCAATAAAAAATATGAGTACTTCATATGTAATTAGAGTGATTCAGACCAAAAGTGTGCAATTCTTGCAAAACTAAATTAACATCCTTAAAAATATAACTAGGGTATTCAGTTACGAATACTGGCAAAAGTTGCTGGACTAAATCCATTAAAAAGTCTGAGAGGCAAATTCCAGTATTAAAAATAAGGATGGGGGAGGCAACAATAATTTAAAACAGGGATGGACTCCCTGTACCCCTATTTTTCCGTGTAGCTCATACCTTCAGTTTGAAAAACTTCTGCATAGGAACGGGTTGTGAGTGACAGTCCTGCTCAAAAGCAGAATAAAGCCTGAATCCTGGCGTAAGATTTTGGCTTTTCCCTATGTGTTTTCTGAACCCAGAGGGCAGCTGCATTAAGTGGCTTTCTCTGGGTTAAATTGTCTTTTTAAAATATAGTTTACAAAAGCTTCAGGAGATTCTACCACAAACACATGAAAGAACCATCAGAAGCAAACTGAAGAAGGGATCTTGATCCAGAAACGAGGATTACAAAATACCTGGGAATCCTTGTTGTTCTTCACTCCTTCATGGTTTATGCATCTCTGGGACATTAACTTGCATGGGACAATGCGGAATTTATCTAAAGTGTGGACCACTATTTACAGAAGAAATTATCAGTTGTTTATTTCATTGACCATGCATTCTTAAGACTTTCTTTATCTATGTGGGACAATACTGGAATTCAAAATGCTGAACTCAGTCACTGAATATATGTATCTGTTACTGAGAAAGTATACAAGCATGAAAATAATGTTTGATGTTATGTTGTAGACAGTCTTCATTTGAGCATTACTCTTGCGCCTGTAATGATTATAATTAGTTTGTTACCTATGTTCTATTCTGGATATTAGTTAGCAATAGGACAACTGTATCTTTAAACTGGAACAGCCCATGTGCATTTTGTAGTGACTTGTAGGATGATCTGTACTCACACTGACCTAAATGGTCGGTATAGATGGGGCTTAAGCTCTCTGTTGTTGTGTGCCTTCAAACCATTTCCAAATTATGGTGACAGTGAGTTGATCCAATCATATATTTTGGGAAGTGTAGGCAAACAGAATTTTGGCGCCCCCCTCCCCAAACCAATCACTGAAAAATAAAAGCGTTGGATAAGCGAAAATGTTGGATAATAAGCAGCTGCCTTAAATCACTCTGACCATGAGGTCATGAGTTCGAGGCCAGCCCGTGGCGGGGTGAGCACCCGTCAATTATAAATAAAAAATAGCCCCTGCTCGTTGCTGACCTAGCAACCCGAAAGATAGTTGCATCTATCAAGTAGGAGATAAGGTACCACTTATAAAGTGGGGAGGCAAGATTAACTAATTTACGACCTGGAATGAGGAAGTGCCGTCAGTGTGGATGATGAAGCAGCTGCTCCCTCCTGTGGCCAGAATCGAACATCCCCTCAGAAAAAGGTTAACTTACCTCTGCGTGTGTCTCTCAGTCTCTGTTTGATGTGTTTATGGGCATTGAATGTTTGCCCTATGTGTGTTATAATGTGATCCGCTCTGAGTCCCCTTCGGGGTGAGAAGGGCGGAATATAAATACTGTAAATAAATAAATAAATAAATAAATAAGGAGGGATTAAGGAAAAGCCTATTAATTAATTAATTAATTAATTAGCAGTATTTATATTCCGCCCAAAGGGGACTCAGGGCGGATCACATTACACATATAAGGCAAACATTCAATGCCTTAACATAGAACAAAGACAAGACAAACACGGGGCTCCAAGCTGGCCTCGAACTCATGACCTCTTGGTCAGAGTGATTTGTTGCAGCTAGTTGCTCAACAACCTGCGCCACAGCATCAAATTACATTAAGATTGAGCATCAAATTACATTAAGATTTTACAAATTAAGCACCAAAACATCGTGTTTTACAACAAATTAACAGAAAAAGCAGTCTCAACTGTGCCCCCATATGTTTTGCGCCCGAAGTGACTGCTTGATTCGCCTCATTGTTGGACCGGCTCTGGCAGTCACCCTACAAGGTTTTCCAACTTCTGATGCTCATTGTGGAGCAAATGATTGCCCTCTCCTTCTTCCTGGTAATGTGGGCATCTCTGCTGTTGTCAGAATGGGGTGTTTTCGATGGCCAGAAGTTCTCCTGGAGCTCTGACAGCAGCGTTGGCAACACAGACAGTAGAGTGATGGTCCAGTTTGCCAATGCAGTCTCTGCTTTCTTCCCTGTCACTATGTGTGTGACCCTCTCCAGACTGGCCCTAGATTAAATGATCTACGTATATGAGGCCATAGTCCATCTCACCCTCTACACCAGGGGTCTCCAAACCTTTTAAGTGGAGGGCCGATTCACAGTCCCTCAGACCCTCAAAGGCCATCTAGAGGGTCTCATAGGACCATAGGTAAGGAGAGTGACCTCCAAAAGCCATCTAGATGGTCTTATAAGGCCATAACTAAACAAAGAGATCTTCAAAGACCATCTAGACGATCTCATAAGACCATAGGTAAGCATAGAGACCTCCAAAGATCAGGTAGACCTAGGTCAACCCTAAGTCTAAAGTTTAGGACAGGGGCCGGGTCATTGACCTTGGAGGGCCGCATCCGGCCCACGGGGCTTAGTTTGGAGACCCCTGCTCTACACCATGCTGGCTTACTGAATCCACAAAAAAAGAAAGAAGATCCTGTAGGAGATGTCAGTGCTGATGGACTCTGGACCAGGACCTTCAGAGGAGTAATGCAAATATAGTTGAGAGGTTATTGATACACCCAGCCTAGTTTTTACGAAGGTAGTTACTTGGGTCTTTGACATTCAGAGGTCTTCATAGTGGTGGAATTTCTCTGCTTTAGTTTTCAAGCTCCAAATGGGGATTTGTTGAGACCATGGGAAGATCTGGTGCTGCTCCACTGAGAACTAGACACACAGGGTTTTCTTGGATTGGAATGCCTACATCACAGGGCTACCAGTAAAAACTATTTAGTAAGACGAGAGTCACAGCTCTTCAGGAAAAGACATCTTGTTTTTATCCTATGCTCCATCCAAAACGTTTGGGCTATATGCAGAGTTCTTTCCTCTGCTACATTTTCACAATCATTCTGGACGTAAGTTAGATTGAAAGACAAGCATTGGTTCAAGTTAATCAGTGAGGCTGCGTGGCTATGGAGAGAGATTTAAGACTTCCCATATCTTTACCATATTATTTCTAACAAGAATGCACATACTTGTTAAAAATTATCCTTTTTCCAATCTCAAGGACATAGAAAGAGCTCTCATAAATAAGGCCAAAACTCCTATGCAGATTACACTGTGATTTTATGCTCCTATAACCAAACTTGGAGGTGATTGGGTCCCCTTTGAACTTTATCCTCCATTTCATAATTTATAGTGCTTCTAAGGGTTTTTTTCCCAAAGAACAAAACATTAACATGTCCTTTGTTTCATCATTAATGAGAGGGACACAATGAGTTTGGGAACCTACTTTGACCGTTCAGCTAATCTAATAAGTTATTAATGTAATGCATGTACTTTGAAATCTTTCTCTAATGGAGAAAATAATTGGTATACAGGATGCAAGGCATCTTATTTTATTTTAAAGGGGGGATACTTAAGCATTGGGAGGAAAGAAACCTTTGAATCTTCAGACTCTCTTAGGCTTTTTGCAACTTTGCCTCCACTAGGGGGCAAGGCTATCTCACTTTAGATCTGAACAACCTCTGAACAATATAGTTTCTGACTTGTAAAGATATTTTGGGTTAGAAGTACTGGGGACTACATTTGCCCAACACGATGGTGAATGAGATGGGCCTTTGATTAAATCCTGAAAAACTTCTGTAATTTTCCCAGGAAACTTCATCAGCCCTACGTGTGCCATCTCTGAGAATCTATATTGGTTTCCTGCATGCACAAATAATACTTGTTTACAATGCCACCTTTTTCTATATTAGTCTCAGCTGTTGTAATAGACTTTATTGTATGTGTTGCTGGCAGAGAAGGTTGTGAAGGCAATTTATATCACAGATGTAACATGCACATCTCATTTGGCAGATTTTACATACCTGTTTTTACTCAAGTCTAATGCACCAATGAATCTAATGCACACCTCAATTTTATTATTTACAGTATTTATATTCCGCCCTTCTCACCCCGAAGGGGACTCAGGGCGGATCACATTATACACACATAGGGCAAACATTCAATGCCCATAAACACATCAAACAGAGACTGAGACAGACAGACGCAGAGGCAATTTAACCTTCTTCTGAGGGGATGTTTGATTCTGGCCACAGGGGGGAGCAGTTGCTTCATCATCCACTCTAATGGCACTTCCTCATTCCAGGTCGTAAATTAGTTAAACTTGCCTCCCCACTTTTATAAGTGGTACCTTATTTCCTACTTGATAGATGCAACTATCTTTCGGGTTGCTAGGTCAGCAACGAGCAGGGGCTATTTTTTATTTAATTTTTAATTGACGGGTGCCCACCCTGCCACGGGCTGGCCTCGAACTCATGACCTCATGGTCAGAGTGATTTATTGCAGCTGCTCAACAGCCTGCGCCACAGCCCGGCCCCTAAAATCAGAAAAAGTATTTTGGATTAATGTACAGTTGCTGCCTGCTTAGAATTCCTTCTTTAAAAGCAAAAAGTGTTAGAACACCATAGCTTCCAGCAATGGAAAAGAAGACCTTGGGATACATCTCTGCTGTAGAATGAATCCACAGCAGTTAGACCTTGGTTCAATGCTACAGAGTCATGGGGGATGTAGTTTTACAAGGTCTTGAGCCTCCTCTGCCAAAGAGTGCAGACTACAAATCCCAGGATAGCATAACATTGAGCTATGACAATTAAAATACAGATGACATCCCTCAAAAGGGGCTCCAGGTGTTCCTGAAGCAGCTTCCCATTTGGCTTTGGCTCAGCACTAAGATTACTGTATTCTAATCTAAGCTAATTAATTCCCACTCTAATGTTGGTGAAGTAATTTAGCCAAAAAAGGTGAACATTAAATTTGAGTAAATATTACGATCTATTTTTCAAAACAGGCTCTGGCTGTTTCAGCCCTTGAGGCCAACCATAATGGCACAGGCTCCACTACCATTTTTTTCTGGTTGCAACAGACCACGTGGCTGCCAAAAACAACTGCTTTCCTTTTCTTTTGGCTACACATGGGGTGCAGAGAGACAGCCACACACCCGCATTGGGTTTCCATATGAGCCCTGCCTGTTGAGCCAATCAGAACAGGAGAAAATCATGACTTACAAACATATAGCTTTTCAAATCTTTCCATATGTGGAAAGTCTGTGTGTGAATATCCCTTGTCTTTCTGGTCAAAGCCCTGTATCTGCCACATAGTGACTGTATCTACTTCACAGGTTTGAGTAAATGCAGAGTTTTAATATCGTCATAATACAGAACACTTCATCTGCAAAGAATTTTCACACATTGCAAGTATACTTAGCAAGTATATAAATTATCTTGAAAAGAAGCAATTTCTTCATTGTTTCTATTGATAGTTTATGAAAGAAACCTTGCACTCAGTTCCTGCCTCTATGTTGGACTGATTTCTTAGCCTCATTGGCCACTGTTCCTGAATCAATGAGGGGTATTGTGGCAGATCCACTGTCATGATTCTGCATATTAATCATGCCAAAGAGTAAAAACAAAGAAGGAATTAAGGCCAAGTAGCGCAGATGGTCTGTAGGCCTCTCACACACCAATTGCACACTGTTGGCACAAGCAAGTGACTAAAGAGTCTTGCTGGGGGATCTATTCTGAAGCAACACACAGGCTAGGAGGCTGAAAAACATTATATATTCCAAAGACAGCCATTTAATTGTCTACCTGACATACTTAAGTAAACAAACAAACAAAACAAAACCACTTTGCAGAATGTGACAAGTGTCCCTCTGGGAATAGAGGGTATAATGTGTTCCTTGAGCTGCCCAAGTGTAACACCCCTAGGCAGCGCGAACACTGGGAACCAACACGGAGGCCAATAAACAATCTAATATCTTTATTTAAGCAATAAAAGTTTCAAACAAAAATAAGCAGAATAAATAGTCAAACAGTTGACCTTTTAGAAAAGATCAGAATTAGTCCAAAGAATGAAAGTTTTATGTCCAATATTAGAGTCCAAAATCCAAAATCCAATAACCGAAACACACTCAAACTTACTGGAAGTTTGAGTGGGGAAAGGAGCAAAGTTCCTCCGGAAAGTACTTGAAATAATAGTCCAGAACAAGGTTTCAAGGCAAGGCAAGGCTGTTCGTGGTGGATCTGAAACGCAGTCCAAACTTGGCAAGGGACGAACCGCTACGCCCGGTCTACTCGAGAGTAAGCGCGCCAATGGGCCGCTTAGAAGCTCAGGATCAAGAGACGATGTATTCTTCAGTCAGACGTTCAGTTGACACCGCAACAGGGATTCTCTGCACAGAACTTTTATTGAAGTCCAAAAACTCTCCCAAAGCAGGTGCGTAACTCCCCAAATGTTCCCAAGAGAACGAGCTGCTAACAACGAGGCCCAGATGCCTGCCTCCCCAATTCTTCCCAGGAGAACTGGCTTAGCCACAATCTCCTCGCTCCGCTAATCTCACACCTCTCCTTAAACTTTGTCTTCGAGAGCGATCTGTTTGGAAAGTAGCCCTTCTATCAAATTCTAAACTCTCCAGAGATTCGAGAAGAGCCGGCAACATTTCAAGGGCATTCCTAATTAGCTCTGGCTCTGCAATGTCAACAGGAGACATCTGGAAAGGGATTGAATCTTGCTGAGGTGGGAAAAAACCCAAATTCTCTTCATTTTGATCCGCAAGGGCTGCTGGATCAGGGGCCAAAGGTACCTGAGACATCACTCCAAGCCCCCACATGCTCAAGCAACTCTTATGTTCTAGTCTCGGTAAAATGTATCATGCTGACAATCTTGTGACTGCTGATTGCTCCTGGTAATTCATGTCTCCTATGTGGTGGGAGAAAGGATTGCCCATGTCATCTTTTTCTGGTGCTCTGTTGTTGGTATGATTATGTTAGAATGAGAAAGAAGGCACTGGGCAATGCAGCCATGAAGGAAACAAAGCCCTTTTAAAACTCACAGCCCACCCAAACACATGCCCACCCACTCCTCCCTATCAAAATCACTGGTAAAATAAAAGAAAGGCTATAAGAAAGATATAACTAAGGAAATTTATTGTAGAAGAAAATGGTTGAAATTTTCAAAAAGTGATCCCTAAGCACTAAGAAGCAGTGATAGCACTGAGATAGAACACTGAGCTAGCTAGCACATGATCTCTTTCTCAAAACCAGGATGCCATAGAAAAATGTCAGAGCTCGCCCTGGTATATATAGACCAGCTTTGCAAAAAGACACATTATCCACTTTCTTCTTCTGATTGGCTCTGGAAAGGCTAACAGAGAAAACCCTCATACATGTGGCTGCTTTTCTCAATGGCAGCTGAATCAGCTGAAGATCGTCTGCCACGTGGTCTGTAATGGCCGACCTTTGACTATATCCCCCCATGTCGGTCCTGTTTCCAGGGATCCGGCTGCCAGATCACCCAAATCCTCCAAAAACAGTATCTCTCAAAACAATATCGTGCACAGACCTACTTAATATGCATATTTCTCCAAGTACCCTTAAGGAGAGGTAGAAGAAAAATGTAGTGAAAATATCACATATATTATAATAAAAATTAAGTGGAAACAGTCTTGTGAACACCTCAAATATATGGTTTCACCATTGTGACTTTTGAGGATACTTTGTTCTGCACCTTGAGTTCATATTCAAACATGATCTTTAGTATTGTGCTCCTATGCATGTCAGTCCACTGGATTTAACCTTTATGCAATAGTCATGTGAATCCACCTTATTTCCTCAGTGTTTGTGTGCGCGTTAGTGTGCAAAGGTTATTCCTTACGTGTTATCTTTCCTCCTGGATCATAGCCAGTACATATTAGACTTTTCCTCTTATAGTCCAAACAGACTTTCCTACTTTCTTTTTTAACATTGAGTATTCATAGCAATAGGCCTTATTTACTGATCCCCCGCTGTGCTGAAAATAACATTAATATGTTCAGCTGAAAAATCATTTCCATTTTGTGATTATATTTCCTCACCTGAATGTTCCTGTCCTTCTGCAAGAGAATGCTTTGCGTTTTTACAATGGGACTTTAAAAACCAAAACCGATAAAGAGCTGTGGTGTATAATTTCAAGTCCATTTTATGTATATTTATGCTAAACCTAAATCATGCTCTTGATTTCCATAAGTGGCCTGTATGAGATGGCAACCTTCTGCCACGATTTTTAAAAATGTAGACAGCTTTGATGAACAAAATTGATAGGTACAAGATGAGCAAAAGAATACTGATGACACACGCATAATGTAATGTTTGATCAAAAGTGGTGAACATATCCAAAACTTTAAAGTGCTCTCCAAAACTTTGGAAGATATTGAAGGAAGAATGGAAAATTATAATTAATCTTGCATGTCTGTCCTGATTCTGTGAACATTCACTCAGAAATCTGTATTGCTGTGTTTAGTTAAGTTCATCTGGGTATGCTTAGTCTGGAGAAGAAAAGGCTGAGAGGTGAAATGATAGCCATGTTTAGATGTCTGAAAAGATGTCATATTGAAGATGGAGCAGGCTTATTTTCTGCTTCTCCAGAGACCAGAACACGAAGCAATGGATTCAAATTGCGAAACAAGAGTTTCTTCCTGAACTTCCTAATGGTATGAGCTCTCTGACAGTAAAATATTCCACCTGGGAGTGTGGTGGAATCTCATAGATAGCCTCACTCCAGTCAATCATAGAATCATAGAATAGTAAGAGTTGGAAGAGACCCCATGGACCATCCAGTCCAACCACCTGCCAAGAAACAGGAAAATGACATTCAAAGCACCCCCGACAGATGGCCATCCAGCCTCTGCTTAAAAGCCTCCAAAGAAGGAGCCTCCACCACAGTCCGGGGCAGAGAGTTCCACTGCTGAACAGTGAGAAAATTCTTCCTGATGTTCAGGTGGAATCTCCTTTCCTGTAGTTTGAAGCCATTGTTCCGTGTCCTAGTCTGCAGGGCAGCAGAAAACAAGCTTGCTCCCTCCTCCCAATGACTTCCCTTGATGTATTTATACATGGCTATCATGTCTCCTCTCAGCCTTCTCTTCTGCAGGCTAAACATGCCCAGCTCTTTAAGCCTCTCCTCATAGGGCTTGTTCTCCAGACCTTTGATCATTTTAGTTGCCCTCCTCTGGATGCTTTCCAGCTTGTCAACATCTCCCTTCAATGAAGGTGCCCAGAATTGGACACCTCTCCTTCTCTTATGCTTAAAAAAAATCTCCTTCTCTTATGCTTAAAAAAAATCTCCTTCTCTTATGCTTAAAAAAAAACAACTGAATGGCCATCAGCCAGCAGTGCTTTAACTGTGTCTTCCTACATGGCAGAAAGAGGTTGGACTGAATGGCCCTTGTGATCTCTTCCAAGTCTGTGATTCTGGAATTCTATTATCACGGTCGTGCTTTTGGATGCTTGCATAATTCTAAATGCCTTTTACCATTTCCACCCAGTGTGAACTACAACCTTTTCTAATGCTATACAATTAATCTAAAAATGCTTTCAACTAGGAACCCGTATTGCAGGCTGCAAAAATGGAGAGGGAGTTTATGCATATCGTGTGGAGGAGAGAGAATTGGTATGGGGAAATTTCAGAGTAGATGTTTGGATCTTTTTGCTTACTCTTCTACATGTTTGTTTCATCCATCACCATCCTTTGCCTTTAAAAGGAAATATTGAAAAGTGACCTTCACTTTGGAGATGTGCCCCTCAGCACACATTTCACCACAAAACATCGGAGGTTTTGCTTCACAATGCATCTGAATTGAAGCTACGTTATCTGTGTCTTCATTGCTGAGATACCTTTTGGATGGGAGTGTTGTCACCATCATTCTGTAAAGAAAAACTGGGTTGTTGCCCTTTTTAAGGCACAGGAGTTCAACAAGAAAGATTCTGACTGGATTATCACATTTATGCATGTTATTTATTTATTTATTTATTATTACAACATTTATATCCCACCCTTCTCACCCGAGAGGGGACTCAGGGCGGCTTACAATACACACACATATAAAAATTATACAGTACACTATAAATCAGATTAAAAATTATTAACTTATGTTAATTACATAATTATTCCTTTCCCACACAATTTTATTTCATTTACTTACTTACTTACTTATTTAATACATTTGTATCAAGTCCTTCTCACCCCCCCCCCCCCCCCGGGATGGCCTTACAACTGGCAATAATTAGATGCCAAACAAAACAATTATTAAAAATACAGTTAAAAACAGTTAAAACATCAATTATAAAAACATCCATTTAAAAAATTTCACAGTTTCAAGTCATAGTCCAAGGTCTGTCCATTGTTAGTCATATAAATCATTCTCATTATTATTGCTGCGTCTGCTGCTTGAATGCTTGGTCCCATAACCATGTTTTAATTTTTTTCCTAAAGGATAGAAGGGAGGGGACCAATCTGATTTCATTAGGAAGGAACTTCCACAGACAAGGAGCCACCACTGAGAAGGCCCTGTCTCTCATCCCCATCAATCAGACCTGCTATTGGTGAAAAAATACATTTTTGGGGCACCATATGCAAATAACTCCTGTGTTTGAAGGCATCATATCTCTGGGATGAGGAAATAAAAGGAGAAGATTCTATATGTGAATTGCAACGGTGATTATGGGGGAAAATGGAATTTGCACGATGAACTTTTGGAATATTGTGTTGTTTACATTTGGTGAACAGCAGTTTGAAAGGGAAAACCTTGTTGTTGCTTGAACTAATTCATGGAATTTTGCCTTGACAATGGAAGGAAGAGGGAACAATAAATAAATAAAGCCACAAAGCACCTGCCAAAGCAGGCCCAATGACAAAAGGCTACGTCTTGTTAGTCTGGTGACAGCTTCCAGATGTCACACAGTTGGAGGCATTTGCTAAAATCCATTTGAGCACCTGCAGCTCTCAGAGGTGACAAATGCTAGATAAAATGTGTCTACCAGTGTTAAAGGGGGAAAAAACCATAGATGAGAAGTAAAAGATTTGTTCTCTTGCTTCGCCTGGTCTAACATCTTGGCTATTAGCTAAGTGCTAACCTTCATGACACCCATTTTCTCCTTTACTATATATGCCAGTCATTCTGTGCTTCTGTGATCCCATAGTATTTGACTGCTAGCAAGCTGGCCATTGTGATAATGGGTAGGATGTTTCTATAGGGAAGACCTATACAAAGCAGTAGTGTGTTGTAAAAAATTCTTCTGTATACTACACAATGATTCTTCAGCTTTCTTACTTTTGGTGCAGTTCTACAGAGACAAATACAGTGTGAATATTACCATATCAGAGAACCAGATCATGACCATTTTTGCAGCTGGACAGCAAGCCCATTAATGCCACCCTACTGGGATCTGCACGCATCATCCGAAAATACATCGCACAGTCCTAGACACTTGGGAAGTGTTCGACTTGTGATTTTGTGATACGAAATCCAGCATATCTATCTTGTTTGCTGTGTCATAATAATAATAATAATAATAATAATAATAATAATAATAATAATAATAATAATGGGATCTACACACATTATTCGCCGATACATCACACAGTTCTAGACACTTGGAAAGTGTCCGACGTGTGATCCAATACAACAGCCAGCAGAGTGTCTGCTGTGGACTCATCTTGTTGTGTTTTAAATAATAATAATAATAATAATAATAATAATAATAATAATAATAATAATATAAAAATTACGATCTGCCAACTGCAAAAGGCCACCCTACTGGGATCTGCGCGCATCATCCGAAAATACATCACACAGCCCTAGACACTTGGTAAGTGTTCGACTTGTGATTTTATGATATGAAATCCAGCATATCTATCTTGTTTGCTGTGTCATAATAAAATAATAATTGTAATTATAATAATAATACTTTATTTATATTTTTCCCTATCTCCCCAAGGGGACTCAGGGAGGATTACCGAACGCTAAAAAACACATAGAGTCAAGCATTCAATGTCTCACCACAAAAGAAGACAAGGATACAATTAACAATCCACCCAATCCCAACACCAGTTGAGTGGAGATTGCTATGAACTTAAGTCTTTGCTTACACAATTTCTGTGCTTCTTCTTTCTTGGCCTTTATACTTGAAGCAAAGTCTCTTTTGTCCTTGGAGTTAGCTGGTCTTCTGTTCATCAATTTGGCTTTCTATTCATCAACTGGGACTATCGACCTTTGGCTTCTATCTATCAACCATTGACTTGCAATATTTTCTGTGTATTACCCCTTCTTGCATCTCTCAGACAATGGCTAAATTTGAAGAAGTTAGCAGAGCTTGTTGTCCGGCTCTGCCCTCGGAGGGATTCTTACCACTTGTTGCTTGCTGCAACATCAGTTCTAGACTTTTGCTATCTTTTATTCCTAAACTCTTAACTTACCTTGGACCTTGATTTACGGATTCTGATTCAACCTTGTACTCAGTACTCTCTGATATTCGGCTTATGACTCTGGAATGGTCATTCAGCTTCTCTGTTGCATTACCCTGCTCTTGTCTGTTGGACTATCAGAATGACCTTGGACTGTTGATCAATGCTTTACTGCTATTTGGAGGTAGAGGCTTATGACATGGAGCAAACTTCAAACACTGCTTCAAAGTGCTTTGTGCTGTTTGAAAATGGGAGTTCCTCATCTTTAAAATAGCACTGCTTATAGGCGAGTTGCAAACAGGTTTGGAATTAATATAGGACCACATCATGCGATGGTATGTGACTCCATCTGTGGTTGGGGAGGCTGCAGCTCATTTTACCAAGAGGCTCCCAGGACAGTTTACATTGTCTGCCCTCAGGTTTACAATCTCAATTGGGCATGCCACATAAGAAACTGGGAATTGTATTGAGATGGAGAAGATGTCCCTTAGATACTAGTGGCTCTTCTTTCATTTAGAGGTCAGAGCAATGACAGTTGGAACACTGAAGGCATGACCTCCACTTAATTTTAATATTATCAGATGCTAAAAGTCCACACATTCATCTTCATGTTATGAAGTGGTAAGACATAAAATAATATCAACGAAGGTCCAAGGAGAGTCAATGCTTTATAATTCAGTCATGAGTTTTTATCATTTTCCACCTTACTCATTATATGATGGCACGCCCGAGCCTTTGGGAAAACTATATTGTCTGGATTTATCTGTATACCTTCTATTAAGATCGAGACCCTTAACATACAGAGGCACTTCAGGCAAGGTGAAAAGATAAACAAAACCAATTTACTAAAAACAAGATGAATAAAGGGTTAACTCCACCTGGGTCTATTGAAAGATAGCTTAAAACAATACATTACAAAGGGAGATTTTGCTGATTGCAGTCATCCCTCTGGAGTCTTTGAAAGTCCTCTGTCTCTAGTGTGAAGCAATAGCTCACAAGCTGGAGCCCAAGGGCTCAATTTTCTTTCTTTGTGAAGCCTAAGCTGGTCAAAAGGCTTCTGTTTTCCCTGGGACTGATGGTATAAGAATACTGCCAAATGCAGTGTTTAGTGCTAAGGATGCCTGTTTGGATTTCTAGGCCTAGAATTTTCAGACAAAAACCAGGCCTGTAATCTCTATAGCTCTACTGCAGAAAAAGGAGGAGCCTAGCAAAGGAGCTCTATACAGGCAAATGGAATAGACCAACTACCCTGTTTCCCTGAAAATAAGACATCCCCAAAAAATAAGACCTAGTAGAAGTTTTGCTGAATTGCTAAATATAAGGCCTCCCCCAAAAGTAAGACCTAGCAATGTTTTTGTTTGGAAGCATGCCCGGCGCCCGCCAAACAAAACACCATAGCATGCAGGATTGGTAAATGTACATAATAATAATAATAATAATAATAATAATAATAATAATAATAATAATATAATTATTTTATTTTTATATCCCACCTCCATCTCCCCAGAGGGACTTGGGTGGCTTACATACCAGTTGTATATGGAAATAATGGTAGTAACAAGAAATTCTTGACAGGAGTCACAGTTTGTCTGGTTTAGTTATGTTGGTTTGTGATGACAACTACTGTACAGTATAGAATAATTTTTTTTGTTCAACAATAAATATGAATTCTTCTTCATGGACAAATAAGACATCCCCTGAAAATAAGACCTAGCGCATCTTTGGGAGTAAAAAATAATATAAGACACTGTCTTATTTTCGGGGAAACACAGTAAGAACGGACTCTAGGGGGATTTTATGCTCCACCCAAAAACTGAGGTATCTACACTTTTGGGAAATCTTAAACAGAGAGAACTGAAGCAAAGGAGAGGCAAAGACAAAGCCAAGACTTCACACATTACATCACTTTTTTCTCATCCAATCAGACTTACAGCTTACTGTAAAATATTATTAATTCTACAAATTGATAGGTAAAGGAATCCCTCTCTCCTGAGATTGTTAACCGTTGAATACAAAGCATATATGTGTTCAGATAATGTATGATGAGTTCCTATTTGAGTCCACTTATAGATCATTCCATTTATTCAATTAGGAACTAAAGAATTGCATTGCCAGCCTTTGAGATTATGTATTGTTAATGTTAGCTTTACTTTTGCATTAATCTTATCCATTATGCATGAACGAATTCAGAGGGCGAGGGTGTGCAGCGATTTGTGGTTTGGAGACTAAATGGCTGTCTGAGGCCACTGAACAAGTTTTCTGAGGGCTCCATTCTGGAGAGATTGGTGTGAAACACCTGCTTTGTGCCAAATGCATTTTGAGAATGAGTTACAAAAGGTGGAAAGAAGAGCCCCACGTATTTTATTGCTCCAGTTGTCAACATTGCATGTCCTTTGGAATATGAGCCTGGGGTGTTATGTTAGATATTTAGAATCTTGTAATGTTTGTCTGTAGCATATGGACATGGCATGCATGGGTGTGTAAAAGCAAACAGCTGATCAGTGCAGCCATTTAAAATTCCAGCCTATTATTCACTTGACTCTTCTTATTTAAACGTTCATGAATATCGCTTTCTTTTTCATCACTTGATAACATGGAGATGAATGTATGAATTCTTGGCATCAGTTAAAATTAAATGTCATCTCTGGTAATTAAACCATGGCGTCAAATGCACACATAGACCTCATTGCTTATTGCAAGAATCAAGAAATTATGAGCATGTATGTATGTATGAAATATTATGGCAATGTTGGTCCATGTAATTGCTTAAATTTTTAAATTAAATTTAATATCTGAAATTTGATTTGATGAATGCTTATATATTTTTCCCTCAGTTTATGGGGTGATTTTTTTTTGTCTTTTGCTATGAATGGACGATACTGAGAGACAGCAGAAGGCAGACGATTACATAACATAAGTCTCCTTGCAGGTGACATCCCTCTTATTTTCATTCCTTGACACAATGTGGCATTAATACATTATCATTTAGAACTCAGCAGGAATTTGGGATGCTGTCTTTGTCTGAGTAACCAAGGAGACCAGGATTTTTTTTTACAGTTACTCTGCACTTTCAGTGGAAAGGAATGACTCTGATCTACCATGACCATATTCATCTGATTTGGTGGATGGTACAATTAATAGGCATCATGTGGATCTTCAGTTCTTTGAGGGATTCATGATCTGAAGGACAGCTGTTGCCACAACTGGTTTTGGATTGTAGTCATCTTGGGGTGTGTGGGAATGAGTAGGGACTTTATCCTTGTTTGCTCACTGTGGACAATGGAACTGGTAATACTCTTTTTCACCAACAAATGGAGTACTTCAGACAGTTGGCTCCTGTCCTGTCCCAATGCCATATACCTTGGAGAGGTGAAGATGTCTGAGCCACTGACCTCTCCTTAACTCTTAATACCAGGAGGGACTCCAAGAAAACCATATTGTACATGACACCTATAAAATTATCTATGATGTATGAAAATGTCCCAAAGAATTGCTGGAAATGTCATAACCAAGATGGAAGTTTTTTTTCATATGTGGTGGACATGTAGTAAGGCCATCAGTTTCTGGAGTGAGATTCACGAAGAAATCCAGAATATTTTTCAAAGGAAATTTCCCAAAAAACCAGAATACTATCTGTTAGGTTTAACAGACAAAGACCTTAAAATGCCGCAAAATGAGGACATTTTATTTACTTATATGACATCAGCAGCCAGGATCATCTACGCAAAGTACTGGAAACTAGAAGAAACGCCCGACCTGGGTCAATGGAGAATTAAATTAATGGACATTAAGGATATGGACAAGCTGACCTTTTTGATTAAAAAGAACTCGGGCAACCCTATAAAACAAACATTCTGGGATCAGGTAGAAAAATATTTTAGAAGACAAAACAAATAATTACCGGGAGAGGTACAGTGAAATAACAATGTACAACAGAATTAGAAAAGAACCAAACTGCAAAGGATTGGAAGGAAGTCAAGACCAATATGGTTGGTTTTTTTTTTTTGGTTTTTTTTTTTGTTTGTTTGTTTTTCCTTTTGGATTTTTTTTCCTTTTTTTCTTTTTTCTTTCTCTTTCTTTTCCTTCACTTTCTATCTAATAATTGTTCTCACTCTTTCGATGTACTTTATTTCTATATATGTAAATAAAAAAAATTATATATATAAAAAAGCTGTTGCACATATTTAATGGGGAAGAACAGGATGTTCTTTGTCCCAGGATTCTTAGGAGAGATGTTTGGCCATTTGTGCCTTGGATTATGAGGTCATTTTGTTCCATGTTTTTCAACCATCTTTTTTTAAAATGTTTTATTTATAATTTAAATATGTACATAAAAACAGTGGAACAATCGAGTGAAATATAGAAGAAGGAAAAAAAGTAAAAAAAACAAGGCACATGCACAACCCCCGCCCCCTCAAAAAAAGTTTATTCCACTTCCAAGATCATCTGCGTTGCATCATCTAATCATCTTCTTTTCTCCTCTTTCTAACCGGTACAACATCCATATATCTCATTTAAGCCTGATTCAATAAACATAGCTATAAAAGTTTGATTTTGTCTTTTTTCAAATATTGTCTCAGTTTGCCCCAGTCTGTCCATTGTCTTGATGACATGTTTTGTGATACTTTTTGCATTAGTAAGTCCATATTTTTAATGTCTATTAATCTCAGCATCCATTTCTCTATTGAGGGAATTTCTTGCGTTTTCCGTAGTTTCGCTAGACATATCCTAGCCGCTGTTACCATATATGTGAAGCGCTTTTTAGTGTTGAGGTCCATTTGGAAATTCGTAATACTTAAAAGAAAATACTCTGGTTTTAAATCAAATTTGTTTTGGAGTATTTTCTCCATTTCTTTGTGGATTTCTTGCCAGAACTTTTTTATTCTCTTACATCCCCACCACATGTGTATAAAATCTCCATTATGTTTCCCACACTTCCAACATTTCCCGTCTCCTTTGCCCCTACTGGATTTCGCAAGTCTTTCTGGTGTGATGTACCATCTATAAAAGATCTTGTACCAATTTTCCTTCAATTCTATTGAATATGTAAATTTTAGATTCCTCTTCCATATCTTCTCCCATTCTGCTAGGTTAATTGAATGGTCTACCTCTTTTGCCCATTTAATCATGACCTCTTTCACCTGTTCTTCTTCTTTCAACCATCTTTTGAATATACTTTCCACCCCTTAATTCATGCTTCTCTCTCAAGGCTCATCTTGTTAACAGGATATATTAAAGAGCAGTGGTTCCCAGATGTTTTGGACTTCAGCTCCCACAATTCCTAAAAACTGGTAAACTGGCTGGGATTTTTGGGAGTTGAAGTCCAAAGCAACTGGAGGAGCAAAGGTTGGGAACCACTGATATAGAACCTGAAGGAGTCATGCTGGGAGCTGACACAAAGTTTCACCCCAAGTCAGTGGGTTGAACTGTAATACCTTTACTTTTCTTTTCATCAGTGAACTTTCTGTTGGGAGTCGGGGAGGGGAATGTTCCGTTGCTCCCTGCATTCTCTGTTCTTACTTTCTGAGAGGTTCCAGCTATTTTTCACAATTTGATCTGTCAGGCCTAAACATGAAAAAATGGCCTCATATTGTTTCTGTAATGCCCACATTAATCACCATGATTACACTTTGCATTGACAAAGGAGATGTGGTTAAAGTGCAATCTCTTGGTGTTAGAGGGGCAGCCCTGACAATGCAAAGTGAAGCAAAATAGATGGTGCTGTCCATTTCTGCATGCCTTTTGGGCTGCTTCACACAAGATGTCTTCTTCTGTGAAAGCATTCCTGGCAGATCCCAAGCACCCTTTCATATAAACAAGTGCAAGAGGTGAATTAGGCAACTCTGTATAGAACTGGACCCTTGAGAATAGTAAAAAAAAAATTCTGTTTGTGTTTAGGGATTTATCAAAATGCACGTATTTATTCAGAAATCTTTCCATTACAGATGAAAGAATGAGATGTATAGATTTATCCATCCTGGCTTGGGGGGGGGGGTGAACATCTGAGTGTGAATTCAGCTCTATTTATGCCAAATTAGCATCATCACTCCTGTCCCCAAGAAGTTTTGTGGCTCAACACATATATAACAGGAGCCAATCTATCTTTCATACAGCTGCACCTGTTCCTTATTTTATTAAAGAATGAATCCATTTTATGTAAAAGAATCTCCAGATTTCTTCATATGAATGGAAGGAATTCATGGAAGGGCTAAGACTCAAAAGAGACATGCACAAGAAGTGGGAAAGGGGAGAAATCACCAAAGAAGAATTCAAACGTATAGCTAACTCCTGTAGGGAAAAGGTTCGCAAGGTTAAAGCGCAAAATGAGCTCAGGCTTGCCAGGGTCATTAAAAACAACAAAAAAAAGAGGCTTTTTTGCTTACGTTGGTAGTAAAGGGAAGAACAAGGAGGCGATAGAGCCTCTGCAAGGAGAAGATGGGGTGATGGTGACAGGGGACAGGGAAAAGGCAGAACTACTTAATGCCTTCTTTGCCTCGGTGTTCTCACAAAAAGAAAGCTGTCTTCAAACTCAGCAAAATGAAATGGATGAAGGATTAGGGGAAATCCAATCCCAAATAGGAAAACATGTTGTCCAGGAACACCTGGCCGCTCTAAACAAATTCAAGTCCCCAGGGCCAGATCAGCTACATCCAAGAGTATTGAAGGAACTAGCTGAGGTTATTTCCGAACCACTGGCAATTATCTTCAAGAGTTCTTGGAGAACGGGAGAAGTCCCAGAAGATTGGAGGACGGCAAATGTGGTCCCTATCTTCAAGAAGGGAAAAAAGAACGACCCAAACAATTACCGTCCGGTCAGCCTCACGTCGATACCAGGCAAGATTCTGGAAAAGATCATTAAGGAAGTATTTTGCGAACATTTAGAAACAAATGCAGTCATTGCTAATAGTCAACACGGATTTACCAAAAACAAGTCATGCCAGACTAATCTGATCTCTTTTTTTGATAGAGTTACGAGTTGGGTCGATACAGGGAATGCTGTGGATGTAGCCTACCTGGATTTCAGTAAGGCCTTCGACAAAGTCCCCAGAGCCTCTTTGATTCCATCACATCTCTTTTCTGGGTGCCTTCAGTGACTGATGACTCTACGCTTTGATCAGCCAGTGGATTTGTAGCGACATGCTGCACACTTATTAGCTAGCAGGTATCTCTCTCACAGTCAGAGTGGCCCAGATATGGTTTCCAATCCTGTTAGATAACTCAATATGTAAAGGCGCAGCCAGACTAAACTAGCCTCAGTTTGCTAAGAGGTACATCACATACATGTTCTCTATGTTCTTTGGAGTTTCTTATATTGCTATATTTGTCACACTTTTCTGGGGCTGGTTAGTCTGGGTCATGGATCCAGGATTAGGTGAGTAGTGTACATTGCTTTCCATTAGGTGGTCTGAAGTATGGTTTGAAGATGGTCTTGCCCATTAGCAACTGCACCACCAGCCCTAGTGGCTAAGAGACCAAGACTAAAGTGGCCACTGGGCCACTCCTTTCAAATCTGTCACCAGCCAGATCATCAGGCTCATGCCTGGATCCAGACCCATGAAGGGACATTGTCTACAATTGTACACAAAGAAATTTGTGATCCTTTTTCATCAAGTAATGATGTTCTGCCCGGTCTTTGTATTCTATGTGGAGTGGATCTCTCACCTGACCATGCAACTGTAAGAAATTGTACATGGTAAATGGTTTGAAACAAAACGGATCTAACCAATATCTCTTCCAGTCTGAACTAGATCCAACTGCCTAAATCTCAAACATGTGACATTCAATCTCTCTCCTCCCCTGTTTAGGATTCTTCATTATCATTTTTCTACTCCTTGGGCAATAGTGGGGGAGGGGGAGAGACTTTGGAACCATCCATACACAACAGGATGTGTGTTGATTTTCTAATTTTCTTTTAAAACATGCAAATCATGTATACTATTTAGCTAGTTTTACATTCTTATCAGTACAGTCTTCAGGCTTCCAAGAAAAGGAAAGTATTGCCTTTTTATTCTTTTTATGTGACAGTTCTCCAATATGCAAGTAAGTAAAACCCTTCTCTCCACCCAAATGAAGAATGTGCTTCATCGTTATTGAAAGGAAAGGAGATTGATCTAAGTGATTTGCATGATACTTTAGTATTCTATACAGAACCTGTTGTGTATAATCAGAAAATACCTTGCAAGAAGCCCTGTTCATTTGTAAGCCAAGAGAGGGAGGAGGATAACGTTTTCTGTGATCACAAGGATTGTGATGGATCTAGGTGGGCAGGGAAGTATTTAGATAGAGGGAAGAGAGAGGGACAGGCCTCTAAATACAAGGTCAAGGTGGTGAGAGAAAGATTAAAAGGAATTGAAAAAAAAGGATGAATAGGGATAATACGTATATACTCGAAGATAAGCTGAGTTTTTCAGCCCTTATTTATGAGCTGAAAAAGCCTCCCCAGCTTATAATCGGTCAAGGTCAAGGCCAGCAACAGAGCCTGCAGGCTATTGCTTGCAATATGTGATCTATTTCTCTCTTTTCCCTTATCAGTGTGTTTTCTTTTGCAAAGCCCCCCTCCTCTTAATCAAGGGAATGTTTTGAAAAGAGAAAGACACTATTGCAAGTCAGGAAGAAAAATATATATTCATTAATCTTATGAAAGCATTTTCCCCTGAAATATTTGTTAAACTCTCCTACAGATATACAGTAGAGTCTCACTTATCCAACATAAACAGGCCGGCAGAATGTTGGATAAGCGAATATGTTGGATAATAAGGAGAGGTTAAGAAAAAGCCTATTAAACATCAAAATAGGTTATGATTTTACAAATTAAGCACCAAAACATCATGTTATACAACAAATTTGACAGAAAAAAGTAGTTCATTACGCATTAATGCTATGTTGTAATTACTGTATTTACGAATTTAGCACCAAAATATCGTGATATATTGAAAACATTGACTACAAAAATGCGTTGGATAATCCAGAATGTTGGATAAGTGAGTGTTGGATAAGTGAGACTCTACTGTATAGGCATTAACCCCTTCCAAGCTTTTGCCATCTCTATGTACCTTTATGTGTATCTACCTATTGATTTATATATGAATTTCCCCTCATATGTTTGCAGGTCTTTGCAAATCCTTTATACATATAGATCCATGTACCTGTGTATCTGAAGCCATACATATACATTATTTTTATATATGAATTTCCCCTCATATGTTTGCAAGTCTCTGCAAATATCTATATAAAGAGAGATGTCTGGATAGATATGAATATATTCTTACCTACCTATATGTAGGGCTTACAAATATTACAGGGGAGAAATGAACACACAAATATATATAAACATGTCTAGATAGATATGAATATATATATATATATATATATATATATATATATATATATATATATATATGGCTTGCAAATATTGTAGGGAAAATGCACACACACACACACACACACACGGGATTTGCAAACGTTTCTATAATTATAGATCTATATCTAGCTCTGCATTGTTTATATAAGCATTGAATGTTTGCCTCTTACTATGTTGGAAGCCGGCCTGAATCCCCATGGGGAGATAGGGTGGGATCCAAATGAAGTTTATTATTATTATTATTATTATTATTATTATTATTATTATTATTATTTTGTTGATACCATTTTGTTTTTGTTGCCCCTACTTTTACACTTATAGAGCTAGTTTATTGCTTTTCTTTGAAATACAGTAAATATTCAAAATTTAACCTACTGATGCCTCGATTAATGAAATTTTATTGGCATCTATTTTTATTTTGAAATTTACCCATAGCTGCTGCATTTCCCACCTTCAGCTTATACTCGAGTCAATAAGTTATCCCAGTTTTTTGTGGTAAAATTAGGGGCCTCAGCTTATATTCGGGTTGGCTTATACTCGAGTATATACAGTAATTCATACTAAAGCGATTAAACAGAAAAAGAAACACACACACACCCATACACACACACAAAACCCAGAAAATAATACATGCTGATTATGTAGCGGAGATGCCGCAAAAGAGCTCACATGCTATCCTAAAGTTTCACAAGACAGGAGGAGGCCACTATATCCCAGCAGCTCTTAAGCTCTTTGAGGCAAAACCAATAGCACAAATGATGTATGGAGCCCAGCTCGGCCCCTACTCAGACTTGCCCCTCTGGAGCAGGTACAATCAACATTTTTAAGATCGATGATGCAAGTCCCCAGATGTGTCTCAAATGCCATCCTGCGTTTAGAGACAGGCCTCGTGAGAGTGGAGGCAAGAGCATGGATAGCCACTCTCAATTACTGGCTGCATCTGTCTCACTCTTCATGTGGCCTTGCCCCACTAACTCTGAGAGACGAGTTTCAATCTACATGGAACAAGGTAGTGGCAACAAAAATCGCAACTCTAGGCTTTTCTCAAAAACATCTACTAAGCATGGGATGGGACCAAGCTAAGGTCCACATCAGCCAACGGATCCTGGACACAGAGTGACAATCTGATTTAGCTTGCTCTCCAGTCTTCAACATTAGTGCAGATAACAGATATTCCATCGCTCCTGTGGCTTATTTAACAAACTTGGAGGTGCCTATCATCACTCTTGCAAGATGCCATGCCCTCCCATCGGCAGTACTGGAGGGGAGGTACCGGAAGACCCCTGCTTAGGAGAGACTATGCCCTTGTGAGTCTGGCCATATCGAAACAATCGAGCACGTGCTTCTCTGGTGTATGTTCTATAGAGATACTAGAATCAATTTCATCACTCCTTGGCTTTTAAACATCCAGGTCGCATTGAAAGATACTACTCCTCTCTGCTGCTTTCAGACTCCTGTTCTGCGAAAACCTATAGTGTCACCATGTTCTGTGCAGCAGCAATCTCCATCAGATGGACGATAAATGACCCCGCAGGGCTTGTAGCCAAAGCAATTTGTTATAACTGAAATGCTGCAAATGCTCCCTCTATCCCCTTCCAGATCCTCATAGTGGATCGATATTTACTATTAGCTGACCCTGCTAATAGTCTGCTTTTAATCTGTTTTTATTATAACATGGCCTTCTATTTGACTTTTATGAAAACTGCGATCCTCCTTTTCGGGCACCTGTGCCCATTTTCATATATGCTGGTCATAGACCGTAATAAATTGCTGATTGATTGACTGATTGAAAAAAAAGGTATAAACAGGCATAGTGGAGTGGAATTCTGTACTATATTGGCCTATTGAGTTTATGATGGTGGTTTTCAGCTGTTGGATTTGTTTATTTAATGCTGTCTGGCATCCTGTTTAACAACTTGGGGCCGGGCTGTGGCGCAGGCTGGCAAGAAGCCTGCTGCAATAAATTACTCTGACCATGAGGTCATGAGTTTGAGGCCAGCCCGTGGTGAGGTGAGCACCCGTCAATTAAAAATTTAAAAAAATAGCCCCTGCTTGTTGCTGACCTAGCAACTCAAAAGATAGTTGCAGCTATCAAGTAGGAAATAAGGTACCACTTATAAAGTGGGAGGCAAATTTAACTAATTTACGACATTGGAATGAGGAAGTGCCGTCAGAGTGGATGATGAAGCAGCTCCTCCCCCCTGTGGCCAGAATCAAATATCCCCTCAGGAGAAGGTTAAATTGCCTCTGCGTCTGTCTCTGTCTCGGTTCTATGTGTATATGGGCATTGAATGTTTGCCCTATATGTATATAATGTGATCCACCCTGAGTCTCCTTTGGGGTGAGAAGGGCAGAATATAAATACTGTAAATAAATAAATAAATAAATATGCTGGTCATAGACGTAAATTGCTGATTGATTGATTGATTGAAAAAAAAAAGGTATAAACAGGCATAGTGGAGTGGAATTCTGTACTATATGGCCTATTGAGTTCATGATGGTGGTTTTCAGCTGTTGGATTTGTTTATTTAATGCTGTCTGGCATCCTGTTTAACAACTTTGACATGCAATACACCAATCCACTTTTAAGGTGACTCATTACACTGGGGTATTTTGGCCCCTTGCAACACTTTGGAAATGGGGCCTGCTGAATGCCATCAGAAGATGCAAGACACTTCCTTGGCCACAACGCCTTGGTTAGTGTTTTTCGGGTAGTTCTAATGAAGCTACTTGCATTTTTCAGCCATTTTCCCCATCTGATGAGGGACAGGGACAGAGCGCCAATACACCTTGCTGCCCTTTCCTGCATCTGCTGGGGGCAGGGACAGGGCATCAATACCACCTCGGCCATGTATAAGAGTTCCTAATGTTGTTGGCCCATTGGAAATAGGCTGGTGCTCAGCTCATTGAGTAGAGTAGTCAGCAAGCCCATTTGTCCATTCACACCAAATCATGAAATGAATTCTGTGAGAATCATGGCAGACTTGGGATTCTTATCATGCAGGGAATATATACATTTATATGAACTGACTCATCAGCTGCATGACTTCCATTTATATTTAATATCCCAAATGGAGATTGGTGTAAGGGGTGTAGCAGAACAGGCTCATATTTAGAAAATTAAAATTAAAATCCTAATATGTGTAAATTATTTATAAGAACATATAACAAATAATTGAGGAAAACACTGCATAATAAAGATGAAAGGGGAAATTATCCTTGCGAATTTTAAAACTGAATAATAGAGACGATTGCATTAATAAGACTTAATTGTATCATTAAATATTTAAAATTGCTTTCTCTAATAAATGTTGTTATAAGTTAACATATTTCTTTCTCCTTTTTTTGTATCTTCCATCAGTAAATCTTCTGTACCATATGGCCAAGGGGGAGTGTCATATGATTCTGCCCAGAAAATAGCAACACTTTTGCTCATTTCACTTCTTCTTCTGCATTTAGGATTCTAAATTTGGACTACTTTCAAGCTATCTGTCATTTTCAGAACTGTAACCCACAAGGATATAAACACATCCTTGGGTTCTCTCAAATTGGAAAGGGTTCTCATCTGTAAAAAGCACCTACTCATCTGAAACTGCCTAGTCTTGATTCCACCTGAAAAAATTACTTCACTACAATTTTTGTATGGGCCAGTCCATTTTTTCAGGTGCCTAGGATGTTTAGCACAACAACAACGACAACGACGATGATGATGATAGTAATGATAATTTTATTTCTTACCCACCTCTCCTCGTGGTACAAAAATACCCACTTATTTGCACTTATTTTTCAACTATTTTTCAGGAAGATTCATACAGTAGAAAAATCAGTTTTCCAATCGTATGTCATATTTGAAGACTTGAAAAACAAAGAACAAGCTTGCTGGTTGGCATGCATGCTTTGAATATGCAAGTCCTCATGCTCAGTCCCTGACATCTCTAGTGAAAAAAGTAAGGCAACAAGTGACATTTAATACCCTTTTATCAGACCGTAGAGAGCTCCTGCCAGTCAGCGTAGACAAGGTGGGATAGATGGATAAGCAATCTGACCCTGAGTAGGGCATGTGCACATAGACTTCTGAATTATCCACTAGTCAAGATAGAAGCAGTAATACTGGCGTGCTCTTATCCTGTCCCCAAAGCAAAAAAATATATAGGAAAGATCAGGTTCATAGGACCTTGTGGCATGCCTTAAAGCTATAGAGAGCTCAAGAGGCCTTTGAATGCAACAGATTTCATGTGCCCTACTATCTCTTAACATCATCCATCAATGTGAGAGCTTCATGCCCTCCAACACTGCACAGATTTAAACAGCGGCAGTCTTGACAGCATGTAATACTCCTCTTCATGCACTAAAAAGGATGTGTCATATGATCACTTGCCGCTGTTACATAGCACTAATCACTTCTCTAAGGACAGAAGAGAATTCATTCAGTCTAAAATTTTTAATATATTTATTGATCTACTAGATAAGTACAGTAGAGTATCACTTATCCAAGCTAAACGGGCCGGCAGAAGCTTGGATAAGCGACTATCTTGGATAATAAGGAGGGATTAAAGAAAAGCCTATTAAACATCAAATTAAGTTATGATTTTACAAATTAAGCACCAAAACATCATGTTATACAACAAATTTGACAGAAAAAGTAGTTCAATACGCAGTTATGTTATGTTGTAGTTACTGTATTTACGAATTTAGCACCAAAGTATCATGATATATTGAAAACATTGACTACAAAAATGACTTGGATTATCCAGAAGCTTGGATAAGCGAGGCTTGGATAAGTGAGACTCTACTGTATATGAACTAGAAGTGAACTTGTTTGCATGCCAAATCCATTTTGTTCAAAATTTTGTAATGCATATTTCACTTAGAAACACATACATCAGGGAATGCACAAAATATTGCATCTCACTTCAGAAGTAAACCACTTGCAGAAAAAGTGCCCATACTAGGGTGGGGAAAATTTAGGGGAAATGTTTTGAGATGTGCATAAAAGTCTCCATAAACATTCATGTGCAGGAGAGTGTCATTTGCTTGTTTTAGATTCATCCATCCTATAGATCTGGGTGGGGTTTGAAAGACAAATATAACCCTACCAGTCATTCTTGCCACACAAACTCTATAGCATTCTACTTACTTTGTATAACCTGTTTTACACCACATCATGATCCACAAGTCCGCAAATGTTGTTTAGATACCCAGGAGTATTTTTTTTTTCATGTCAGGAGTGATTTGAGAAACGGCAAGTTGCTTCTGGTGTGAGAGATCTGGCCATCTGCAAGGATGTTGCCCAGGGGACGACTGGATGTTTGATGTTTAACCATCTTGTGGGAGGCTTCTCTCAGGTCCCTGCATGGGAAGCTAGAGCTGATAGATGGGAGCTCACCCCACTCCCCGGATTCGAACTGCCAACAGTCCTGCCGGCACAAGGGTTTAACCCATTGCGCCACTGTGGACAAATATCCAGGAGTTATTTGTGGTCCAATTGAGGTTTTAAACCAGTGTGTAAAAGCACTGAGCTGGAGACCGAAAGGTCCCAGGTTCAAACCCCGGGAGCAGCGTGAGCGGCCGCTCTTAGCTCCAGCTCCTGCCAACCTAGCAGTTCGAAGACATGCCAATGTGAGTAGATCAATAGGTACCGCTCTGGCGGGAAGGTAACGGCGCTCCATGCAGTCATGTCGGCCACATGACCTTGGAGGGGTCTACGGACAACGCCGGCTCTTCGGCTTAGAAATGGAGATGGAACAGTTGGCATTATGTATGTTTTCTGTAATATTTCACAGTTTAAGGGACTCAATCCTCCAGGCATATATCCTGAAGAGGCCTTTCTGAAATTGACAGTAAACGACTTCTATTGAGCATAAAACTGTCTCATAGAACAACATTGTAGTGTCAAGAAATCAGAATATATAGTTATTTTTATATAAAAGAGAGGTCACCTTTACATATGCACAAACAATTAACCCTATGAATATGTCAGAATTCTTTCTGAAAGAAGACATGCTACCAATTGCTTTGGGATTTTACCATGTTGGATAGGTTTCTCTCAGTCCCTCTTCCTTCTCTTTCTCCTTTTTAATATTGCAACCTGTGTAGTTACTGCTCACTAGAGGGCACTTGAGGTAGAGCAAAAGAATTTTCTTTGCAGCCTAGGAAACTGGAATAACTACCTGGAAGAGACCAGACACATTGGAAAGCAGAGCATTTGATATTTTCCTCATGTTGCATCTGAAGAATTAATGGACAAGAATACCATAGCTAAATACTTGTTTTGTGTACTGCTATTTCCCTGCAATTTTATGACTCTGCATAATGTGCATTCCTTCCCTCTAATAGTTGGTTTCACAACAAGAAATCAAAATTGCAAATAATACTTTAGGAAACCTCAATTGTTTCTGTTATGTGTTCTTCCAAGAAAATGCATAAAGCAAGAGGAGCATAGCTTTCAAATACGCTGGACAAGCACGTGACACATATGCAGAACTGTGCATATCAATGTTCATGCTACCTGGTCATCAAATCCCATCAGCGTTCATGTAGGGAAATACAACTAAAGCACTCCTGAGAGACAGCCATCTAAGCCCTGTTTAAAGATCTCCAAACAAGGAAAGCCTAACAACCTCCAAGTCAGTCCATTCGTTTGCCAAATGGTTCTTACAGTAAATATTTTCCCCTAATGTTTATGTGGAAGTTCTTTTTTTATAATATTGATTCATTGGTTTGTGCTCTAGTCCAGGGCTTGTCAAACTTTCCCACTTGCGAACCCTTTTGGCCCAAGAAATTTTTACATACCCCCTGTGATTTTGACAATAGACATTGACAAAATCATGATCTGCCAACTGCAAAAGGCCACCCTACTGGGATCTACACGCATCATCCGAAAATACATTACACAGTCCTAGACACTTGGGAAGTGTTTGACTTGTGATTTTGTGATATGAAATCCAGCATATCTATCTTGTTTGCTGTGTCATAATAAAATAATAATAGTAATAATAATAATAATAATAATAATAATAATAATAATAATAATAATAATTAATAATAATAATAAACACACTACAAACTAGAGCTGACAGTTGGCACAACAAAACATTGCATGGAAAGTTCCTTGACAAAATGGAAGGAAAAGCTGATAAGGAGAAGACCTGGCTCTGGCTCACAAATGGGACCCTGAAGAAGGAGACAGAGGCCTGATCCTTGCAGCCCAGGAGCAAGACATCAGGACAAATGCAATTAAGGCCAAGATTGAAAAATCAGCTGATGACCCAAAATGCAGACTGTGCAAGGAAACCGACGAAACCATTGATCATATCCTCAGCTGCTGTAAGAAAATTGCACAGACAGATTACAAACAGAGGCACAACTATGTGGCCCAAATGATTCATTGGAACTTATGCCTCAAGTACCACCTCCCAGTAGCAAAGAACTGGTGGGATCACAAACCTGCAAAAGTATTGGAAAATGAGCACGCAAAGATACTGTGGGGCTTCCGAATCCAAACTGACAAATTTCTGGAACACAACACACCAGACATCACAGTTGTGGAAAGGAAAAAGGTTTGGATCATTGATGTTGCCATTCCAGGTGACAGTCGCATTGACAAAAAACAACAAGAAAAACTCAGCCGCTATCAGGACCTCAAGATAGAACTTCAAAGACTCTGGCAGAAACCAGTACAAGTCCCGGTGGTGATGGGCACACTGGGTGCTGTCCCAAAATATCTCAGCTGACATTTGGAAACAATAGACATTGACAAAATTATGATCTGCCAACTGCAAAAGGCCACCCTACTGGGATCTGTGCGCATCATCTGAAAATACATTACACAGTCCTAGACGCTTGGGAAGTGTTTGACTTGTGATTCTGTAAAACGAAATCCAGCATATCTATCTTGTTTGCTGTGACATAATAATAATAATAATAATAATAATAATAATAATAATAATAATAATAATAATAATAATACTTTATACCTCGCCACCATCTCCCCGCGGCTCACATGGGGCAAAGCCCGATCAGCATAGTTTACAAAAACAACAGCATAAATACATTACAAAATATACAAAAGATAAAACACAATAAGGCAATAAAACAAGAGTTAATATAACAGTAATATTATCAATCAACCACCAAGTACAATTCAGTCGACTTCATAGATGGGGAAACTGCAGCAGCAATATAAAAATAGCATCATCAGATTAAAATACTCAAATAAAAGGGACCTAATAAAATTCAGGATAGCATTCTAAAAACAGTTATAACTAAACTAAACTAAAACCCATAAGAATTGGGTGTGAGAAGATGTAGAACTGATATAGTTTCCTCCCTTAGTCCTTTAACAGTGCAGGTAAGAATCAAACAGATCCATCAATGTTAATGGACTCTAGGTTTCAGCTTCTATAGCCAACAACGTCAATGATTAGTTCAACAACATATGGAGGGGTTCATGACTGTTGGGTTGGATGGGGATATAATGGGATTAAATCCTGTGAAAGTGTATTTAAAAGACTAAATTCAATGATCTGACATTTGGTTTTTGTGCTTCTCATTGATAATTTATATGGGCATCTTGTTGAATAGGAATGAGAAATTAATTGGCAATGTTCCCCCCTAAAGATTCAAGTTCTTCTGTATTTTTTTTAAAAAAATCTCTATTTTCTAGCTATAGCCAATAAGGTCTTTTATTATTTCCTGTATTGCTGTGAAGAATTTATTTCAAGTTTTCTTTTCATTCCATTTTGCCCTTTCATTTCCTTTCTTAACAAAAGAGAGACAGAGAGAAACCGCTGCTTCATCTCCTTTATATGAAAAGCAAGGATAAGTTTAAAAGCCTGTATGCAGAAAACAACATGTTCAAAATGCTTAACAGGAAAGGAAGAAATATCTCCCTATACATTCTGTAGGTTAAAGGGAGATGTCCATGCAATCGCCCTACTCATATTTTCTCAGAAATGAAATTATGTAATTTCAGCTAGGACTGAGTCAAAATTCCTCTTGTTCTGAGATCATGGTATTAGCATCAAAATGCACTTCCTATTTTAAACAAACTTCAACACACGTTGCCAAGAAAGCCACATAGCTTTCTTCTTTTTGGCACAATTTTTCTGTCTCTCTCTCATTCTATTCTCAAAATCCTTGGCCTCCTTTGCACATTTGCTGCTGCTGTTCTGTGCCTTCCAGTCCGTTCAGACTCTCCGGTTATCGTATGGGAAGGTTTTTTTAGCCAGATTTGTTCAGCAGGGTTTGCCATTGCCTTCTTGTAAGGCTAAGAGGGAGGCCTTAATGGACTTTGGTGGATCAGTGGGGTTTAAACCCTGGTCTCTAATAGTCATAAGTATCCTAGTCCAATACACAACCTACAACACTAGGTCTCCTTTGACCATACTGTTATGAGCTATGTTCAGAGTGCGCGGTTTGGATAAACACACATGCAGCGGAAGATCAACGAAGAATCACTGGCACCAATAACGAGGCTGAAGCCTGTTTGGCTATCTACAAAAGGTTTACTAACAAACGGAAAACTCTCAAGACGATATATACAGACTCTGTCACTATGTTCATATTTATACAGACAAGATTTTAGGCAAAGATATGTCTCTTGCCATAGTCTGAATGACAAAAGAATTGGTAGGATCTGTAGTCATCTTGAAAGAAGACATGCCACATTTTTAAAACTAGAATTTTCCTTCAAAGCCCCTTCCTTCTGCTGACAAGGAAATGGTCTCAATTTCATGTTTGGAAGAGCACTTACAAATTAATTGTCTTATTTAATAAATAGAGACCTTAAATTGTACACTTTATACTTGATTGACTTTCTTTTATATGTTGCAACGACAGTGTATGCTCAGAAGAATTTTTCGAGCTGTATGGCCATGTTCCTGTAGCATTCTCTCCTGATGTTTGCAGCTGCAAAGCTACTCAATGCTTATCAAGCTTGCTAATTGCAACATTCACACTTGCTTAAAATAGGCAAAGGTTCTTTCTCCCACCCTGGACATTTCACAGACACACACACACATTCCACTTGTCTCATTTCAAAGAGACCTCTGAACAAACCTCTGACGATGCTTGCCACAGATGCAGGTGAAATGGCGGGAGAGAATGCCACAGGAATATGGCCATACAGCCTGGAAAACTCACAGCAACCCAGTGATTCCAGCCATGAAAGCTTTTGACAACACATAACATATGCACTTTTTGTGTTATCTATGAACTGGCTTACTGATTCGTCCACAAAAATGCTATGTATATAAAAACATGTATGATTTCTTTCTCTAATATAAAATACACGGAATTATCATGGAATTGATTTAGAAGTAGGAAGAGTAGGCAGTGCATGGAAACAAACATGATAAATCTGCCTGTCTCTAATCATCTTTTCTCTGGCCTCCATCCTGTGGAATTCTGGAACTAGTAGTTTGTGGAATTAGTTAGATTTCTGTGTGAAAGAGTTCTAGTGCTACAGTTCAGAGGAGCGCACAACAATGTCCCAAATTTCTGAGAATGGAAACACAGTAATGAAGGGCTATCAAATTACTATATTCATTTATTTATTTACAGTATTTATATTCTGCCCTTTTCACCCCGAAGGGGACTCAGGGCGGATCACATTATATACATAGAGGGCAAATATTCAATGCCCATATATTTATTTATTATTATATTTATTACATCATTTCTACCCTGCCCTTCTCACCCCTCAGGGGACTCAGGGTGGCTTACAACATGAACATATATATCAAAACAATTTATATCATGTTTAAAAATCAATTTAAATTAAAAACTTACATTAAAATTGAGAGCTTACATTAAAAAACCTACATAGTTATACATATAAATATACATTCAGATGCGCTTCACACAGAACTGAGACAGAGACAGACGCAGAGGCAATTTAACCTTCTCCTGAGGGGATGTTCGATTCTGGCCACAGGGGGGAGCAGCTGCTTCATCATCCACTGTGACGGCACTTCCTCATTCCAACGTCGTAAATTAGATAAATTTGCCTCCCCACTTTATAAGTGGTACCTTATTTCCTACTTGATAGATTTTTTTTTCATGTCAGGAGCAACCGGAGTTGCTTCTGGTGTGAGAGAATTGGCCGCTGCAAGGACGTTGCCCAGGGGACGCCCGGATGTTTTTGATGTTTTATCATCCTTATGGGAGGCTTCTCTCATGTCCCCACATGGAGCTGGAGCTGATAGAGGGAGCTCATCCACACTTTCCCCAGGTGGGATTTGAACCTGGCAGCTTTCAAGTCAGCAACCCAACCTTCAAGTCACAAGGTTTTTATCCCCTAGGCCACTGGAGGCTCCAATAGATAGATGCAACTATCTTTTGGGTTGCTAGGTCAGCAACGGGCAGGGGCTATTTTTTATTTTTTAATTGATGGGTGCTCACCCCGCCACGGGCTGGCCTCGAACTCATGACCTCATGGTCAGAGTGATTTATTACAGCAGGCTGCTCCAGCCTGCGCCATAGCCCGGTGCTGGACAATGTGAGTATAATATGGGACACTGAAAAATGGCAATGTGATGAGGTTCTTTGTTGGCATCCTGATTCAGGTTCTATCCACACTGCAGAATTATAGCAGTTTGAAATCATTTTAACTGTCATGACTGCATCCTATGGAATCCTGGGATTTGGAATTTTGTGAGATATTTACCCTTCTATGTCAGAGATCTTTGGTACCACAACAAATCCCAGGATTCCATAGGATTGAGCTATGACAGTTAAAATAATATCAAACTGTTATAATTCTGCAGAGCAGATGGTCTCTCAGAAATAGTCACCCGGCACCTTCCTAAATAAGGAACATCTTGGAACCAGTTGAGAGCAATTTTATTCACCCTGGTTTTAAGAACTAAGCTATTGATACTTGATATTTAAGCATCAGCTACTGAGTTGTTCAACAGTTTGTTTTGTTTCTTTAGTTTTTGGTTTACAACATATGCTACATAAATATAGTTAAAAATAATGTAAGGTTAACTCCTGTAAAACAGATGTGTTTCTTTGCAATTCAATTTAGAACTGAGTAAGAACGCATTTGAAGTTTTCCAGTTTCTCAAGTGGTACAAAAGGAACATGTTGAAAATCAAAGCGCTGATGTCTTAAAATTGCATTTGAATCTTGTCTGTGGTTTTGTTTATTCTGTTTGATCATCGATGAAGTTGGAGAGCTGCAATCAGATCTCCCATGTCATTGCATTTATTCAAAAAGTACTGTGTTGGCACAGGCTCTTGTTGGGAAAATGGGAAAACTTATGTAACTCTCATATGTGTAATGCATATTCTAGTGATCACTCTGACCATGTTAGGCATCGGGACACTGTTGAAGATAACGTCATTTTAAAAATCTGACAGCTTGGAAATGTTAACTTTCTTGAATTCCCAGAATTCTTCATTATTAACTCAGCTGATTGGGATTGCTTAGACTGCACTCCAGTGACATCTGCAAGGCTACACCTGTTTGGCTTCAACTCATTTCTTTCAATGAATCCTCTGTAAACATAATTAAGAATAAAAAAGATCATAGAATAATGCATGGCAATCCAGTCCAACCCCATTCTGCCATGATAATAAACAGTTTAAAATACCCAGAGAGGTAAAATCTATCTATATATATAAAAGGGTAATGAAATTTCGGCCTAGGACAAAACAACAAAACTACACATCCCAGAAACACCAAACTTGGCAACACAACCCCTCATCCATGCCTCTGTGTTCCGACAACAAAAATAAAATAAAAATAAAATCCTAATTAGAGGGAGAGGAATAATTGTTTTTATGCAATTGCTTCCAGTTAAAAGGCTAAGCTCCGCTCACTTGGTCTCCTAGCAACCCATGCAGCCCAGGGGACAGGCAGAGTTAGGCCTCACTTAGGCCTCTTCCCCACTGCCTATAAAATACAGATTATCAGATTTGAACTGGATTATATGGCAGTGCAGACTCAAGGCCTTTCCACACAGCTATATAACCCATTTATAATCTTATATTATCTGCTTTGAACTGGATTATCTTGACTCCACGCTGCCATATAATCCACTTCAGTGCGCAGTCGGACACGGCTGGACTTAATGTCAGGAGAAAACCTTTACCCTTTACCTTAACTACCACCAATTCCTCAATATTTTATTTCCCATAACACCATACTTCGCCACAGCAACACATGGCCAGGCACAGCTAGTATATATATAAAAATGTAATGCCCATTTTACTATAGAGTAAACAACAAAACCACTGAACCAAATCACACCAAATTTGGCCACAAAAGACATAGTCATCCAAAATATGTCTTTCAATAAAAAAACTAGAAAAATAGTCCAAATTACAGAGTATGAGGAAGAGCCTTTCTCCCTCTTACTGCCAGTTAGAAAGGTAGACTCTGCTGCCTTTAGCCCCCCCCCCCCCCCCCGCTGCCTTTAGGCCCTACCCCCTTTGTATCCTAGCAACTCTCTCAGCCAAAATGGCACCCAGGAGTTGGAGTTTGGCTCCAACTCACAATGGTTTTCATTATTTTAGTTGAATTGAATTATCCATATGGATAAAATAGGGGTTAAGAACTTTATAATAACTTTATTCTTTTACCCGCCCCATCTCCCCGAAGGGACTCAGGGCGGCTCACATGGGGACCAAGCCCAGCAATACACAATAAAATACAATCACATAAATACATGTAAAACATATAAACATAAAATCATAAAACATTTAATATATTAAAACATACTCAAGCAATAGGCACAGTGAACATATTCCAGTGGGGGCAAGGCAAATGTTGTCTGTGCACAATCTATATATATAAAAGACTGATGGCATCAGGGCAGCGGACAAAACAACAAAACTACAGGCCCCCCCAACCTCGAAATTTGACAACACAACCCATCATCCACAGCTCTAGGTTGATACAACAAAAAGAAAAGAAAAATAAAGTCCTAATTAGAGGGAGAGGAATAATTGTTTTTATCCAATTGCTGCCAGTTAGAAGGCTAAGCTCCGCCCACTTGCTCTCCTAGCAACCCAGTCAGCCCAGGGGACAGGCAGAGTTAGGCCTCACTTAGGCCTCTTCCACACTGCCTATAAAATACAGATTATCAGATTTGAACTGGATTATATGGCAGTGTAGACTCAAAGCCCTTCCACACAGCTATATAACCCATTTATAATGAACTTAATGTCAGGGGAAAACCTTTACCCTTTACCTTAACTACCACCAATTCCTCAATACTTTATTTCCCATGCCACCATACTTCGCCACAGCAATGCGTGGCCGGGCATAGCTAGTATCTTATAAATCTCTACTGAATGAACTGGAAGAAGTGCAGTAGCTGTATCTAGGTGAAGGTAAGGGACAGTTGTCAATTTATGCCAATTGCACATTTAAATAGCCAGGTTTTCAGATGTTTATGGAATGCGGCCAGGGTAGGGGCTAGTTAAAGCTTCCCCAGGTAGCATTTTCCTGATGTAAACAGTTTTCTCTTTATTTGTGATCATGATGAAGGGAAAAATTATAGTTATAATTTAACATCTCCCTTTTAAATAGAGGCAGTTGAGACGTATGGTGCCTGTAGCTCTCCTTATTTGCTGTTAGTAAAACAAATATGTGTGAGATCCAGATTTTTTTTCTTTCCTAAGCATTTGATTGTTATATTAGGGGAAAGGTAAGACAATTCTTTACTCTTCTTTTCTTTTTTTTGCTTTTTTTCTCCTCTTCTACTTTTCCATTTCCTACTGTTTAGGACCAGGCTATTCTCTTGTTATTGTTAATGATTTTGCAAACCATCTTGGAGCAGCAGAATGGAAATATGTTATAATAATTACAATAAAGCAATAACCGGTGAAGCTAGTGTTGAAAATGGCACCAAATGTACTATAGCAGGGGTGCGCAATTTTCAAGCCTGTGGGAATATCTTTAATGGTTATTAGATCCTTGAGGTTAGTGCCAGAAAGGTATATAATAGGGTATTGGAGATGCAGTGGAATCAATTACCTGAAACCAACAAATATTAAGCAGCGTCTATTGCTATGGGGTCCAGTGTGAAATTCACAGCATGCTCAGTAAAGCAGCACAAAGAACTGCTCCAAGGCAACCTATTGAATGAATTGTAGACTAGAGACATGGAAGCAATAGTTCAGTGGTAATCAATGTGTCTATTGGGGCATGCATCTATATTGTAAAAATGATGCAGTTTGACACCACTTTAACTGTCATGGCTCAATTACCGTATATACTTGAGTATAAGCCAACCCGAATATAAGCCGAGGAACCTAATTTTATCACAAAAAACTGGGATAACTTATTGACTCGAGTATAAGCTGAGGGTTGGAAATGCAGCAGTTATGGGTAAATTTCAAAATAAAAATAGATAGCAATAAAATTTCATTAATCGAGGCATCAGTAGGTTAAATGTTTTTGAATATTTACCGTATTTCAATGAAAAGCAACAAACTAGCTCTATAAGTAGGAAAAGTAGGGGCAACAAAAACAATATGGTATCAACAATAACATATTAATAATAATAATAATAATAATAATAATAATAATAATAATAAAAACTTCATTTGGATCCCACCCTATCTCCCCATGGGGACTCAGGCCGGCTTCCAACATAGTAACCGGCAAACATTCAATGCTTCTATAAACAATGCAGAGCTAGATATAGATCTATAATTATAGATACTAATTTCACATATGCATTTCCCCCAAAACGTTTGCAAATCCCTCTCTGTGTGTGTGTGTGTGTGTGTGTGTGTGCATTTTCCCTACAATATTTGCAAGCCCTATATATATATTCATATCTATCTAGACATGTCTATATATATTTGTGTGTTCATTTCCCCCCTGTAATATTTCCAAGTCCTATATGTAGGTAGGTAAGAATATATTGATATCTGAAAGAGGTGACAGGGTGAAACTATCACTGGGAATGCTTCTATTGCCACTGCTTAGTTATGCCCTTCCTCTTCTGGTTCCTCATACAAAAGTTGGCCAAACTGAGAATGAAAGTTGGGCAAATTAGCTCTCAATGTCACAGGTGATGGCAACAGACTGCTTTGAGTGTTGTAAGGAAAGAAAAGCTCTCTTCTATGGCATATTTTTGTCACTCTCAATTTTCCGGTCCCTAAGATATAATGGTCCTTGGCCATTTCGAGCTTTAAATGTCAGGATCAGTATCTTGTAAGAGATCCGATATTCTATTGGTAGCCAATGCAGTTGTTTCAGAATCGGTGTAATATGGGGTCTTATAGATGATCCTGCTAGCAGCCTGGCCGCCGCATTTTGGACCATTCGGATCTTCTGGGTTTTTGTCTTCGGAAGGCCGGCATATAAGGCATTACAATAATCCAACCTAGTGGTGACCATTGCATGGATTACCATTGCCAATGCTTCTGTCGAAAGGTAGGATATGTCACCAAGGTGCACTGAATGTCACACACATATGTCACCAAGGTACACTGAAATATGAAATACTGTGAATTCTGGAACCAGTCCGAGGCAACCTTACATTTTTAATGTATCAACTTCCTATCTCAAATCTATTCTAAGCATGGCAATGTAATGATCTGCACAGTGAAGCCAGTTTCTCCAAACAGGCTTCAAACCAACCTAAGTGGTCAGGGTAGTTGTGTCCTTAGTGTGTGTGCATATACAAGGTTGAATGATGATTCCCATTCTTTTCCATGTCTATGTGAAACCAGAAGTGTGTCCTGGTCATGATTCATCCTCAGAATGTAAACTTGTGGTCTTGTATATTTAGCATTGGTTAGACATTATTGACAGGGATTCAACATGCTGCTTTGGCTTCTATCCCAAGTAACAATTAGTAACGCTTTGTGTGTAATGTCTCAGAGCTGTTGCTAAAGTCATTGTTCATCTCTATAAAAGGCTATTTCTTCTTTTCCAAATGCAATTGAATAGCACTCCATTCTGTGCTGGGCAAGTTTTTCTCTTTCTTTGTTTGTTTTCTTTTCTCTACTCCCTGCTTTTTTTTCGGCCCCTTTTCCTCAGTATCTTTTGGCAGCTCTCCCACCTTTTCTGCCTCACAGCTTTCCATCTCTACTCTCATTAACTTCCCTTGTCTGCTGTCCTTACATGCCTTCATTGTCAATTTATCCTCCCAGGTTTCTCTGTGTGTACCTACCTTCTAGCCCATGGGCTTTTGTGACTCTCCTTATAACCTCTTCCTCCTTTTCTCCATTTTTTGCTTCTGTACTGGGTTTCTTTTAGCCTTGCTATATTGAAGATGCAAGCAGGACTCATTTGCTCTGTGTTTTTGTTCTTTTTCTATTCCTTATTCTTGTAGCTCCGACATAGAGTGTACGCTTTGGATGGAAAATGTCTCTTGTTCACTTCCATGATTCTTCAAGCAGGTCTAGAAAAAGGCCTCTGAAATGTGGACAGCTGCTGCTAGAGACAGGTGAGAAATGCAGTCCATTAAATTCTTTAAAAAATAAATCATTGCATAAATGTAATAACTGTGCATAACTAAATGCAAAACCGTATGCATGCATTATATCCTTGTGTGACATTGTAAACTCATACACATACTCAGTAACATATCCACACACACTTCAAATATGTGCAAATAAATTGGTATACAGCTCAAAAGTGCACCCAGTCTCACTTGTATCAGCATGACCATGCTGTCAAGGTGATGCATGCCATATGACAGCAAATATGGAAAACACAAGAATGGCCATCAGATTGGAAAAAATCAATTTATATCCCTATACCAAAAAAGGGAAGTGCCAAAGAATTTTCAAACCGGGCTGTGGCGCAGGCGGGAGAGCAAGCCAGCTGCAATTAACTGCAATGAATCACTCTGACCAGGAGGTCATGAGTTCGAGGCCGCTTGGAGCCTATGTTTGTTTGTCTTTGTTCTATGTTAAAAGGCATTGAATGTTTGCCTATATGTGTAATGTGATCCGCCCTGAGTCCCCTTCGGGGTGAGAAGGGCAGAATATAAATGCTGTAAATAAATAAATAAATAAATGCAGTTGCACTTATTTCCCATGCCAGTAAGGTAATGCTCAAGGTTCTGCAAAGCAGACTCCAGCAATGCATGGAGCGAGAGTTGCCAGATGTCCAAGTTGGGTTTAGAAAAGGCAGAGGAACCAGAGACCAAATTGCCAATATCTGCTGGATAATGGAGGAAGCCAGAGAGTTTCAGAAAAACATCTGTTTCTGTTTTATTGACTATTCTAAAGCCTTCGACTGTGTGGATCATAATAAACTCTGACATGTTCTTGGTGGTATGGGGATACCAAGTCACCTTGTCTGTCTCCTAAGAAATCTGAATAAAGACCAAGTAGCCACAGTAAGAACAGACCACAGAACAACAGACTGATTCAAGATTGGGAAAGGAGTCCGGCAGGGCTGGATACTTTCACCCTACTTATTCAACTTGTATGCAGAACACATCATGTGATGTGTAGGGCTTGACGAATCCAAAGCTGGAATTAAAATTGTTGGAAGAAACATTAACAACCAGGAAATCAGAAGACGTCTACTTCTTGGGAGGAGAGCAATGGCCAACCTCGATAAAATAGTGAAGAGCAGAGACATCACACTGGCAATGAAGGTCTGCATAGTTAAAGCAATGGTATTCCCCATAGTAACCTATGGATGTGGGAGCTGGACCATAAGGAAGGCTGAGCGAAGGAAGAGAGATGCTTTTGAACTCTGGTGCTGGAGGAAAATCCTGAGAGTGCCTTGGACCTTGGCAAGAAGATCCAACCAGTCCATCCTCCAGGAAATAATAACCGGCTTCTCACTGGAGAGAAGGATATTCGAGGCAAAGCTGAAGTATTTTGGCCACATCATGAAAAGACAGGAAAGCTTGGAAAAGATCATGATGCTGGGGAAAATGGAAGGAAAAAGGAAGAGAGGCTGACCAAGAGTGAGATGGATGGAAGAAAAGCAAAGAGTCGGAAACGACTGAGTGAATGAAGAAGAAGAGAGATGCTGACTGGTCTCTTATAATTGTTATGATAAAGCATAGGTGGGTTGTCAGTAATTATGTATGACTAAAGTTCATTCATCATAAAGGCCCGGGCTGTGGCATAGGCGGGAGAGCAAGCCAGCTGCAATTAACTGCAATGAATCACTCTGACCAGGAGGTCATGAGTTCGAGACCCATTCGGAGCCTATGTTTGTTTGTCTTTGTTCTATGTTAAAAGGCATTGAATGTTTGGCTATATGTGTAATGTGATCCGCCCTGAGAAGGGCGGAATATAAATGCTGTAAATAAATAAATAAATAATTGCTGAAATTCATGAACTTTGTGTGAACTCTTGTGGCATTGGAGTCGACACAAAGGGCACCCTTCATAGTCCATCAAGAGATCACTGGGCAGAGTCACTTATGGCATTCTCAATTTTGGAATCACAGAAGAAAAAGAAAAGCAAATCCCCACTTGTTATGTACAGGTGTTAAAATGCACTATATTTTCTTCCTCCTCTTCATCTTCAAGGCACATGAGATATTTTCTGTCAGTCTAGAAAACTTTGTCTCATTTTTGAGACAGATTTTAGAGAAAATCATACAAACTGCCTAGCTAAGCTCTGTTGTCTTCTTGCATCACCATCCACCCATTCACTCCTCTAATTATATCCCACTTTTCTCCCAGACTGGGACTCAAGTTGGTTTACGAAAAGAGAGAGTATAGTATCATGGACTAAAAACCAGAAGCACAAGGCAGCCCCCACCCCTATTTTTGAGCAGCAACCATTAGTGTGTGTGCTGTGTGCTTTATAAGGGAAGAAACAATAGTTCCATGCTTGAATTTTTGCACAAGTTCAGGAAAGCTTGTTAAAAAGGAAATCACTCCTTGCCTCATTTTCATGCTGGAGGCAGCAACTCTTGAGTAGCCTGGTGCTTTCTTGGCAAGTTGTCTTGATGTGTCAAGGCAGGCTCTCTTGTTGAGAATAAAAACCTTTGGAAAGCTTCACTCTAGGATATTGACAAAACAAGTTGCAATTTTTTGAGACCTGCACTGATCTGGCGGTGAGGCCCAGGGAAAAAAAGTTACCAATTGGGTGGCATGTCACTTCAGGTCAGGTGCTGGCCTTCCATGGATTAAATTGAGCTTTTGTCCAGGTAGATGAATTTAGGGTTTAAGATGCATTCAGAAAATCATCAAACTTTTGAATCAATTCCCTCACTTCGGGTGCGATTTCCTCTCTCAGGTGCCAACATCGATTTAAGTTGGCACCATCCTTGCACTATCAAGATCTACTTAGAAACCTTTTTAGACATTTAACTGGCTGATAGTATCTTCAAAGGTCTTTTTCACACTTATAATCAAGAGGTTGAGGTGTGAGATATGTCAGCTTCTTTCCATCTCAGATTGTGTGTGATTCTTACTTACTTATTTGGAGCATTTATACCTCATCTTTCTACCTAAAAGGTTGTACAGATGCCTTCAAATATGTTGTCGAAGGCTTTCATGGCCGGGATCACAGGGCTGTTGTATGTCTTTCGGGCTGTGTGGCCATGTTCCAGAAGTATTCTCTCCTGACGTTTCGCCCACATCTATGGCAGGCATCCTCAGAGGTTGTGAGGTGTGTGTGTGTGTGTGTGTGTGTGTGTATGTATGTATGTATGTGTGTATGTATGTGTGTGTGTGTGTGTGTGTGTGTGTGTGTGTGTGTGTATATATATATATATATATATATATATATATATATATATATATATCGGACAATTCCAGCTCTCAGGCTTATAACCTAAAACAAGGGTTCCCCAAACCATGGTCCACAGGCTGGATGTGGCCCTTTAAGGTCATTTACTTGGCCCCTGCCCTAAACTTCAGAGTTAGACTGAGGATCACCCTAAGTCTGAAACTACTTGAAGGCACACAACAATCCTAACTGACTTGATTATCTCATCAGCCAAAAGCAGGCCCACACTTCCCACTGAAATACTGGTAAGTTTATGTTAGTTAAATTTGTTTGTCATTTTAAATATTGTATTGTTCTTTCATATATATTTTTGCACTACTAATAAAATATGTGCAGTGTGCATAGGTAAAAGTTTTCCCCTGACGTTAAGTCCAGTCGTGACCGACTCTGGGGGTTGGTGCTCATCTCCATTTCTAAGCCGAAGAGCCGGCGTTGTTTGTAGACACCTCCAAGGTCATGTGGCCAGCATAACAGCACGAGGATTTTGGAGGAATGGATTTTAATCATATGTTTTATATCTTTATATTGTTTTAATTGTTTTATTGGATTTTCATTGCTGTTTTAATTATGTGTAGGCATCGAATTGTTGCCAATTTTGTACGCCACCGTAAGTCCCTTCGGGTGAGAAGGGCAGGATATAAATGTTGGAAATAAATAAATAAATAAATAAATAACTGCATGGAGTGCCGTTACCTTCCCGCTGGAGCGGTACCTATTGATCTACTCACATTTGCATGTTTTCGAACTGCTAGTTTGGCAGGAGCTGGGGCTAACAGCGGGTGCTCATTCCACTCCCAGGATTTGAACCTGGGACCTTTTGGTTCGCAAATTCAACACCTCAGCGCTTTAACACACTGTGGCACCAGGGGCATAGGAATTCATTTATGGTTTTTTTTCCAAACTATGATCTGCCCCTCCAACAGTCTGAGGGACCATGAACTCTGCTTAAAAAGTTTGAAGACCCCTGATCTAAATGTAAATGATACATAAGGAAAATGGGGTGAAATAATTTGAGGGGATCGAGTAGAGCAGATGCTGGCTGTTCTTTCTATCAAAGATTACAACTATCGCAGCTGGAATTCAATGAGAAGATTCAAGTTCCTCACCAGCCACTGGGGCTAAGGCTCTATGAAGCTGTGCTTTGCTGCTGTTCTGTTCCACAGAGGCCACAGAATTGTGTCTGGTCACTATTTTCTCCTTCATAGACCGCAACAATAGCCCTGATTCAGCCACAGTGTACTTTTGAGCCCTGGTTAATCAAGGCAGCGAGGGTAAAAATCTTTAAGGAAAGGCTGTTATCTCCTGCCTTGCTTCTGGGCTACCAAAAGCATCGGACTGGACATTATTTGGAACATGATGCTTGTCCAGATGGACTTCTGGGGTTTTGCAAAAAGGGCAGCAGATGTTTCGAATCAGTTCTTCCTGCACTGTGATCTCATGTGACTCTATGTTGCTGTGGCTATTCATGTTCTTGTTATTTTGAATGCATTGGAAAACAGATGCTAATGGAAAAGATAAGCCTTGCTCAAACTTGCCACTAACTCACACTTCTGAGGGGTGACCTGCAAAAAACAATTAAACAAATTATGTGTTCATTAAGCAGGGGTGATTATTATCCATGCAGAGTGGGACACCTCAAGACCTTCATAAGTCATTCTGGAATCATCTATGCACATTGGGACACCACAAGATCATCCAGCACAGGTTCCAGGGAATATTTTCTGGCTACAAGGCATGATGTCCCGGTAAGTGGTTGCGAGATGAAAGGCCCAGGCAAGGGTCACTGGGATCAAGACCTTGGAACAAGACAGCTTTCATGCACAGGGTGAGGTTGGACTGAAGACTTTTGTTGCAAATATCTATTGAAGCCAATATTTTATACCAGTGATGGCCAACCTATGACACGCGTGTCAGCACTGACACGCCTAGCCATTTTTGCTGCCACGCTGCCACATGCAGATTGATTGGATGACTAACGTCTTTTGTGGCCAAATTTGGTGTGATTTGGTCCAGTGGTTTTGTAGTTTACTCCATGGGAATTATGCACATTACATATATGTATATAGATATGTGTGTGTGTGTATCATTCTATTATTCTATTATTATTGTAGTATATTATTATATTATTATTTTATTATGTCACAGCAAACAAGATAGATATGCTGGATTTCTGATCATAAAATCACAAGTCGAACACTTCCCAAGTGTCTAGGACTGTGTGATGTATTTTTGGATGATGCGTGCAGATCCCAGTAGGGTGGCCTTTTGCAGTTGACAGATCGTAATTTTGTCAATGTCTATTGTTTCCAAATGCCAGCTGAGATCTTTTGGCATGGCACCCAATGTGCCCATCACCACCGGGACCACCTGCATTGGTTTCTGCCAGAGTCTTTGAAGTTCAATCTTGAGGTCCTGATAGCAGCTGAGTTTTTCCTGTTGTTTTTCGTCAATGCGACTGTCACCTGGGGTGGCAACATCAATGATCCAAACCTTGTTCTTTTCCACAACTGTGATGTCTGGTGTGTTGTGTTCCAGAACTTTGTTAGTCTGGATTCGGAAGTCCCACAGTATCTTTGCCTGCTCATTTTCCAATACTTTTGCAGTTTTGTGATCCCACCAGTTCTTTGCTGCTGGGAGGTGGTACTTGAGGCATAAGTTCCAATCAATCATTTGGGCCACATAGTTGTGCCTCTGTTTGTAGTCTGTCTGTGCGATTTTCTTACAGCAGCTGAGGATATGATCAATGGTTTCGTCAGATTCCTTGCACAGTCTGCATTTTGGGTCATCAGCTGATTTTTCGATCTTGGCCTTAATTGCATTTGTTTTGATGGCTTGCTCCTGGGCTGCAAGGATCAGGCCTTCTGTCTCCTCCTTCAGGGTCCCATTTGTGAGCCATAGCCTGGCTAGTATATTATTATATTATTACTATTATATTATTATTATATTATTCATTATTCATGACTACATTGAAACTACAATAGAGAGAAATCAGTGTGGAAATTGCAAGAGGTACCATAGACTGTTGTACATGGAAATAATGGTAGTAAATAGTTTTTGATTTATTAAATACAGTTATATATTACAATTATATATTTTTATTATTTAAACTATATATATTGTAAAATTATGGTTTTTTTCTCGAAGTGACACACCACCCAAGTCATGCTAGGTTTTTTGGTGAATTTTGACACACTAAGTGCAAAAGGTTGCCCATTATTGTTTTATACCAAACAACTGACATTGGGGCTGCAGCTAGCTCAGCGGGTTAAACCACCAGCTACTGAAAATCTTGCTGACTGGAAGGTTGGCAGTTTGAGCCATGGGTCGGGGTGAGCTCCTGCCATCAACCCTAGTGTCTGCTTACCTAGCAGTTCAAAAAGAGCAATGTATGTAGATGAATAGGTATCACTTTAGCTGGGAGGTAAAAGATGCCCCTGGAAAACATATCAGCAAAAACTCAATGTCTGTGGACATCAGCCTTCTCAGTGTGGAAAAAATGGAACAACAGCACCTCCCTATGGCCGAGTCGAGCACAGCCTCCAGATGCCGGAGATGGAAAAAGTGGGAAGCCTTGCCTCTGTCTATGTATTGTCTCTCTTTGTTAATAATTGTGACAATATTGAATGTTTGCCTTGTATGTATTATGTAATCTGCTCTGAATCCCCTCGGGGAGCTAGAGCGGAGCGGAATATAAATAAAGTATATCATCATCATTATCATTAACAAACAAAAAAATTGGTAGGAAAATACTTATTCATTTATTCATTCCTTCCCTTGGCTGTTGAGCTCTAAAAAATCTTGCAACCTTGAAATTCATGGGCCTCTCCTTGGCTCTCTGAGACACTGGCCTGATATACTGACTGATACTCCCACCTCCCTTATAGATCCTGACTTAAGGTGAGTTAAAGCCTCATGGAACAGGGGAAACAACCAGCAAATCAATAACAACAATATCTGCAAATAGGATGTTTTACAGCCAAGAAAGTGCTTCTTGTGAGTCCTACACATATCGTGCAGATACCAGCAAGACTAGCGGCTTTCTATTATAAGGCACTAGCTGTGCCCGGCCACACGTTGCTGTGGCGAGGTCTGGTGGTATGGGAAATAAAGTATTGAGGAATTGGTGGTAGTTAACGTAAAGGGTAAAGGTTTTCTCCTGACATTAAGTCCAGTTGTGTCCAACTGCACACTGAAGTGGATTATATGGCAGCGTGGAGTCAAGCTAATCCAGTTCAAAGCAGATAATATAAGATTATAAATGGGTTATATAGCTGTGTGGAAGGGCCTTGAGTCTACACTGCCATATAATCCAGTTCAAATCAGATAATCTGTATTTTATAGGCAGTGGGGAAGAGGTCTAAGTGAGGCCTAACTCTGCCTGTCCCCTGGGCTAAGTGGGTTGCTAGGAGACCAAGTGGGCGGAGCTTAGCCTTTAACTGGCAGCAATTGGATAAAAAACAATTATTCCTCTCCCTCTAATTAGGATTTTATTTTTATTTTCTTTTTGTTGTATGAACATAGAGGCATGGGTGAGGGGTTGTGCTGCCAAGTTTAGTGTTTCTGGGATGTGTAGTTTTGTTGTTTTGTCCTAGGCCGAAATTTCATTACCCTTTTATATATATAGACTGGCAATGGAATAATTGTAAAAGCCAAACTGATCATGTCAGACTAGGATTCCACGAGACTAGTTTTCAAGTCTCCATTCAACTATGACCATTGAACAAGACACACTCTTGAAAGTTCATACTTTAGGGGAAGGCAAGAGTAAATTTCATCTAAAAAAGGCTTCCCAAAAGGAGTATGATAGGTTTGCCATAAGTCAGAATCAAATTGGTGACACATAACAATAGCAACAGGCAACAGACCTATTGTTAATGCCGAGGAGGAGAAAAGGAGACTTCCGTTGTTGGCCCTGTTATCTGCCAACAGAAACAACGGTTTCATTCTGCCATATGGTAAATCTGGCCTCCACTACATGCTTATTTTTGTAGCAGTGAGAAATAGCTGATCAATTTTTTTAAAAAAGAAAAGAAACCAAAGACATAGTCACAAATACACTACCTGTGGCTAAAGAACTAGGACACTACAGCTTTCTGTTATGTTTGCTCTTTTTTTAACTTAATAAAAAACAAGCATTGTAGATGAGATTCTAAGAGGTTTGTGAAATTATGAGTACTCTAAAGAAAGAAAGGTGATATCCATTTCTTCCCCTTCACATGGCACTAGAACTTAACAATAGGCAGCAAAAAGGATATCCCCAGCCCCTTGCTTCCATAGACAAAAGAAAGCCCTCATTCGGGAAAGGCATACATTAACTGCGGTGATTGACTGTTCCAAGATATAGTGACAAGTTGCCACCATTAGCCTCCAGAAGACAAAGGTTGAATTAATCTAAACACAGCTATTCGCTTAACGGAGCCTCTCTGTTCTCAAGTAGTGGCTTTTTTAATACCAGGCACTAACATCACAATGCCCAGAGACACAGGATGGTCAAAGCTAGGAGGGAAATATTGAGTTTATGTGCTGATCTGATCCACAGGGATGGCAAAGATACAATCGTTATGTCCCCAAATTCCTGTGGCCTTCCCTGACTTGACCAAGGTATTAGACCAGGGGTCCCCAAACTTTTTAAACAGGGGGCCAGTTCACGATCTCTCAAACCATTGGAGGGACGGACTATAGTTTTTTTTGAAAAAACTATGAACAACTTCATATGCACACTGCACATATCTTATTTTGAAGTAAAAAAACAAAATGGGAACAAATACAGCCTCAATGTTAATCATCATCATCATCAAAATAATAAAGGGGGTTGGAAGAGACCCCTTGGGCTATTTAGTTCATTTAGTGCCTTTGTGCACCAAAAGCACAAACAAAGCACCCCTGACAGATGACCACCCAGCCTCAATGTTGTTGTTGATAATAATGATAATGATAATAATAATAATAATAATAATAATAATAATAATAATCACACACAGTCCTAGACACTTGGGAAGTGTTCGACTTGTGATTTTGTGATATGAAATCCAGCATATCTATCTTGTTTGCTGTGTAATAATAATAATAATAATAATAATAATAATAATAATAATAATAATATAATATATCACTGAGTCCTAAACGCTTGGGAAGCATTCGACTTGCGATTTTGTGATTTGAAATCTAGCATAGACTCTGGCAGAAACCAGTGCAGGTGGTCCCGGTGGTGATTGGCACATTGGGTGCCGTGCCAAAAGATCTCAGCCAGCATTTGCCAACTGCAAAAGGCCACCCTACTGGAATCTGCACGCATCATCAGAAAATACATCACACAGTCCTAGATACTTGGGAAGTGTTCGACTTGTGATTTTGTGATATGAAATCCAGCATATCTATCTTGTTGTCTGTGTCATAATAAAATAATAATAATATATCACTGAGTCCTAAACACTTGGGAAGCATTTGACTTGCGATTTTGTGATTCAAAATCCAGCATATAGATCTCATTTCCTGCGTTATACTATGTCTTTGTGCCAATAATAATAACAACAACAACAACAAAGAGAGTTGGAAGAGCCCCCTTGTGCTATTTAGTCCAACCCCCTTCTGCTTTTGTTCACCAAAAACACTAGCAAAGCACCCCTTAATAATTAATAATTCATTAAATAATAATAAAAATGCCATTATAAATAAGCAAAGCTTTGGGAGGCGTGCACCAGGTGAAGGAGGAAGAGGGAGCTGCCGCAGCGGGGGCCGGATAAATGTCTTGGATGGGCCGCATGTGGCCCCCGGGCCTTAGTTTGGGGACCCTGTAAGGAAGGAGACTCAAGTTTAGATGAGCAGGATCAAACAACTGAGAACTGTAGAGTTTGCCAAAGGAAATGCATTCCAACCCCTGCAATGCAGAGAATCCACATGCAAAACACTCCTGTCAGAGGGCCATCCGCCTCATTTGAAAACCTTCTAGGAGTCCTATCACCTTCTGAAGGAGTCCAACCAAAAGCTCTGACGTTAAGAACATTTTCAGTGATGATTGATCAAGATTTCCATTCTTGTCAGTTGAAATCAGTGCTTTTGGACTGTTATTATTATTAACATTGAGGCTGGGTGGCCATCTGTCAGGGGAGCTTTGCTTGTGCTTTCGGTGCACAAAGGCAGAAAGGGATTGGACTCAATAGCCCAAAGGGTCTCTTCCAACCCTCTTTTGTTGTTGTTGTTGTTGTTGTTGTTGTTGTTGTTGTTGTTATTGCTTGGAGTCCGGCCCTCCAACGGTCCGAAGGATCGTGAACTGGCCCCCTGTTTAAAAAGTTTGGGGATCCCTGCCTCACAACCTCTGAATGATGTCTGCCACAGATGTAGGCGAAATGTCAGGAGGGAATGCTCCTAGAACATGGCCATAGGTAAAGGTAAAAGTTTCTCCTGACGTTAAGTCCAGTCATGTCTGACTCTGGGGGTTGGTGCTCATCTCCATTTATAACCCGAAGAGCCGGCGTTGTCCGTAGACACCTCCAAGGTCACGTGGCCGGCATGACTGCATGGAGCGCCGTTACCTTCCCGCTGGAGCGGTACCTATTGATCTACTCACATTGGCATGTTTTCAAGCTGCTAGGTTGGCAGAAGCTGGAGCTAACAGCGGGCGCTCACTCCGCTCCCGGAGTTGGAACCTGGGACCTTTCGGTCTGCAAAATCAGTGCTTTAACGCACTTCGCCACTGGGGCTCCTAGAAAACATACAGCAACCCTATAATCATCTCTCCCCCCAGAATCCCTCCTCATGAAGTTCAACAGGGACAAATGCAAGATACTTCACTTTGGCAGAAAAAACGGAATGCAAAGATACAGAATGGGGGACGCCTGGCTCAACAGCAGTACACGTGAAAAAGACCTTGGAATCCTCGTGGACAACAAGTTAAACATGAGCCTACAATGTGATGCGGCTGCAAAAAAAGCCAATGGGATTCTGGCCTGCATAAATAGGGGAATAGCGTCTAGATCCAGGGAAGTTATGCTCCCACTCTATTCTGCCTTGGTCAGACCACACCTGGAATACTGTGCCCAATTTTGGGCACCGCAATTGAAGGGAGATGTTGACAAGTTGGAACGCGTCCAGAGGAGGGCGACTAAAATGATCAAAGGTCTGGAGAACAAGCCCTATGAGGAGCGGCTGAAAGAACTTGGCATGTTTAGCCTGCAAAAGAGAAGGCTGAGAGGAGACATGATGGCCATGTACAAATAGTGAGGGGAAGTCATAGGGAGGAGGGAGCAAGCTTGTTTTTTAGACTAGGACACGGAACAATGGCTTCAAACTACAGGAGAGGGAATTCCACCTGAACATCAGGAAGAACTTCCTCACTGTGAGAAGGACTGTTCAGCAGTGGAACTCTCTGCTGCGGAATGTGGTGGAGGCTTCTTCTTTGGAGGCTTTTAAGCAGAGGCTGGATGGCCATCTGTCGGGGGTGCTTTGAATGCGATTTCCTGCTTCTTGGCGGGGGGGTTGGACTGGATGGCCCATGAGGTGTCTTCCAACTCTATTATTCATAGTGGACCAGAAAGTTAGACCGGGCTGGCTGGCCTGAGAGGAAAACAAGGAAGTGATGGAGAAGGGGAGAGAGGTGGAAGACAGAGAGAAAAAAGAGGAGACAGGAAAAGATGAGAGAGAGAGAGAGAGAGAGAGAGAGGTGGAAGAGAAAGTGCGAAGGGGGAGCGCGAGCCTCCTAGACCTGCCTCCAAGATCAGTCCAATAAGGATCGTGGGGAGGGAGAGGGAGAGGCAGAGGGAGGGACGGCGCTGACTCCCGCTTCTCACCCGTCGCCCCTCGGCTTGGCTCGGCGGGGCTGAAGGCGCGGGCCCCTTCTTTCCTTCCTTCCTTCCTTCCTTCTTTCCTTCCTTGGTTCCTCCATTCCTTCCTCCTCGCTCGCTGGGCGACGGGCTGCTGCTTCTCCTCCTCCTCCTGCCGCCGTTGCCGCCCTTGCTGCCTCCTGTACCTCCTCCTCCTCCTCCTCACAGCGGCACTAGGCAACTCCGGAGCCCGCCAAGGAAGCAGCATCCTCTTCCTCAGCAGCCTCATCCGAAGCCTGGGATTGTGAGAAAGAGAGCGAGCGCGCCTTTCCCTCCTTTTCCCAGCCCAGTGGAGAGCATGCGAGGCGGCGGGAGGCGAAGGGCAGCCCCGGGAGGCGCGGGTGGCCCCGGAGGGCGACGAGTGGCCCCTGGCGAGGCGGTGGCGAGCCTGGAGACCGGCGGCGGGGGCTCCGCGCCTTGATCCGGAGAGGAAGAGAACGGTGAGTGTTTCTGTTCCGTCAGGGGTCTGGGAAAGCGTTAGTTGGGGAACCTTGGCTGGCTCTTGAGGACTTCTGAGAAGCGTCGTGAGAAAGAGAGAGACATCTTGCCCCCTCCGAAAGAGTGTCACTTTTGGGAGAGACAAGCCAGCCTTGAAGGCTTCCCTCCAAAAGGATCCTACATGGCTCTGCTTGCCCGGCTTGGTAACTTGCCCAAGCGCCTCCATCATCTCAGGTTTCCTTTGCCAAGGAGGAGATGGAGGACTTGGGGTGTCAAGACCCGAAAGCCAGCTTTGTGCTCGAGACGGTTAACACGCTCCTTTACATTCCTGCTCACCCTGGTTGGAACAGCCAGCTGTCAAAGCGTTCGGCGGCACAAGCAACAGATCAGAGCATCTTCTCCAACTAGAAGAGAATGTGTTGTCGAAGGCTTTCATGGCCGGGATCACAGGGTTGCCTGCCATAGATGTGGGCGAAACGTCAGGAGAGAATACTTCTGGAACATGGCCACACAGCCCGAAAGGCATACAACAACCCTGAAGAGAATGTGTTTGGCTCCGGTCTGCCTTCCTCTCTCTATAGACAATCTCAGCGTTGAAAAGAGAAATCCCAAGGAGGGTGACAGCACCAGCAACTGCAGGAATTGAAAGGGTTTTGGACCTGGGTGTTGACGAAGGCTTTCATGGAGGGAATCACTGCGTTGCTGTGAATTTTCCCTGCTGCATGGCTATGTTCCAGAAGCATTCTCTCCTGATGTTTCACCCACATCTATGCTAGGCATCATCAGAGGTTCTGTTGGAAACTAGGCAAGTGGGGTTTTCTATATCTGTGGGAGAAAGAACTCTAGTCTGCCTGAATGTTGCAATTGGCCAGCTTCATTAGCATTGAATAGTCCTGCAACTTCAAAGCCTGGCTGAGCCTCTGGAGGCCTAGGGGATAAAAGCCTTGTGACTTGAAGGTTGGGTTGCTGACCTGAAGGCTGCCAGGTTCAAATCCCACCCGGGGAGAGCGTGGATGAGCTCCCTCTATCAGCTCCAGCTCCATGCAAGGACATGAAAGAAGGTTCCCACAAGGATGGTAAAACATCAAAAACATCCGGCCGTCCCCTGGGCAACGTCCTTGCAGACGGCCAATTCTCTCACTCCAGAAACAACTCCGGTTGCTCCTGACACAAAAAAAAAAACCAAAAAAAAAAAAAACCCTGGCTGATCCCTACCTGGGGGAATCCTTTGTTGGGAGGTGTTAGCTGGCCTGGATTGTTTCTTGTCTGGAATTCCCCTGCCTTCTGAGTGGTGTTCTTTATTTACTGTCCTGATTTTAGAGTTTTTTAAAAAATATATATTTTAGAGTTTTTTAATACACTCACACTGGCCTCCAACAGTTTTTCTCCCATGTGGACATTCCACATACAGTAGAGTCTCACTTATCCAACATAAACGGGCCCGGCAGAATGTTGGATAAACGAATATGTTGGATAATAAGGAGGCATTAAGGAAAAGCCTATTAAACATCAAATTAGGTTATGATTTAACAAATTAAGCACCAAAACATCATGTTATACAACAAATTTGACAGTAAAAGCCGTTCAATACGCAGTAATGCTATGTAGTAATTACTCTATTTACGAATTTAGCACCAAAATATCACAATGTATTGAAAACATTGACTACAAAAATGCATTGGATAATCCAGAACGCTGGATAAGCGAGACTCTACTGTATCTGTGGAATGTTCAGGGTGGAAGAAAGAACTCTTGTCTGCTTGAATGTTGCAATTGGCCAGCTTCATTAGCATTGAATAGCCCTGCAGCTTCAAAGCCTGGCTGCTTCCTGTCTGGGGGGAATCCTTTGCTGGGAGGTGTTAGCTGGCCCGGATTGTATCTTGTCTGGAATCCCCCTGCCTTCTGAGTGTTGTTCTTTATTTACTGTCCTTATTTTTGAGTTTTTAAAAAAATATATTAAGAGAGATTCTAGAGTTTTTTTAATACACTCACACTGGCCTCCAACAGGCAAGAGTTTTTTCTCCCACCCTGGACATTATTCCACAGATATATATATATATATATATATATATATATATCCCCCTTTCCCAGTTTTCAACAGACCTCACAACCTCTGAGGATGCCTGCCATAGATGTGGGCGAAACGTCAGGAGAAAATGCTTCTGGAGCATGCCCATACAGCCCAGAAAACTCCCAGCAACCCAGTTTTTGGACCTGTCTGGCTTTGCTTGCCAAGCTGGGAAGAAAAGAGGGGTATCCTTCCTAAGCAGGGGCAAAAAAATAAACAAAAACAAACCCTAATCGCTTCCATTGAGCCCAAATGTATCTTTTTTTCTAAAGTTCCCCTTCTCTCCTCTGCAATGGCTGAAGGTGGATTCTTCAAAGAGTTCACTTGATCTTATAGAGGTATTAAGAGATCCAGGGGATTTTTGGGAAGACCCCCAAGCTTAGTGTTGTGTTTGCATAAGGAGGGATCTAACAGCTGCTCATTTCAGTTCCAATTAAAGAATATCTCTGATCACCAGCAAAGCTACATAGAAGCCTCTTAACTTTATCCCCCTATTTTTTTTTGGCAAATCTTGATCCTCCCCCTCCCCCTTGCATCCTTTTTGCAAAGTGGGAATAAGGCTGCAGTCCCCTGCACTCACTAAAAAAAAAAAAAAGCCAACCCACTGACATCAGTAGAACTTACTCCCAAGGAAGCCTATTTCCGATCCCCAGCTGCATGTGTTCTTGCCAGGTGGTTGAAAAGGTGTTTAGAAGGAATCTGGCAAGATTTTTTTTTACAGTAAAATAACACATAGATACTGCAGTCTTCCCTCCACAGAAACACTAATACACCCTGTATTAAACACACAAGTTTAATATGAATATACTTAAAAAAAATTAAAAATCCCATATAGAAATAGATGGGAGACAATATTCCTTTGAAATCATATTCTGCAAACCTGCTGGAAGATTGCTCATCCGATTTACCAATGAACCCTTCAACAAACATAAGCATAGATAGATAGATTGCAGCATTCACACTTGCTCTCCAACAGACAAGAGCTCTTTCTCCCAACCTGGACCTTCCACAGATATATAAACCTCACTTGCCTAGTTTCCAACGGACCTCACAACCTCTGAGGATGCCTGCCATAGATGTGGGTGAAATGTCAGGAGAGAATGCTTCTGGAACATGGCTGTACAGAATGCTTCTGGAACATGGCTGTTGCCTCCAACAGACAAGAGTTCTTTCTCCCACCCTGGACCTTCCACAGATATATAAACCTCACTTGCCTAGTTTCCAACGGACCTCACAACCTCTGAGGATGCCTGCCATAGATGTGGGTGAAATGTCAGGAGAGAATGCTTCTGGAACGTGGCTGTACAGCCCGGAAAACTCACAGCAACTCACAGATAGGTAGATACATTGATTAAAGGCTATCATGAGGATTTATCATCTATTTTTTCACAGAAAAAAGATTATGATGCAGCTGTCTAACTTCCATGCGTCCATTTCTATTTTCTACCTATCCCAAAATATCCCTTTGTTTTTTGGTTTACTGTGAAATCCAGCTGCTTTCACTCACTTCCCTGCAATATTGTTCTTTATAGATTCCATTTCTGATTCCCCTTTAATGCTTACACTATATAATGCATTTTTAAAACCATCCACTATCTGTTCTTGATTGGAACTCCAGGGCCTTATCAAAGAGATGATTGACAGCTGTATTCCCTAGTGCACAATATAACAGTAGTGTGTGTGTGTGTGTGTGTGTTTTGTTAAAATAACATTAGCTGATGACGCAAACATAGCTTGGCAAATGGATCAGCATCTCAAAACAAGACCAAACCAAGACACCTGGATTCCTTGATGATTGTCATTTAAACTAAGTCATCTTATCAGACATTTGGGTGAATATTAAGTACACCTTCCCTGGGTTACTGTGAGTTTTCCAGGCTGTATGGCCATGTTTCAGAAGCATTCTCTCCTGACATTTCACCCACATCTATGACAGGCATCCTCCGAGGTTGTGAGGTCTGTTGGAAACTAGTCAAGTGAGGTTAATATATCTGTGGAGTGTCCAAGCTGGGAGAAAGAACTCTTGTCTGTTGGAGGCAAGTGTGAATGTTACAATTAATCACCTTGATTAGCACTGAAATGCCTTGCATTGGATGACCAGCCTCATTATAATTATAATTCTATTCTGAATGTTATTAGGTTCCTTTCATTGGGATATTTTAATCTAATGATTTTATCTTATATTGCTGCTATAGTCCCCCCACCTTTGAAGTTGACTGAATTGCATTGGTGGTTGTTTGATATTATTACTATTGATATTATTACTGTTGTTTAAATCTTTTTTTTAACTTGTTTTATCATCTTCTTGTGTTTTAAACTGTGTGTATTGTTAATGTATTTGTGCTGTTACTTTTGTAACATTGTGAGCCGCCCCGAGTCCCCACAGGGAGGTATAAATAAAGTTTTATTATTATTATTATTATTGCAGCTTCAAAGCCTGGCTGATTCCTGCCTCAGGGAATCCTTTGTGGGAGGTGTTAGCTGGCCTGGATTGTTTCATGTCCAGAATTCCCCTGTTTTCAGAGTGTTGGTTTTTTTTATTTGCTGTCCTGATTTTAGAGTTTTTTAAATACTGGTAGCCAGATTTTGTTCATTTTCATGGTTTCCTCCTTTCTGTTGAAGTTGTCCACATGCTTGTGGATTTCAATGGCTTCTCTGTATCGTCTGACATAGTGGTGGTTACGAGTGGTCCAGCATTTCTGTGTTCACAAATAATATGCTGTATCCTGGTTGGTTCACGTCAGGAGAGAATGCTTCTGGAACATGGCCATACAGCTTGTTAAACTCACAGCAACCCATGAAAGCTTTCAACTACACCTTTCCTGTTCAAAAGAGGAAAGTGCTTCCACTAACAGTCTAGCATGGAGTCCAGCTTTGATGCTATATCTTAATATATATTTTGAGAACCCTTGGGCTGCTTCAGTCCATACTTGCTTGAAAAACTCTCTTCCTGAAGTCATAAAAGGGTTGTCAAGGCAGCCCAGTTTATGTCTAAATCTTTTCTTATCAATCCTTTTATGTCTCTTTTAAAACAACTCAGTGGTATTTTATCATACCTACATATCTACCAATGGACTGAACACTGTCACTGTTATTCACTGCCCCGGTTACCAATGTCCTTTGCAAGTTTTGTTCATTTCAGAATATGTCTCAAAATGGATAAGTAAGTACAGTAGAGTCTCACTTATCCAAGACTCGCTTATCCAACGTTCTGGATTATCCAACGTATTTTTGTAGTCAATGTTTTCAATACATCGTGATATTTCGGTGCTAAATTCGTAAATACAGTAATTACTACCTAGCATTACTGCGTTTTGAACTACTTTTTCTGTCAAATCTGTTGTTCAACATGATGTTTTGGTGCTTAATTTGTAAAATCATAACCTAATTTCATGTGTAATAGGCTTTTCCTTAATCCCTCCTTATTATCCAACATATTCGCTTATCCAACGTTCTGCCGGCCCGTTTATGTTGGATAAGTGAGACTCTACTGTAGCTAGTTCCTGTGTGCCCAATCATTTGTGCACAAACTCTTGGTGACCAATATGACTAGAAGGAAGGCTGTGCCTTTTTATTACACAGTTTCCAGCATCACCGATTGGGTGTACAGTATAGTCTCACTTATCCAAGCCTCACTTATCCAAGCCTCTGGATAATCCAAACCATTTTTGTAGTCAATGTTTTCAATATATCGTGATATTTTGGTGCTAAATTCGTAAATATAGTAATTACAACATAACATTACTGCGTATTGAACTACTTTTTCTGTCAAATTTGTTGTGTAACATGTTTTGGTGCTTAATTTGTAAAATCATAACGTATTTTGATGTTTAATAGGCTTTTCCTTAATCCTTCCTTATAATCCAAGATATTCGCTTATCCAAGCTTCTGCCGGCCCGTTTAGCTTGGATTAGTGAGACTCTACTGTATTTTGTCGTATTTTCTTTTTTCAGGAAAAGGAGATCTCACTGATCATTTGTTTCAAAACATATCAACTTGACCATAGGAACTAAGAATTGGTCCTCCCCTTAATACCCACTGAAAACAAAGGTCATGGTTGAATGTAAAATGTATGGTCCTGGCCAGCAAAGATAAAAATGCTCTTCCAAGAAACATTGAAACCGTTATAAAGAGAAATGCCCCTTTGAGAAAAGGTGGTGTCCATATGGAGAGTAAGATTGGCTTTCAAGAACAGGGAGATAAAATATGGTTGCTATCAACAAGGATGGCTAGACTGAAAATTACTGCTGACACTCCACCTACATAATTATCGAAGCATATTCAGATGAATGCGCTATTTTGTAATGGGCCAGCTTTCAAGTGGAAAGTGGACCGTGCAATTCAGACTGACCTTTCGGTAATGGCAATTGCATAACAAAATGGCAAGCTTTACCATTCAAATCACCTTTTTTCCTTTTGCTTATTGAATCCTAACTTAGTATTTCAAGATGTCCTTTTAGATATGGATTATCACTGGTGGTTCAGTATTTCTGATGCCCACTTTTAAAACAAAGGCAAACTCCTTTGTTTTCTAATGACATTAAATGGACATTGCAGTTTATAACAACTGCACAGCAATATGCTGCTAAAGAAGAGGAGTTGGTGACCGAAGGTGTTACATTTCCAAAGCCTACACATCTCTTCATTTTAGCTGAACAGGAATGAACTTGAGAGGCTAGTGGAAATGTCAGAGAAGGTGTGATCAGTTTTCACTCAGGATGCAGCAAGTCTGTATTTCTGGCAGGAGTGTCATTCTGCTCCTTCTTGGATATATACGATTCCAGATAAATAGTTCCTCCTTTCCTATAGGATTTTTAAAAAGTGTAGCAGCTTAAGTATGGCTCTGTAGATTGAGCAGCATTCAGTTTTGAATTTTATGGGAATGAAGCACACAAATTGATTGGTTGTTGGCTAGCTTGCTTGCATAGAGTTCAGATTTTCATGCAAGAATCAAATGTTCTGATGTATACATTTCAGTATCTTGGAGATGCATGACATATCTAATAGGGATTAAATGCAGCTGATACAGTTCTGTTTCGTTGCAACTGATGTCTGCAGACACAAACATACCCTAAGCTATTTATTTATTTAATACATTTATATCCCGCCCTTCTCACCCCAGACTCAGAGCGGCTTACAAATTAAATTTACATACAATATTATATTATTAGCATAGCACAATACTGGCAATAAATTACTATATTGTACTATATCAATATATTGTAATATTATTATTAATATTACAATATATAATTAACATTATTATATTGTATTATTAGTATTATATTGTATTACAAAATATATACCATATAATACTAAACTACTCCACATAGAACATGGTTTCCAGACATTTTGGGGCACTCTCCTCTGGACATGTCTCAGCTGACCAATAACTTTGAATTCTGGTGCCCAGAACTGGACATAGTCTTATTCCAGGTAGAGTAGAGTAGAGTGGGACTATGTCTTCCTTCAATCTAGAGACTTCTCTTATGGGTGCAGCCTAGGATCATATTTGTGGTGTATTAAGACTCCTAGATCCACTTCACATATCCACTTTTCAAGGTGGGTGTTGCCCATCCTAAATTTGTGCTTTTCATGTTTTTTTCTGCCTAAGTGTAGCCTGTACATTTCTCCATATTGAAATTTAAAATCTGGCCTAGCCTTCTGCTTTCACCAATGGCCAAATTAGGTGCCTTCAGGAAACCCTTAAAGAGACAATCAGGACAGCGCCTATACCAGAGGTCCCCAAACTTTTTAAACAGGGGGCCAGTTCACGAGCCTTCGGACCGTTGGAGGGCCGGACTATAGTTGGCCACCAAGCAACAACAACAACAACAACAACAACAACAACAACAACAACAAAGAGTGTTGGAAGAGACCCCTTGGGCCATTGAGTCCAATCCCCCTCTGCCTTTGTGCACTGAAAGCGCAAGCAAAGCACCCCTGACAGATGGCCACCCAGCCTCAATGTTAGTAATAATAATAATAATAAGGTAAAGGTAAAGGTTTTCCCCTGACATGGAGTCTAGTCATGTCTGATTCTGGGGGTTGGTGCTCATCTCCATTTCTAAGCCGAAGAGCCGACGTTGTCCGTAGACACCTCCAAGGTCATGTGCCCAGCATGACTGCATGGAGCGCTGTTACCTTCTCGCCAGAGCGATACCTATTGATCTACTCACATTTGCATGTTTTCGAACTGTTAGGTTGGCAGGAGCTGGAGCTAACAGCGGGCGCTCAAGCCACTCCCAGGATTTGAACCTGGGACCTTTCGATCTGCAAGTTCAGCAGCTCAGCGCTTTAATGCACTTTGCCACCGGGGCTCCTAAATAATAATAATAATATTATTATTATTATTATTATTATTATTATTATTATTATTATTAATAATAATAATAATAATATAAAGAGGGTTGGAAGAGACCCCTTGGGCCATTTAGTCCAATCCCCTTCTGCGTCTGTGTACCAAAAGCACAAGCAAAACACCCCTGACAGATGGCCACCCAGTCTCAATGTTAATAATAATAATAATAATAATAATAATAAGAAGAAGAAGAAGAAGAAGAAGAAGAAGAAGAAGAAGAAGAAGAAGAAGAAGGGTTGGAGGAGAAGAAGAGACCCCTTGGGTCATTCAGCCCAACTCCCTTCTGCCCTTGTGCCATGGGGGCCGGATAAATGGCTTTGATGGGCCGCATCCGGCCCCCGGGCCTTATTTTGGGGATCCCTGGCCTATACTTTGTAAATTGTTTAGATTCGCAGGTTATGATTGTTAGGATATTAACAGCATTAGACAATACTTTGTTACCTTATAAACAGGCAGGACAATTACGATAGTTTTGTAGATCACATCAATTTAATTCAGTTTCTTCTTCTTGGAGAAGCCAGCATTCATGAGTCTATAAATCTTTTCCCTGACCAGTTGAGAATGGGAATGAAGAAACCTGGAAAGCCTCCAGAAGAGTAGAATATGACCTCTGGAGATGTGATTCAGGTATAACAAGGGAGAGAAAATGAGATCAACCTGGCAACTGTAAAAGGTCAGGAACAGAAATGAGTTCAAGACGTCATTTAGGACATGAACTTTAAAATAGCTTACGGCCAGATGTTTTATGGAAAGCTGTTTTGTTCTGAAACATTAAATTGAGCTAGTTGCCGTCTATCTAACTCTATCTTGCAAATTTTGTTAAATTTTGCATACGTGCAAAATCTGAATTGGACTGATAAGTTTTCAAACATTGTTTTGTAAAGCATGAAGGGCTTTAAAACACATTAAAATGTACATACTCAAGGTAACAACATTGAGAAGCAACTTGTTACACACCATTAATTGTAACACCTTGCAAATCTGTCTTAAATTCCAAATCCAAATGCATTCTTAACTTCGAAGAAAAGTTCTTACTAACTAGTTGAGCATTCCATATGGAAAGTTCTAGTTTCTGTCCCAGCATCTTTCCTTGGGGCTGGGAAAGACTTACTTTCTGTTGAAAACTTGGGGAGCTACTACAAGTCAATGCATACTATTTTATTAGTAGAATCAATGGTTCATAGCAAGAGAGTCAGGTTTGCATGATCTTGCTGAAGGAAAGAAATCTGGATTAGATTAATAAAAATGCCACTCTTGTTTGGCCCATTTTGTTGAAAAATCCCAAGCTGCATACACATTAACTTAAACCCTATGTTAAAGGCTGCCTCTTCCCATGGGAGAATTCATGATTTTCCAAAGTTAAAAAAGTTGAATGTAAGTTATTTATGTTTATTTATTTATTTATTTATTTATTTATTTAGAGCATTTATATTCCGCCCTTCTCACCCCGAAGGGGACTCAGGGTGGATCACATTACACATTGTTAAAAGACATTCAATGCCTTTTAACATAGAACAAAGACAAACAAACATAGGCTCCGAGCGGGCCTCGAACTCATGACCTCCTGGTCAGAGTGATTCATTGCAGTGATTGATTGCAGCTGCTCTCCAGCCTGCACCACAGCCTGAGCCCGAGTTTCTTCTTTCATTACCCACCTCGAACATCAGAAGCAGCATTTACTTGGGTTGTGGGTATTCTCTACTGAAATGCTGTGATCAAACACCAATTAAGGGTTGTTGTATGTATTTCGGGCTGTATGGCCATGTTCCAGAAGTATTCTCTCCTGACGTTTCGCCCACATCTATGGCAGGCATCCTCAGAGGTTGTGAGGCATGGAGCAACACCAATTAACTTTGTCACTGCAAATCCAATCCTTGCATATCAATCCTAGAGTTGAATCTGAGTTAAGTTGCATCAGAATTTAGATCCAAAACCCATGCTCTGCATCATGCTTACTTCTATATAGCATGGATTTTTGGTGACCCCACCCCCCAAATTCTATCATGATGAAAGTGGTACAGAAATTAATAGTCATAACTTAAATCCTACTTGCCTCCTTGAGGTTGCCTTCAAGGAACTGGTATAGGACAGCAGCTTTAGCTTCTAATTTAGTATGCTGACACGAGATCCTATTAGCCAGATTTCTTTGATCTACCTAGAATGGCCTCAACAGACTTTATACTTGTGTCTCCGGAGCTTTGACAAGCCTCTTTGTTAAATTTTTCTTCCCATGCCATAGCTGTCTAGAGAAATTTCATTCATTCACTGAAAAAAAGGAAAAGAATCGCCATTTAACATCTTGATTTCAGTCAGATTCCACCTCATTACAAAAGAAAGCTGTTGATGTGATTTCCCTTAATTATGCACAAGACAGGTAACATCGTCTGAAGACGAAAAAAAGACAGAGATGACAATGCTTTCTGTCATCTGTCAACAGAGGATGGGATTGAGGATGATTAAAAAAAAACATGATATATGTGGCCTCCATTAATATTTAAGCAATTTTCACAGTGAACAGGACAGGCACATCTCAAGCAGAAAAAAGCAGAGATGATAAGTGGAGCCTTAGGCATTCAGCAGGTAACACCTTCTTCTCCGTCGCAGGGCAGCCTCTTTGTCATTCATGTGCTTCACACTGTCTGCTAACCATCCCCTTGCCTTTAAAACGATACGGATAGGATTTGGATTATATAGCATGCCTTCATAAAACCAATCATGAGCTAAGGAGGAGAGAAGATTGGCAGAAACTAGTTGAAGCCTCTCTAAACGGAATAATGGCTCAAGATTCATCAAAGAAAATAATGTCAGTCATTGGATAGAAAAAAAAATGTTGGTCAGTCTTTCTCTACAAGGATTAATCTGATCTCTCTATCCGGAAGCTTTCTTTATCTGTTTTGACCTTTTGCAAGATCAAGCTTAACCTCTAAGTGGGCATTAAATCATCCCTGTGAATCTAATTTGTATTGTTCTGAATTATTACGTAACACATATGAGGTGTACTTGCAAAACGTTTTGTGTGCAAGAATCTGGAACAAACGGGCATCTTACTAAAGAAATTGAGATTATATCGATCTAGTTTACACAAGCTTGTTGGTGCATGCACATTATGTGGTAGAATGTCAACTGAAGACTAACAATTGAAAGCATGCACTGTCTCGATTTAAAATAAATGTAGCTGAGATGATGTGAAGCCAAATGAAAAATCTACCTGTAGTATCAAATCTGTGGTAGTTCATTCCTATTAACAAGTTCTCATATCCATTGCAGTTGGTGAACAGTTAGCATGCATGTATGATTTAAATCGTATCTCTCTGGGACATAATGAATACTTAGTAAAGGTAATTATTTTCCCCTGACATTAAGTTTAGTCATGTCTGACTCTGGGGATTGGTGCTCATCTCCATTTCTAAGCCAAAGAGCCGGCATTGTCTGTAGACACCTCCAAGGTCATGTGGCTGGTATGACTGCATGGAGCGCCGTTACCTTCCTGCCAGAGCGGTACCTATTGATCTACTCACATTGGCATGTTTTCGAACTGCTAAGTTGGCAAAAGCTGGAGCTAATAGTGGGCGCTCATTCTGCTCCTGGGATTTGAACCTGGGACCTTTTGGTCTGCAAGTTCAGCAGCTCCGTGCTTTAACACACTTTGCCACCCGGGCTCCCTAATGAATGCATATTCCTGAGCAAATCTTGTGCAGACATAAATCTGTTTGTCACATTTTCTTTCTACCACATTGAGATTTGTAAAGTTCATGTTCGATCCATGCAAACAATGTACAATTTTGAAAGTTCATATCAAATATAATCAGCCATCTGTATCAATCAAATTCAATGGGTGCAATATGGAGAGGATCATGATTCATTATATATTTACCTTTCCTATAGCTAAGCTATTGCAGATAAGGAATCTATCAGGAAAAAAAAGTGGAAACTCTAGTTCAGCACAACATGCATAGTTTTATATCGACACTAGCTGTGCCCTGCCATGCATTGTTGTGGCCCATCGGAATTGCACTGAATAGCTCTGGTTTTTGGGGGTTTTTAGTCCCTGTGGAGGTTCGTGACATGATATTTTGTGGTTTCAACCTCGTGGCATGGATGATGGATTGTGTTGTGAAATTTTGAGGTTGGGGGGTGTTTAGTTTTGTTGTTTTGCTCGGTGCCAGGATTCCATCACTCTTTTATATATATAGATATTCCAAGCTGGGGTGTTAACATGCAAATACTCAGAAGTCCTCATTTGGGCACCATTTCTATTTCAGTGGAGTAGTAAATCAGGTCTATGTGTTAGTCCAGACTGTAAAACAGCTGCACACATAAAACGAACAAAATATATCCCTTATAGTATCCAAAAGCCTGTGCCTTGGATTGTCAATGGTTCCCATGTGATCCAAAAAGAAGAAGTAGCCATGGGCTCAGCAAGTGTTGCCAACCTCTCTGTTATATTTTGGATTGTTGCCCCAGGGAGACAGCACATTTCTCCAGACCTCCTACCAGGCCCAAAAACTGCTGCTGCTGCTGTTCTCCTCAGTAGGGAGTCCCTACCAACACCACATGTCTCCTTTGAGGATTTTCAGGGAGTATTCAATGTGCTGAATCTGCACATTCTCTGAGGATTGACATCATTGCTGTTGCTGCTGTTCCTCATCATCACTGATAAGGGAGGGAGAACTTCAAATTGGTTCTGTACCTCCAAACAAAGTAATTCCTAATCTTTCTACTTCTATGTGTCACATTTTTCCAAATATGTGGCCTCCTCCTCAGAGACATATTTTATGTCAAGGACCAGTTCACAAGCGCTCACACAGTTGTGTGTGTGTGTGTGGGGGGGGGGGGTAGGCAGACTATAGTTTGGGAAAAAAATTATTCCTATGCACAATACATATATCTTATTTGTAATATAAAAATTATGAAAGAACAATAAGATATTTAAAATCAAGAATTATTTGAACCAACATAAACTTACCAGTATTTCAATCAGAAGTATGGACCTGCTTTAGGTTTATGAGATAGCAGAGCCGATCCAACATTGAGGCGAATTAAGCAGTCGCTTCGGATGCCAAACATATGGGGGAGCAGTCGAGACTGCTTTTTCTGTTGATTTGTTGTAAAACATGATGTTTTGGTGCTTAATTTGTAAAATCTTAATGTAATTTGATGTTTAATAGGCTTTTCCTTAATCCCTCCTTATTATCCAACATTTTTGCTTATCCAACGCTTTTATTTTTCAGTGATTGGTTTGGGGGGGGGGGGCAAAATTCTGTTCGCATACACTTGAAAATTACCTAGGGCCGGCTCTGAGATAGTCAAGTTATTTAGGATTGTTGTTGTGTGTCTTCAAGCCATATCAGACTTAGGGTGACCGTAAAGTTTAGGATGGGGGCTGGATAAATGGCCTTGTAGGGCCACATCCGGCCTGCAGGTCTTAGTTGAGGGACCCCTGTCCTATGTGTTCTCCATCCAGGACACTCTGTTCCCCTCTAAGAAAATACCATGCTTCCTAATCATGCTAAAGACTAGATACATGGGTCTTCTCTTTCAAGAGAACCACCAATTTGTACTCATCACATATTATCTACCCATATTCTCTGGCAAGAGTGTGAGCATACAACACTGGTTACATGTAGCTGTAGCAACTCTCTCAATGTCTAGTCTTAAGAGGGTATTAGAATCATAGAATCATAGAATAGTAGAGTTGGAAGAACTTCATGGGCCATCCAGTCCAGAACACCACATCTCCCTCTCAAAACTCTCCCACTAAACCCTTCTGTTGGCCTTGGCTGTTTGCCAAGATCCAGAGAGACTATACAGAGAGGGAGTTGCTGCCAGTTCCTCATCCAAAACCAAGTAGTCTCCATTCATCTCACATGACCAGTTAGCTCACCAGAACACAACAAGCAAACCTCCACTCTCCTCCCACAAACAAATAGCCTTACCTTGACCAACATAACAGCTTTAATTCAACAAACTCTCCCAATGTAATCCATTGAAATCCACAAGCATGTGGATAACTTCAACAGAAAGGAAGAAACCATGAAAATGAACAAAATCTGGCTACCAGTATTAAAAAAACTCTAAAATCAAAACAGTAGATGGGAACCAACACTCTGAGGGCAGAGGACAGCTAATGACTGGACAAAGGATACCCCCAGGCAAGAGACAAAACCTTTCCAATGCTAATTAGGGTGATTAACTGAAACATTATTGCTGCCTTCCCAGTGACAAAGGACTCTTGCCACACCCTGGACTCTCCACAGATATATATTCTTTCCTTTCCTTGCCTAGTTTATCCATACCTCACAACCTCTGAGGATGCCTGGGCGAAACGTCAGGAGAGAATACTTCTGGAACATGGCCGCACAGCCCGAAAGACATACAACAACCCTGCCTCCCAATGTACTCTCTGGGGTTGGAAAGGTTTAACCCAAACTCATCTTATGCTGTCTATTCAAACAGGCTCATACAAAATACCCCTGTTGGCTCTGTGGTTAGCCAAGTTCTGTTACAAATAAGTTGTATCCTCTCTCTTGGCATTAAGTCAAACAAGTAGCAGTATTTTTTCCTAAGTGAAAAGTCTGCTGGCCAGTTTTGATTTTTTCTAGTTTGTTTGTGCAGTCATAGAAGATCCTCAGGGTCATAAATTGTCTTTCAAAACTGGAGCAGTTACAAATGTAGCTGCAAGTTTTTAGCAGTATGTTCTTTTAAAAAGCATTCTTAATACACCTGCTTTGTGGCTTAACTAGGTTGGTAACATTAATTATGTCAACATCAATTACACCATAGTCCCCCCCTTCTTATCTATATATATAAAATGGTAATGAAATTTCGGCCTAGGACAAAACAACAAAACTACTCATCCCAGAAACACTAAACTTGGCAGCACAACCCCTCATCCATGCCTCTACGTTCATACAACAAACAGCTCCAGCAACTCCAGAAAACAGCCAGGCTTTGAGACTGCAAGGCTATTCAGTGCTATTCCACCTGGCCAACAGAGGATTCCCATAAGCCACAGCAATGCATGGCCAGGCAAAGCTAGTCTATATATATAAAAGGGTAATGAAATTTCGGCCTAGGACAAAACAACAAAACTACACATCCCAGAAACACTAAACTTGGCAGCACAACCCCTCATCCATGCCTCTACGTCCATACAACAAAAAGCTCCAGCTACTCTAGAAAACGGCCAGACTTTGAAATTGCAAGGCTATTCACTGCTATTCCACCTGGCCAACAAAGGATCCCCATAAGCCACAGCAACGCGTGGCCGGGCAAAGCTAGTTTTTAATAAAACTGTAAACATTGGGTGTCCTTGAGGGTCTGGGATCAAGCACTTTTAATCTATGACAGAATCTCTCAGAAGTTGGCTGTTATGCTCTTAGTTTAGAAAATATCAATTTAGAGCTGCTCCATTTAGCTGATGGGTTAGTTTAAACATAAGAAATAGAAACAGCAATAAAAGCAATTTGTGTTATTATCAGTTCCAACAGAATAAATCCATTGAATCAATGGTCAACTTGCAAGTCACAGGTAGGTTCCCCACAAACAAAAGGCTGTCTCCGACACACATATCCTTGATAAGTATTTAGATTAAAGGCAGCCAAGTTATTTTTGGAACAGGAGGTAACAGATTCTACAAGCATCTCACTTCTTCTGTGGTAGTAAATTTCTTGTCAGACATGGCAGCACACTGCCAAATGGCAGAAATGGCTCTGCCTTTAATTGTATGAATGTGAGAGAAAGGAGTGGTTGAGAGATAATTTATCTTGCTTTTTAACTTGCTCTGGATTTTTCATGAGGTTTTTTTTTTATAGCAACTCTTCTTGAAAAACCTTTTGTTTCAGGGCATGACCTCGGCTTCTTCGAACACAATCATTTGAATCATGTCATCACAATAGAGCTGGGTCAAGCTGCTGGTCCCAAAGCTGGCATCAGATGCACTGCTGACTTAATTCCTGGCTGTGAATGAGTTGGCGTGGATATCTGCCCAGAGGCTACATGTTACTTTTGTAGGCTTCTATGGGATTTGGAATCCAAGCCGATGCCCACACTGACCTATGGACATGGCGACAGCATGGGCCCACTCCACAATAACTAAACGAACCACCCTATATACAATTAACACAGGGATGATCTTTTGAGAAAATGTGAATTGATCATGGCAGTGTCACCTTGAAATGAAGGCATTCCTTTGTGACTTCTCTTTTATATCCAGCCACCTCTGAGATGTAGGATGACCTAGTTTTTCTTTTTTTTTTTTTTAAAAAAAAATATTTTTATTGAGTTTTGCACATGTACATGAAAGGAAAGAAAACACCATATACATAGAGGGAAAAAGAAAAAACAAACAAACAAAAAAAAAAACAAAAGAAAAACAAAAAACAAAAAAAAAACAAAAAACGTGAGTTTAATAAATAGTGGTAGAAAAAAAAAAAAAACGAATAGAGACACACAGTTGGGGGGGGGGAATGGGGGGGGATAGGGAGTGAGGGGGGGGGGGGAGTCGACTTCCACTGCTCCCGACGGTAAAGCTTCTTTTCTCCTTTTGAAAACTCATCCATCTTCTCTTCACTTGCTTCTTTGCTGTTGGTGCTTTGGTTTCCACCTCACTGGGTGGGGTGCCGAGTTCCTAGTTTATTTTCAAATCTAATAATTCCTATCTCTTTTTGGTAAATCTTTAATCTATATCCATTTCTTTTGTTTATTTGTACCCTTATTTATTCGTTTTAATTCCTTGTATATTTACCTATGTATATATAAATATGTACTTATTTAGTTCTTATATAATCTTTTAATTATTCGTTTGTTTAGAGCTCTTTTTTGTAGTCAGATTGGCCTCTAGATATTTTTCTATTCCTCGCCAGTCCGTTTCTTTCCTTGATCTGCCCTGATTCCTTGCCATTAAGTAAGTCAATCTATCCATATTTTTTATTTCCACCACTTTGATTAACCATTCCTCATTCTTAGGGATTGTTTCTTGTCGCCAATATCTAGCGTATGTTAATCTAGCCGAGGTGGTTAAGTATATCATTAATTTTTCCTCATTTGGGTTTCGGGGTTCATTGAATATTCCTAATAGGTAGAGTTCTGGAGTTTTCCTAATTTTAGTATTCATCATTTTTTGTATAATTTCATGTATTTTAGACCAGTATTCTCTCGCTTTTTTGCATTCCCACCATGTATGGATGAATGTTCCTTCTTTTACTCCACATTTCCAGCACTTACCATTCTTAGTTTTGTTAATTATTCCTAATTTTTTAGGGGTGAGGTACCATCGGTAGAACATCTTCATCCAGTTCTCTTTTAATTGATATGCGTAGGTATATTTTAGTTTCCTTCCCCAGCACGCTTCCCACTCCTCCATTTGAATGGGTCTTCCTATATCTTTGGCCCATTTACTCATATTGTTTTTTACCTGTTCTATCTCTGTATTCCATTCCAGTAATATCCTATAAATTTTTGAAATTAGGCGGCCTGTTGTAAATAAAATTCTATCCCATAGATTATTTTTCCCCATAAATCCTTTCACTTTGTCTTTTTTATAATATTCCTTCAGTTGGCCATATTGTAACCATGTTATATTTAAATTTTCTGCTTTCAATTCCTCCTGGGATTTTAATCTAAGTTCCGATCCATGTAATTTTATTAATGTTTCGTAATTAGGCCATTGTGACCAACCTAGGAGTCTTCTCTGGACTGCCTCTATGGGTGAAATCCATATCGGGGTTTTATTGTACATTCTTAATTTATATTTATCCCACGTTTTTATAAGTGTCGATCTAATAAAATGATTGCCAAAGTTTTTTTCTATTTTAATTTTGTCATACCATAAATATGAATGCCAGCCTACTCTTAAATCAAAACCCTCTACTGTCAGAATTCTTTTATTTTCCAGTTGTATCCAATCCTTTATCCAAATTAGGTTGCAAGCTTCGTAATAAGTCTTCAAATCAGGCATTGCGAAGCCGCCTCTTCTTTTATCGTCAATTAAATTAATCCTTTTTATTCGGGGTTTTTTTACCCTGCCAAATAAATCTACTCAAATCTTTATTCCATGTTGTAAAAATTTTCTGGCTTCTTAATATAGGCAGACATTGGAATAGAAATAACATTTTCGGTAGGATACTCATTTTTACCGCTGAGATTCTACCCATTAGGGAGATTTTTAAGTTATTCCAATTTTCTAAATCCATTTTTATATTTTTCCAGGTTTTTTCGTAATTGTTTTTTAATAATTGGGAGTTTTTTGAAGAGAAGACCCTAGAGACCCTATTAATTAATATAAGATCGAATGAGGAACTACAAGGAACAACCATCCAAGGAGTACAATATAAGATACAAGCATATGCAGACGACATTATTTGTTTTATAGGAGACCCAGCAAAGAAGGGAGAAAAATGGATTTCGATTATCAAAGAATATGGAGAAGTCGCAGGCTTAATGATTAACATGAATAAAACAAAGGCCCTGGCAAAAAATATTAATAAGGCAAAACAGAAGTTGATATCAGAAAAATTAGGCATTGAAATAACACCCAAAATTAAAGGATGACCTAGTTTTTCAACATTGTCTTCTCTTTTGATAGTTGTATTGACCTGTGGGTTTTCTTAGCAAAGGAGAAAGAGAAACTGAAAGGGGCCTATCTGTAAGAATAACTACACTTATCATTCCAAAACCTATGTCAGGGATCCCCAAACTTTTTAAACAGGGGGACAGTTCACGATCCTTCGGACCGTTGGTGGACCGGACTATAGTTGACCACCGAGCAATAATAATAATAATAATAATAATAATAATAATAATAATAATAATAATAATAATAATAATAATAAAAGAGGGTTGGAAGAGATCCTTTGGGCCATTGAGTCCAATCCCCTTCTGCCTTTTTGCACCAAAAGCACAAGCAAAGCACCCCTGACAGATGGCCACCCAGTCTCAATGTTAATAATAGTAATAATAAAGATGGTTGGAAGAGACCCCTTGGGCTATTTAGTTCAATCTCCTTCTGCCTCTGTGCACCAAAAGCACAAGCAAAGCACCCCTGACAGATGGCCACCCAGTCTCAATGTTAATACAGTAGAGTCTCACTTATCCAACATAAACGGGCCGGCAGAATGTTGGATAAGCGAATATGTTGGATAATAAGGAGGAATTAAGGAAAAGCCTATTAAACATCAAATTAGGTTATGATTTTAAAAATTAAGCACCAAAACATCATGTTAGACAACAAATTTGGCAGAAAAAGTAGTTCAATACGCAGTAATGCTATGTAGTAATTACTGTATTTATGAATTTAGCACCAAAATCTCACGATATATTGAAAACATTGACTACAAAAATGCGTTGGATAATCCAGAACGTTGGATAAGCGAGTGTTGGATAAGTGAGACTCTACTGTAATAATAAAGAGGGTTGGAAGAGACTCCTTGGACTATTTAGTCCAATCTCCTTCTGCCTTTGTGCACCAAAAGCACAAGCAAAGCACCCCTGACAGATGGCCACACAGTCTCAATGTTAATAATAATAATAATAATAATAATAATAATAATAATAATAATAAAGAAGGTTGGAAGAGACCCCTTGGGACATTGAGTCCAATCCCCTTCTGCCTTTGTGCACCAAAAGCACAAGCAAAGCACCCCTGACAGATGGCCACCCAGTCTCAATGTTATTATTATTATTTAATAATAATAATAATAATAATAATAATAATAATAATAATAATAAGGGTTATAAGAGCGGGGGGTTGGACTAGATGGCCCTTGAGGTCTCTTCCAACTCTACTATTCTATGATTCTATGATTCTAGAAGAAGACCCCTTGGGTCATTTAGCCCAACCCCCTTCTGCCCTTGTGCCATGGGGCCCGGATAAATGGCTTTGATAGGCCGCATCCTGTCCCCGGGGCTTAGTTTGGGGACCCCTGACCTATGTAGTGCAAGCTTGGTGTGTGTTTTAGTAAACCATTTCATCTAAGATGCGAAGCCCAGATAAAAGATATTTGAAAAGCACAGGAATGATAAAGTTGATGCTGGATGTACCCCCCCCCCCCCCGCCCGCCGCCACACACACAAAAGAATAATAATACCAACAGCAACAACATAGAAATATAATCTATTTTAAAAAAAAATGCAATTGAAAGCCCAATGGGAACAATTACAACTATGTGTCCCAGCTGCAGAATACTGATGAACAACTACAGAGTCATCTTTATATGATTGTGTACTTGGATCAGACAGTCATTTAGCACGAGGACTGTCCTTTCTAAAATAGGAAACATGTCCACCCTTGGAAGAAAAATATTTTGGAACAAAGTTTATAGTTTGCACTGAAGGAGGCAAGATAATTTCATGGTAGTGATGGAAGAAGTTGAGAGTATGAGTAAGAGCGTGCAAGGATAAGCTATAGGTTGGCAGAAGGTAAAACATCTTTATGGTGTAATTGCCCTCTCTAGGAAACTAAATACAGAAGTAGTCGCTGTGTTACCTCCTTATAAAAGTATAATCTGCCCTCATTCATACTTTATGTATACAGTAGAGTGTCACTTATCCAACATAAACGGGCCGGCAGAAGGTTGGATAAGTGAATATGTTGGATAATAAGGAGGGTTTAAGGAGAAGCCTATTAAACATCAAATTAGGTTATGGTTTTACAAATTAAGCACTAAAACATCATGCTTTACAACAAATTTGACAGAAAAAGTCGTTCAATAAGCAGTAATGCTATGTAGTAATTACTGTATTTACGAATTTAGCACCAAAATATCACGATGTATTGAAAACATTGACTACAAAAATGCGTTGGATAATCCAGAACGTTGGATAAGCGAATGTTGGATAAGTGTGACTACTGTATATACTAGCTGTGCCCGGCCACATGTTGCTGTGGTGTTGTCTGGTGGTGTTGGTGAGAAATTGTTGAGGTAGTGGTGGTTGGGCAGAGGTTAGCCTTCTAACTGGCAGCAATTGGATAAAAACAATTATTGCTCTCCCTCTAATTAGGACTTTATTTTTCTTTTCTTTTTGTTGTATCAACAAAAGAGCCGTGGATGATGGGTTGTGTTGCCAAATTTCGAGGTTGGGGGGCCTGTAGTTTTGTTGTTTTGTCCGGTGCCCTGATTCCATCACTCTTTTATATATATAGATTTATGAACAAATCAAATATTACAAAAGCACTAAGCTGCCAACCAAAGTAAACTCAACTATGGAAATTTCATAAAAAGTTAATTTTCACAGTGTTCACTGGAATCCAGAGAAATTCTGCAGAAGATGACAACTTAACTAGAGAAACACTAAGTCTGGATTTCTTACCACCCAGGAAATATGGATGTCCGCTTCTTCCTCTCCTCCTTTGTGAGATGCAAAATCTCCTAACTGGATCAAATAATCATCCATAAAGTTGAAGGAATGCTTGTAGCAGGTAGTTTGTATTCCTGAAAATGAGAAAGAGTCATACCACAGGGCAGCATGAGGACAAGATAAAAGAAGAGATAAACTTAATTGTGTCAGCAGTCAGATGTAAAGAAGTTATAAATAAACATTCCACAATGTCAAGCTGATCTCTCCTTACTGGTAAGGTTTCCAGATCTCAGCATCTTGTTCTTATTCTTCTCTGGTCTCATCATGATGAGGAAGAAGCATCTCATCATAAAAACACTGTATAACACTAAACTACATTTCCCAGAATTCTGCAGGCAGCAGAAATGTGGGGCTGCCTGTTTTAAAGCCCTGGCGTGATAACATCATAAGCAACTGTATCTGATGCTTAGAGACCATCCATGCTGCAGAATTATAACAGTTTCACATCAATGCCATAACTCCATCCTATGAAATTGTCAGATTTTTAGTTTGTTGTGGGACCAAAGCTGTCTGGCAGAGAAGAGTAAATATCTCACAAAACTACAAATCCAATGATTCAATAACATTGGGCTGTGCACTTTATATGGTGTTGAATTACGGTATATACTCGAGTATAAGCCGACGCGAATATAAGCCGAGGCACCTAATTTTACCACAAAAAAACTGGGAAAACATTGACTCCAGTATAAGCCAAGGGTGGTAAGTTTCAGAAATAAAAATAGATACCAATAAAATTACATTAATTGAGGCATCAGTAGGTTAAATGTTTTTGAATATTTACATAAAGCTCAAATTTAAGATAAGACTGTCCAACTCTGATCAAATCATTATTCTCATCTTCTTCAATGTAAATGTGCTTATGTATCCTTTTAATAATAATAGAGTAAAGTAATACATGTAGTAATAATAATAATAATAATAAATACAGGAAAATAATACAAGTAATAATAAATAGAGTAAAATAATAAATGCCATCATAATAATAATAATAATAATAATAATAATAATAATAATAATAATAATAATAATAATGTATTGGAAAATGAACATGCAAAGATACTGTGGGACTTCCGAATCCAGACTGACAAAGTTCTGGAACACAACAACCAGACATCACAGTTGTGGAAAAGAAAAAGGTTTGGATCATTGATGTCGCCATCCCAGGTGACAGTCGCATTGACGAAAAACAACAGGAAAAACTCAGCCGCTATCAGGACCTCAAGATTGAAATTCAAAGACTCTGGCAGAAACCAGTGCAGGTGGTCCCGGTGGTGATCGGCACACTGGGTGCCGTGCCAAAATATCTCAGCCGGCATTTGGAAACAATAGACATTGACAAAATTATGATCTGCCAACTGCAAAAGGCCACCCTGCTGGGATCTGCACACATCATCCGAAAATACATCACACAGTCCTAGACACTTGGGAAGTGTTCGACTTGTGATATGAAATCCAGCATGTCTATCTTGTTTGCTGTGTCATAATAATAATAATAATAATAATAATAATAATAATAATAATAATAATAATATGATCAGAGTGAAATAATAAATGTATTATTAATAATAATAATAATAATAATAATAATAATAATAATAATAATAATAATAGAGTAAAATAAGTGTAATAGTAGCAACAATAATAGAGAAAAATAATAAATGTAATAATACCAATAATAATAGAGAAAAATAATAAATGTATCATATATTCTCGAGTATAAGTGACCCAGATATAAGCCAACCAGGACCCTCACCTGAGTATAAGCCAAGAGGGGCTTTTTCAGTCTTAAAAAAGGGCTGAAAAACTAGGCTTATACTCGAGTATATAAGTATTATAATTCTGCAATGTGGATACAGCCTAAATGACATGACCAGGTGGGTCATGACTGGCAACTCTCACTGGTCTTCTGGCTTGGAAAAGAATGATGCAACTAAGTATTGCTTTTTTCTGCCTTTCAATTTGGAAGAGATCAAAGTTTCCTTGCCTTCCTGTAATTTCAGAATGACTATTAGAGAAGTAGCTCTTTTGGATAATGACATTTCCCTTACCTTGGTATTCTTCATGAGAAGGCATTTGGTCATCTGAACACTTAGAAATGTCTTCTTCTACTACTTCTAGAATGGTGACCTTATATTAATTTTGACAGTCCTCCTCCACAAAGTTCTCCTCTTTCCTGGTAAGAACTCGGGCTAGCTAGATGTATAACACACATCTGAGACACCTCACCAAGGGCTCAAAAAGTCTTCAAATCCATGAACTTACCCAACTGAGTCTGGGCTCCCAAAGCTTGCCAGAGCCTCCATTCTTTTGTTGCTAATGTAAAGTAGTTTTTTTCTGGCTAGAAAAAATTGAAGAGAGCTGCCTTGAATTAAAAATGCAAATAGCACAAGTTAATCCCGGAGAGCTTAGCTTACTTTTTAGATCCTGACCATGAAAGAAATAGCATGGATAACAGTGGGAACAGTGTTTAAAGGAGGTTATTGCAATACGCTCACATAATTATCAAAAACATTCAGGGAGTTCCATTAAGTAAACTACCTGAATGCATTTAAAATTCTGTATTTGTTGACCTCAAATCAACTACAGTAGAGTCTCACTTATCCAACATAAACGAGCCAGCAGAACGTTGGATAAGCGAATATGTTGGATAATAAGGAGAGATTAAGGAAAAGCCTATTACACATCAAATTAGGTTACGATTTTACAAATTAAGCACCAAAACATCATGTTATACAACAAATTTGACAGAAAAAGCAGTTCAATACGCAGTAATGCTATGTAGTAATTACTGTATTTACGAATTTAGCACCAAAATATCACAATGTATTGAAAACATTGATTACAAAAATGTGTTGGATAATCCAGAACGTTGGATAAGCAAGTGTTGGATAAGTGAGACTCTACTGTAGTTTAATGAAGGAGTGTTACAGTGAACAAGAACTATTCAAGTAAGAGGGAGAACAATGTAAACATGTGTTACCAATGGAAAACATTCTGAATGTTTGTATAATTTTGTGTAGCACTATTTACAATAATTCTGAAAAATAATAAAATTAAAAAAATAATAAAAAAGAACTATTCATCTGAATAGTGTCTGTCGCATGTGAGTGTGATTCTCTTTTCAGAATGTATTGCCATTTTGAATGGAAAAGAGGGTCCTTTAAATTCTTAAGAAATAAATCTGTAGCACATGCACTCTACCATCATGAGTGCAATCAAATACCTATAGCAAAAAATGAAGAATTCAAAAGGATTCGGTTTAAAGATCAGTCTGAACAAATGGAGCCACAGAAAAACAGGGAGGGCTGCTTGACATATTGTGTGAAGTAAATACAAAAAAGTTAGAGATATCCACTCCCCTCCCCCTAAAAAAAAAGTTCCACATTTTTTCAGCCATTATCATTCAATTTGAAGAAGGATTTTTTTTTTCATAAAATGTTCACACAAAAACAAAATGCCAATGAAATTTTCATGGCTGGGTGTAGAGAGTTCTTAGAAGCACACACATTTCCTACTGGCCAAAAAGTTGTGCACGAGTGATGTGTTTATCATTGTACAGTCATATCACCAGCTGGAGCCTTTCCAGATGTCACAGTTATAATATCACAATCCCATGTTAACTGTCGTCACAGCATCCTACAAATCCTGCTGTTTGTGTTTTAGTGAGGCACTAGCAGACCGAAAGGTCCCAGGTTCAAATCCCAGGAGCGGCTTGAGCGCCCGCTGTTAGCTCCAGCTCCTGCCAACCTAGCAGTTCGAAAACATGCAAATGTGAGTAGATCAATAGGTACCGCTCCGGCGGGAAGGTAACGGCGCTCCATGCAGTCATGCTGGCCACATGACCTTGGAGGTGTCTAAGGACAACGCCGGCTCTTTGGCTTAGAAATGGAGATGAGCACCAACCTTCAGAGTCAGACATGACTGGACTTAACGTCAGGGGAAACCTTTACCTTTACCTAGAGCTCTCTGGTTGAAAATTCAAATTATGCTCCTTCTCACTTAAGCTGCAAGATTCTATTTGATGAAACAATGGCTGCCAAAGTTGAATTATAGGGCTATAATTGTGTAAAGTGTCTGTCATCTCCCAAACTCCCCATACCTCAACTAAATCGTAAGGAAGACACGGTGAAGGACATTCTCCTTCAAATCTATTCAGAACTGGACTGCCAGGTCAGCATGGGCTGTCAGGGATGACAAATAAATAAATTATTAATTAACCAAATTAATTATTCATTCATTTGCATAATTAAGCAACTTTAACCTCACAGAGCTATAGTCAGCATGTGTAATATATAATGTAGGTCCAAAATATTGCAAGCAGGGTCATACCTATTAATGGCTGTATGAAAATAGGTGGAATGGGCATGTTTGCTCTGAACAGATTTGTTCTGGGCTGCTAGAAAGAGGGAGAAAGAAACGACTGACTTGCCACTTCATCACACTGGGTTTTTTGGGGGTCATGGCCCTGCCCCATTGATTGCCAAAGTGGCAAGGAAACAACAGGAGATAAGGCATCTTTTCGGTAGGTTCAATGGAGTTACCTACATTTTTGGCCCTTTCCCCCCATTGGATGGGGTAAAGGACAACATGGCAATGCACATTATCACTCTCTCCCTCATGATGAGGGCAGGGACAAGATGTTTGTCCTGATGTCCCCGTGTGATGGGGAAAGGTGGGAGGGCACAAAGATTGCCATGAGGCACCACACACGCCTTCCGTTTTTGCTGGCGATTGCTAGCAAAACAAAACTAAATAGAGGGTGTGCCCATCTGTCTGTCATATTAATGTCTGGAACTGGGCTGCTCCTTTGTAATTTGTAAGTGATGGTCTCTGGAGCAATGGTCCTAGACCCATTGACTTCCAATCCCTGGAGAGTTTCCAAGAAAAAAAAGAGAAGCAATTGCATGTAGCCCCTGAGCACTAATCTGGTAATGATATAAATTCCAGTCCCTAGCACCAGAAAGATTAAGAAGCCATGGTTTACATCAGGCTTAACTCTAGAGCTTGAAGAACACTCTCAAGAGTCTCTACTTGAAAGTTGCATTGATGACTGAAATGTGTAGGGCCTTGTTATTTAATTTATAACATTATTTTCATTTTAGTTGGTAATGCAAATAATGATTTTTCAAACCATCTGCCTACCTATAGTTTATATTTGGACTGTTTTGCAAGAATACTTGGTCCATGAAAGCGTCTAGTTATTAACCCAGAATTGGGATAATGTCAACATATGCTAGGACGAATCAAATGGTTACCCAAATTCCTCCAGATTTTATATTTGTGGCATATGACACAGTTGGTCATAAATATATACTTGGGGACTATTGACTGGAATCAAATTATAAGAAAAAAACAGTCCATCTAAACATTAGGAAGATTGTCTTTATTGTAAGAGCTGTCCAAAAATGAAATTAATTGCAACAATGTGTGGTGGACTCTCCTTCTCTGGAGGTCAAATTTGACATCTTTTAGGAGTGCTGAGATTGTGTCTTCTTCCATGACAAGAGTTGGACTAGGCCAATTTTGCAAAACCTTTCAGCTGAAAATTCTTGATTCTTACATTGAATATGATAAGATGCAACAATAGATAGTCTCTGTTATGTGTGATTTCTATACATTCCAAGTTATGTTGAAGACTATACTGGCCTACAGGTTGTGCTAGATTACTCTGTGGTCAGCAAGAAAGTAGATTTAATCTCGATAGAGCATAGATCTCTCTCTCTATCACACACAGATGCACATCATGGTGCTCCTGCCAAATGAACTAGTTATTAAAAATTAAAGTTTGTAAGCCTTCATTTGTAGACTTCATGCTGGCTGGGAAATTTGTGACTTGCAATCTATAAAACAATTTTTAAAGGCTCTTCTGAGGCTAGAACTTTTATAATGGTTTTGGAGGTATTTTCGAATTAAACTCACCTAATGTCCAACTTCAGGACATTTTAGTGCCTATTTTCCTCAATGGTAAATTTTTACAAATATATTTTGTATCATTTTTTATTTCATTTGTATCACTTTTACTCATTTTATTCTTATGGCATTTTAACTTTGTTATAATCCTATAATTGCTTGATATTTTGACTATTTTAGGTTTTTGTACATGGCCCAGGGAAAGGATAATTGCTGGCTAGTATAAAACAGAGGTAATACATTTTTTTAAAATCCTAAAAATAAACACCAAATTCCCCAAAATTCTTGTACAGAACTGGCAGACTCATGCATTTTTGCAGCACTACTTCTTCTTCTTCTTCTTCTTCTTCTTCTTCTTCTTCTTCTTCTTTGGTTTATTTATATCCCGCCTCCATCTCCCCCGAAGGGGACTCGGGGCGGCTCACAAAAATATCAAATAAAAACAATAACAATATACAGTATATCGATGGACAAAACATGCACCAGTTATAAAATCTGAACATTAGCCTATGATATAAAAATACGCTTAATAAAACATAGAATTAAAACTAGTGAGGTTACAGTAATAGATAAGCTAAAGTACGCCTTAAAATTATGAATTCAAGATTATGAAGGTTTTTATAAAGATTGTATGAGCTATAGTTTTTAAAGAAGAAAATAATTTCAAAGAAGTCTTGACTTTCAGGTATACATTGGACTTGCTCATAAATGCTTCCCCCCTACTTCCCCCTCCTTTCATTTTCAATTTCACACAACTTATATTTTGCACACTTTACACATTGCCCTTAGTCCTGTGTCAGAATATATGAAATTAACTTGCTTAGGTTGCAATAACCTGCTCCATCAGTATGTCCTCTATGAGTCCTAGCTAGCTTATCTGCTGGTAAGAGATAATGGGAGTTGCAATCCAATAAAACCTAGAAGGTTTAAACTTCAGCACATCTATTTGGCATCTGAGTAGATATGCGAGGAATTTACTGTTAGTGCAGGATTGCCAGTAGAGCAGCAAATAAGGTACCTCTGAATGAGGATGTTAGGAAAGAGATACTATTCAACTGTCCGCATTTGACAGGAGCAATTCCAATTAACCCTCTGTCATCCCAATTTTTAGCATCTTGTGGCACTTCTCCATCACTTCTGGAGACATGTGATCAGGACCAAGCCAATGCTGTTTGATGACGCTCAGCAGGCCCCGACAACAAATGGAAGAACAGGGCAAAAAAAGCCCAGTGTGACAAGATCCCTGGTCAAAAGCCCACTGCAACAGCCTTTCCCAATTTGTGTTGTACCAAAATCCTGGGTTTCATTTGTGAAATGTTGAAGGTTATACATCCATTTGTGATCATTACTTTCACAAAATGAAAAGGGATGCAAAAAAGAGGACAAATAAATAATATAATAATAATAACTTTATTTTTATACCCCGCCTCTATCTCCCCGAAGGGCGGCTTACATGGGGCCAAGCATGAATAAAAACAATCTATATGTATAAAAGGGTAATGAAATTTCAGCCTAGGACAAAACAATAAAACTACACATCCCAGAAACACTAAACTTGGCAGCACAACCCCTCATCCATGCCTCTATGTTCATGCAACAAAAAGAAAAGAAAAATAAAGTCCTAATTAGAGGGAGAGGAATAATTGTTTTTATACAATTGCTGCCAGTTAGAATGCTAAGCTCCCCCCACTTGGTCTCCTAGCAACCCACTCAGCCCAGGGGACAGGCAGAGTTAGGCCTCACTTAGGCCTCTTCCACCCTGCCTATAAAATACAGATTATCTGATTTTAACTGGATTATATGGCAAAGGCCCTTCCACACAGCTATATAACCCATTTATAATCTTATATTATCTGCTTTGAACTGGATTATTTTGAGTCCACACTGCCATATAATCCACTTCAATGTGCATTTTATCCAGCTGTGTAGAAGGGGCCTCATATAATCCAGTTCTAAGCAAATGATATAAGATTATAAATATACAGTAGAGTCCCACTTATTCAACATAAACAGGCTGGCAGAACATTGGATAAGTGAGTATGTTGGATAATAAGAAGGGATTCAGGAAAAGCCGATTAAACATCAAATTAGGTAGATTCCCCTAGGTAGCAAGCAGACAGGCTTCGAAGTAATGAGGCTATTTATTGCAATTCTAGCAGCCCCTAAAACGCAAGTACCCAGCCTTCCAAGCAGCAAGCCTATTCCTTTGTATTCCAGCTCATCAAACAAGGATTCCCATAAGAAGAAAATGGCCAGGCTTTGAGGCTGCAAGGCTATTCACTGCTATTCCACCTGGCCAACAAAGCATTCCCATAAGCCACAGCAACGCGTGGCCGGGCACAGCTAGTCTATATATATAAAAGGGTAATGAAATTTCGGCCTAGGACAAAACAACAAAACTACACATCCCAGAAACACTAAACTTGGCAGCACAACCCCTCATCCATGCCTCTACGTTCATACAACAAAAAGCTCCAGCTACTCCAGAAAACGGCCAGGCTTTGAGACTGCAAGGGTATTTACTGCTATTCCATAAGGATTCCCATAAGCCACAGCAACGTGTGGCTGGGCAAAGCTAGTAGCAATATAAAATACAATAGACAAGAGATATGCACAATTATAAAAATTTAAACATTAGCCAATAAAAACAAATGACAAGAACGAATAAAAACATGGATTAAAACGGAGAAGTTGTAAAAGTAGACTGGGTAAGGTGGACCATATAAATATTGTAAACACAAGGTGACTGATAAAGTGCTGCAAATTCTTGGAAGTGCAAATTGGGATGGGAGTAGACCCTGTGCCTATATCAAGTTGACAAAGGTAAAAAGTGCAAACCGGTACAAGAATGGTCACAGATACAGGATTGTTATGGGGATGAGCAATCTTTATCCAAAGGCCTGAGTGAAGAGCCAGGTTTTCAAATAAAGAAGCAAAATGTCATTATTGAACCTATAGAGATGTTCTTGCTCCTTTACCTTCTTTGCCACTGTTGCTATTACATGCCCAAAGGAATAGAATTGACTGCACTTTCTGACAGCCCACTCAAGTGTTGCTTCTGCTTTACCTTTGTTCCAATAGAGCTATCAAACAAATTTTTAATTGTTCACCTGCGGAAATGTAATTTGTTTCAATAAAATCAATGCTGCAACATTTGAAATGTAACAACAAACGTCTGCGAATCGACCAAACCCACCTTAATGAATTGTTAGGGTCAGAGGACTTATCTATAGCTTGTAATCATGATGATCAACAAGGCAGCAATGAATGCAGAATGAAATTAAAAGTAGATTGTCCCGGCAGAAGTGGCCATTCATTCGTAACAGGGCCCCAGAGCATGTTGTGATGGGGAGGAATTCTGAAGAGGTTGTAAAATAGTCTCCACCGAAAGTAGTGATGGAAATCAATGCATCAGTGTGATTATGGAGTAGCTTCTTGGGCCAAACAAGCATTGCGGTTTGAAAAAAAAAATCCCTTAAAAATGATTTTTGAGACTGTAAGACTTCCTATTAAAAGGTTGCTTTGTTGATTTAAAAAATCCAGCATTATTCTTCAGAAAATATTGCAGTTTCTCCTTTTAGAATTTACCAAAGAGTTCAAAGGAAGTGTGTAATGATGATTGCTTTCAATGTATTGTCCACTGATATATTGTGCTCCATAGGTATGATCCTGCAGTGTTTATCTAATTTATCCCATAACAATCTATGCGCTTAGGTGCCTTATATGTGATCATGTATATTATCACATATAATAGTGAGCGGCCGCTGTTAGCTCCAGGTCCTGCCAACCTAGCAGTTCAAAAACATGCCAATGTGAGTAGATCAATAGGTACTGTTCCGGCAGGAAGGTAACGGCGCTCCATGCAGTCATGCCGGCCACATGACCTTGAGGTGTCTACGGACAACGCCGGCTCTTCGGCTTAGAAATGGAGATGAGCACCAACCCCCAGAGTCAGACATGACTGGATTTAACGTCAGGGGAAACCTTTACCTTTATATTATCTTAACTCCCCCTCCTGATCAACAACGTGATGTACAGACAAGTGTATTTTGTTATATTTCCTTCTTATGCTTCTACCCTAGATATATTTATGGAGGTTAAGTACAGCTGAAAGCAATCACTTAATGAGCAAAATCTAGATGAAAAGGGCACAGTGAATTCCCATTGGATTAACTGAGACTTTGGCCATGTTTTGGCCATGGATGCTCCACTCAAAGTGTTACTGGTTGCAATGGAACATGTTCCTTGTCTCAAGGAACATGTTCCTTGTTCCTTGTTTATAAGAGCAGAAACAACTACAATATGCAAAATGAATTTTGTACAATTATTTTTCATTGTTTCTAGAACTGTAATAAAAAATCAGGATACTAAATAAAGATAAAAGAATGGAGCAACAGCTTTGTTTGTGATATTATGAATTAACTTAATCTGTTCAACAGTCCTTCTGAAATCCAGAGTGCTCAGATATTATGGGGGTGGACCTGTATTACAGGAATGGACAATGCTAAGGTATTACAGGGAGATTATGTGTAAATTTGTCTGGATCTATTATGGGGTTTTTTAAAGGAAGAAATAGTGAGAATGGAAAAAGTTTTGTCCAAACCAGGATTTCAGAAAATCTCATCCCCTTGCTGATCATCCGCATTCTCCACTCGCAACACTAAGGGCGGATTTACACCGACCCTTTTTAAGGGTTAATCTGGTATGTTGAAAGCTGGATCGGCCCCCAATATCCACACCATTTACTGGGCAGCCACTCTTAAATTTCTTTCCCCATGTCTTTCAGTCCTTGGCTGAAACATGGGACCTACTTGTTGCCTATTGTTTGCCTTGATGTCAGCAAGAATGATAGGGTGTGGGTTGGGAACTGGCACAACTGTCTCCACTGGCCCTTAGACAAAGAAAACTCAGATTCTGAGTCAGCATCCAGGTTTTTACCCAACCTTTGGTAATACACAACAAAATTGTGTTATTGTTGACCACTCTGTGAAGCATGTAACTGTGTCGATGAGGCCTAGATCTGGTTGCAACCTCAGAAGGCAGGGCCACTCCGAAACCATCTTGCAAAGTGAACTAGAGCATGTGGGAGTCATATGCAAGGAAAGAATGCATCAGACACTTTGGGATCAAGGCAACAAGGATTTTAAAGATCAAGACCATTGGGTTGTTGTATGTATTGCGGGCTGTATGGCCATGTTCTAGAAGTATTCTCTCCTGACGTTTCGCCCACATCTATGGCAGGCATCCTCCGAGGTTGTGAGGCATGGAGAAACTAGGCAAGAAAGGTTAATATATATCTGTGGAGAGTCCAGGGTGTGAGAAGAGTTCTTTGTCAGTTGGAAGTCAGCGTGAATGTTGCAGTTAATCATCTTAATTAGCATTGGAAAGGTTTGTCTCTTGCCTGGAGGGCATCCTTTGTTCAGAGTCATTAGCTGTCCCTGGAGCTCCTCTGCCCATCTTGCTTCCCATCTACTGTTTAGATTTTTGAGTTTTTTAATACTGGTAGCCAGATTTTGTTCATTTTCATGGTTTCCTTCTTTCTGTTGAAGTTGTCCACATGCTTGTGAATTTCAATGGCTTCTCTGTGCAGTCTGACATGATAGTTGTTGGAGTGGTCGAGCATTTCTGTGTTCTCAAATAATATATTGTGTCCAGGTTGGTTCATCAAGTGCTCTGCTATGGCTAATTTCTCTGGTTGTGTTAGTCTGCAGGGCCTTTCATGTTCTTTGACTCGTTTTTGGGCAATGCTGCGTTTGGTAGTCCCTATGTAGACTTGTCCACAGCTGCATGGTAGACTCCTGCAGAGGTGAGAGGATGTGATGCCTCATGGGCCTTGTAGTCCTGTTCCTAGTGCCATCGAGGCAGATGAAGACGAAAACATGGGGTTTTTGCCGGTTCAACAAGAGCCGGAGTCTTTTCACCTGCCGGATATTGATGTTTGTACCCAAGAATTCAGTAAAACAGACCTTGGACATTCCTCGCCTCCGTTCTCTAGGAGAGAATCCTATTGTGCTGACAGAGGAGTCAGGGAACAGAATCGCAGGAGTTTACGGATTGCAGCCAAACAACAGGCTGATTAGACCTGCTTCCCTTGGGAAATTCTAAGGAGTCTTGCATCTGGACAAAGTTGGGTTTCGCTTCCCGTTCTCTAGGGAAAGAGGTTGTTGGCGGGAAAACGAGACCCAATATAGGTGCCTGACGCGGGAGAATCTTTGCGGAGTCAACAGAGCTGCTTCAGGAGTGAGATCGTGTGTGGACTTCGTAACCCCAGTTCCTTGCTTCCCGGATCAAGAATTCAAGTACTGCCTTGCCTTGCTGTTAACCACGGACCTTGTTCCGAGATTCACTGTTTGCCTTGTTCCTAGTCACGGACCTTGTTCCAAGATTCATTGTTTGCCTTGTTCCTAGTCACGGACCTTGTTAAAGAACCAAGATTATTTCCAGCCTTGTTGTCAAGCTTCCTTGGACTCCTAAGACTCTGGCATTTCCCCACACTATTGCTTGGCAATAGTGTGTGTTTCGGTATTGGATTTAAACTTTGAACTCTAATATCATTTATCATTTTTGGACTATTTTAGACCTCATTTGAAAGGTCTGCTTCTGAACTATATTCTTCACTTGTTTTTATTACTTTTATACATTTCCTTAATAAAGATATTAGATAGAGATTGGCCTCCGTGTATGGTTCTTGGTGCCCTGCTGCCAGGGGTCTGACAGAGGATCCCTTTTGTCTTTCGCTGACCGTAGCATTTGTTGGATTTTCTTTGTGGGTCTGTAGATATTTATTAATTTATTTATTTACAGTATTTATGTTCCACCCTTCTCACCCCAAAGGGGACTCAGGGTGGATTACAAAGAACACATATATGGCAAACATTCAATGCCAACAGACAAACAACATATATAGACAGACACAGAGGCATTTAACATTTTTTTCCAGCTTCACGATTCCGGCCACAGGGGGAGCTGTTGCTTCATTGTCCACTAGTGGCTGTACTTAGATAGTTTGTAGGTTGTGCTTCTTCATCAGTTTGCCTATGCGGTCAGTAGTTCCCTTGATGTATGGTAAGAACACCTTTCCTCTGGGTGAATCAAGACCATTGCTTTCGGTCCATCCACATCCACCCACCCACTATGCCAATGAAGACAATAGATTTGACAGTAGATCTACATAAATTCATGCTTTGAATAATCTTCCAAAGAAAGTGGTGGGGAGGTGGGAGCAATTCCACAACCCCCTCTCTGACATTCCATCCTCATGCTAGTGTCAGCTTACTCATGCGGTTTGCTAATATCTCTTGTCGAATGGCCAACATATTGGAAAGAAAGAGCATATGAAAATAAGAGCAATTTCTGCCAAATGGGTTTCTTTGTTCTGTAAAGGAAGTGTGATGAACCATGGGCCTTGTAGTCCTGCTCAGGACATTGTAATCCCTGATGAAGATGAAAACTTGGGTTTTTTACCTTCCCAGTCTGAACTGGATTCCTCTCAGCCAGATCCTTCCCAGGCAGATCTGGAAACCTTGCACCTGCAAGAAAGTTGTGCCCCAGAAGTATGTCAAACAACCCCAGAGCCTACTTCTCCCGTGTTCTTGCGCCGGGAGTTTTGTAAACAACAGAGAAGTTTGGATTCAGCTTCGCGCAGGAGTGCGAGGATAGCAGCTAAGAATGTTGCCAATTAACATTGGTTCTCGTGAGAATCTTTAAGGAGTTTAACATCTGGTCTCAGAGTTTAGCTTTCGTTTCTGATTCCCAGAGAACCGCTTTGGTGAGAAAGTTGGACTCTATATAGGTGTTTTGCCCGCGTAGCAACTTCGCGGAGTCAATTCGTCAGCCTACGGAGCGAGTTGTGTCTGGACAGCGCGCTCCGATTCAAGCCTCGCTTCAGCTCAAGCCTTGCCTTGCTATCCAGCCTTCGCCTTGCTTCCCAGCCTTTGTTTACCTACGGACTTTGCCTTGTTTCCCAGGACTGATCCTTGCCTTGTTTCACGGATTTTACCAAGTTATTCCACGGACCTTGTTCTTGTTCTTAGTTACCTTGTTCCACGTTCAAGCCTTGTTTCAAGTATCAAGTTATTTCCTAGCCACGCTCAAGTTTTATGGACTAAGGACCTTGTCATCTCCCCTCACTTTGCTTGGCAAAGTGAGTGTTTCGGTTATTGGATTACAACTTTGGACCTTAATATTTCTTATTGGACATTGCTTTTTTGGACTAATTCTGACCTTTCCTGAAGGGTCTAATTCTGGACTATTTTCTATACTTGTTTTTATTAACTTTATATATTCCTTCAATAAAGATATTAGTTAGATTCTGGCCTCTGTGTATGGTTATTGGTGCCTCTGCCGCCTGGGTCGTGACAGTTTGACTCCGCCACCCATAAGCACCAACTAACCGAGGCCAGGATGTCTACCGGAGCCGCGCCGGCTGGACAGCCGCTCAGCTACACCATCAGCAAGGACGAAGTGGACCGCATCCGTGACAGACTCAACGCGCAGGATGGAGAAATAAAAGGGTTGAGGGAGCGCGGAGTTCGCCTCCCGGCCATGGCGTTGCCTACCAAGTTTTCTGGAGAAGCTGCTAAGGTTCATGTTTTCCGCCGCCAATGTCAAGCTTATCTAGAGGCCCGTGATGCCGAGTTTCCCCAAGAAGACATCAAGGTGGCGTGGGTCTACAGTCTTCTAGACGGACCAGCGGCTAGCTGGGCGACGGCCCTGTTTGATCAAGCCTCCCCCCACCTAAGTTCAGCACAACGCTTCTTGGATCACCTTAAGGAGACCTGGGGAATCGAGGACAATTTGGAGGCAGCCGGTCACAAACTCCGGCGCCTCCTTCAAGGAGACAGACCCATGTCTCAGTACATAGCCGAGTTCCGCGTGCTGGCCCACAACACCGGCTGGAACGATGTAGCCCTCAGAGGACAATTTCGGGAGGGTCTCAACATTGAAATGCTGGAAGAAATCTCCAAGGTGGATCCTCCCCAGACCCTCGAGGCACTCATTGATCAATGTTTACGGGCTGAAGTCATGATTGCCAACAGGAAACAATGGGTTCGAGGCCAGGGCGGTAGAGCCGGGGCAAAACCCCCCGCTCCCGCCAGTGTTCAGCCACGTCCGGTGTGGAGACCCCCGCCGCCAACCCCATACCCCAGAGGAGGCGAGGAGGTGCCGATGCAGTTGGGCAATGTGCGTCCCAGACTAGATGCCGCCGAGAAGGCCCGTCGTCAACGCTTGAACCTCTGCTGGTACTGCGGGAACGGGGGCCACTTCGCCAGAGAGTGCCCAGCCAAAGGGAAGCCTGCCGCCCGTCTTGCGGCGGCGTCCTCCACGGAGTCGAAGGCGTCTGAGCCGACTGGCACACAGCCGGCGGGGGAAGCCAACGACCGGGTGTAGAGAGGCTCGCCAACCCGGTCAAAAAATCCATCCAAGAGCCGCCAACCGGGGTCCTGTTCCTTCTCGTGGTCACATTATGGTCAGCAAAAAGGGGACCCGTCATGATCCACGCCATGATAGACTCTGGAGCTACCAACAATTTCATCGATAGAGAGTATGCCGACTCTCTGGGATTACAATATCATGATTTCAAGAATGCCCGTGTGGTGCAAGCCATAGACGGCCGTCCCCTCAAGACGGGCCCCGTAAGCCAGTGGTCGGAACCCACCAGGATGTGGATAAGGGAACATATGGAAGAGATTTCCTTCTTTGTTACCGAGGTTCCCCATTTCCCTGTGATTTTGGGAATTCCATGGCTGACACTCCACGACCCTAACATCTCCTGGTCCAACAGAGAACTGCAGTTTGCTTCACCGTACTGCCAAAACCATTGCCTCGTAGCCAAGGTATGCCATGCCACAGACTCCGAGCCCATCATCACCTTGCCAAAGAAGTACTCCGAGTATTGGGATGTATTCAATGAGAAAGAAGCCGAAAAATTACCCCCACATAGACCTTATGACTGTGCCATTGACTTGGTGGAGGGGGCCCCGATCCCGCGAGGGCATCTCTACTCCCTGACTGAACCAGAGCAAGAAGCTCTCAGGGAATTCTTAGAGACAAACCTTCGCAAGGGGTTCATCAGACCCTCTCAATCCCCAGCCGCCTCCCCAGTGATGTTTGTGAAGAAGAAGTCAGGGGAATTACGCTTGGTGGTGGACTACAGAGCATTGAACAATATCACCAAGCGGAACAGCTATCCCCTGCCCTTAATCTCGGATCTACTGGACCGACTTCGAGGAGCCAAGGTCTACACCAAGCTGGATCTTCGGGGGGCTTATAATCTAGTTCGCATCAGAGAAGGGGACGAGTGGAAGACCGCCTTCCAGACTAAATTCGGATTATTCGAGTCCCGAGTTATGAATTTCGGTTTATGCGGAGCTCCCGCAACGTTCCAGCATTTTGTCAACGATATTTTTCAGGACTATCTAGACAGATTCTTGATAATCTACCTGGACGATTTTTTGGTGTTTTCCAGATCACAATCAGAACATGAGAACCACGTCAAAATGGTGTTGCAACGACTGCGGGATCATGGACTTTATGCCAAGCTAGAAAAATGCGCTTTTGATCTACAAGAGGTAGATTTCCTTGGCTACCGCATCTCGCCTCTAGGGCTTTCCATGGATCCAGCCAAAGTTTCAGCAGTATTGGAATGGCGGGCGCCAACTAACAAGAAAGAGGTGCAGCGTTTCTTGGGGTTCGCGAACTACTACCGCAAGTTCATTCCAGATTTCGCCCGCTGGTCCGACCCCATCACTAGCTGCATCCGTGGAAAGCAGCCTTTCCGCTGGACTGATCAAGCAGAGAAAGGGTTCCAGCAACTGAAGAAACTATTCACCTCCCAGCCAATTCTACAGCACCCAAATCCTGGAACCCCTTTTGTGGTGCAAGCGGACGCCTCTGATGTGGCAATTGGGGCTGTACTCTTACAACCGGTGGGAGATCACCTCCACCCCTGTGCCTTTTATTCTCGTCAACTAACCACACCAGAGAGGAATTACACCATTTGGGAAAAAGAACTACTGGCCATAAAGGCAGCCTTTGAAACTTGGAGACATTGGCTAGAAGGGGCCAAATTCCCCATTGAAGTCCACACTGATCATCGTAATCTAGAACATCTAAGAACTGCCCGCAAACTAAATCAGAGGCAGCAACGTTGGGCTTTATTCTTTGAACGTTTCAACTTCCAGATCCATTATGTGACCCCAGCTCAAACCAAGCAAGCAGACGCCCTGTCACGTAAACCGGAATACGCTGCAGGACGCAAGGAGACCTTTGAATCCCAACTGCTACAACCTGAGAACTTTGCCACGCTCACAGTGGGGAACACCAAATCCAGTCCCATTGGTTCAACTTCCCCTACTCCAGGACCCATCTGTGCTCAAGAAATCAGGGCTAGTCAGCAAGCAGATGCCTGGGCGCAGGACCAACTTCGCCAAGGTCTGCATTTTCCCTTTTCGCTTAAAGATGGGCTGCTCTGCTATAGAAATCATGTTTATATCCCACCCGGACCGGGCAGGGAAAAAGCGCTTCGTCTGTGTCATGACTGCAAACCAGCAGGACACTTCGGACTATTTAAAACCATGCATTTGATCCTAAGAGATTTTTGGTGGCCCAAGATCCGCAAGGATGTGGAAAAATATGTCAACACCTGCCCAGTATGCCAGCGCTCCAAGATACGAAGGGAGAAGCCCTCAGGGCTTTTGCACCCCCTTCCTACCCCATCTCGCCCATGGGAAATAATTTCCGCGGATTTCATCACTGACCTACCACCTTCCTGTGGATTCACCACGATCTTAGTGGTGGTGGACCTATTCACCAAGTTGGCCCATTTCATTCCCTGCGAAGGCCTCCCCACGGCCAAAGAAACTGCGGATCTATTTCTTCAGCATGTTTTCAGACTACATGGATTGCCCAAGAGTTTAGTCACAGACCGTGGATCTCAATTCACCTCTCGTTTTTGGAAGGCACTACAAAAACTACTGGGCATAGACTCTCGCTTATCTTCAGCTCATCATCCCCAAACAGATGGGCAAACGGAGCGCACCAATGCCACTTTGGAGCAGTATCTTCGCTGTTATGTAAACTACCAACAGGACAATTGGGCTTCTCTGTTACCACTGTCTGAGTTTGCCTACAATAATGGAGTTCAAGCTTCTACAAAAGAAACGCCGTTCTTTGCAAACTACGGTTTCCATCCACGTTTCTTTCCCCCTGTCATTGAAACTTCAGAAGTTCCCGCAGCAGAGGATTGGCTGCAGGAACTCACAGCGGTGCAACAACTTTTGCTCCAGCAACTGGACCAAGCCAAGGAGGACTATAAACGCCACGCTGACAAACACCGCCAGCCGGGCCCCGAAATCAAGGTAGGAGATCGGGTTTTTCTGTCCACTCGCTTTCTGCCCTCCCACCGCCCATGCCGGAAGTTAGATGCCCGCTTCATTGGCCCCTATCCAGTGGTGGCGCAATTAAACCCCGTGACTTTCAAACTCCAACTTCCGCGTTCAATGCGCATTCACCCAGTGTTTCACCGTTCCCTGCTCCTTCCGGCGGATGGTGTGCGTCCTGATACAGACCAACCGGCCCCCCCTCCTGTTTTGATGAATGGGGAGGAGGAGTTCGAGGTTGAGGACATTTTGGATTCTCGCTTTCATCGCCGTCGCCTACAATATCTCATTGACTGGGTGGGTTTTGGGCCTGAGGAACGCTCTTGGGAAGACGCCTCCACAGTCCATGCTCCTGATCTAACCCGTCGCTTCCATCTGACCTATCCCACCAAACCGCGACCTCGCGCCTCGGGGAGAGGACCCCAGTTTGGGAGGGGCCCTGAGGAGGGGGATAGTGTGATGAACCATGGGCCTTGTAGTCCTGCTCAGGACATTGTAATCCCTGATGAAGATGAAAACTTGGGTTTTTTACCTTCCCAGTCTGAACTGGATTCCTCTCAGCCAGATCCTTCCCAGGCAGATCTGGAAACCTTGCACCTGCAAGAAAGTTGTGCCCCAGAAGTATGTCAAACAACCCCAGAGCCTACTTCTCCCGTGTTCTTGCGCCGGGAGTTTTGTAAACAACAGAGAAGTTTGGATTCAGCTTCGCGCAGGAGTGCGAGGATAGCAGCTAAGAATGTTGCCAATTAACATTGGTTCTCGTGAGAATCTTTAAGGAGTTTAACATCTGGTCTCAGAGTTTAGCTTTCGTTTCTGATTCCCAGAGAACCGCTTTGGTGAGAAAGTTGGACTCTATATAGGTGTTTTGCCCGCGTAGCAACTTCGCGGAGTCAATTCGTCAGCCTACGGAGCGAGTTGTGTCTGGACAGCGCGCTCCGATTCAAGCCTCGCTTCAGCTCAAGCCTTGCCTTGCTATCCAGCCTTCGCCTTGCTTCCCAGCCTTTGTTTACCTACGGACTTTGCCTTGTTTCCCAGGACTGATCCTTGCCTTGTTTCACGGATTTTACCAAGTTATTCCACGGACCTTGTTCTTGTTCTTAGTTACCTTGTTCCACGTTCAAGCCTTGTTTCAAGTATCAAGTTATTTCCTAGCCACGCTCAAGTTTTATGGACTAAGGACCTTGTCATCTCCCCTCACTTTGCTTGGCAAAGTGAGTGTTTCGGTTATTGGATTACAACTTTGGACCTTAATATTTCTTATTGGACATTGCTTTTTTGGACTAATTCTGACCTTTCCTGAAGGGTCTAATTCTGGACTATTTTCTATACTTGTTTTTATTAACTTTATATATTCCTTCAATAAAGATATTAGTTAGATTCTGGCCTCTGTGTATGGTTATTGGTGCCTCTGCCGCCTGGGTCGTGACAGGAAAAGATCCATCAATTGGCAGGTTATGTTTATAATTCTCTATTGATATATTCCTTTGGCTTGAGCCTGCCTGAAATGTCATGATGATCAAGTCAAGTTTAATGCGATTTATATTTAAAATTAGAATGTTGCTTCTATTCCGTATTGTGGTTGATGCTATTTCTGCATGTCTAGCAGTACCAGCTTCTCTACAGAATTGTTTTAAGATTGGAATCGGTTGTGGCTAATGAATCTTGATACATTAGCAATGGCTCAATGGAAACTTAATTGGACACTTATGAGTTGAAAGAAATGGGTCTAAATCTTCTGTCAAATGCAGATTTCGTTTTTTAAAAGCACCTGAATGAACACATTCTAACAAAATGTTAGATTAGCAGCTCTAGTAAGCTTCTGCTGTCTAGCTAACTTATGTCAGAGTGGATATTTCTTGAATGCACTAACTACAGGTTTTTAGTAAGTTACTTTCTTTGTCTTTTTGTCTGAAGCATTTTGTACTAGGCAAGAATAGTCCAGAGTTATTGTTTAAATTTGACCTTTTGACAAAGTACAAAGTGTCATTGGGATGGGCAGACTTCAGTTGAATCAAATCAAATGCAATCAGACATGATGTTCCTATAGCGATCAACCAGATGTCTATACCCTCACATGCTGAGTTTGTTTGAAAAGGCACATCTCTACTCATTTTCCCCAGCAACTGATTTTTGAAGGTATACTTTGCAGAAAATGCTGTTTTCTATACAAATCAATGTGTAAATTTTATGATGAACAGATTTTCGATTGCAACCTTTTTTGTGTACAGGAATTAATATTTCTGCATTTAAACTTTATTTGCCATGCAGAAAATGTGGTTTCCTATGCAAATTTTTTTACAGTTTTCTGCATCAAACAACCACTGAGAATGTTGCACAGAATAAGTTCTAATGCAAAGAACCTCATTCAACCAGGGTTCTTCTCATCAGGGTTTGTCAACATTCAAAAACATTTCTGAATATTTTATAGTATTTTACTGGGACACTGAGGTCTATCAATTACAGTTAGCTGTGAAATGGAGACTTGTGAGGGAGTCACATTTCTGTACTCTGTTGTCAGTGGGATACACACAACAGGAAATCATACATTTACACACAACACACACATACACACAATTTAAATTAATTAAATGGTAACATAGGTAAATGTGAAGGAAGAAGAAATTCTAAACTCCCTTTCAGGAAAAATTATGGTAATGTTTTCAATTCATTCAGGAAGGAAAGGCGGTTTGGTGGGGACAATTCCATTAAAAATATGCTTGGAGGTGAATTATTAAATTAGTATATGACTAGCTGTGCCCGGCCACGCGTTGCTGTGGTGAAGTATGGTGGTATGGGAAATAAAGTATTGAGGAATTGGTGGTAGTTAAAGTAAAGGGTCAAGGTTTTCTCCTGACATTAAGTCCAGTTGTGTCCGACTGCACACTGAAGTGGATTATATGGTAGTGTGGAGTCAAGATAATCCAGTTCAGAGCAGATAATATAAGATTATAAATGGGTGATATAACTGTGTGGAAGGGCCTTGAGTCTACACTGCCATATAATCCAGTTCAAATCAGATAATCTGTATTTCATAGGCAGTGGGGAAGAGGCCTAAGTGAGGCCTAACTCTGCCTGTCCCCTGGGTTGAGTGGGTTGCTAGGAGACCAAGTGGGTGGAGTTTAGCCTTTTAACTGACAGCAATTGGATAAAAACAATTATTCCTCTCCCTCTAATTAGGACTTTATTTTTCTTTTCTTTTTGTTGTATGAACGTAGAGGCATGGATGAGGGGTTGTGCTGCCAAGTTTAGTGTTTCTGGGGTGTGTAGTTTTGTTGTTTTGTCCTAGGCCGAAATTTCATTACTTTTTTTTATATATAGATTACATAATTGTAAGTGTATCCTGAACCCTCAATCCTTGATCATGATTTTCCACCACCTTTAACAAGAAATTAAAGATCTGACAGACTGTCAGACACATGTGAATATTTGATTTATTGCTAACTTGAATTGTTCTCTTATTTTTTTCAGGCATCTTTGAGGAGAATAAATCCACATGGAGTGTATTTCTACCACCTAAGCAATTTCTGCATATTTTTACTGTATTCTAGACACATGATGGAACCGTAACAAAGTCTTTTTTGCTGCATGATGAATCGGATGACTATGATCTGGAAAAAAACAAAATAATTGTTTCGTTGCTGGAGGCGATTTGCTTAGTGTGTGGAACGATGCCAGAAAGGCTTACAGAGATGCTTTTGGATACGTGGACTCCATTAGTAATATTATGGATTACTGTATTCCCATCTATGTACATGGCTCCAATGAATCATTCTCAAGTAGCACCAAGCAGATCCAGCAGAGGACTCAATGAGTTAAGCGAAGAACAAAGAGTGTTGAACCGTTCAAAGAGGGGCTGGGTATGGAATCAAATGTTTGTGCTCGAAGAATTTTCTGGACCAGAACCTATATTAGTTGGTCGGGTAAGTTTTTTTTTTCTCAACGAAATTTAATATTCATATTTCACATTCCAATGCATATTTGTTTGGATTTTCCCAAGGATACCCTACATCATCTTTTGTCCTGTTTGTGCCTTGACAAAATACTGCTGGATAAACTGAAGTAACTGATATCTAACTAATAAGAACACACAATGTTGTGGAAAATTATGTTATTATTGATTCCACTTCCTATGGTTACACAATTACAGTGGTGTGAGTGGCAAGAATGCAAGCGATCATATTCTTTGTCGATCACTTGAATTAATTGATCAATCAACTTTATTACAGTCACAATACAAAAGTCATAAGATGATAAAAGCAGAATGTAGTGGAAAAGAAAGGTTATGAACAGCTATGAGATATAAATGTTTCTGTTTATCGTGCGCCCTTGGCATCCACTGTAGTTTGGTTCTAGAACTTCCTGTGAATATCTAAATATGTGATGCTCAAGTCAAATTATTTATGGCAGAGTGAAATTGTATATTTTATATTAAATGACAATGTCTATGCTTGTTTTTGGGGGAAAACCCAATATTTTTGAGCCATGTATGATTGAATCCATAGAATCCATGGATATGGAGAAGTAACTATGTTTCTGCACCAACCAGCTAATAAATCAATACTTAAATACATACACTAGGTTAAAGTGGGTCTTGGTGGAATTTGACTAATTTATTCCTAGTGGGAAATTCTAGCATATAAATCTTAGCCATATCCAGATTTTAAAGGAATCTGAAAGAAGACGAGATTTTTTTAAAAAGCTAACAGATCTGCCTGGGAACCTTTCTAATTTCAGATCTATAAACTGGGAATTACCATCTATATAAGGCAGATGATATAGCAGAATGTGATTAACTATTTCAATCATACCTGGCTGGCTCTGGCAGATAGACATACAGAAAGACATTCTTAAGAATTGTTCATCCAGTGAAAGCTTTGTGATATTTAGGGATTTCCAGAGTATAAAAATAATTGACTGAAACAAAGATCGTCTGTACTTATTTGACATATGATATTCCATGATCCTAACCCTAGCCATGTCATAATGAATACATTGCACTGAAATTTGCCAAGATCAGTAGAGATATAAAGAATACAGTGTTCCCTCACTACTTCGCGGTTCACTTTTCGCGGATTCGCTGTTTCGTGGTTTATCAATAAACTCTAAAAGACTATTATAGATCATAAAAATTTACAATTTACAGCCTAAGGAAGGGAGGAAGGAGAAGCCGAAGGAGAGAAAAGGAGCCCAAGTGGCAACAGGAGGAGGAGGAAGCGATTTATCAACACACGATTGGTTGATAAAGACTTAAAATAGTGTATAACTACTAAAATAATGTACAACTATTAAAATAAATATAGTGTCTCTACTTCGCGGATTTTCACTTACTGCAGGTGGTCCTGGAACCTAACCTCAACAATAAGTGAGGGAACACTGTACTCTCAAATTTTATTCTTGACTAAAATTGTGCCTCAACATAATAGACAACATTGAGAAAATGGTCACTCACTACGAGATTTTTTTTTAAAAAAAACATGAATGTTTGTACAATATTTCTATATGAAACACAGCAACTTTTGTGCAATTTTGGGTTTTGTGCAGAAAGTCTTTTTTAAAAAATACACCAATAATTTCATCTTACAAGGATAATACATTTGAGCCTTACTTGTTCTTGCTTACTGGGAAGAGGTGGATCCTCTTCTTTAAAATATCTCATCTGTGCCAAACATCTTTGTCCACATTGTGCAATAGACAGTGGTGCATACGGAAAGTGAAAGGTGAACATTGCTGGCACTGCCATACAACAGAGTTTAGCCATCTACTTTGGCAGCAGTATGGGATAGGCAACTAAGGAAATAAATGAGACTTGGGGTGCTACTGCATGGACACAATATCCCACAAACTTTTTATTTATATATTTTTAATTCATAATGTATTTAAATAGTTTTAACTGTTTTATGTGTTGTTTTATATTGGTTTGTATGGGCATCTAATTGTTGCCATTGTTGTAAGCCGCCCTGAGTCCCTTTGGGTGAGAAGGGCGGGATATAAATGTGAGAAATAAACTCCAAATTGGCTATAGGATGGTCCTTATCACCAGTCTCTAGGCTGCTATGGAGCTGGAAAGGAGTCCTAACCACCTCCTGCTGTTTTCATTGTAGCAGTGACCACCAAGTGCCAATTGGCTGGCGTCCATCACTCATCACCTGGAGTGGAGCCTCCGGTGGCCTAGGGGATAAAAGCCTTGTGACTTGAAGGTTGGGTTGCTGACCTGAAGGCTGCCAGGTTCGAATCCCACCCGGGGAGAGCGTGGATGAGCTCCCTCTATCAGCTCCAGCTCCATGCGGGGACATGAGAGAAGCCTCCCACAAGGATGGTAAAACATCAAAACATCCGGGCGTCCCCTGGGCAACGTCCTTGCAGACGGCCAATTCTCTCAGTCCAGAAGCAACTCCGGTTGCTCCTGACACGAAAAAAAAAATCACCTGGAGTGATGTTTCCTGGGGCATCAGATAAACTTGGGAGAGAACAGAGAGAAAAGTAGGATTCTTTCTTCTTTCTTCCTCCCTTCACACTTGCACACCAGTTGACATCACTACAGGTAATGAGTTCTGGCTGCTAGCCATTTCACACCCAGTAATTGATGCTACAATGAGGAGAACAGGTAGGGATGATAAGTGCTAGCCCGTGTCCTGGCTTGCCTGAGCCTGGGAACAACGGGTGGCCTCGCCATATAAACAGTTGTTACCAGTTCCATCTTGGAAGCAGTTCAACTATTTACATTGGCCCTAAGTCATGGTTTGCTCTAGATTCTCTGGGAATCCCTGGAGCAACCTGTGACTTTTGTTAATGTGGTTCAAGGACATGTTAATCCAATTCAGCTCTATGCATTAATCCAAATCAGCCAACACAGAGCTGATTCTTCTCCTCATGCCCTTTCATGGTTAAGTGTCTAAGTCAGGGGTCCCCAAACTAAGGCCCGGAGGCCACATACGGCCCATTGAAGCCATTTATCCAGCCCCTGTGGTGGTGGCTCCCTTCTCCTCTGCCAAGGATGGCGCATGCGGCGCAAAGAAGGAGAGAAAGGTGTGCCTTTCCCAGCTCCTCCCTCGCCTGGTGTGCGCCTTCCAAAGCTTTGCTTGTTTATAATGGTACTAGCTTTGCCCGGCCACGCGTTACTGTGGCTTATGGGAATCCTTTGTTGGCCAGATGGAATAGCAGTGAATAGCCTTGCAGTCTCAAAGTCTGGCCGTTTTCTGGTGTAGCTGGAGCTGTTTGTTGTATGAACGTAGAGGCATGGATGAGGGGTTGTGCTGCCAAGTTTAGTGTTTCTGGGATGTGTAGTTTTGTTGTTTTGTCCTAGGCCAAAATTTCATTACCCTTTTATATATATAGATTTTAATTATTATTGAATTAATAATTAATTATTAAGGGGTGCTTTGCTAGTGCTTTTGGTGCACAAGGGCAGAAGGGGGTTGAACTAAATGGCCCGAGGGGTGTCTTCCAACCCTCTTCATCATTATCATCGTCATCCTCATCCTCATTATTATTATTATTATTATTATTATTATTATTATTATTATTATTATTGACACAGTGTAACATAGCAAACAAGATATATATGCTGGATTTCATATCATAAAATCACTTCCCAAGCGTTTAGGACTGTGTGATGCATTGTTGTTGTTGTTGTTGTTATTACTGTATTATTATTAACAACGTTGAGGCTGGGTGGCCATCTATCAGGAGTACTTTGCTTGTGCTTTTGGTGCACAAAGGCAGAAGGAGGTTGGACAAGGGGTTTCTTCCAACCCTCTTTATTATTTTTATTATGATTATTATTAACATCCAGGCTGTATTTGTTCTCACTTTTTTACTTCAAAATTAGATATGTGCAGTGTGCATAGGAATTTGTTCATAGTTTTTTTTAACTATAGTCAGGCCCTCCAAAGGTCTGAGGAACCATGAACTGGCCCCCTGTTTAAAAAGTTTGGGGACCCCTGGTCCAAGTAGATGCTCTCATGAAATTTTATTTAGAGCTAGTAGTAATGGAACACATTCTGGCAGAGTTAAGACTGAGATGGGTGGTAGAGCAATGGAACAAATGTGGTTGGGGTGACTTTGGAGACAGATGATTATGAACCAGCATTTCAGCAAACGTGTCTGTCAGAGAGAGGCTCAACAAGGATACAGGGTACTGTATAAAAAGATAGAAAAGAAAACCTCAGCTGTAGAGTTAAAGGTGTTCAGATAAGCTTCAATAGCAGCTGTGCATCTCTTGATTATTTTTTCCCTTCTGGTGAATGGTTACGTTTCAGAATCAGAGCTACAATTCAATATATGCATTCTGTCCGGAAAATAGAAACCTTCAATTTTCATTGGTAGTAGTACAGAGACAGATTGTTATGTTCCCATGGAATCCAAGGACAAAAAAAATGAGAGAAAGAGGAAAATTAATAAAGAGCTTGACAGAACACTTCAGTTTATTGTCAATCACAACACGGAATAACTACAAACCACTTAAGTCATCAGAAGTCTTAGGAACCATAATAGAAACAGACTGAACAGCACAAACGATATATCAGACTTTCACCGTCTTCATACACCAAATTCTCTCCCATCTAAAACCAGTGCAAACAAGGTCACAGATCAGAAATAAAGACAACAGGGCAGAAATAGATACTCATCTTCTCTGGGCTTTTCTGGATAGAGAGAAAATGATTTCTTTCATAGCCCTTGACTGATAAAATATTATAGCCTTTCTTGTAACAGTTTCCTTCTATTATTTACTGTGTTTGTGCACCATGTATGTTGTTCTTCCAATTACTGCTACTTCCTTTTTTTATCAGTAACATGTTTAATCTCAACTAATTGGAAGTAAAACTATTATTTATATGAGTTTACGGCTCTGTGTAGCCAATAATATTCATCTATGTAAAGATATAAGGGGGACAAATAAGAGTCAATTGAGATGGAGCCAATTAGGATTGCATGGCGAATATGAGGACATCCCAGTGTTATGTAGCCAATTCGATTTGGTGCCTGAGAACAAACAAAAAATTACTGACTGATACAAGAAAGCAGAAATGTTCAGGAAATAATGGCCGTAGATTCGGCTCAGTTTTAATGAGAATTTTTTTTCAACTCGTCATTTTTCACTAAGGGGTTTATGAGATGGGGTAAACACTAGTGCTTCAGAAACATTACTATTGGCAGCAATGCTTCTTCCAATATATGATTTTGTTTGCAAGCATATTCTCCAATATAGGCCCTTTAAAAACACAACAATATCAATTAGGGAGCATTACCTAACATACATTCTGACTGGAGAATGATTTCCAAAAGAATTTGATACTACAGTAGAGTCTCACTAATCCAAGCCTCGCTTATCCAAGCCTCTGGATAATCCAAGCCATTTTTATCGTCAATGTTTTCAATATATCATTATATTTTGGTGCTAAATTCGTAAATACAGTAATTACAACATAAAATTACTGTCTATTGAACTACTTTTTCTGTCAAATTTGTTGTATAACATGAAGTTTTGGTGCTTAATTTGTAAAATCATAACCTAATTTGATGTTTAATAGGCTTTTCCTTAATCCCTCCTTATTATCCAAGATATTCGCTTATCCAAGCTTCTGCCGGCCCATTTAGCTTGGATAAGTGAGACTCTACTGTATTATGATTTACTTTGAGGTGCCGTTGTTTGACATATTATTTCTCAAGATGTTAAGAACTTTATAGATGCAGCCCCACAATATTTGCATGACATTCTTCTTATGCTGATATATTTCTGGTGAATTTCTAATATTAGCCTTATCTTTTAAAAACTCCTTCAGGGTGATGTTGTTATATTCTATCCCAGGCTGTGTACATGTCACACATAGACACCCACTGCCTCCATTCCTCCCACATTGGTTTTGGACCTTTCTACTGATGACATTTCAAATGGGAGTGTGACCTTTGGAGATTTTCCACTGCATATCTGGCCACCAGGTTGAGACTTTGTTTTATTTTCTGCTTTCTTTTTCAATTATAGTACTAAAATGATTTAACTTGTTGGCACTATTATAAAAAAAAAACCAAAAAGTAAAATAAAAAGGCAACCTGCAAGAAATGAAATATAGATACTTGGGAGATGAGCATGGAAATAATATTGAGTTTATCTTTCAGTTATCTTAGACATTCAGTTATCTTAGACTAGTTAAATACGTTTTACTACATAAATTCTCCTGCCCTCTCAAGCCTGATGGATAAGTTACCCTACTATGTGCTGATTATATTCACCACCTTGTGAAGTTGATGGAAGTAGTAGATCACGGTTTTGATTCTATTGCTGTGATTGTAATTCTCTACCCTAACCTTCGGAGATATTCAGAGTGGTGAGAGGCTTAACCCAGATACCCCCCCCCTCTGAACCCATTGCTAGAATCTTCACTAGATTTTGTGATGTTTTAACAACCATTTTACAAAAAAAATCTCTCGCATAGAAGCTGACTTAGATGATGTCATTGGAGCAGAAAACAACAACAAGGTGTTCAGCAACTCTGTGAGTGGGATTACACTGGATCAGTTTCATATAGTGAATACTGTTGATGTGAAAACGCTTCTGGGGCAAGCAAAAAAGACAACCTGTTTTCTTGGTCCCTGTCCCTTTTGGCTGGTTGCCCAGGGAGGAAATGCAATTTGATCTCAAATACAACAAATTATTGATGCATCTCTAAGGGAGGAAATTTTCAATCCTGTTTATTTGTTTCTGAATGTATTTTTATTCAGAAATTATATATATATATATATATATATATATATATATATATATATATATGGTAAAGGCAAAAAAAACCAATAAAAAATACATGTAGCTAGAACTAGGCATTTAGCTAGTCACTGCAACATACTACAAAACAAAATAAAACAAACACATAAAAGACAACAATAATGAGTCCCTTCGGGTGAGAAGGGCGGGATAGAAATGATGGGATAGAAATGATGGAAATAATGATAATGATGATGATAATAAAAATAATAATTGTTATTTGTATAATATTAATATTTTGGAAGCCATTTTGGGTTCCTTTGGGGGAGAAAAGCAGGATATAAATAAATATAATTATTATTACCACTATCCATTAATAATAATAATAATAATAATAATAATAATAATAATAATAACAACAATTTATCATCATTTCTTACCCTGTTTAAAAGAGGCAGTAGTTTGACCACTGCTGAAGAGGCCCTCCTTGGATCTTCTGGACCTTAATAATTACAGATCATGTCTAAGCTCCCTTTTGGGGGCAAGATGATTGATGAGGCAGTTGCCCTCCAACTTCTGGCAGTCTTGGATTACACCCAATTCCCTGACCCATTGCAAACCAGCTTCAGAGCGGGATATGGAGTTGACACTGCTATGATCGCCTTAATGGATGATCTCAGTCTCAGCACTGGCAGGGGGGAGTGTGTTCCTGTTGGTGTTCCTAGACCTCTCTGTGGCTTTTGATAACATCAACCATGGTATCCTTCTGGAATGTCTGGATGGGCTGGGAATCAATGGCACTGTGTTGCAGTGGTTCGGGTCGTACATCATAGGTAGGTTCTAGATGGCGGTGCTTGGGGATAGCTGCTCCTCAAAATAAAATAAAAAAGAAGAAGAAGGAGGAACAGTTATGTGGTATCCCACAATGTGCCATTCCATCTCCAATGCTTTTTAATATTTACCTGAAACCGCTGGGAGAAATCATCCATAGGCATGGGGCGGGGTGTTATCAGTATGCTGATGACACCCAAATATATTTATCCATGCTTAGCTTCAACTAAGTTTAGTGTGTCTCTTCTGAATGAATGCCTTGAGGAGGTAATGTGCTGGATTCAACAAAATGAAACTGATTCCAGACAAACAGAGCTGCTTGCCATTAAGGGTCCCAATCTGGAGATGGAGTTGTGTCAACCAGTCTTGAATGGACTGGTTACATTCCCCCTGAAAGACTGTTTGTAGCTTGGGAGTGCTTCTGTATCCATCTCTCCAAATGTGTCAGCCCAGATAGATGTGACAGTCAGGTGCTTACTATGACCTTTGGTTGATATGCCAGCTGCATGCCTTCCTAGATTTGGAGGACCTGAAGATGGTAGTGCACACACTGATAACCTCAAGATTGGATTTCTGCAATGCATTCTACATTGGGCTACCATTGTATCAAGTTTGGAAACTCCAACTGGTTCAAAATATGGCTGCCAGATTGGTTACGGGAACATCTAGTAGTAAGCATATTATACCCATCCTAAAGTTACTCCACTGGTTGCCAATTCGTTTCCAGCAAAGTACTAAGTGTTGGTTTTGACCTTTAAAGCCCTACATGGTTTGGGTCCAGGTTACCTACGGGATCACTTTCTCCCATACAATCCACCCTACACACTTAGTTCCTCTGGGGAGCAGCTACTCCAACCAGCCAGAACTCGAGTGGCCACCATCATCCAAAGAACCTTTTTATCGACTGAACCAAGACTGCAGAATTACCTGCTGAAAGAGCTAGGTCAGCTGTTGGGATTTAAAAACCATCTAAACACCTATCTCTTCCAGCAGGCCTATCCAGCCAGTTGAAAGCATGTATTTTAAACTCATGTCCTGTGTTTTGGTCTCTGTCCTATGTGATTAATGTTTTATTGTTGAGTAATTTGTTTTATTGTCTTGCTATTGTTATTATATTGTTGTATTTGGGCATGGCCCCATGTAAACCGCCCCGAGTCCCTTTGGGGAGATGGGGCAGGGTATAAGAATAAAGTTATTATTATTATTATTATTATTATTATTATTATTATTATTATTATATTATTATTATTATTAATGTGTATTTTATAGAAATGCTTGATATGTATCTTTTATAGATCTGCATTATAATGTGCGTGACATTTTTATCGTATTGGTGTGTTTGTTACTGTGCTCTGACCCACCTTGATCCATGGGGAAGGGTGATAAGAAATAAACATTATTATTGTTATTATTATCATCACCATCACCATATAGTGTACAGTGTTGAGCTAGCCTGATGTAATGGTGTGAGCATTGGAATATGACTCTGGAAATCAGGGTTTGTAAACCAACTGGGAAACCTTGGAGAAGCCACGCTCTCAGTCTCAGAGGAAGATAAAGTCCCCGTCCCCCCCAACACACACACACACAAATTTTGCTCTGAAAATCATGTGATACTTTCCCCTTAGACACGTCATAAGTCAGACACAATTTAAAGACACACAACAAAACAACAACAGCTTATATAGTGTTTTCGATAAACCGAGAGAACTCTGTATAAAAACTGCTCTGTTCTTTCAGTGCACAATCTATCCTGTCTGGCAGGTTTGGTTCAGGCAAAGAAAGTAATTGTCAACTCCATGGCAAAATCAATTATTTGAACCCAGACTATTTGGGGCGATAGTTCCCAGTTGGGAAAGCAAATGCAGGCTGTGTCAGATAAAGCATTTTATTTTTAAAATGATTTATGTATTGTTGTTCAGTCAAGCTTCCAGTGTGGTTTATAAAAACAGCAAAAATGCTCTTGGAAAATGGATTTGTTTGTTGGTTCTCTCATGCTCTCTCCCCCACTTTTGTTTTTACCAATCTATTAGAATAATGGTTGAAATTAAAGTAAGGCAAAATGCTTTAATGATGCCGTAATGCACAGTCACTTGTGATTTGAGATTTAACATGGTAAAAAAAAGGCAGCTCATGAATTATCTCCAATCCTGATCTCATCCGGATCTAGGATTACCATTGCTCACACTGCTTATTTCTCATTTGTGTATTCATTTTAATTTCATTTGCGGGATTGTTGATCCACTAACATTACATCTGAACTGAAAGACATGCCTGCATCATAGTAAGCAAAATGGGGCAAGAGGGGAACCCATTTACAAAGCTTACAAATTTAAGCTTTGAAATTTTCATCATGGACATCCGGAATCTATAGTAAGATCTTTGCCTTCATTAAATCTTCTTAATTCGATCAATTTGCAGCGAGAGTTCCCTCAATTTATAAAGATTGAGGATTTGTCCTCCATATGTTTATGAGAACTAGTAAAAATTGATTTTCCGTCGCTGGCACAAAAGTGTGTTTGGTTCCTGGGCATTGCAGGCCTTGAAGACAATGTGTGTATATGTGTTCACATACATAGGGCTTTTTCTGCTACACAATGTTCCCAGATGGATATTAACTAGGAAAGGAAGTCTCTGCGTCAATCACTTAAACCAAAAAAAGAAAACAGAGTTTGCATTCTGGCAGCCTGCTACTCATGTCTCAACTTCATCTCTGCCCCGGAGTGTGGTGGAGGCTCCTTCTTTGGAGGCTTTTAAGCATCTGTCGGGGGTGCTTTGAATGCGAATTTCTGCTTCTTGGCAGGGGGTTGGACTGGATGGCCCATGAGGTCTCATCCAACTCTACTATTCTATGATTCTATTTTATTTATTTATTTATTTGCAGTATTTATATTCCGCCCTTCTCACCCCGAAGGGGACTCAGGGCAGATTACAATGAACACATATATGGCAAACATTCAATGCCAACAGACAACAACATACATTAGACAGTCTCAGAGGCATTTTTTTAAAACATTTTTCCAGCTTCACGATTCTGGCCACAGGGGGAGCTGTTGCTTCACCGTCCAGTAGTGGCTGTACTTCCTCATTCCTTTCCTCGTGTTTTGCTGGCAGTTTTATGGTGTTGTAAATTAGCCTCCCGCATAAAGCGTCCCTAAATTTCCCTAATTGACAGGTGCAACTGTCTTTCGGGGCTGAATAGGTCAACAGCAAGCCGGGGCTATTAATGGTCGGAGGCTTAACCCGACCCGGCCTTCGAACTCATGACCTCTCGGTCAGTAGTGATTTATAGCAGCTGGTTACTAGCCAGCTGCGCCACAGCCCGGCCCCAGGATTCTATCCTGTTGATGCAGGCTTATCTGAAAGAAGTGTGATACTATCCAGTTCCATCCATGCAAAACTAGAGATGAGAGGGACACTGGAGAAGAACCACTAGGTGTTCATTCACCATCACATTAAATCACAAGTTACTATGTGTTATGGTGTCATTAAAGTATTCTGCCTCCTTTTAATTTCTATCATTATTCAAGCACATTAGTAAATAGAAAAGGGATGAATAAGGCAAACTAAATCCAACAGATGTACCCATTTTCCTAAAAGTATTTCAAAAAACATTTATTCCTCTGTGTTACGGTATTTTTTTTCCTTTTTAATTTTCTGGGACCTCTTTATAGTTTTAGTACTCTACAGAACAGATGGGAGAGTTTAAAACTTGCTTCTAAGGGAGGGGGTGCTGGATCTGTTCCTGAATTGATAATATCCTTATATTTATTGTCCACATGCTCTTTCATCATTGGACTTTCAAATGCTGCCAGTGTTTTTGAATTTGTGCATGTGTCATGCATACATAGATCCATATATCTTTCCCCCTTTTTCATGACAATGATTCAACATATTTGCATATGCAGAGGGAGAAAAGATGTGAGTGATTTGTTGCAAAAAAAAGATGTAGGGTTCGACTTGTGTTTGTTTGGCATACACTAGAGATCTTTATAAATGATTATTTACATAGTCATGTGCAGAAATGGGGTTGATAAAAGGAACCTGCTGGTCTAACAGAAATCTCTCTCTTCTGCTTGCCACCCAATAGGGAAAGTGCAGTTTTTTCCCCAGGGCTCTGATTTATTTTGAGGCTCTATGCAAATGTCGCCTTTGAATACTTGGAGCATAGGTAGGTGTCCGTGGGTGTGACCCCAGCTGGACTGTCTGAGTTATATGCACAAAGAGATCAGGGGAATGAGTCCAAGCAAGATTTATTTTCATTGGTTCAAGATATGGTAGCTGCCAGTGTATTTGGCTTTGGTTAGGTGAATAATATTTCATTCTTGTTGCTTTTAACAACAGGAGCTATTTTTTTTTTTATTGGACGTATCTTGCATTTGTCCCTATTCCTTTTGTTGGTTTTGGCCCATCTCTCTAATCTGTTAAGAAGTGAAGTGAAGGCAAAATCAGAGGTTTATTCCTAATGACCAGAAAGGATGTCAACAAAAATAGCTCTCCAAAGAACTAGTATATCTCAATGCAAACATGCAGAAACATTTATAGCACTTTGACGACAGTTTGAAACAAAGAACTTCTGCTGCCCTGAGTGTCAATTGCTCCAAGTTGTGGCAGGTTAAGATCTGTATGCTTCTTGTCTGGGATGGGTGTCTCCAAGTTTGGAGGGAAATGTGTGAGTTGTTTTTTCTAAACTAAAACGGCAGTATTCAGGTTAAATTGCTGTATTGTCTTTTGGGCTGTGTGGCCATGTTCCAGAAGTATTCTCTCCTGACATTTCACCCACATCTATGGCAGGCATCCTCAGAGGTTGTGAGGTATGGATAAACTAAGTAAGGAAAGGAAAGAATATATATCTGTGTAGAGTTCAGGGTGTAGCGAGAGTCCTTTGTCACTGAGAAGCCAGCATTAATGTTTCAGTTAATCACCCTAATTAGCATTGGAAAGGTTTTTGTCTCTTGTCTGGGGGCATCCTTTGTTCAGTCATAAGCTGCCCTCTGCCCTCAGAGTGTTGGTTCCCATCTACTGTTTTGATTTTAGAGTTTGTTAATACTGGTAGCCAGATTTTGTTCATTTTCATGGTTTCTTCCTTTCTGTTGAAGTTGTCCACATGCTTGTGGATTTCAATGGCTTCTCTGTGTAGTCTGACATGATAGTTGTTGGAGTGGTCCAGCATTTCTGTGTTCTCAAATAATATCCTGTGTCCAGGCTGGTTCATCAAGTGCTCTGCTATGGCTGATTTCTCTGGTTGAGTTAGTCTGCAGTGCCTTTGATGTTCTTTGACTCTTGTTTTTGTACTGCGTTTGGTGGTCCCTATGTAGACTTGTCCACAGCTGCATGGTATCCGGTAGACTCCTGCAGAGGAGAGAGGATCCCTCTTGTCCTTCGCTGACCATAGCATTTGTTGGATTTTCTTTGTGGGTCTTTAGATATTTTGTAGGTTGTGCTTCTTCATCAGTTTGCCTATGTGGTCAGTGGTTCCCTTGATGTATGGTAAGAACACCTTTCCTCTGGGTGGATCTTTGTCATGACTCTCATGGCTTGTTCTTGGCCTTGTCTCTAAAAGGTTAACCATCACTAGTATAGAGGGTTTGGGGAGGGGAGTTTCAGGTGGACCTAGTTAGGTCATACCTTGGTTGCTTGGCCCTTCCCAGTCCAGCTTATCTAAGTGTCTCTTCCTATTTATATGTGGCAATAAAAGTCAAAGCAGCAGATATAGAAATCTGCTCATTCAGATTTTCAGTGTCTGTTTTAAACACTCTGTCAGCAATGTCTGAAAGGCTTTACCTCCAAAGAAAAGGATGATGCACTTAATTGGTTGCTCTGGGCATTCAGCTGCACCTTGCAGACAGAATTTAGCATCCCCTAATCCTTTATCCCTACAAACAAATCATGTCAAATATTGAACTCATTGGAACGGATGCGGAAACAGTTTTCCAACCCTATTTACTTAAACACATATCTGCATCTGACACAAAAGGAGAAGAAGAAATCTGATGTACAGATGTTGCAATATCATGAACAATAATTCAGATAGGAAAAACATGTGCTGGGATAGTTTATTCAGATGAAAGGGGAAAGAATCAGTCACCTATGGGTGGTTCATACATAAGAGAAACCAATGAAATTCATGAGACCACCAGAAATTGACAGGTGACTTTTTAAAGTCACAGATTGTAAGGGAGAGCTTCAGAAGTTATGTTTAAGATGAGCGTATAAGATGACTTTTGATATCATCCATTACTGAGTAATTAAGCTGCTTTGGCTCCTAAAATATCATGGGTTCAGAATGCCATACATTAATTCATTTTAAAAGTAGCATTATAAGCTCTGATCTTATTCATTGACCATGTTGTGAGAAGCGTTTTACAATCCTTGTTCTTGACCATAATGTAAGAAACACTATGCAAAGTTGGTAAATTCCCCTGTTAGATAGAAATTGTGGAAAATTGTAAAAAAAAAAAAAAACCATGCAAAAAGGGGATTGGATACCTCATGAGACACATAATAAAAATAATTTATTTGTTTGACCAGTCATATGACCATTTCAAAGTGCAACATAAATAAAAACAAGGCAAAAAGGATGGGAGGACAGGCAGCTGACCATCTGTTTGCCGACAAAATCTTATTTTCCTGATTCTTCTTTCAGGAAATGTGCTCTTTTCTTAATAGCTTTCAGGATAAAAAGGCTTACTCTAATTATGGTGGATCTTTCTTGTCCTTGCAAGAGGACTGTCAGAAGATCACTTCTGTTGGGGGACCTAAAATTAGATAGTAATGGATGTAAATAACTGTGTCGAAGTTCGGCATATGCTGGGCAGTCAATCAAAAAATGTTCGATATCTTCCACTATTTGATCTCCCCAGACACAGAATCTCTCATTTCTTGGGATGTTACAGTAACGACCAGTTTGCATCATAATACTGAGTTGTTCAAACCTGGCCCTGGTGTATATTCTTCTTAAGGGTAACGGAACTGGAATAGTCAGATAGTGTTCTAAATGAGTATTCATTTTGTGGGAGGCTAAAAACTTTGTGGCAGAAGACCTACCTATACTTGCTAGGTCCAATTGAGCATAGATATCATGAGTGCATTGTATGAGCACTTGTTTTGCCCTAGGTCCTAGATCATTCAAAAATTGTAAAGGAAGGCCAGTTTTAGCCATCTCATTGTTTAAGGCCACTACCCATGATGACTTGTGGGCACGCTGGTCTTGATCCTCTAAACATAGGTGAGGAAGTCTACTGGAATTCATCTGATTTACCTTTGACCAGTAATTGAATTGTCTCATTAAAATTTGAGCTTTTACTGGGAGCATGAATCATACATGTGTCTTGGGCTACTTTGCTGGTGTTCCTTTAGAGAAGGGGTCATAGTCTGCACATGGTCCTTGGCACCTGAAGTAGAAAGAGAGAGGAGAGGAGAAGGAAATGGAAAAGTTTCTTAGCTTAATGAACTGATGAATGCTGTCATCTTAAATAAGTGTTGTATGTTCATATTTAATATGCGTGCCTACAGTGATCCAGAAAACAAACACATAAATATTACATGTTGTGTATAAACCAGCCAAGAAACAGTTTCAGATAATGCAAATAGTGTGTACCTTTCTCACTGCTTCTGGTTAGCTCACGTCAATCCCTGCTCTGTTTTTAATTTCCACCGGTCCATTACTAAAGATGTGAATTTATAATGCAGAAGCTAAAATCCTATACTCAATTAAATGGAAATAAATCTCAACACTGAACTCAGGAAACATATTCAGAAGTAGCAGTGTTGGCCATGCAACGATATCCACCCAAATCCACAAGCAGCTTAATTTTATTTGAGTGGCTAAAATGCAAGTACAGTAGAGTCTCACTTATCCAACATAAATGGGCCGGCAGAACGTTGGATAAATGAATATGTTGGATAATAAGGAGAGATTAAGAAAAAGCCTATTAAACATCAAATTAGGTTATGATTTTACAAATTAAGCATCAAAACATCATGTTATACAACAAATTTGACAGAAAAAGTAGTTCAATATGCAGTAATGCTACGTAGTAATTACTGTATTTACGAATTTAGCACCAAAATATCACAATGAATTGAAAACATTGACTCCAAAAATGCGTTGGATAATCCAGAACGTTGGATAAGTGAGTGTTGGATAAGTGAGACTCTACTGTATTTGAAGTTTCATCATGCAAGTATTTGAAACTTCACTGGTTTCTTCATCAGGCAAAGATGTTAAAATCATACAAGAGAGAAAAAAGTTGACAATGTGAGAGCCACATTGGCACTCTTACTACTTTAAGTTACATAATATGATGACTTTATGCATTTCCAACAAATTGCGACTGTGAGTTAAAAGTGTAATCCACATTTCTACTTTATACTCTAGAGCAGGGGTCCTCAAACCTTTAAAGCAAAGGGCCGGTCTACAATCCTTCAGACTCTTGAGGGGCCGAATTATCATTTGAAACAACAACAACGAAAGAACAATACAATATTTAAAAATGAAAACAATCTTAACCAACATATACCTATCAGGATTTCAATGGAAAGTGTGGGCCTGCTACTAGCCAATGAGATAATCAAGTTAATTAGGATTGTTGTTGTTGTGTGCCTTCAAGTCATTTCAGAATTTGGGTGAGCCTAAGTCTAAAATTAGGAGACCTGGTGGCAAAGTGTGTTAAAGCACTGAGCTGCTGAACTTGCAGACTGAAAGGTCCCAGGTTCAAATCCCGGGAGTGGAGTGAGCGCCCGCTGTTAGCTCCAGCTTCTGCCAACCTAGCAGTTCGAAAACATGCCAATGTGAGTAGATCAATAGGTAACGGCGGGAAGGTAACGGCGCTCCATGCAGTCATGCCGTCCACATGACCTTGGAGGTGGCTACGGACAACGCCGGCTCTTCGGCTTAGAAATGGAGATGAGCGCCAACCCCCAGAGTCAGACATGACTGGACTTAACGTCAGGGAAAACCTTTACCTTAAGTCTAATATTAATTATTTATTTACTTACTACATTTATTTACTACAATTATATCCCACCCTTCTTACCCCCGAAGGGGACTCAGAGCAGCTGTATGTACATACAATATATGATATTATTAGCATAGCACAATATTTGCATTATACATTACTATATTGAACTATACCACTATACTGTGATACTATATGTAATATATAACATATAATTAATATTATTATATGGTATTATTATTAATATTATATTGTATAACATTATAATATTTTTATCAATATCATATGTATATACAATATATTATATTATTAAAACTGATATGAAAATATATTATAAAACTGAGGGTGGGGGCCAGGTAAATGACCTTGGAGGGCCGCATCCGGCCCCCGGGCCTTAGTTTGGGGACCCCTGCTCTAGAGGAGAGGTGGGTGTCTCTTTTTGTTTGCTAGGATTACTATTATTAATAATAATCTTTTAGAAGTATTTCCTGAAGGAGAGGAAGGAAAGGAGAAACAGAAGCTAAAAGGGTGAAAGCCCCCAAATGCGTGTGCGCACCACCCACCATCCCTTAGGTCCCCAACTCCCAGTCAGTCCCACTAAATAAAAAGAATCAGGAAAATAAAGAAAAATAAAAAAAAATTCAACTGTGATGCTGAATAGGGGAGGAGAAGCTGAGATCAGCTCCCACTTGCTTTCGTGTCAGGAGGGTTTTCGTACTTATCATTACGAGCTCCTGAAGTACCTAAGGTACCAAAGGAAACAGAGAAAACAAAATCCACGCACAAGTCTACTGAATAGCCAATTCTTATTTAAAGCCAACCAAAAAAGAGTTTCAGGTTTCACGTAAACATGTAAAACAATCTCACATCATTTACTTTGGGAAATCCAATGCCATTTATCTTCATATCCCATGTTTCAATTTGCTCCCCATCTCAAATGGCTATAAGTATATGAAGGAGTATCAAGATGGTCTCCAAACTATTTCACTTCCCAAGTTTAAGGGAGTGAGGGACCTGTTGTAAAATTCCAATGACTGGAAATTTAATTCCGCAGTGCAATGATATGGTTTGTGACATTCTCTGTTGCTTTCCCCTGTGGCCCTGAGAGTTAAGCAGAACTTTTCTCTCCCTCCATGTCAAACTGCGGTTTTGTTTCAAAGTCTCCTCTGCATGCATTTACAGCTCTGTGGCAGATGTGTGAAGCAGTCTGCAGTGCATCAAATGTCACTGTTGGAAACAGCTGCAGAATTCACAACAACTCCAGCAAAACAGAGCAAGAGATGTTAGGGAATGGCACACAAAAGCGAAATGTGTCAGCATACTATTGCCATTCTCATTTGGTAGTATTATGGACCCCATGGTAAATATATAACGTGCATAATTGGTGATGTGTTAAATGGCACTGATTTCAACTTAATAGGCAGGCACTTTCCAATGGAAGGCTAGAATATTTAGTTTATGCTGGACATTTATAGTTTATGGTTTGTGGCAGAAGAGGAAAGCAGTATAGGGGTTTGAGAGTGACAAAGCCCTTTTATTTTTCATTCCTTGTATCGTTACTGAATAATTCAGTAGTAAATCCCCAACTCAAAGAAGCTCTGCTGACAGTCAGGCTGATGTGCTTTCTTAGTTGTATGCATCCATTGTTTCCCTCGATCCCTCTCCAGGCCTCCTGAATCATCCAGTAACTTTTAGTAACAAGTATGTTGTTGATCGTATTCCACACCTCAGTACTGTATTTTGAAAATCAGAAAAACTCCCTAAAAGCCATAATTCTAGAAACACAAGAACTTCATTTTGCAAAGGGCCACATGTACTGCATCTTTCTTTAGAAACCTGTATCTAAGCAAAACCATCAGCTGATCTGCCATATATGCTGATGCACATCTGCAAAACACAGTGTGCTGACTGAAACCGAGATATCATGTATTTCAAACTTCTGGCTTCTCAGGTACCAGAATTTCCCTGCAATCCATTTTGTGTTGTCCTTCCTAAAGCTCATTTTTATCAGGATGAAATGTTTGGCTTGTAAAATCAGTAGAAATTATATATGGCAATGAGATATGCACATGCCCATACACCCATTTCCTTTCCTGTTCACTCTGACTTAATGCTTTGCTATTTATAGCCTAAAATGTGTATCATAAAACACTCCAGAGTTGAACTACTGCCAAGTTGAACATTGCTACTAGAACAAGCACTTTTTTCATTCTGTTATATATTATTAACTAGCAAAATGTCTATCATTGCAGTGATGGAGAAGGTGGGTGATACATGGACAAATATTTTTATAGTCCCTCTCTAGGTGGACCAGACTGGAAGCTTGCTCCCTTACAGATAATGTTTTATGGTGAGAATGGGAGTTTTGTTTTCTACAGAGGAATATCTCACAATGTAAGATTCTGAAATCATCTCAAATGGCATGGCATCATCAACAGGCTTCCTCCCTCAGTAAAAATTGATTCCATATGTTAAACAGTGTGGGGTTTTTTACCCACCATACAGTATTATTCCCTGTATACTAAGCAGTCGTCGTCGTCTCACTCGTTCAGTCGTTTTCGACTCTTCGTGACCTCATGGACCAGTCCACGCCAGAGCTCCCTGTCGGCCGTCACCATCCCCAGTTCCTTCAAGGTCGAGCTAGTGACTTCAAGGATACCGTCCATCCATCTTGCCCTTGGTCGGCCTCTCTTCCTTTTTCCTTCCATTTTTCCCCAGCATTGTGATCTTTTCCAAGCTTTCCCGTCTCCTCATGATGTGGCCAAAATACTTCAACTTTGCCTCTAATATCCTTCCCTCCAGTGAACAGCCGGGCATTATTTCCTGGAGGATGGACTGGTTGGATCTTCTTGCGGTCCAAGGCACTCTCAGGATTTTCCTCCAGCACCAAAGTTCAAAAGCAGCTATCTTCTTTCGCTCAGCCTTCCTTATGGTCCAGCTCTCGCATCCATAGGTTACTATGGGGAATACCATTGCTTTGACTATGCGGACCTTCGTTGCCAGTGTGATGTCTCTGCTCTTCACTATTTTATCGAGGTTGGTCATTGCTCTCCTCCCAAGAGGTAGACATCTTCTGATTTCCTGGCTGCAGTCTGTATCTGCAGTGATCTTCGCACCTAGAAATATAAAGTCTGTCACTGCCTCCACGTTTTCTCCCTCTATTTGCCAGTTGTCAATCGGTCTGGTTGCCATGATTTTGGTTTTCTTGATGTTTAACTGCAGCCCGGCTTTTGCACTTCCTTCTTTCACCTTGGTGATAAGGCTCCTCAGCTCTTCCTCACTTTCAGCCATCATATACTAAGCAATATATGTTCACAATGTATGTTTGCAGTAGACATGAAGAAGAGTTATTCACTTAAGTGAGGATAAATTAAGCACTCTATCCAGACCAGCTCTGTGAGATGGCTGTCCCTGCCTCTAATCAATTAACTTCATGCAGTGCTCAGATTAATGGATCACTCTTTGAGTTTTCTTCCATAATACAATGAGATGATGATGATGATGATGATGATTAGAGAAGTAGCTACACTGGAGAGGTAGTTTAGGGCCATTTCTGATTAGATGAACCTTCTCATCATAACACAAGGGAGCCTTGCTTATTGGTTAATCCCAATAAAAGTACAGTAGAGTCTCACTTATCCAACATAAACGGGCCGGCAGAATATTGGATAAGCAGATATGTTGGATAATAAGGAGGCACTAAGGAAAAGCCTATTAAACATCAAATTAGGTTATGATTTTACAAATTAAGCACCAAAACATCATGTTATACAACAAATTTGACAGAAAAAGTAGTTCAATACACAGTAATGCTATGTAGTAATTACTATATTTACGAATTTAGCACCAAAATATCACTTTGGGGTGTGTGTCACTAATTTTATATGATGGACAGCCTATCTGTAAGTATAAATAGAACACAGCACTGACATGTTGCTTCATATACGTCATTTCATGTGGCTGCCACAGAATGTCATGGACTTATCAGCTTTACTTTTCTCTCTTGATATATCATAATACAAGCAGAACCCAAGAAAATTCTGTGGGTCCTTATTGTTGGAAGTTACAGCCAGACAGCCAGCGTTTCATGGCCAATTTTTGACTCATAAAGATTGCTCAGCTCTCTCATTCTCCTCCTGCTCCCATTCTTTCCTTCTCTTTCTCAAGTAGCTTTATAGTTTGACAAATTATGGAGTTTCCTTAAACCTTTTGCTACTCTACTCTTGGGTATGAATGATTCCATTTTGACCCCATGAAGATCTATTCAGAAACAAAGTGCACTATTAATATATAGATATTTAACATATTTTGGTTATCTGTTAGAGTTGTAGAGGTGAGAAACCTGTGACCCTCATGATGCTGATGGACCTTGCAAACCTAGCTAATGGGATAATGAGAATTGACATTCTGCAAAATTGGGAAAAGCCTCTCTAATAAAGAAAAAAAATTTGACTGCAGTAAGTGGGAGTGTATACCTAGGAACTAGAGTGCTTGGAGGGCATGACCTCCTTCTTCACATTTTTCAATATTATTTGCAATAAAGGCCAGCAAATATACAGAAGATATGTCTGTCATAGAGAGTGTAATTTGACTCTACGCCTTCTTAGATTCTAAGAATAGATTTTGAAGACATAACACTTGATTTTTCAACAAATATTTTAATGAGGGATTTTTTAAAAATATGGCTGACATCTTGTTGAACAGTTACAAACATACAAGCTAGACGTATGTTTTCACAACAGTTTAGTATTCATATTGAGGATAGCAGCAACATCACAATTTTTCCTTAGACCTACCCTAACAGCCATCAACCACAACAAGGTCTCTTTTTTTGGTCAATGATCTGCAATGTAGTGAGGAATGGTGATAGGAATCTTGTTTCTGATATTCACACTACAAATTCCTGGGTGCCTGGAAACATCATCCTGATGTGCCCTGATTACCAGCAGAATACATTTCTATCACTTGGTTATGTTCTTTAGACCACATGACAAGCCATGCTGTGGTTGAGGGGGCAATTTGGTGGCCTCTGTGTATAGAGAGTAGCTTGACATGACATGCCAAGTATTGACATATGTAGGGTTCAAAGCTATAGATTGCATGAGGCCAGTCTACCTTCTTATGAATCCTCTTGCTGCTTAAGGAACAATCCAACCCCTTGCTCTCAGTGCAGTGTGAGTTCTGCAGGTTGCTTCAGAGTTGGGTGGAAATGTTCTCTTCTTTACATACTTTTTTTTTTGCGAGCCTCATACTTCGTATGTAGCATTTTGATAGTTGGCTAAGGGTGCCCTTGATTAATAGATTGTCACTGTAGGTACTGGGGGAAAAATACAAGAGTCTAGTGAACACCTTAACACTCCCTTTTGTTGAGACTCTGAAAAGTCCTCTCTATATCCTGCATCATGGAAGGTTGTGAAGGAATCTTTCCTTGGGGTTGCCCCAGGGCCGGTCCAACAATGAGGCGAATTAAGCGGTCGCTTCGGGCGCAAAACATACAGGGGCGCAGTCGAGACTGCTTTTTCTGTTGATTTCTTGTAAAACATGATGTTTTGGTGCTTAATTTGTAAAATCTTAATGTAATTTGATGTTTAATAGGCTTTTCCTTAATCCCTTATTATTATCCAACACTTATCCAATGCTTTTATTTTTCAGTGATTGGTTTGGGGGGGGGGGGTGCCAAAATTCTGTTCGCCTACACTTGAAAAATACCTAGGGCCAGCTCTGGGTTGCCCTCTCTATTTATAGAATTCTAGCGCTTGGGATGGAGCGCCCTGGGTTGACTTTCCATAAAATGACTGTCTTGTGGAGCCCCGGTGGCGAAGTGTGTTAAAGTGCTGAGCTGCTGAACTTGCAGACCGAAAGGTCCCAGGTTCAAATCCCGGGAGCAGAGTGAGCGCCCGCTGTTAGCTCCAGATCCTGCCAACCTAGCAGTTCGAAAACATGCCAATGTGAGTAGATCAATAGCTACCGCTCCGGCGGGAAGGTAACGGCGCTCCATGCAGTCATGCTGGCCACATGACTTTGGAGGTGTCTACAGACAACGCCAGCTCTTCAGCTTAGAAATGGAGATGAGCACCAACCCCCAGAGTCAGACATGACTGGACTTATCAGGGGAAACCTTTACCTTTGCCTTGTGTAAGTAACACATAATATTGCATTGTCCACGTGATCAGGTGTTTAACCCAAGGGAAAGCTAACATGGGTGGGATTGACATCTGTCTTTTACTAGGAGCAGATTGCTCCCAGGTCTTCTGCTCATCTCTGGGTACAATTCATTTAAATACATTCAGGCCAAATAAATTAACCTTTTTTTGTGTGTCTGGTTTTGTTATTTCATCATTGGTCATCAAATGATTGTTGGCTTTTGAGAGAGATTTAGAGAATTGGATCTGGAGGTGTTACATAGGTATTGTATTGTTAATTATCCCTGTCCTGTCATTTAGGATTTTGGCTTATATTTTAAAAGATCTCTTTTCAACTATTCCCATTAGGATTGTCTCTTGTTTTTAATTTGGTGTTTGAAAAGTTGCATCTTCAAAGAAACTCCTCATTAGATTGCAACTATTTTCAGTCAAGGCAGACTGGAAGACAAAAGGGGAAATATATGAGTTGATTGCATCTTTTTAAAATGCAGACAATTGTAAAGTTCATCCCTCAGTGCATCAGCTGGAAGAAGAAAGAGCTGGCCATAGACGTTGAGACCTTTTCCTCATTATTTATTGCTTTGAGTATTGTCTTGGGGCCAGATTGTTGCAATCTAAATGCTACCTTTCTTTTCTCCAGTCACTATGGCTGACATGCTTTGCCTGATTCATGGAAGTAGCGTCCAGTACACACACTGTACGCTAGACCTATGGACTGATCTAATGGCATTCATTTGCACATGCTCCACTGATTTTCCATGGATTTTAATTGAATGCAAAGAAGTGCTGCTTTGTTAAACTTTAGTAATAAGACTGTAATTGGTTGGATTGACATTTCTGCAGGTTCTGCCAATGCAAGAGAGTACATGTTGACTTAAAATTACATTTTCAAGGATTGTGACAGTTATTTGTGTTGGGCGAGCGGGCTTACAAACAAAAGACCCGCCCCTTAAAGAAACTGTAGTATTGCTTAACAGCAGCAATGTAACTCAGCAGCGGATAGCAAATGACCAAATGAACAAAAACACACAGACCAGGTTAATTTGTCTTTCACTTCCTTTGGAGGCTTTTTCTTATTACAAAAATAACATTCTTGAAGTATTTATAAAATATGGTTTCTTCCAACATAAAGTTCATTACATAGTCATAAATCCAATGCCTTATCTTCGCTTACACAATCCAAGGCTTTATCTTCTTTCTTCTTTCTTCTTATTGTGGATATCGCCTCAAAAAAAAGATAAAGTGGTATAAAAGTGCTATAACTATATAATGTAGATGCATTCATAGGATAATATGATAGATTAATTTGTCAAGTATCACACTTCCATTGCAAAAAGGAAAAAAATAGATTATTTTATGCTCACATCAGAAGAAGGGAGATTGTGACTATCTTGCTTAGCTCCTATATACAGTAGAGTCTCACTTATCCAAGCCTCGCTTATCCAAGCCTCTGGATAATCCAAGCCATTTTTGTAGTCAATGTTTTCAATATATCGTGATATTTTGGTGCTAAATTCGTAAATACAGTAATTACAACATAACATTACTGTGTACTGAACTACTTTTTCTGTCAAATTTGTTGTATAACATGAAGTTTTGTAAAATCATAACCTAATTTGATGTTTAATAGCCTTTTCCTTAATCCCTCCTTATTATCCAAGATATTCGCTTATTCAAGCTTCTGCCGGCCCGTTTAGCTTGGATAAGTGAGACTTTACTGTATAAACATATTACACTATACAATATATGTAATGGGTCACAACACCCTTGGGTCAACCAGCTGGCAAACACTGTGAAATGCATCAATTCAGTATTTCTGTGGAAACGGATGGGGGTGGTGGAAAACAAAGAAAGAAGAATCTTTTTGCTAATGCCTTAAACCCTTTGGCTTATATCCTGTATTATTTTTTTGTCTTGTTTTTTTCCTTTCTGTTTTGTCCCCTTTAATGGAGAAGGCACCTTGCATTATGAGACACCGTTAATGGCTCCAATCTACAAACACTCTCCCTTGCTTTCTAGCTAATAGTTCAGAAGAGGCTGCACTGTTTAATCTTCAGTTAAGAAATAATCAATGATGCTCAGTTGTGGGAACCAGCTATTTGCCGACTGCAACGAAGCAAAGCCTATTTCTTAAGAATGAATTCAAATGCAATAGTTCTTCTTCTTTAAAAATGTTACATATGTGAAAGCTCAAATTCAAACTAAAAATTTGTGTGGGTGCCTTACAATAACCATATGTGGACATCAGATTGAAATGGACAATAGATATATTTCTTACTAGTTAGGGAAACCCTTTATTTATTTTGATTATTTAAAAGTATTCAACAGGGAGAATTTTTTGAGAGGTAAGAGAGTGTATTACCTCACTCCCTGTCCTCACCCTATGTCAGTGATGGCCAACCTATGACACGCGTGTCAGCACTGACACGCCTAATCATTTTTGCTGACACGTGGCTGACTGCAGATTGATTGGATGACTATGTCTTTTGTGGCCAAATTTGGTGTGATTTGGTCAAGTGGTTTTGTTGTTTACTCCATGGGAATTATGCACATATATATATATATATATATATATATATATATATATATGAATGATATCATTTTATTATTATTCTATTATTATTGTAATATATTATCATATTATTACTATTATATTATTCATTATTCATGACTACATTGAAACTAGAATAGAGAGAAATCAGCGTGGAAACTGCAAGAGGTACCATAGATCGTTGTACATGGAAATAAGGGTAGTTAATAGTTTTTGATTTATTAAATACAGTTATATATTACAATTATACATTTTTGTTATTTAAACTATACATATTGCCATTTTTTTTACATATTTTTTTCTCAAAATGACACACCACCCAAGTCATGCTAGGTTTTTTGGTGAATTTGACACACCAAGCGCAAAAGCTTGCCCATCATTGCCCTATATATTAAAAACCTCCTACTGCCCCCACCCGCTTGCTTCACCACAAATGACTTGTATTGTAGAGTCCATCCTCAAAGTGATACATTGTGGATAAAGTCAGTCACCATCACGTCCACTATGAAGTCTACCTGTGTTGACTTCCTACTGTTTCCAGCTATGCCATTTGAAGCAGCCCAGGAATATCCAGCAAGAGTGTTTAGAGTGTTGAAGTGATAGACTGATAAGTGATAGATAGAAAGCCCTGTTCTCCTGCCTTATCCTGTCTAATGAATTAATTGACCCAACTACCTGGTTCAAAAGATTCAGAAGGATAAAGCTATTCCATGACAAACTGAGAACCCAGCCCAAAATCTGTCTTTATTACTCCAAAATAGATACTTGACCAGGTAGAGAAGCTGTTTCTGTCAAACAATACATTGAGCTTTGGAAGAATGTGGTGGAGACATCAAGAAAGTCCATATATAAGGACAGACCTTATGCCGTCACACCCAGGAACCTTTTAAAGCTTTAGGATGTGCTTCTTCCTTTGCCCAGGTGAACTGCAGGGGCCTTACTTAGAAGCTCTGGAAATCCCAGTAACCAAAGGCACTTCAAGTAGAACAATCAAACAAATTTTTATTTTCACAAAGTCCTTGGCAGACTTGGCACACGTAGTTAAGGTTGCAAATAAAAACAGTCAACTTATAAAACCTTGCAGATGTTCCTTTCTTGCTTTTCCCCTTTACTTCCTGGGTTAACTTCCACCAAAGGCGAAGAGATCCTGAGATCCTCTTTACCCTAGCCCTTAGCTGCTATCAAAAAGATCTATCACTATCTAAGATCAAAGCTAGTTTTTGAGGCGAAGTTGGTAGGGCTTCTTTCAATGGCAAAGAAATCCAGAGATGTTCTTTGCCTCAGTGTTAAGCTACTAGAAAGAACAGGTCTTTCCCCTATCTATGCTCGGCATTGGTTTTAAAGGCAGGTCAGTACTTACGATGGCCTTGTCAGAGTTGGCCTGGCTTGGCCACTCAAGCACATCTAAGTTCTTTCTTCTTCAGTCTAGAAGGCAAGAGGCTTCTCAAAATGGAGCCTTCTTTCCCCAGGAAAAGGGGCGGTCTCCAAAACAAAAGGATACTTTTCAAGCCTATAGCAGCAAGGCTTTGCAAACTGGCTATAAACTCTGCTAGTAGTTGAACTATCAGGTTGCTGCAGAATCTGCAACAGCCCTGGAAGAAATGCAAACAGGTGCTATTTTCTACAACTATGAAAAAATGCAAACCAAACCTCTGGGGGACGGAACACATACTACATTAGTATATCAGTTTTATACCACTTTCATTATCATGGCTCCATCCTGTTGAATCATATGATTTGTAATTAGGTAAGGTAATTAGTAGGAATGTGCAATTCGCTTAAAACCCAGTATCCGGATTTTGGTGAACCCGCAGGTGCTATTTGCTACAACTATGAGAAAATGCAAACCAGACCCCTGGGGGACGGAACAGACCTCATCCAAATAAATTCTGCCAAGAAAACTCCATAATAGGTTCTTCATAAATCAAAAATGACTTGAAGCCATATAAGAAAAACAGTTATTATTCCCATTTATTTACGTATATAGAGCCATCACTGCACATGATGTTTCACAGCAACAAAGCAGTTTTCTAATCTCTGTCTTACAATTTATTTAAGACATGGCACAAAATGAAAAAAGCATATCTGGGAGAGGATTAAATCCAGCAGATACTGCCCTTTCTCTCCCTGCAATGCCAAGGCAGTGGCAGTTGGGTTGGAGAGAAAGCCTTTCATCTGCTTCTGGGTCTAGGCATGATGAAGCTGTGCCAGCTTCTTCTCTACTTCAGTACCAGTGGAAGAAGAATTTTTATTGTTCATTAGCCTAGACATGATGGAGCCATGCCCATGTCTTTCTAACTGAGACTTACTTTTGATAAAGAAAGAGACTTTTGATAGGAACTTGCCAGACTTTGCGACTTTCTCTAGTGAAAAGATAGAAATGAACTCAGATTATAGAAAAAAGAAGTGTGGGAGGAAGTAAAATGGATAGATTTGCTCATCTCTGACCTAAAGCATTTTCTCTGCTCCTGAGATATAGTCCTTCCCTATCAGTACCTGGTAACTGGATGAATACACTGACTGTAGACGCAGCATGTTCTATTTTTAACTATTGTGGATAATAGCCATCGATGGAGCTACCCCTTCTGCTGAATCCATTTGCAAAGCCATCTATGCTAGCAGGGATCGCAACATTCTGTGCAATGAAGTCCATTAGCTAATTATACATTATGTGAAGAAGTACTGCCTTTTGCTCACTCTGAAATGCCTGCTCCTCGGTTACAGCTGTTGACCCTGAATTCTCAGGTTTTCATAGAGAGGAGGATTGAGAGAAGAATTTTGTTCAGTTTATCCTCTCTTTGTGGATGCATTACAAATGGGCATTAGGTACGTAGGTTTAAAGAATCCAGTTTCAATCTGAGCTTCAACAGCTTATCATGAGCTCAACTCTCCGGACTGTCCCAGGGGCACATGCAGTTTGCCCTTTGAAATCCTTATATTTATGCACAACTGCAGAGGCAGCCAGAAAAACTGTGTCAATTTGAAAAAGTGTATATAGAAACACTTAAAACACTGCTTGAATGTGTTTGTATTGCAGAAAGGATGCATTCAACCGATGTGTTCAGTATCGAATACTTTACAAATGTGCATATCTTAGAAATAAAAATCAGGCTGTCATGCCATAATTGCAGAAAATGCAAACAAACAAACCCCAGAATCTGTTGTGTAGGGTCCATTTCCAGGATTCTTTATGTTTTATTGCTGTGCAAATATACATTAGTGATACAGTAGAGTCTCACTTATCCAAGCCTCGCTTATCCAAGCCTCTGGATAATCCAAGCCATTTTTGTAGTCAATGTTTTAAATATATCGTGATATTTTGGTGCTAAATTTGTAAATACAGTAATTACAACGTAACATTACTGAGTATTGAACTACTTTTTCTGTCAAATTTGTTGTATAACATGATGTTTTGGTGCTTAATTTGTAAAATCATAACTTAATTTGATGTTTAATAGGCTTTTCCTTAATCCCTCCTTATTATCCAAGATATTCGCTTATCCAAGCTTCTGCCGGCCCGTTTAGCTAGGATAAGTGAGACTCTACTGTATATGGAGAAAGAAAATACAGTAGAGTCTCACTTATCCAACACTCACTTATCCAACGTTCTGGATTATCCAATGCATTTTTGTAGTCAATGTTTTCAATATATCGTGATATTTTGGTGCTAAATTCGTAAAATACAGTAATTACAACATAACATTGTTTTGTATTGAACTACTTTTTCTGTCAAATTTGTTGTATAACATGATGTTTTGGTTCTTAATTTATAAAATCATAATCTGATTTGATGTTTAATAGGCTTTTCCTTAATCCCTCCTTATTATTCAACATATTCGCTTATCCAACGTTCTGCTGGCTCGTTTATGTTGGATAAGTGAGACTCTACTGCACATATAAAACTAAGAATTAGAAATAGTTCATACTAAATACAGTAGAGTCTCACTTATCCAACATTCGTTTATCCAACGTTCTGGATTATCCAACACATTTTTGTAGTCAATGTTTTCAATACATCGTGATATTTTGGTGCTAAATTCGTAAATACAGTAATTACTACATAGCATTACTGTGTATTGAACCACTTTTTCTGTCAAATTTGTTGTATAACATAATGTTTGGTGCTTAATTTGTAAAATCATAACCTAATTTGATGTTTAATAGGCTTTTCCTTAATCCCTCCTTATTATCCAACATATTCGCTTATCCAACATTCTGCCGGCCCGTTTAAGTTGGATAAGTGAGACTCTACTGTATGTGCAATCAGCATTAGATATTATAGTGGGAGGTAGAGATAGTGAATTTGGTTACTTTCAGACACATAATAACAACGGCATGTTTCAGAACTTCTTCAGCTATAGGGACATATAGAGTTAACAAGAGTTAATACAGCAGTAATAATATCAATCAACCATCAACTGGGTTTCAAAAATATTCTTGTAGTGAACAGAAAAGTACTCATTGCTCAGCCTCAGTTGGCATTATAACTCTATCCTGAATTTTATTAGGTACCTTTTATTCTGGTATTTTAACTGATAATGTTATTTTTATATTGCTGCTGCAGTCCCCCCCCCCCCCAAAACCAATGAAGTCGACTGAATTGTACTTGGTGGTTGATTGATATTATTACTGCTGTATTAACTCTTCTTTTATTGTCTTACTGTGTTTTAATTTTTGTATATTGTTCAATGTATTTATGCTGTTGCTTTTGTAAACTATGCTGATTGGGCTTTGTCCCATGTGAGCCGCCCTGAATCCCCATGGGGAGATGGTGGCAGGGTATAAATAAAGTATTATTATTATTATTATTATTATTATTATTATTATTATTATTATTGCTTCCTATTAGGACCCTTCCACCCAGCCATATAACCTGGCTCTTCCAAAAGGCCTTCGACGATTAATTATTAGGTTGAACTATCTGCCCATCCAACTATAGGATTTTCTGCCACTACTATTTTGCACTTTATGGACTATTTTGACTGAGAAACTACCTCTCCCATTTTGATATATTCTGCACTTTGGCCCAGATCCTTGTTTTAGTCTCCTGTTTTTAATACTTTATGCTGTATGTTGATTACTATGATGGTTTTATTGATATTGATATTTTACTGTTGGAATAATTGTTTTATCGTTTTATTGTTGTATGTTTCGGGCTTGATCCCCATGTAAGCCGCTCCGAGTCCCCACTGGGGAGATGGGGCGGGGTATAAAAATAAAGTTATATTATTATTATTATTATTATTATTATTATTATTATTATTATTATTATTATTACTATTATATAGCCCAGAATATCAAGATAGATAATCCACAATATCTGCTTTGAACTGGGTTATCTGAGTCCACAGTACAAAGCAGATAATGTGGAAGAAAATTAGCAAATACTTTCATCCTTACCACTCTAAAATGTATACACACAGATGGATTTTGTCTTTGTATATTCCAGGGAAGCCTATGTGCTTAGCCCTAACTCTCTGAGACATTGCACTCTCCTATATTGGTGGTCTGATCTGTGTTCTCGAACATCTATTTCATTTAAATTCCCTCCCACAAAATAATGGAAGTAAGGGCTAAATTAGCATATATTTTTGCATGGCTTTTTGATTGCCAAGGAACTTCTGAACCACAGAGCTTACTTGTCTTTCTGATCTTCATGGAGTTTTTGAACCTGAAGAAGCAGTGCAAAGGGCCCAAAAGGTTCAGTTGCTGCCGAGTCTGTGGCTTCTCTCACCTTTCACCTCACTGAGAAGGAAAGAAAAAAGGGACACAAAAGAGCAAGGAAGAGAAGTTACTACCATTTGAACCCAGCTATGCTGGAATGCCTGTTCCCAAACTTTGAATGTAGTGCTTGTGGGAAGCAATTACTCTTCTCATTTCAGGCATGTACAGCTTGTTTCTAGGGAGAAGAGGAGGAAGGACCAGAACAAGGAGTTTCAAATTGTAAGAAAGGAGAATTGAGTCAACATTAGAAAGAAGATACTGAGAATAAGAGCTCTTCTGACTAGCTGACATTGTGATAACATTCTCTTTATTGGAGGCTTTTCAACAGGAATTAAATGATCGTTTCTCAGGGATGTTTTAGGTGCTGATTTTCTCAGTAGGCAAAGAATGGGACTACCATGTTTCCCCGAAAATAAGACAGTGTCTTATATTAATTTTTGCTCCCAAAGATGCTCTAGGTCTTATTTTCAGGGGATGTCTTATTTTTTCATGAAGAAGAATTCACATTTATTGTTGAACAAAAAAAATGAACATTTATTATATACTGTACAGTAGTTATCACAAACCAGCATAACCAGTCAAACTGTGAATCCTATCAAGAATTTCTTGTTACTACCAATATTTCCATGTACAACACTTTATGGTACGTAAATTTACCGATCCTGCATGATCTGGGGTTCTGTTTGGCGGGCATTCTTCCAAACAAAAGCTCTGCTAGGTCTTACTTTCGGGGGAGGCCTTATATTGAGCAATTCAGCAAAATCTCTACTAGGTCTTATTTTCAGGGGATGTCTTATTTTTCCATTAAGAAGAATTCACATTTATTGTTGAACAAAAAAATGAACATTTATTGTATACTGTACAGTAGTTGTCATCACAAACCAGCATAACCAGACAAACTGTGAATCCTATCAGGAATTTCTTGTTACTACCAATATTTCCATGCACAACACTCTATGGTACGTACATTTACCAATCCTGCATGCTCTGGTGTTCTCTTTGGCGGGCATGCTTCCAAACAAAAACTTTGCTAGGTCTTACTTTCGGGGGAGGCCTTATATTTAGCAATTCAGCAAAACCTCTACTAGGTCTTATTTTCTGGGGATGTCTTATTTTAGGGGAAACAGGGTAGTTGATATTTGAGGTCAATTCCAACTCTATACTTTTATGATTTTGTGATTAATAATAATGATAATGATAATTCTGTAACTATAGATTAGGCATGTGCGATCCATGAAAAAAATGGTTCAATGTTTGCTTCATTTCTAAAGTCATTTCTGAATTTCGAAGCAAAAAATTCAAAACTTTCCAAAACTTCCGAATCTTCATATGTACCTCGTTAATAGCGGAGGGGGCCAGGGAGGAGGATGTTGTTGCCGCCAGGCACTCCCCCAAGTAAGGGCCGCCTCCTTGGCTAACGTGTTATCCTTGGCTAAAGATAACACTGCTGGGTCCAGGCTGCGGGTCTGGTGGAGCCTCCGCTTGGAGGGGCTCTTCGCAGCTGGAGGGGCTGAGGAGCAGGAGAAGATGCTGTTGAGGAGGCTCTGCGCAGACATCACGGAGGAAGCTTCCCCTCTGGAGGGTCAGGGCCTCGCCTGTTGGAGGGATGGAGGGAGACTGTGCCATGGCAGAAAAAGAACCCAGCCCCTCTCCTCCTCCCTCCTTCCCTCTAGCCTGGGCTTGCTCCCTTTGTAGCCCCGCACAGCGTGGGCTCCCGTGACACCAGGATATGTGGCTAATTTGGCCACCACTGCTTCCTTCTCCTTCTCCCCGGCCCCTCTCACGTCGTTCTTCCCTCCCGCATTCCCAGAAGCACAGAGTTCGAGCCAGCCCTGTGCTTCTAGGAGCACGGGAGGGAAGGGTGGCTTGGGGGGGGGGGGGCACCAAAAAAACTGCTTGCTTATACTTTAAAATTACCTAGGGCCAGCCGTGACAGAGCCGCATAGGAGTCACACATTGGCCATCAAATGAAGGGCGCTTCCAGTGGGACTTTGTAGGACTCCTTTTCCGAAGGACACTGATATATTTAGTTTTACACCATATTATATGCCATTTTAAAGAGACTGAATGTACACATACTGTGTCGCTAACAAACTTTAGTTGGAGTCTTGTTGATACATGTCTGATATATGTTTTATACTGAAAACTGTTCTGTGTAGCAATTAAATCTGGATGATTGCAGTCTAAAAATCTTTATACTCTGTAAGTTACGACTGTGTGCCACTACAGTTGACAGAATTGGATCATCAGTTGTATTAATATTTGTATTATTGTTAACATTATTATGTATATGATGCTCTAATATACATATTGTGTTCTATGTTTTGAACCTTTACTGTGGTGCATATTTTTCAGATATTGTTTAGAATAGACAGCTGTGTTTAGTTATTATTATATATTACCTGCAATATGGATAGCATATTGTCTGAGATCTCCTTATGAGCTACAACCTACTTCATGGGAGAGGGCATAACAACAGGCATGTTTCAAAGAAAGCAGTTTGAACTTTTGGGAGTTCTGAATTTAGGCAGATACTAGAGCAAGGATCAGAAAGAAGCCTGTGTCTCCCATCCCCCTTTGTAGCAAGTGTTGGTAGTTGCATATAAAGTGTTCTTTCTTGCAGAATAGTGGCCAGGATTTTTTTGTCACCAAGGTAACTGCTAAGTTTAATACATCTTCCTTTCCTACAAGTTCCCCTAGATTCTTACTCCTTCTCTCATTATCAAGCCTTCCCTGGCAAACTATGCTGGCAGCTAAGAACAAGAAGAGTTAAATGCATCTTCTCCAGAGAATGGTTGCATCATCTCCAAATTAACCAGGAAAACCATTAGGGAGTACCAAAAGCAGTTTCCTTTCCCACTGCGCATCAGCAGAATTTTGCTCTCCGTCTTGTTACATTTTTGCTCTCAATCTCTTTATATCCAGCCCTCTGGGAATCAAAAGCGCAAAAGTCCTCTGAAAGCTTGGCCAACTCAGTTCATTTGTACGCATGCCAGAATGCCTCCAGCAACCATCTCGCAAATACTTTTTAAAAAAACCTTCATCATCCACTTAATGAAACAAAGAGCCTAGTTCCAGGTGAAAAGTAAAACCAACAAATGGCATTTTATTTAAATAGAAACTTCATAGCAGGAGACTGCACTGTGGCTGTCAGCTCCTTTTTTTAGTTATGGAGCTGTCACTTTTTATTATCTATATAGAGGGAAAGGTGTAGCAATGTATAGTGTTTGTTTGTGTTCTCTCATAAGTATAAATACCAGGCCGTGATGGATTCGTATGGAGAGAAAACCATAACAGATATAAAAGAGGGTTTAACCATCCGTTTGCATTGAGAGAGTCTCCTTCGGCAGGATATAAATAAATTAAGAAGACAAAGAAGAAGAAAAAGAAGAAGAATTAGGGGAAAGAAAAAGGGCAACTTAGGATGGATCTACATTGTAGAATTAATGCAGTCTGACACCAATTTAACCGGGAGGAGGGGAGGAATTAATTTTTCAGCTCGTCAGCTGAAAGATCCAAGAAGATCTGGTCCATTGGCAGCAATGGGGAACTTATGAGGCATGTTTAGGGCATCAGTCTTAAGAAACCCCTTCCTCTGAGTGAATAGTCCTGGCAGTTAGTCAGCTTGTTTACAATTTCTTATTGCACTTTATCACTGCTCCTCACCTTTTTAGATTTCCAGTGTCTTGATAAGATCGTTCCTCCTGCCCCTGTCCCTGATCATCCCTATACTACCCACGAACCCTACTCAGAATCCAGCACAAATCACCCTCCGCATATGCTGTACTTATGGCCAGGTTTTAAAGTATTTGCTGTGTTTTATGCTTTTTTATATGTATATTGTTTGTATTGTTTTAATTCATGGATTGTGTTTTAACCTATGTTATTGTTGGGCTCGTCCCTATGTGAGCCGCCCTGAGTCCCCTCAGGGAGATGGTGGAGGAATATAGAATGAAGTTATTATTATTATTATTATTATTATTATTATTATTATTATTATTATTATTTTATTATGTCACAGCAAACAAGATAGATATGCTGGATTTCGTATCACAAAATCACAAGTCGAACACTTCCCAAGTGTCTAGGACTGTGTGATGTATTTTCGGATGATGCGCGCAGATCCCAGCAGGGTGGCCTTTTGCAGTTGGCAGATCGTAATTTTGTCAATGTCTATTGTATCCAAATGCCGGCTGAGATCTTTTGGCATGGCACCCAATGTGCCGATCACCACCGGGACCACCTGTACTGGTTTCTGCCAGAGTCTTTGAAGTTCAATCTTGAGGTCCTGATAGCGGCTGAGTTTTTCCTGTTGTTTTTTGTCAATGCAACTGTCACCTGGGATGGCAACATCAATGATCCAAAACCGTTTCTTTTCCACAACTGTGATGTCTGGTGTGTTGTGTTCCAGAACTTTGTCAGTTTGGATTTGGAAGTCCCACAGTATCTTTGCGTGCTCATTTTCCAATACTTTGGCAGGTTTGTGATCCCACCAGTTCTTTGCTGCTGGGAGGTGGTACTTGAGGCATAAGTTCCAATGAATCATTTGGACCACATAGTTGTGCCTCTGTTTGTAGTCTGTCTGTGCGATTTTCTTACAGCAGCTGAGGACATGATCAATGGTTTCATCAGCTTCCTTGCACAGTCTGCATTTTGGGTCATCAGCTGATTTTTCGATCTTGGCCTTAATTGCACTTGTTCTGGTGGTTTACTCCTGGGCTGCAAGGATCAGGCCTTCTGTCTCCTTCTTCAAGGTCCCATTTGTGAGCCATAGCTAGGTCTTCTCCTTATTAGCTTTTCCTTCAATTTTGTCAAGGAACTTTCCATGTAATGTTTTGTTGTGCCAGCTGTCAGCTCTAGTTTGCAGTGCGGTTTTCTTGTACTGATTCTTTGTCTGCTGTGCTTTGAGGAGTTTCTGATTTTTGACTTCAATCAAAGCAGGTTCTTCACTTATTATTATTATTATTATTATTATTATTATTATTATTATTATTATTATTATTTTCTGGTATCCTTTCCTTTAATCTCCACCAAATAGTCCTGGGTTAATAATCCGCATTAAAAAAAAACCTGTTTCTAACATCCTTTCCTTTAATCTCCTTCAGACAGCCCTGGGTTAAGCATCGGGCTTAAGAAACCTCTGTTCCCAGCATCCTTTCCTTTAATTTTCTTCAGCTAGACCTGGGGAGGAATTGAATTCTCCCCATGGGGACTCAAGGGAGTCAGGCTATCCCCTCCCTTCAGTAAACCACCCCAACATTTAAACAAACACTCCCTCACCCAAATGCCCTTTCACAGCCCATAAATGAAATTGCCAAAGGAAAATACTGAAAATGATTCCACCAAAAGCAAGATCCTAAGAGCAGCTGAGGCACTGAGATAGAAAGAACACAGAGCAGTTGATCGGCCTTCTTCTTCTGATTGACTCAGGCAGGCCGCGGGCATCACAATCTCTCAGGGAAACCTGAGACACGTGGTCTGTTATGGCTGAAAAAATGGCACGGATGTGCCATTACAGTTGGCCAGAAGAGCCAAACCAGCTGGAACTTGTTTTTCAAAACAGATATGTGCACAGCCCTACATATGGCCATTTCACCCTGACAGCAATTACTGTAATCATTGTCATCATTGTCCTCAACCAACACCACCCAGAAAGCCCCCAGCAGAAGGGGAATGAACTCCAGCACAGCAATGGATTCAGGTTCCCTCCAATGAAGTCCCCACCATACACAGACCTACCGATCCTAGGTATAAAACATGACAACAATGAATCAAACAAATTAGGCAAACATTTTGTAACTTCGTGCCAATCCAAAAAGTCTATTCTTTTGAATGTCCACAAATTACTGATGTTTCTGAACAGAAGGTGTGTCAGATCTGGGATTTCCCCGTTTCATTCTTCTTATTTCTTGAGCTAAAAATCAAGTTGACATTGCCTTCCAATCTATAAAAGACTAGCTGTGCCCAGCCACACGTTGCTCTGGCGAAGTATGGTGGTATGGGAAATAAAGTATTGAGGAATTGGTGGTAGTTAAGGTAAAGGGTAAAGGTTTTACCTTACATTAAGTCCATTATAAATGGGTAATATACCGTAGCTGTGTGGAAGGGCCTTGAGTCTACACTGCCATATAATCCAGTTAAAATCAAATAATCTGTATTTTATAGGCAGTGTGGAAGAGGCCTAAGTGAGGCCTAACTCTGCCTGTCCCCTGGGTTGAGTGGTTGCTAGGAGACCAAGTGGGCGGAGCTTAGCCTTCAAACTGGCAGCAATTGGATAAAAACAATTATTCTTCTCCCTCTAATTAGGACTTTATTTTTATTTTATTTTTGTTGTATGAACGTAGAGGCATGGATGAGGGGTTGTGCTGCCAAGTTTAGTGTTTCTGGGATGTGTAGTTTTGTTGCTTTGTCCTAGGCCAAAATTTCATTACCTTTTTATATATATAGATGGTTGGACTATTAGTTGAATCTTTCTGGATGCAATGTGATTTAGGGGTCCAAGGAAAACCTTGTGACACACAGAGCCCTTGCCTTCCAACCTATTGGAACAACTGCTGGCAGGACAGGAAAAAAGCCATGGAGCTATCACTACATTAACTCTATATCCCTGTCACCTGAGCTAGCCATGCTCTCCCATAATGCTGTGCTTGTGAGCATTGGAAATATTGCATTGAATATACATATGCAATTATCTCTTTTCCTAAGGAAATTAAAGGTCTGAGTAATGGCACATCTTGAATTTCTCATTTCCAAGGCAAAGCAATGCTAGATTGTGGCAGATGATACTTGGCCTGTGAATTTATTTTCAGGTCTTCTGATTGTTGCAGACGTTGCAAAAGCAAAACAAGAAAAGGGCCATGTTTCAGCATCTCCTGGTTCACCACCTCTAAATCTTTCTGTCAATCTGTCTACTCATTGAAACCTCATTTGTATGATTTGCTTTGAATGCATCGGCAAAACAGAGAGAGTCAGCAAAATGGGGCTTCCAAAGTGCCAGCCTTGTTAGTTTAACATGAAGCACTAGGACTGCAGTCCTATAGCCATTCTCTGTCCATGTGTATGAGGTGATGTTTGAGTAAGTGATAGTACTTCTTTCTGCAAAGTCCGTAAATGTTAATTGTCACTTAAAGAACTAGCAATTAATCTGTGATTGGCAAAAACAAACCAAAATTGACCAAGTGTCAAAAAGGATAAATAAGCAGGACTGGAGAAAATACAGGTAATATTATGCCTCTGCAAATATTTCGTTGTGATCAGAGGTGATGATAAAAGCAAGTTTTGTAAATACAAATGTAGGTATCCTCAGTGACATTTTGAAACCCATCTAATCTATATATATAAAAGGTTAATGAAATTTCGGGCTGGGACAAAACAACAAAACTACACATCCCAGAAACACTAAACTTGGCAGCACAACCCCTCATCCATGCCTCTACGTTCATACAACAAAAAGAAAAGAAAAATAAAGTCCTAATTAGAGGGAGAGGAATAATTGTTTTTATCCAATTGCTGCCAGTTAGAAGGCTAAGCTCCGCCCACTTGGTCTCCTAGCAACCCACTCAGCCCAGGGGACAGGCAGAGTTAGGCCTCACTTAGGCCTCTTCCACACTGCCTATAAAATACAGATTATTTGATTTTAACTGGATTATATGGCAGTGTAGACTCAAGGCTCTTCCACACAGCTATATAACCCATTTATAATGGACTTAATGTAAGGTAAAGCCTTTACCCTTTACCTTAACTACCACCAATTCCTCAATTGTTTATTTCCCATAACACCATACTTCGCCACAGCAACGCGTGACCGGGCACAGCTAGTAACATTATAAACCTTGAGTTTAACAATTTATTGTCTTACACATTTATATCATTATTTCACTAAGAAATTCAGAGCAGTAGACATCATTTATTCTCTTGTTCTTAGTTCTTTCAGTGATCTTTAGCACTGATTCCCACTGAGAGACAATGACTTTGGAAAGTCAACCAAATGAGTTTCTTAACTTTGCAAAGAATTATAAATAGGCCTCCCTGTTCCTAGTCCAGTACTCTAACCAAAACACCACATTGTGTTCCTCTGTAATATAGATGTTGAGATTGTTTTATGTTAAGTCCTGATCTTGAAAAAGAACCAACCTTTCCCTAAATATGAAGATGGAAGTGCTTATTTTTTTCCTGTCATATAAGAGACTAGCTGTGCCCAGCGATGTGTTGGTGAGAAATTGTTGAGGTAGTGGTGGTATTTATTTATTTTATTTATTTATTTCCATCATTTATATGCCACCCTTCTCACCCGAAGGGACTCAGGGCAGCTCACAATCTGGCAAATTCAATGCCGGTATACAGTACAAAAATAAAACATAGCAATTAAAACAATCAATTTAAAACAATCCAATAAATACATTTAAAACAGTATAATAAAATACTTAATCCATTCGTCCACATAAATCTTGCACGTAAACCTTAGTCCGGACCGAGTTAAAGTCATCATAATTCATTATTGAATGTCTGTTGTATGGTAGTCTTTATGTTTAGTATGCACACTGAAGTGGATTATATGACAGTGTGGAGTCAAGATAATCCAGTTCAAAGCAGATAATATAAGATTCTTAAAGGGTTATATAGCTGTGTAGAAGGGCCTTGAGTCTACACTGCCATATAATCCAGTTAAAATCTGATAATCTGTGGAAGAGGCCTAAGTGAGGCCTAACTGTGCCTGTCCCCTGGGCTGAGTAGGTTGCTAGGAGACCAAGTGGGCGGAGCTTAGCCTTCTAAATGGCAGCAATTGGATAAAAACTATTATTCCTCTCCCTGTAATTAGGACTTTATTTTTCTTTTCTTTTTGTTGTATCAACCTAGAGCCGTGAATGATGGGTTTTGTTGTCAAATTTCGAGGTTGGGGGGCCTGTAGTTTTGTTGTTTTGTCCGCTGCCCTGATGCCATCACTCTTTTATATATATAGATAGGGGAGTGCCTTTAAAATGATGGTCATGATTTTGAAAATGAAGTTTCAGCTTTTGCTTTCAAAGCTGTACTAAGAACGGGAAAATGATTGGAGCAATATATTTTGCAAAAATTAAATAAAGATATAGAGCTCTTGTTCCACATGACTTTTGAACTCCAATCATTCTTTAAGATATCACAAGTCTCACTTTCTCAGTCTCAGGGAAAGGCAATGACAAACTGAATAAATTTTGTCAAGCAAACACCATGATAAGATCCCTGAAGGATCACCTTAGGTGAGGAATGACTTGAAGGTACACAACAATGACAAAGAACTACACATAAATAACAACAATAGAACAGAACTGAGAAATAGTAGCAAAGAGGCAGGAGCATTCAATATATCCAAATCTATATATATGAAAGAGTGATGGAATCCTGGCACCGAGCAAAACAACAAAACTAAACACCCCCCAACCTCGAAATTTCACAACACAATCCATCATCCATGCCTCGAGGTTGAAACCACAAAATATCACGTCACGAACCTCCACAGGGTCTTAAAAAACCCAAAAACCGGAGCTATTCAGTGCAATTCCAATGGGCCACAGCAACGCGTGGCAGGGCACAGCTAGTAAAAATAATAAAATAAAAGCAGTACTAAATCCTATAATTTTAGTCTCAACTGTAATAGGCCACATGACTCAAGAGAAATTGAATAAATCAACAAAGTGATTCAAATTTTATTTAATGGAAACTGAATAAATCAATACATCAAGGAAGTTTCATTCTATTCTAGCTGCAACTGACAAGTGGATTGGTCCATAAACTACAAAAAACTGAACAATGTTTGACCCATAAAATCATGGATTAATCATGGAAATGGAACATAACCTTGATAATATTCCAGTGGAACAATGTTGTCTTCTAAAGGTCCATTGAGAGGTTAGGCCAAGCACTCTGATGAATGAACTATACCCAAAAGGCAAAATGAGATTGAACTGGATGGTCCCTGTGGCGTCTTCCAACTCTATGATTCTAATCCATGCATTGCCCCTCTTTGTCCATGTTCACCAAAAGTTAGATGTAGCACTATGGTCATAGAGAAGTGAAATAGTTCAAAGTGTGGCACCCAGCACACACAAAATGACATATGTTCACAAACTTATCAAATAAGCACTTTTGGATTATCTCACTACCAGCTGAAAACACTTTCGGCTTCCTAAAAATGAGAGTGCCCCATTATATTATTATTATAATATCACAATCCCATGTTAACTGTCGTCACAGCATCCTACAAATCCTGCTGTTTGTGTTTTAGTGAGGCACTAGCAGACCGAAAGGTCCCAGGTTCAAATCCCCGGAGTGGAGTAAGCGCCCGCTGTTAGCTCCAGCTTCTGCCAACCTAGCAGTTCGAAAACATGCAAATGTGAGTAGATCAATAGGTACCGCTCCAGCGGGAAGGTAATGGCGCTCCATGCAGTCATGCCGGCCACATGACCTTGGAGGTGTCTACGGACAATGCCGGCTCTTCGGCTTAGAAATGGAGATGAGCACCAACCTCCAGAGTCAGACATGACTGGACTTAACGTCAGGGGAAACCTTTACCTTATTGCTTTGACATGGGTTGAAAACTGGTTTGGAGTGACTCCACAATAACACAGTGCAGTGATAAGCTCCTCCATTTATGTCTGGGGGGAGGTACAAACCAGTGCTATAAGCTACGTGTAATAATGTCCCAAGTCATTTCTGACTTACAGTAACCCTAATATGGGGTTTCATGACAAAGATTTGTTCAGAGGGGGCTTACCTTTGCCTTCCTGGATTCATGTGACTTGCCCATGGTCATTACTGAAATAGAGATTTGGAACTTGTTTTCCATAGTCCTAGTCCAATGCTGAAACCATTACACCATGCTGGTTGAACTGGTTCAGTCTATTTCTTCCTCATATGTGGAAAGAAGGACAATCACATGGACACACTATCTTGAGCTCCATGGAGGTAAAATAAGGATAAACATATATATGAATTTGTATGTATCTACTCTAAAATCAGAAGACATAATGGTCCTTGCTATTCTGTCTAGCTATGTGAGTTTAAATTTTCTTAGTTAATATATCTGAATATGAAGTATACTGAGGCATTTCTCTCTTGGGAATACTCTCCCCCCCTTCCCCCTGCTTCTCTTAAACTGGCAGCTTGAAAAACAAAGTATTTTTGGCTGCAACACTAAGCTTGAAAGGGTTTCATCAAGGGACTTCACATTTTTGCAAACAGTTGGGTGTAGCTTTGACTTCATTGTGCACAATATAATGACACTCCTACGCTGCCCTTTTGATGGTAGCATTTCATTCACAGGAGATATTTTTTACCTTTGTCTATTTGCTGTTCAACACTTGATATGTTTCCAATGCTTAAGGAGGCTCTTGGACACAAGATAAAATTTTTCTAGAGTTTATGCAAAATTCAATTGTTATCAGGGTATGTATAAGCATGAAGGTATACCACAATGTTTTTTTTTTTAAATTATATTTTGTATATTTTTTAGTACTTTGTCACACAAATTCTTTGACTGACTTATCGGCTGCTTGGAGTCAGCAATACAGGAGCTTTATTCATCTAGGCCAGGGGTCCCCAAACTAAGGCCCGGGGGCCACATGCGGCCCATCGAAGCCATTTATCCGGCCCCCGTGGTGGTGGCTCCCTCCTCTTCTGTTGAGGAAGGCGCGTGTGTACCTTCCAAAGCTTTGCTTGTTTATAACGGCACTTTAATTATTATTTATTTAATAATTAATTATTATGGGGTGCTTTGCTAGTGCTTTTAGTGCACAAAGGCAGAAGGGGGTTGGACTAAATGGGCCAAGGGGTTGCTTCCAACCCTCTTTATTATTATTATTATTATTATCCATGCGGGGACATGAGAGAAGCCTCCCACAAGGATGGTAAAAACATCAAAACATCCGGGCGTCCCCTGGGCAACGTCCTTGCAGACGGCCAATTCTCTCACTCCAGAAGCAACTCCGGTTGCTCCTGACACGAAAAAAAAATTATTATTATTATTATTATTATTATTATTATTATTATTGACATAAAGACACAGTATAACACAGCAAACAAGATAGATATGCTGGATTTCATATCACAAAATCACAAGTCGAACACTTCCCAAATGTTTAGGACTATGTAATATTATTATTATTATTATTATTATTATTATTATTATTATTATTATTATTAACAACAATATTGAAGCTGGGAGACCATCTGTCAGGGGTGCTTTGCTTGTGCTTTTGGAGCACAAAGGCAGAAAGGGGTTGGATTAAGTGGCCCAAGGGGTCTTTTCCAACCTTCTTTATCATTTTTATTATGATAATGGTGATGATATGATGATGATGATGATTATTATTATTATTAACATTGAGGCTGTATTTGTTCCCGTTTTGTTTGTTTACTTCAAAATATGGTATGTGCAATGTGCATAGGAATTTGTTCACGGTTTTTGTAAAACTATCGTCTGGCCCTCCAACGGCCTGCAGGGCCGTGAACTGGCTCCCTATATAAAAAGTTTGGGGACCCCTGATCTAGGCCTTATGAGCTTCTGATACACTGTCTGGGATTCCTATGTACTAGAGTTGGAAACATATATTTTTAAATGGTAGAAAACTATGTTTCTTTGGGAATCAAGAAACCCAAATTCGTCACATAAATGCTGAATATGGGCCACACCTGGGGGATTTGCACCAGGCTAAACTGCAGATGAGCTCTACCAGTGATAGGATATTTGTATTAGTGGTTCCATGGCTATAATAAAATTGACTTCATAAGATCCTCACCTGGGAGTGACATTGTTGCCTTTTTGCCACCAATCTGGAACTTTCTTATTTCGCAGAGCCTTCTAACTTCTTGGTGGTGTTTTTTCCCTGTTACTTGTTCATTGTGTTGTGATTTACCTATTTTTGTTTTCATGTTTGTTTGCCTGATTTCTTGTTGAATTTCATTCTGTTATTTGTTTTTGCAATTAAGGCATTATGATTTTGTAAGGGAACTTGCAAATGAAAAATATATATAAACATCTTTATCAAAAAGCTTGTGCCAGTTTAGACAATGTGTATGAAAGTCTGGTTCTTATCTTCTTTGGTATTATTATCCTAGTATTCTTTCTAGTTTCAACAAAGCCTTTGTTTCTTAGAGTGCTCACGACCCAAATGTTAGAAAAAATGTCAAGTCCTTTGAAGTGAAAACAAAGCACTCCTTTTAAAAATACTGAATGGATTATTGTAGTTGACAGTCAATGCAGGCAGAGTATTTGGAAAGTCTGTGCCCTCCCTTCTTCAGTGGACTAAAGCTTTCTTAATAGATTCATTTCATAACATTGTGTTATCTGTGAACCTTCAGAACCCTGTCTCTTTCTTGTAATGTAAGGGAGTTCTCCAAGTTGGTATCCAATCTTCTTCTTCTTTTTTTTTTAAAAAAATATATCAAATTTTCACCTTTACTCCAATACACTTGACATTTTAAATTGTATTCAAGTGAGACACACATTTATGCCTAGAGAAAAAATAATAATTATTGCATTGACTAATTAATTCACAAATGGATTCTTGCTATATATGCATTGTATATGCATTGACTATATGGCACCATATTACAAAATCTTGGTGGGGGCATTTCTCAGCCAGAGAGCTTTATTTATTTATTATTTATTTATTTACAGTATTTATATTCCACCCTTCCCACCCCGAAGGGGACTCAGGGCAGATTACAATGAACACATATATGGCAAACATTCAATGCCAACAGACAAACAACATACATTAGACAGACTCAGAGGCATTTTTAACATTTTTCCAGCTTCACGATTTCGGCCACAGGGGGAGCTGTTGCTTCACCGTCCAGTAGTGGCTGTACTTCCTCATTCCTTTCCTCGTGTTTTGCTGGCAGTTTTTATGGTGTTGTAAATTAGTCTCCCGCATAAAGCGTCCCTAAATTTCCCTAATTGACAGGTGCAACTGTCTTTTGGGGCTGCATAGGTCAACAGCAAGCCGGGGCGATTAATGGTCAGAGGCTTAACCCGACCCGGGTTTCGAACTCATGACCTCTCAGTCAGTAGTGATTTATAGCAGCTTGTTACTAGCCAGCTGCGCCACAGCCCGGCCCCAAGGACCCTAGGACTAGTGTCTCTCTAGTCCTAGGGAACTATATTTATTTATTTATTTGTTTATTTACAGTATTTATATTCCACCCTTCTCACCCTGAAGGGGACTCAGGGTAGATCACATTGCACATATAAGGCAAACATTCAATGCCTTAACATAGAACAAAGACAGAGACAAACGCAGGCTCTGAGCTGGCCTCGAACTCATGACCTCCTGGTCAGAGTGATTTGTTTCAGCTGGCTGCTAACCAGCCTGTGCCACAGTTAAAGTGGGTTCTAGCATGGTAACTGTGTAATGTAAAGAGTCTTAAGTCCTAAACGCCACCCTCCAAACATCTTCAACACATTGGACAGTTACATTAAAGCCTGGAATAAGAACAAAAGGAATTTATTGGATTCCTGGCATGAAAGCCTATAGCTACAAAAAGAGGCAGCATGGTGCAGTGGTTTAGTTGTTGGTTCAGAACTGTGGAGACCAATGTTCAAAGCCCTTCTCTGGCACGAAAACTCACTGGGTGAATTTGGACAAGTCTCACTAAATTTCAGAGGAAGGCAGTAGCACCCCCTCCCCCACACAAACCTTGTGAAAAGAAACATAAGTTTGCCTTATGATCTCCATGAGTTAGAAACAAAGGCATACAACACATACACTTTCCCAGACAGTAGAACTGGGAGAGAAGAGACTTAAAATAGATAAGACTAAAGATGGAAAATTGGAAGCGAAAGCTAGACAGTATTTACAACACCAAAGGATTGAATGGAATTCCCCAAATACACACTCGGCCCACTCCATCTTCTTATTTTCCTCCCTCCCTTTGTCAGACTTCTCTTTCTGCCTTTTTCTCTGTGTCTTTCTCTGCCACTACATGTAAAAAAATTCATCTTACTTTCCTGCTCTTCACATATTTTCTATTTTTCTTGAAAACAAAGGTGGGAAAGAAATAGATGTCTATTTCACTGTGTAAATATCAATTTTTCCACCTCCCAACAGACAAAGGTACATCGTTTTAGTTAAGGAATTCATATACCTCTGGATTGCATTGTTTTTGAGAACAACAAATGCATATAGGACCATACATACATTTCAAAAATACACACAACAAAAATGTGTACAGTTGAGACATGTATAACACTGTTTTAGTCAATGGTGAAACTGTATATAATGGAATCTCGACTTAAGAACATCCCAACTTAAGAGCATTTTGAGAAGAGCTAGTGTCAGCGGGAGTGCTAGCACAAGAGGGAGCACTAGTGTGAGAGTACAAAGCTTTAAGGCAGGGGTCCCCAAACTAAGGCCCGGGGGCCGGATGCGGCCCATCGAGCATTTATCCGGCCCCCACGGCACAAGGACAGAAAGGGGTTGGGCTAAATGACCAAGGGGTCTCTTCTTCTCTTCCAAGCCTCCTCCTCCTCCTCCTCCTCCTCCTCCTCCTTATTATTTATTAACATTGAGGCTGGGTGGCCATCTGTCAGGGGTGCTTTGCTTGTGCTTTTGGTGCACAAAGGCAGAAGGGAATTGGACTCAATGGCCCAAAGGGTCTCTTCCAACCCACATTATTATTATAATATTATTATTATTATTATTATTATTATTAGTAGTAGTAGTAGTAGTAGTAGTAATTAACATTGAGGCTGGGTGGCTATCTGTCAGGGGTGCTTTGCTTGTACTTTTGGTGCACAAAGGCAGAAAGGGGTTGGACTAAATGGCCCTAAGGGTCTCTTCCAACCCTCATTATTATTATTATTATTATTATTATTATTATTATTATTATTATTATTATTAGTAGTAGTAGTAGTAATTAACATTGAGGCTGGGTGGCTATCTGTCAGGGGTGCTTTGCTTGTGCTTTTGGTGCACAAAGGCAGAAAGGGGTTGGACTAAATGGCCCTAAGTGTCTCTTCCAACCCTCATTATTATTATTATTATTATTATTATTATTATTATTAGTAGTAGTAGTAGTAGTAGTAGTAGTAATTATTAACATTGAGGCTGGGTGGCCATCTGTCAGGGGTGCTTTGCTTGTGCTTTTGGTGCACAAAGGCAGAAAGGGGTTGGACTAAATGGCCCTAAGGGTCTCTTCCAACCCTCATTATTATTATTATTATTATTATTATTATTATTAGTAGTAGTAGTAGTAGTAGTAGTAATTATTAACATTGAGGCTGGGTGGCCATCTGTCAGGGGTGCTTTGCTTGTGCTTTTGGTGCACAAAGGCAGAAGGGGGTTGGACTAAATGGCCCTAAGGGTCTCTTCCAACCCTTATTATTATTATTATTATTAGTAGTAGTAGTAGTAGTAATTATTAACATTGAGGCTGGGTGGCCATCTGTCAGGGGTGCTTTGCTTGTGCTTTTGGTGCACAAAGGCAGAAGGGAATTGGACTCAATGGCCCAAAGGGTCTCTTCCAACCCTCTTTTTGTTGTTGCTGTTGCTGTTGTTGTTGTTATTATTGCTCAGTGGCCAACTATAGTCCAGCCCTCCCAACGGTCCGAAGGATCGTGAACTTGCCCCCTGTTTAAAAAGTTTGGGGACCCCTGCTTTAAAGCTTCAAAGGAACAGTCTCTGTGCCTTGTGCCCCATACTCTTGTCCACTTTGGGAAACTGCTGTCTGCTTTGCTCTCGACCACGTTGGGAGATTGCTGTCCGCTTTGCTCTTGTGTGCTTTGTGGAACTTTGGGTTAATTGATTTTGTGTGGTTTTTATTCCTGGCATGTGTGGGTTCATGAAGAAAGAGAGGGAGAATGGAATGAATACAGTAGGAAGAAAATGATGCTTCTGCCTCTTCACTTTGTGCTTCCTTGCCACAACTTCGTGCTTCTACCATTGGGCCACAACTTCGTGCTTCTACAGTTTTAAAGTTGATCTTTCTTTTTTTATTATTCCATGTGAATGTTCATTCATACATTTTTTTATTTATAAAGTATATTTTCTTATTTAAAACACGTAACAAAAAATGGGGTTGGGGAACCGGAATGGATTAATAGCATTTCAAGGCAAAAATTCCCCTTTGAGATATGAGTGATTTAAGTTAAGAATGAAACACTTAACTCAAGCTTTCACTGTATTTGAAAACTGTGTATGCAAATGTGTATAATTTGAAGAAAAGCATCCACTGAAATGTGCACAAATTTCCATTCAGCAAAGAGGGAAAAAGCTTCACAGTCCAGTACAAAACTAGGAAAGAATGAGAATTGTGCTACGATTCCAATAAACACTGTGAGAGTGTGACTGACAGATTTTTCATGTCCATACTTGGAAATATGTTGACATACAAAATATGCTGTTGATGACTGTCTGCTTAGGTGGAATCATTTTACTGCACACTTCATTTTTGAAGTCTTACATTATAGAACTACTAGCTGTGCCCGGCCACGCGTTGCTGTGGCGTTGTCTGGTGGTGTTGGTGAGAAATTGTTGAGGTAGTGGTGGTATTGAATGTCTGTTGTATGGTTGTCTTTATGTATAGTATGCATTTGGTTGTTTGTGTACTGTGAAAGTGGTGAGGATAGACGGGGTCTATGTCCCTGTGTAGTATTGTATACTATTTATACGTTGTCTGTGTGTTGTGAATGCTTGGATTGTGTCCTGCTGCATAGTAGAAAGGGTTGGGCTGGATGGCCCTTAGGGGTCTCTCCAAACTCTTGTGCCTGTCCCCTGGGCTGAGTAGGTTGCTAGGAGACCAAGTGGGCGGAACTTAGCCTTGTAACTGGCAGCAATTGGATAAAAACAATTATTCCTCTCCCTCTGATTAGGACTTTATTTTTCTTTTCTTTTTGTTGTATCAACCTAGAGCCTTGGATGATGGGTTGTATTGTCAAATTTTGAGGTTGGGGGGCCTGTAGTTTTGTTGTTTTGTCCGCTGCCCTGATGCCATCACTCTTTCATATATATAGATGAATGTTTGTTCAAAGGTAACTCCAGTCAAATGGGGCTTTCTTTACAGCTGGTTTGTTCAGGATTACAGACATGTAATATACAGATAACTCCATATGTAATGCCCACTGTGTAAAAAAAAATGGGTGTCTTACTCCAAGTAATCAGTACATCGAATTGTACCTTTTGAGCATAGTTCAGTTGACACTTGCTGAATCAATCTCATTAAATTCAGGAGAATTTCTTTCCAAGTAAACATGAATTGGTTCAGGCACCAGTTGATAGCAATATACCTGCTTAATTTAGAATAATGAACAACTGTGGCAGAGGTTTTGCTGTTTCCCCACTTAGTATTCATCTCTGTTCATTATGTGTAAAAAAATGTGATACATTCACTGCAAATATTGGAAAGATGGGACTAAAAAATTCAAAGCCGTGTATGCTTTGCTTGTGATGAAAACATTTTCAGAGTGCAACTCCACTGGTGCTTCAGTATTAAAGGGAAATTCATTAATGATGAGGCTATATTTGTGATGGGCAAAGTCCCTCCTGCTGTTTAGAACTGGAGTCTAAGTGAAAACCATAGGAGGTTGGAGCATTTTTGATAGAAATCAGTTTTTAATAGCATGGATTTGTGGATCTGCTTGTTGCAAGCAAGAGTTCATTGCACTTGATCCCTAAAATGATGCCTCATTTATTAAATTAAATTACACAGAAATACCTTCCTTCAAATTATGTGAAGGAACAGTGTGGAGTTGCATTCAGTGGTAACTTACTCCTCCAAATGCACAACCTAATATTTTATTCTCTCCCTACTACAGTCCTCTGAGCCATCTTCCATACTGTTCTTTAATGTTTTCAATTTTCAGAAAGAGAATTTGGAGAGAAGACAACTTAAGTGGCTATGAGGGACTGGCCAAAATTGAATGTCCTTCCTGATATCAGTAAAAGGCTTTCCACTAAAAAAAAACAGCTGCAGCTGAATGTAACCCAAGGCTTTCAAGATGGGGTAGCCACCTAACTTATGTTTATCTCACAGAAAGATAAACATGAATAACTATTACAGGGAGGTTTTAGTTGTTTTCTTCAAGTGCTTTGAGGGTGGATTTGCAGTATCAAGGTGGTATTTACAGAATACAGAGGATGGGATACAGTATTTTCTTGAGTCTAGTGTGCATCTTTTTTGGCTAAAACACATGGTCAAAATTGGGGTTCGCACTAGTACTGAGTATTATGGTAATCTACTGTAACTGCGGGGCCCCTGGTGGCAAAGTGTGTTAAAGCGCTGAGCTGCTGAACTTGCGGACCAAAAGGTCCCAGGTTCAAATCCCGGGAGCGGAATGAGCGCCCGCTGTTAGCCCCAGCTCCTGCCAACCTAGCAGTTCGAAAACATGCCAATGTGAGTAGATCAATAGGTACCACTCCGGTGGGAAGGTAACAGTGCTCCATGCAGTCATGGAGCCTCCACATGACCTTGGAGGTGTCTACGGACAACGCCGGCTCTTTGACTTAGAAATGGAGATGAGCACCAATCCCCAGAGTTGGTCACGACTGGACTTAATGTCAGGGGAAACCTTTACCTTTACCTAAGTCAGGGGAGCTTTCTATGACATTTACTTATACAGTAGAGTCTCACTTATCCAACATAAACGGGCCGGCAGAACGTTGGATAAGTGAATATGTTGGATAATAAGGAGGGATTTAGAAAAAGCCTATTAAACATCAAATTAGGTTATGATTTTACAAATCAAGCACCAAAACATCATGTTATACAACAAATTTGACAGAAAAAGTAGTTCATTACACATTAATGCTATGTAGTAATTACTGTATTTACGAATTTGGCACCAAAATATCATGATGTTTTGAAAACATTGACTACAAAAATGCATTGGATAATCCAGAACGTTGGATAAGTGAGTGTTGGATAAGTGAGACTCTACTGTAGTTCCCTTTTACAGCTCTAAGTAGATTTGAGGCTGAAGTCTAGGACCCCAGCATAGCCCTCCTAGGACACAGATAAACTGCAGATACAATGCACTTTTAATTGCTATGGCTCAATGCTATGCAATCCTGGGAGTTGTAATCTGGTGTGGCACCAGCATTCTCTGGCAGAGAAGGCTGGAGACCTTGTAAACTACAGCTCCCATGATTCCAAGCATTGAACCATAGCAGTAAAAGTGGTGTCAGACTATATTGATTCCAATGCAGATCCACCCAAAAACTTTGGAATCACCGAAGATGCACCTATACTGTAAGCATGCATGCTATATCTGATAACACTGAGAATACCACTATGCAGTGCATGGAATCCTGGGATTTGTAGTTTGGAGAGGCACCAGGATTCCATAGCATTGAACCATAGCAATGAAAATGGTGTCAAGCTACATCCATTCTACAGCATAGATTCACTCAAGAAAGCTGAGGCAGGATAAACAGGAGAGGCTCCTTGAGGAAACAATAACTTATTTCTCTGGTTTTCATTTCAATTGCTGGAAGATTTGGTGTCCTAACACTTTGAAAGCTGCTCTGAGCAGGCAGCAACTGTAATGCACATTTTTTTGGCCAAATTTCAAAGGGTGTACTTTTTACAGCTGCTTATTACATTTGCCAGCAAATACGGGGGCGGAGGGTGGTTTTGTTTTTTTTGGTTTCAAGGTTTTGAAAATTGAGGTGCACATTACATTAAATGGTGCACTAGATTTGAGTAAATACTGCATTTTAAATTGGGTGAATGATGCTAGATATTATCTTCTAGTAATCATCTCTGTTCATTATGTTTAAAAATGTGATACATTCACTGTAATTATTGGAAAGATGGGACTAAAAATACGAAGCCATGTATGCTTTGTTTGTGATATTATAATATGAGATATTACCTTCTAGGTGATATCTGGTATTATGGTTTAAAATGTATGCCACCAGAGAGGCTCCCTTCTTTGTAATATTCTTCCGTCTGATGCTATTTATGTTGCAATTGCTAACAAATCAAAGAGACTATGGTGTCCTGGTGCCTTGTCACAGGTTATTCTGTGCTTTGGGTAAAAGACTTCTGAAGTGCATGTGTAGGTCAGTTGTTATTTTACCTTCACCTTATCTCATGTGTAGGTTGAGGACTGGTTTGGGGGTCATAATTATGGATGTTTAAATAACCAATGGATAAGTTGAGGGTCATTCTGCAAAAAGGGGAAAGTGTCAATGTTGCCTGTGGGGTGGGGAAGCTGTTCATCGCTGCTATTACAGTAGAGTCTCACTTATCCAAAACTCGCTTATCCAAGCTTCTGGATTATCCAAGCCATTTTTGTAGTCAATGTTTTCAATATATCGTGATATTTTGGTGCTAAATTCATAAATACAGTAATAATTACAACATAACATTACTGCGTGTTGAACTACTTTTTCCTGTCAAATTTGTTGTATAACATGATGTTTTGGTGCTTAATTTGTAAAATCATAACCTAATTTGCTGTTTAATAGGCTTTTCCTTAATCCCTCCTTATTATCCAAGATATTCGCTTATCCAAGCTTCTGCCGGCCCGTTTAGCTTGGATAAGTGAGACTCTGCTGTATTGTCATATTCCTTCCCAAGCATTCAAAATGCCCAGAAGTAGTGTTATAGTGGAAAGAGTACAAAGGGTTAGTGCTTCTTTTAGGTTCTCACTTTTTTGCCATCCTACTCAGATATTGTTCCCTTATAAAAAATATAAATGTTAAGTATAACACTTGCACTGACCCATGGATATATTTTTGTGGTTAAATTTTTGATTATATTTTCTAGACTGATACAGTATATACTGTACATACTGTAGATGACAAAGGGCTTATACAGACAAGAGTTCTTTCTCCCACCCTGGGCCTTCCACAGATATATAAACCTTCTTTGCTTAGTTTTTCCAATATACCTCACAACTTCTGAGGATGCCTGCCATAGATGTGAGTGAAACGTCGGGAGAGAATACTTCTGGAACATGGCCACACAGCCCAGAAAAAAAAACACAACAACACGGCCTATATATTCTCTGTAAACAATAACATGAGAGATCAGCTATCCCCCCCCCCCCCCCAATGTGCCAGATACCTTACTTGTAACCACTGGCTACAGTTGTTTGTTTCTTCCCTGGAAACGTATCAGGAACCATTAGTAGGCTCCTGATGCGGCACTGAGTCATAGATCACCCTTCTGAGTCATACTGTTTTGTAGCTTAGCGAGCCACTGTTTTCTGTTTTTTTGCAATGCACACAAGCGATACCATGTTGCAGGACTGCTGATATTAAAGGATTATTCATTTTAGTCAATTGATTGAGATTTTGCAGTAGAGATGGGAAGGAGATAAAAAATTGAAGCAGAAGAGAAAGAACGAAAAATTACCTGTCCTGCACTGCAGTCAAATGATAATGGCATGCCCTTGGCATGATAACATCAGTCTCTAAAACGGATTCTCAAATTTTCTACTCCACAGATCTATCTGGTTGAAATCTAGGCATCCTAAAGTCATAGTACAGCAGCAAAATACAGTGCCGCAGATAATTAAACAATAGCCAAAGTAGTTGGGTGGCACTAACTGGCATTTGCTGATATAATTCTTTATTGGTATCTGATTTATCTCTGGACATTGCTAAATTATTTGTGTAAGGAATTTATAACGACTGCCACCAATGTGTAAAGGACTAAGAACGACTAAGGTTCTTTCAGGCAGGGGGAATCTTTTTATCCCACCACTGCCACCAATTTGTAAGGAATTTATAACAACTGCCACCAATTTGTAAAGATGCAACCACCAAAGACTCAGAGAGGAGACCTTTTAAAAAAATGTCCTTCTTCTTCTTATTCACTTTAGATGGTAACGCAACTTGGTTTATAATATATGTGAAAGAGGCTTAAATGTTGGAGGAACAATAACAAGTTTATTCAGGCACAGAGCTTAGTGGTTACAATGTTGTTTCTCACTTAGAGCCACTTTTATTAACAGTTACAATACTAGAATGAGGTGAGTCAAACTCCCTAAAGTGTCATTTCTTTTACTTAAAGAAGTTAGAACTTCTTCCTCTGCTACTTTTAAACTGCAGTCACCCTGTGATATATGATCACAGATTCTCTGTTCCTTACCAGGACACAGACTACATTAAATAAGTCACCAAACTTATTTTAAACCAACTCAAAAATGAACAATTGAGTCTCCTTGATCCGCTCTACCTAGGATCAATCTTCCCTGTGCCTCATCAGAGCACAGACTGAATCCCCTTTTTAAAAATTCTGCACTTCTTCAACAAAACGGCAGTTGGCTCCATCTACTTCTCCATGGCAACCAGCCTCTGAGTGCTGAGATGCAATAACTGTAATACTTACCCTTTTAAAACACAAACACACAATTAAACATAACATCTGTAAACCAAAAATTCATACTTTATTACAATTTGCAATAGCAATTTCCTCATATTCTTGAAGTATTATTGCAAATATGTCTCAAAAACAGTGCTCATTTGTTTGAAAATCAGGCTCTATCTGAAAAAGAAATCACAGTAGACCTGAACTTGTCTCAAGAACAGAAATAGTTCACTAATGAGACAATCAAAATATTAGGGGAGAATAACAAACAGAGAACTTAGTATCACAACAATAGTACAGGTGAATAAAACCATTCAAGGACAATATTTGACTTCTTTCTCAATGGAGTGGGAAGAAAGAATTTCAGATTTCTTTCTCTGAGCTAGTGATCTGGGCATGATCTTCTGTATTCTCTTTGTCTAAGCAACTGCATTCATTTCCATTCTCTCTGTACCATCCCTCTTGGCCTCAACTATATAGTTTACTAAACTGACAGCACATATTGAACACAGATCATATGAATATCATAGCTTGAAGTGAGGAAATGCATTTTAATTAGACAGAAAACCCTCTAAAAGAGTAAAATTTGTACTCTCTGACTTGATATAATTATTTTTTTTTCAAGCACCAGGCTGTGTAAGTAGGGAAAAAAAATTAAACTAGTAACTCTAACTACAGCATATGGATATACGGGTATAACAAAAAAATATTAAATTCCTGAGGGTCACATATAAAACTGTCAAACTATGAATCAGCCATTACTAAGCCTCTGTACACACAAATAATAAATAAAATCTGGCATATTCTATCCTCAAATCAAGTTTCTTACCCTGTCAAGTTTTATATCAGTCTACTAAGACATTTTCTAGGGGTAAGACTTAGGCACTGCCTCCTTTCTGTCACTCTCCATTTTTGATTATTGTGGTAGAAATTGATGATTTTAATCCAGCCTTTACATAAGACATATGGCAATTATAGGCTAGTTAAAAGGGATTAAGAAAAGCAAATAGCAACTAACTTGAGAATGAAAGGAATCTTACTATTAAAATTTATTTATTATTTATTTCCATCCTTTCTATCCCACCCTTCTCACCCGAAGGGACTCAGGGCGACTTACAAAACTGGCAGAATTCGATGCCAATGCACAACAATACAAGAGAATAAAACATAAGCAGTTAAATACAGATTTAAAACAATACAAAATACTTGAGCCATTCATCCACAAAACCTTGTACATAAACCTTAGTCCAGACCGAGTTGAAGCCAACAAAACTTATTCTTTGAACGCTTGCTCACATAGCCAGGTCTTGACTTTCTTTCTAAAACTCACTAGGGAGGGAGTTCCACAGCTGAGGAGCCACCACGGAGAAAGCCCTGTCTCTCGTCCCTGCCAGCCGCACCAATGAGGCTGGTGGGACCGAGAGCAGGGCCTCCCCAGAAGATCTTAAATTATGTGGTAGGTCATAGTGAGAGACATGTTTGGACAAGTAAGCTGGGCCGGAACCGTTTAGAGCTTTATAGGCTAAAGACAGCACTTTGAATCGTGCTCGGTAACTAATCGGCAGCCAGTGGAGCTGACGTAACAGAGGAGTAGTGCGCTCCCTGTATGCACTTTTATCCTTATAAAAGCTCAACGTTACTCCCAAAGTAATGGCAGTGAATGCATTATGTGAAAATAATTGGGGAAACAGTCTCATAATAGAGATATCATCAGGGAAAAGGTATGCTCCAGGCTGAATACTATTGAAGAGTCAGGATTTCATGTTGGCACATGTTTCATTAGAATGTATCCAAATTGGCCAAATTTAAACACGAGAGAAGGCAAAATTGACAGATTTCCTCCAATAGTAACCCACACCTAAAGCACAGAATATACAGAGGAGAGAATCCAAAGATAACACCATTGCTCAAGAGGGAAGGATCCTGTATATGCATAACATTTCCTTTTCGTTGTGTTGTCGAAGGCTTTCATGGCCGGGATCACAGGATTGTTGTATGTATTCCGGGCTGTATGGCCATGTTCTAGAAGTATTCTCTCCTGACGTTTCGCCCACATCTATGGCAGGCATCCTCAAAGGTTGTAAGGCATGGAGAAACTAGGCAAGGAAGGTTAATATATATCTGTGGAGAGTCCAGGGTGTGAGAAGAGTTCTTTGTCAGTTGGAAGTCAGCGTGAATGTTGCAGTTAATCACCTTAATTAGCATTGGAAAGGTTTGTCTCTTGCCTGGAGGGCATCCTTTGTTCAGAGTCATTAGCCATCCTTTTCTCCAAACAAACTTGAGCTGGAAGCATTGCTCATGCTTCATGTAATGCTTGTTTTCTTGGGGGGAAAGGTGAAACATTGTGATTGCATGGTTGGAGTTGTGCCTATATCCCTATTATTATATTAGATAGACTGTGCCAATCTTTCTTTTCTAGCATTGACATTTTCCAAGGCAGATGCATTTGGGGAAGGAGGTGCGATGAACAGTTGGCAGAAGCTGGAGCTAACAGTGACCACTCACTCCGCTCCTGGGGTTTGAACCTGGGACCTTTTGGCCTGCAAGTTCAGCAGCTCAGTGCTTTAGCACACTTCGGCAACGGTATGATAAAGGATAGGGGGCTAGTGATGCCTACATCCTTTTTGGAGGTCCAAGTACAAATTGCTCAAGTTGTTTTGACTCCTGGGGCATTGATCATTTAGTTGAGTTGAGCCAATTTGTCCATAGAATCATAGAATCATAGAATCATAGAATAGTAGAGTTGGAAGAGACCACATGGGCCATCTAGTCCAACCCCCTGCTAAGAAGCAGGAAATCGCATTCAAAGCACCCCCGACAGATGGCCATCCAGCCTCTGCTTAAAAGCCTCCAAGGAAGGAGCCTCCACCACGGCCCTGGGGAGAGAGTTCCACTGTCGAACAGCTCTCACAGTGAGGAAGTTCTTCCTGATGTTCAGGTGGAATCTCCTTTCCTGTAGTTTGAAGCCATTGTTCCGTGTCCTAGTCTGCAGGGCAGCAGAAAACAAGCTTGCTCCCTCTTCCCTATGACTTCCCTTCACGTATTTGTACATGGCTATCATGTCTCCTCTCAGCCTTCTCTTCTGCAGGCTAAACATGCCCAGCTCTTTAAGCCGCTCCTCATAGGGCTTGTTCTCCAGACCCTTAATCATTTTAGTCGCCCTCCTCTGGACGCTTTCCAGCTTGTCAACATCTCCCTTCAACTGTGGTGCCCAAAATTGGACACAGTATTCCAGGTGTGGTCTGACCAGGGCAGAATAGAGGGGGAGCATGACTTCCCTGGATCTAGACGCTATTCCCCTATTGATGCAGGCCAGAATCCCATTGGCTTTTTTAGCAGCCGCATCACATTGTTGGCTCATGTCCACCTTTTGGGATAATAGTTCAGTGTAAATGTGTCACTGGACAGCTAAAAGCAATTATAAAAATGAGCTGAAACATCCCCCCTCAACCATTTATGTTGGCCAAATGCAATAGATATGATTGTTCCAAATACAGAGATTGCCATGTTGTATTTGCATGGCTTGTAGCTATTAAAAGACAGGAAGCCTTCCCAAAAAGAGGAGCATAGATAGCAATCTGAATTTAACAGCACAAATTGGGCTAAACAAACAGGAATTTGCAACCAGGCTATGAAGAGCTAAGCAATCAAAATACTATCTTCCTGGAGGCACAAATCTGTCAGCTTTTAAAACTTATTGCCACTTCCATATTGCTCGTTCCTCAGTTTTTTCAATCATGTTTATGAACTTATTTGTGCATTTTGGAAAGTAGTTGACAAAAAAGTGCCAAAATTATCAACATTTTCTAGGTAGTTTAAGTGTTATGTTCAATTCATCCTTAGAAGAAAAAACCACTATCATTACAGTAGAGTCTCACTTATCCAAGCTAAACGGGCCGGCAGAAGCTTGGATAAGTGAATATCTTGGATAATAAGGAGGGATTAAGGAAAAGCATATTAAACATCAAATTAGGTTATGATTTTACAAATTAAGCACCAAAACATCATGTTATACAACAAATTTGACAGAAAAAGTAGTTCAATACACAGTAATATTATGTTGTAATTACTGTATTTACGAATGTAGCACCAAAATATCACGATGTATTGAAAACATTGACTACAAAAATGGCTTGGATTATCCAGACGTTTGGATAAGCGAGGCTTGGATAAGTGAGACTCTACTGTACTTACTCGTTTTGTTTTTGAAGGAAGTAATAAGTAATTGTAGCAATATTCTTCCCAATGTGAGAAAGTGTTTGAAAAGGATACAATTTTTCTGTACTGTTTTCAGTTTTGGATTCATTGTATGCAAGAAATTTCATAGGATTTGTTTTACTTCCCCACAAAAAAATATTTTAGGGTATTTTTTCTATCCTGGCTTCAGAACAGTAAATGACCAATCATGAAAGAATGAACCGGACACAGATATTTGGTTTTAAACAAGGTGCATTTTGTTTGACTGAAGGGGCATTTAAACTTGAGAATTAATGCATATCAGCACCACCTAAACTGCCATGCTTCATTGCAATGGAATCATGGAACTTGTAGTTTGATGAGGCACTAGCACTCTTTAGCAGAGAAGGCTAAAGAACTTCTAAAACTAAACTTCCAGTATTCCATAGGATTGAGCTATAGCAGTTGAAATGGTATCAAACTGGATTAATTCTACAGTGTAGACGCATACTGAGTGCAATGGATAAGATAGAGGAAGAACCTGATATGAGTCTGCTTGAGTGCGAGGTGTCTCTCTGTGATTACTTTCTCAGCCTTCTTTGGGTGAAACAAATGGCCCGAGGAGCAATCCAATGGTGTGGTTTGCTCACCCCAGGTGGCCTTTCTCTGGAAGGTGAACCTCATGTTCTTTTTCTAAATTGCCAGGCTTTATAGGAGAGAGAACCCTCAGGTTATCTCCAAGGACAGGGTCCTTCACAACCCCAAAATGACATTAAAAGCTCATTCATGAGTAGCGTACCACCAAATTCCTAGACCAAATTCTTGTCTTCTACTCCCAAAATCTGAGTACCTAATTATAGACATCACCTAGGATAATTTGCAAAGTCCCCCAGATGCAGTATGGAGTTGGAACAGGCAAAAACCTTTTAAAAAATTATTAATTCATCAATCAAAATGTATAAGTTTACATTTTCCTCATTTTACAATATCTTAAACATATCATGCTGTATACAGTCCGACAGTAAAAAAATCAAAACATCTTTAAACATATTTCTTATCAGTTTTAGACTTTTCCATTGCAACTTTACTACATATCTCTCTACTACACCCTTTTATCTACTTATACATATTTTATTTATTATTATTGTTATTGTTATTATTGTTATACCTTTTTCCCCTCTTCCCTTCCCCTTATTTTGTGCCACCTTCACCAGGACCAACCAACTCAAACGGTTTCACAAATTGTTCCAAAATTTCATTGTCTTTGTTGCTGACTTATACCCCTTTCCCTCATTAAAAATATACTCAATAAATTTTCTCCATATTTTCCAAAATTCTGTTTGTTTTGATATTCCCTTTTTAATTTTAATATTGCAAGTCAGCTTATCATTAATAGCTATGTTCCAGATTTCCCTGTACCATTCTTCTAATTGGATTTCCTTTTTTCCTTTCCAGTTTTTTGCTATTCGCAATTTTGCTGCAGTTATCAAATTAGAAACCAATTCTTTCTCCTCTTGTGAGAAGATATTGTCATGCATAAGTATTCACTATCTCTGTTTTTATTATTGCTCTTATTTCTTTAAATAGCATTTCCCAAAAATTTTGTATAATTTTACATGACCACCACATATGAAGATATGACCCTATTTCCTGACAGCCTCTCCAGCACTTTTTAAATAAGATTTTAAAAAAATCCTATTCTAATCCTGAAGCAACTTGCTGGAGTCACATTTTACTCAAGGCAGGAGGGAACAAAGAGTGATGTAAGAGAGAAGGACAGGCTTAAATCGCCTCATGCCTTTGTCTCCTGCTCAGTTTTGGCATGCATGCTGAGCCTTCTTTTCTCTTCGGCCCCATGTTCACGAAGTCAATCAAAGAGCCTTCCTATCTTACTTACTTAGGCGATCCCTTGTAGCTCGAGGACGATTGTCTTCCATCTTGGGGGTGGGTTCTTAGGTGGCTGAAGAGACCTATTCTTGACCCGCATATTCTCCCGCAGTGAGGACATCGGTTTCCAGGTGGAAGGCGGTCCTGGTCAGGGTTAGCTTGACTCTCCTTCCTCTTGGCACGTTTCTCCCTTAAGCCCTCAGTTCGTGCCTCTTCGAACTCCGCAGCACTGCTGGTCACAGCTGACCTCCAATTAGAGTGCTCAAGGGCCAGGGCTTCCCAGTTCTCAGTGTCTATGCCACAGTTTTTAAGGTTGGCTTTGAGCCCATCTTTAAATCTCTTTTCCTGCCCACCAACATTCCGTTTCCCATTCTTGAGTTCGGAGTAGAGTAACTGCTTTGGGAGACGGTGATTGGGCATTCGGACAACGTGGCCAGTCCAGTGGAGTTGATGGCGTAGGAGCATCGCTTCAATGCTGGTAGTCTTTGCTTCTTCCAGCACGCTGACATTTGTCCGCCAGTCTTCCCAAGAGATTTGCAGGATTTTCCTGAGGCAACACTGATGGAAACGCTCTAGGAGTTTGGTGTGACGTCTGTAGACCGTCCACGTTTCGCAGGCATAGAGCAGGGTTGGGAGGACAATGGCTTTGTAAACAAGCACCTTGGTATCTCTACGGATGTCCCAGTCATCAAACACTCTCTGCTTCATATGGAAAAATGCTGCACTCGCAGAGCTCAGGTGATGTTGTATTTCAGTGTCAATGTTGACTTTTGTGGAGAGGTGGCTGCCAAGGTCGCGGAAATGGTCAACTTTTTCTAATGTGACACCATTAAGGTGTATTCCTGGCATTGCAGAGGGATTAGCTGGTGCCTGTTGGAAGAGCACTTTGGTTTTCTCGATGTTCAATGAGAGGCCGAGCTTCTCGTATGCTTCTGCGAAGGTGTTTAGAGTGGCTTGTAGGTCTTCTTCTGAATGCGCATAGACTACGTTGTCATCAGCATATTGGAGTTCTATAACAGATGTTGTGGTGACCTTGGTTTTGGCTTTCAGTCTGCTGAGGTTAAATAGCTTGCCATCTACAGCAACCTTTGCTATATGTTCCTAGATGAGAATCCTGTGAGGTAAGGTAGACAAGTAACTAAATCAAGTTTGATCCCTTTTTCTCTATTCCCAGTACAGTGGTCTAACAACTTTAATAATCTGGATTTTTTTTTCAAATTTGCATATATAGTATAAATAGGTAGCATTAAAGAATAGATTTAAACTGCATGTGGTTGAATTAAAGGGAGGAGCAGGATGGATATAATAGCAGGAATGAGGCTTTTTACAAAAGTGCCTCCTGTTTTTGCCTGTGAAAAAGTTGGGAAAGTATGAGAATATTTGAGAATTCTCTGCCACCGCACTCAATGAAATTAAATGAGAAAAATGGGAGCACACACTGTTTTCATCTTTATAAGCTTCTTTAAGCTTTTGCCCTGAAAGGGTTCTACTAGTTCAAAGCACAGCTTTGCCTTCACTGAACAGTCAAAGAAGAGTTGTACTTTCTTGGCCTTTCAAGATATAATGCCAGCTTAATTCAGGTTTTGGTATTATAAACCTCAGGGGGTGGGCGGAAAGAGACATTGAATAAAATCAGCTTCCATTTATTAAGCATACCTGCACATAAAAGAAAATGAATAGAAACCAGGAGAATGAACCATATTATGTATTTTAGATATTTTAACACAATGTTTGTTACAGTTGTTATAGATTCTTAAAGCAAAAAATTGACCTTTATTATTAACATACGATTTTTTTGTTATTATAATAAAGGAGGTAGAATTAACTTTTTAGAATTATAAAAGGAAACTGGCACGCTGGAACTCACATTTTCCCTGTGTGTGTTTAGTTTAGTTAATTATTATTATCAGTGTTGTAGTATTCAGGTGTATATGTGGATTAGAGAGGGCGGGAGATTTAGATAAGAATGTTTAATGTTTTGTCTGCAGATTTTTTTGGTTTACCCTATATGTAATCTTACTTAATTTCAATTAAATGTTAATTTTTTTTTTTTAAAAGTACAATTTTCACAATAAGCATCATTCTGAAGTGGGAATAACAGAAATCTAAATTTCTACAGCTTCCTTAATGCCATTTCCCCAATCTTACCTTAAAGCAATTTTTTATCTCAGCAGGACTTAAAAGTACATGTGGATAGGATTGTTCTGAAAAAACATTTAATGTGCAAGGGACAGGTATGATGCAAGCACTCACTGATTTTTCACTGTTCTTCTTAGATAAAAGTGTGTGTGTGTGTGATTTTGTTTTATCTAAATAATAGTGGAGCCCTCAGTGGCGTAGTGGATTAAAGGTTGAAGGTTGGGTTGCTGAAGGTTGAAGGTTGGGTTGCTGAAGGTGACTTGAAGGTTGGGTTGCTGATCTGAAAGCTGCCAGGTTCGAATCCCACCCAGGGAGAGTGCAGATGAGCTCCCTCTATCAGCTCCAGCTCCATGCGGGGACATGAGAGAAACCTCCCACAAAGATGATAAACACTTTGCATTGTTTTAAACTTTGTATATTGTATTTTATGACTATTTTATGACTGTTTTAACTGTTTTAATCATTTTAGTTTATTGTATATCAGTGTAACGGCATCAATTGCCACTTGTAAGCCGCCCTGAGTCCCCTCGGGTGAGAAGGGCGGGGTATAAATAATTGAAATAAAATAAATAAATAATGATAAAAACATCAAAACATCCGGGCATCCCCTGGGCAACGTCCTTGCAGATGGCCAATTCTCTCACACCAGAAGTGACTTGCAGTTTCTCAAGGCGCTCCTGACACGACAAAAAATTCTAAATAATAGTAATGTTCTACACTGACTACTTAGTAGTTAGTTAGGTTTTCCCCTGATGATAAGTCCAGTCGTGACCGACTCTGGAGGTTGGTGCTCATCTCCATTTCTAAGCTGAAGAGCCGGCATTGTCCGTAGACACCTCCAAGGTCATGTGGCCGGCATGACTGCATGGAGTGCCGTTACCTTCCCGCCGGAGCAGTACCTATGGATCTACTCACATTTGCATGTTTTCGAACTGCTAGGTTGGCAGGAGCTAGGGCTAACAGCGGGCGCTCATTCTGCTCCAGGGATTTGAACCCGGCACCTCTCGGTCCGCAAGTTCAGCAGCTCAGCGCTTCAACACACTTTGCCACCACATATGCATAATTAAGTAATGACACTTGGCCCAACCCAACTCACCTTAACAGCTTTCAGAGAGATCAAGTGAAGGAGGTTTGTTCACCTGCTAGTTGGGACACAAAAGAGGTGACATTTCCATGTCCCCTCGTACCAGAAAACAAGGAAATTTATCTGGTCCTGTATCCAATCGATACAGCTTCCCTGGTTTTTAGCACTGGAAATGTCATCCTCCTGTTATGCTGGTGGGCCACAGAACAAAAATTCTTTGCTTAGTCCATCTGCTGTCTGCTAAGGTAGTCTAGGAGGGCATTTATGTAGTTTGAGAGTAGTCTTATAGGTTCAACAGAACTTTACTGAATTTGGAGCAGCTACAAATCTGTAATTTTAGAGATGCATGTACAATGACCCATTATCCTGGAGCCAATCCATATACTAAATTGGTTCTGGAATGGTTCAAACAGACCCTCACCCCAGACTCTGTGGAGACAGGAGGGAGTTCCTACACATAACCTTTCCATCTCCTCCTATTCTTCATATCACAGTGGTCTTCAGACATGACATGGGTCCTACCAATCAAACATCAGCCAGGGCAACAAGGTGATGAGTGATGGGGAGAGGAGGATTTGTCTGCCTCTTGCTCTCCTGTCCCTGATGATCCCTTCACTGTTGCCAATGCCACTGCAGGTGGTGGCCAACCAGAAGAACCTATGTCATTGCTGAAGACCTCTGTGACACAAAGAAAAAGACCTTGGAATCCTCGTGGACAACAAGTTAAACATGAGCCTACAATGTGATGTGGCTGCTAAAAAAGCCAATGGGATTCTGGTCTGCATCAATAGGAGTGTCTAGTGTCTAGATCCAGGGAAGTCATGCTCCCCCTCTATTCTGCCTTGGTCAGACCACACTGGGAATACTGTGTCCAATTCTGGGCACCGCAATTGAAGGGAGATGTTGACAAGCTGGAAAGCATCCAGAGGAGGGCAACTAAAAGGATCAAGGGTCTGGAGAACAAGCCCTATGAGGAGCGGCTTAAAGAACTGGGCATGTTTAGCCTGCAGAAGAGAAGGCTGAGAGGAGACATGATAGCCATGTACAAATACATGAAGGGAAGTCATAGGGAGGAGGGAGCAAGATTGTTTTCTGCTGCCCTGGAGACTAGGATTCGGAACAATGGCTTCAAACTACAGGAAAGGAGATTCCACCTGAACATCAGGAAAAACTTCCTCACTGTGAGAGAAAGCTGTTCGGCAGTGGAACTCTCTGCCCCGGACTGTGGTGGAGGCTCCTTCTTTGGAGGCTTTTAAGCAGAGGCTGGATGGCCATCTGTTGGGGGTGCTTTGAATGCGATTTCCTGCTACTTGGCAGAGGGTTGGACTGGATGGCCCATGTGGTCTCTTCCAACTCTACTATTCTATGATTCTATGAATAGGAAGGGATGGTAGTGCCACCCCTTGTGCCTGGGCTGCAAGAATCTGGGAAACAAGGAATGGCTGTGAAAGTTTTTGTTTGTTTGTTTGTGAAGGAACTCAACTGTTTACTCAGACCCAATGTAAGTGAATACTCTGAATTCTAGGCCAAAATTTGAAGTATCTTTGGTTAATGCAGGTGAAGATTACATTAAGGTGGCCTTGCTTTGCATTACCCAGGACAAGCTCCTTGTGGCACCATGGAACTGATCTGGGGCCCTTCCAAATTAAGTAATCAGTGTAGATATACCCCAAAGCAGTTTGACATCATTTTAATTGCCAAGAGTCAATGTCATGGAATCATGCGAGCTTTTTTTTGGGTCAGGAGCAACCTGAGTTGCTTCTGGAGTGAGAGAATTGGCCGTCTGCAAGGACGCTGCCCAGGGGACGCCCGGATGTTTTGATGTTTTACCATCCTTGTGGGAGGCTTCTCTCATGTCCCCGCATGGAGCTGGAGCTGATAGAGGGAGCTCATCCGCGCTCTCCCCGGGTGGGATTCGAACCTGGCAGCCTTCAGGTCAGCAACCCAACCTTCAAGTCACAAGGCTTTTATCCCCTAGGCCACCGGAGGCTCTTAGCATCATGCGAGTTATATGTTTACAAGTGTGGTGAGACATCAACATTCTTTGGCAGAGAAGGCTAAGGAACTTGTAAACATCATGCGAGTTGTATGTTTACAAGTTCCTTAGCCTTCTCTGCCAAAGAATGTTGATGTCTCACCAAACTACAAATCCTGGGATTCCATAGCATTGAGCCAGGGCATTTAAAGTGGTGTTAACCTGCCTTAATTCGACAGTGTATATTCATAATTCTGTAACCACAAAACAGAATGTTAACTCATGGAAACTGGGTACTCAGGAAAGATTGGTATATTTATATAGTACTATAATTCTGAATCAAAATCTACCTTATAATGACTTTAAGAAAAAAAATAAGATTTGGGAGACTTGATTTATCCCCAGTTCCTTTCTATAGCTGTTTATTTATTTAACACATTTATACCTTTACTCTTTCACCAAAAAGTTTATACAGAGAATCTGATAAATAGCTTGACAGGCCAGGCCCTCAAGCTCACAGACTAAATGAGATATGTCACACAAGGGAAAGTGGGGAACGAGAAGAAAAATTAAATTTAGACACAATTTAGCCTTGGCACAAGGAAGCTATGCATGATTGCTCTCATTTTCTCTCTGTGGCCAGAGCAGTGGCATTTGAAACCTATGGGAGATGTTCTTGGCAACTACTGGAGTTCAACTACGAGGTTACTAGTACTGAGTAACCCCCAAATGCTTTTACAAAATATTAGTTGCAGTTTATGTTTCCACAAAATAACAAAGTTACAATCTGATGAAAAGATATGAAGTTATCCCTCCTTATGTTTCCATCAAAATGTTCTTGCAAAAAATACTTATTTATTTATTTTATTAATTTACTACATTTATATCCCGCTCTTCTCACCCCGAAGGGGACTCAGAGCGGCTTCCAAATCAAATGTACATACAATATATTATTACCATAGCACAATATAAGCATTAAATTACTATATTGTACTACAGTAGAGTCTCACTTATCCAAGCCTCGCTTATCCAAGCCTCTGGATAATCCAAGCCATTTTTGTAGTCAACGTTTTCAATATATCGTGATATTTTGGTGCTAAATTCGTAAATACAGTAATTACAACATAACATTACTGCGTATTGAACTACCTTTTCTGCCAAATTTGTTGTATAACATGAAGTTTTGGTGCTTAATTTGTAAAATCATAACCTAATTTGATGTTTAATAGGCTTTTCCTTAATCCGTCCTTATAATCCAAGATATTCACTTATCCAAGCTTCTGCTGGCCAGTTTAGCTTGGATAAGTGAGACTCTACTGTATATCATTATACAGTAATATTATTAGTAATATGTATTTATTTATTACAGCTCTTCTCACCCCGGAGCTGACTCAGAGCTGCTTCCAAATCAAATGTACATACAATATATTCTTAGCATAGCACAATATAAGCATTAAATTACTATATTGTACTATATCATTATATGGTAATATTATTAGTAATATGAAATTTAATATATAATATATAATTAATAGTATTATATTATATTATTATTAGTATAATAGTGTATTACATTATAATATTATTATCAATATTATAAGTATATACAATATATTATATACTAGCTGTGCCCGGCCATGCGTTGCTGTGGCAAAATGGTGGTGGTATTGGTTAAAAATTGTTGTGTAATTTTTATTTGACATTATTTGTATTTTTTAATTAATTTTATTGTAAGTTATATTTTTATTTATTATATTTTATTATTTTCTTGTATAATTTTTAGTTATTTTTTGTTATGGTATTTTATTGTATTAATTTTTTAGTGTTTTTAATTATTTTTTAGTGTTTTTTATTATTTTTATTGGGTTGCTAGGAGACCAAGTTGGAGGAGCTTAGCCTTCTAACTGGCAGCAATTGGATAAAAGCAATTATTCCTCTCTCTCTAATTAGGACTTTATTTTTCTTTTCTTTTTGTTGTATCAACCTAGAGGCGTGGATAATGGGTTGTGTCGTCAAATTTCGAGGTTGGGGGGCCTATAGTTTTGTTGTTTTGTGGGTCGCCGTGATGCCATCACTCTTTTATATATATAGATTTATAAATTTTTGTATATTATATATATAAGGTAAAGGTAAAGGTACTTAATTCCAAATAATGAATAATTTGTAGATATTTTCCACCTCTTGTCTGAGTTCAGTGAAACTTCTTCCAAGTTAGTTGCATGGAGGACTTTAGCCAATACATATTTAAGTTATGGGGGATGTGCATCCCAAAAGACACATGTGGGCTTCAAGATCATTTTCACATCTCTCCAGACTTCTGAAATCTCATCAATTTACCCCCATATTAACTATTTTGGACTCAATTCCCCCTTCAAATATGAAATTAGTGCTGTGTGATACTTCAGGGTCCTATAGAGAGTAGCCCTGTGCAAGAAATGAAAAAATGTTTCAATAGTCATTACTAAATTTGGGGGGGGGGGGGCACGAATAGTTTCTAAAGTGTTTCTAAACTATTGTAATGGGTTTGTAGCAAAACTATAATGAAGTAACAAGTTTTTCATTAGTTTTTTGTTTAGTAATTGTGCAGGTGTTGAAGCTTCCAGGGCTCCTTTCTCTCTCATTTTTAGAGTTATCAGGATGGAACCTGCTACAATTATAAAACACATTGAACACTTCATAACCAAAACATCACATTTGATTAGGATCAGATATGGATCTCTTCACAGGTGTAAATATTCTTGACGTATAATGCAACTCACTTTCCTTTCCCGTTGCATCTATTTCTTTGAATAGGTTATACCCATCTTTTCTTACATCCCAGTCAAGAAATTAATAATGCCAGGTTTCAGTGATATCTATTATAACATATTTGCTTTGCTGTATTAAAAGTTTATTTTCCACGTTCTGTGCATTAATGTAGAAGTATCAAAAATGATGAGCCTTCTTCTCAAACTGCTTGTTTAGTGTTTTCTTCTTCCCATTCTTGGATTCTTGCACTATTCTCCAAATACTCTCTATAACATTTTGTGTTATTATCCCCAGCACTTGATGAATTCCTGCCCTCAAGAATAATGGCTTCCTCCCCAACATAACTCAATTTAAACCCCTCCTGATGAGGTTTGTGAGACACTTAGAAAAAAAAAGATCCTGCCAGTTGCTGTGAGGTGCAATCCATCACTTGCTAGATGTTCATCTTCATGACACCATAGAGCATAGTAAAAGAAACCAAATGTTCTAGGTGGCTCTATACATGCAGCCAATTGCTTATCTCCACTGTTCTTCTTTCCCTTTCTGTACCATGTTCTTCAGCTGGGAAGGAAAATGAAATTATAACCTGTGTGTTAAAGTCCTTCAGCTTACACAGAGTTTCTTTATCTCTTATCATACCCAGTTTCCCCAAAAATAAGACAGTGTCTTATATTAATTTTTGCTCCCAAAGTTGTGCTAAGTCTTATTTTCAGGGGATGTCTTATTTTTCCATGAAGAAGAATTTACATTTATTGTTGAACAAAAAATGAACATTTATTATATACTGTACAATTGTTGTCATCACAAACCAGCATAACCAGACAAACTGTGAATCCTATCAAAAATTTCTTTTTACTACTACTACAATAATAATAATAATAATAATAATAATAATAATAATAATAATAATAATTTTATTTTTATACCCCACCCCATCTCCCCGAAGGGACTCGGGCGGCTTACATGGGGCCAAGCCCGAACATCAACAATATAAAAAAACAAAGCAATAAAACAAATCAATCAACAACAATAAAAACAAGTCATAAAATCACATACAAACACCTATAATGATAAAATCTTGGGTTGGCTCCAAAAGATACTGGGCCGAGAGTGCAAATTATATCAGTATCATTGGGGGGGGGGGGGGGTTATCCAAGCTATCATTCCCATTAACGTGCTGGGGAAGGCGTACACAAGGGGCTATTGCTAGATGGCAACAGGTCAGTCCTACTGTGGAGATCAGTCGCCAAAGGCCTACTGGAAGAGCCAAGTTTTCAGGCTCTTCCGAAAGGTGAGGAGGGTAGGGGCCTGCCTGATCTCCTTGGGGAGCGAGTTCCAGAGGCTCCATTATTTCCATGTTCAACTATCTATGTTGGTTAAAATTATTTTCATTTTTAAATATTGTATTGTTCTTTCATTGTTATTGTTGTTGTTTTGTACTACAAATAAGATATGTGCAGTGTGCATAGGAATTCGTTTTTTTCTTCTTCCCCAAATGATAATTCAGCCCCTCAACAGTCTGAAGGATTGTGGACTGTCCCTCTGCTTTAAAAGTTCGAGGACCCCTGCACTTACCCATACATACAGTAAAACCAAAGCCTGCAGGCCTAGGTAGTTGTGAAAATACAGAATAAAAAGATTAAAATTAATTATTCCCTTAAAGTAAGGTTTGAGCGGGGGCAAGGGTAAGTGAAACTAGTAGCTTGTCCATAATAAATTTTAAATTTTGTTAATGGCATTAATGTCACAACTCTCAGCTTCCATCTTCTCGCGGATGACCAACGCTTTTTGCGTAAAAAGGGTCAGTTTTAAAATAGAGGTTTTTTTCTGAACCCTGTAGAAGGATGTGCAATTTCTCCTTATTCTCTAAATGAGTATGGTTCTCCAGCAGAGGCTCTAAATAGAAAGATCGAATCCTGTTGTAATAGTGGCATTTTAAGAAAAAGTGTTCTGAGTCCTCCACTTCTGCATCTACCTCACGGCACACAATATGTCAATATACTACAACATTAAAAAAGCACCAAAGCTAGGATTGAAAGGGTCACACACGATATCCAGCAAGCCTTTATATTTTGTAGAACAAGTAGTTACTAGGCATGTCCGATCGATGAAAAAAATGTTTCAATTCTCGTTTCTAAAGTAGGGGGCGCTGGCGCTTCGATATAGAAAGTATTTCCGATTTTTTCACCTAAAAATTTCAGATATTTCCGAAAATTGGTAATGATTCTAAATGTTTCTAAAATGGCAGACATGCATGCGCAATCGCCAAAAAAAAGGAACCCGGGGGGGGGGGGGACTTTTACAGGGCTCTCCCACCCTCATTTCTTGAGCTATCCTCATCAACCCTAGCCCCCACCTTTGCGTCCATCGTGGAAGCTTCTGATTGGCCGGGGAGTGGCAGCCATGTTAGGCTGTGCTAAGCTCCCATTCTAGGTAGGTTGCAGAAACAAAAAAAATTTAAAAAATATTATTAAAATATATTTAAAAATACTTTTTGGGGGGAAATTAACGAAACATTAAGAGACAATTAGGGAATGGCCCAAAAATGGTTCGAATTACATTGCTGGTTGCGCTGTGAGACAATGTCTCGGAATGCATATCAAAAAGCGAGAACAATCCGAAATAATTCCGATATACGATTCAAAACGATTTTTTGGACATGTCTAGTAGTTACCTTTGCCCTTAAACAAGTTATCTGTGATTATTAAGTGAGTTTAGAATGCACTTGCTGATATGACATTGGGCATATAGTATAAATCAGCCTTTCAGACACCACTGGCGAAGTTCTAGCCCTTGGGTACCACTCAGAGCCAAATTGCATATGTTGCTCAATTGTATGTGGCTTCTCCCTAATGACTTTGTTGTTGTTCACAGTGCAGGTGAAGAGATTGCATTTTGCACCAGCAGGGATTTATATGTTCTCAGCTCATACTTGCAAGACATTAAATCTGAGCATTGAATCTAATACTAAGGATATAAATGATTAACTGTTTCTTCCTTGCATGTAAGGATGAATAGTATCTGTAGCTTTCTCCCAGCTGCAGGTGAAAGTATTTATTCCTGCACAGTTTTTATCAGAATGTATATGCCTAGGAAATTTTTTTATACCAAAGTGCATGCTTTTAAATAAAAATATATTTTCACCTACCCACATACAGTAGAGTCTCACTTATCCAACATAAACTGGCCGGCAGAATGTTGGATAAGCAAATATGTTGGATAATAAGGAGGCATTAAGGAAAAGCCTATTAAATATAAAATTAGGTTATGATTTTACAAATTAAGCACCAAAACATCATGTTAGACAACAAATTTGGCAGAAAAAGTAGTTCAATACGCAGTAATGCTATGTAGTAATTACGGTATTTACGAATTTCGCACCAAAATATCATGATATATTGAAAACATTGACTACAAAAATGCGTTGGATAATCCAGAATGTTGGATAAGCAAGACTCTACTGTATCTATTTCCCATTCCCCTTGTTCATAATATGCAGGCTAAAATGATTATGATTTGAGACATTTCACTAAATAATAATAGCAATATTAGTAATAATAGAAAGAATCTCTTGAAAATGTCTTGTACATGATCTTGGAATGCTTCACACTGATTGATCCTTACAGAATGAATGTGGTTTCAGGCTGTGGGGAGTAAGTCTGTCTTTGGGGAATGATGGAGATTATTTAGTTTAAGAGTTTAAGACCCTATAATGGGTCAATACCTTCCATTCCTTTCTACTCAAAAGGAATGCTTAAATAAACATAAAGGGCTTCCTAATCTTACATAATTTCTGAAGAACCCTCGAGGATCTTTATAAATGTGAATTTTTCCTCCCAGCCTTAGCTCATCTTGATGTGATTACTTATTCTTACTGTACATTCATTCTCTGAGTTATAGATGTGTTGTCCCTTATCAGTGCAGCACAATGCCTATTTTCCATGGATGAGATATATTAACAGGCAATAACTTAATCTATATGATACTGAACTACCATCTCAGATTGGATTTTAAAGATGTAAAATAAATGCCAGATGAATACCAACAGGAACTGCTTATCTCTCTCATTTAAAGTCTTTAAAGCGTTCAGGAAAATGGGTGTTCGCTCTAAATCTATGAGCGGAATGTCAATTTTCTTGTTTATACCATTCTAAATTTAAAAATAAAGTCCCCAAATTGTCTCCTGCAGATAGACCAAGTACATGAAAAAGCTCATTTACATTATTTCTTGATAGTAATTACATGAACACTGGGGATCCTCTAAGCAAAGCAAGAGTTTATCTTGATATGTGTATGTTAAAATGTTTTGAAGCCATGGTTAAGATTACAGTGAAATCTCAAAGCACAGCCAAAAAAAATCCATCCTGTAATCTTGTGGAGTGAGTCATATAGCATCAAAAATCACTCTGATTCTTATAAGTGAAAAAAGGAAGCTTTATTTTACTCACTTGGCAGTAAACAAAGGATGCAAAATTGCTTGGAACATAGTTCTAAGGTGAAGGAGGTTCTACACAGAAGCCTGTGATCTTTTCAAGGTCCTGATGGGCTTTTGCCACTTGGAGTGAGCTTTTATGCCTATGTTTTTGCCAACCGTTGGGTACTTCTAGTATTCAAAAATAAACTCCTTCAGCTGATTTCCAGCTGAATTTCAGGGTGAAATGTCCCACTGTAAGGATGGTGGCAGCATCATTAATTCTGTAGTTAATTGTCCTCAACTTGACTTTGATTTGTGGTGACTCTATGAATAAGAGACCTCCAAATCATGCTGCGATTTGCACCCTTAAGATTTTGCAGAGCCATGGCTTGCTTGATGAAATCTATCTATTTGTATTGCAGTCTTTTTCTTTACCTACTGCCTTTCACTTTAGCAAGCATTATGGTCTTTTCTAATGAATCATACCTTCTTTTGATAAGTCCAAAATATTATGGTCAAATCATCAGAAGTAATTATGCTTTCCCTGCAATTTGGTCAAGTCTGGAGTTATGTGGATCCAATTGATTTAAATCCTCTTCTTTCCTGGGCACCATGATACAATCCCAATATGCAGCCAGTCCTCCAGATTTGCAGGTTTGATTTTTATGCCGTCACACCCAGGCACCTTTTAGAGCTTTAAGATGTGCTTCTTCCTTTACCCGGGTGAACTGCGGGGGCCTTACTTAGAAGCTCTGAAAATCCCAGTAACCAAAGGCACTTCAAGTTGAACAATCAAACAAAATTTTATTTTCACAAAGTCCTTGGCAAACTTGGCACACATAGTTAAGGTTGCAAATATAAACAGTCAACTTAAAATCTAGCAGATGTTCCTTTCTTGCTTTTCCCCTTTAGTTGCTGGTAATAATAATAATAATAATAATAATAATAATAATAATAATAATAATACTTTATTTATACCCCGCCACCATCTCCCCAATGGGGACTCGGGGCGGCTTACATGCGGCCATGCCCAAAACCATACAATATGACAAAATATAAAACAACATATCATAACACAATTTAACAATACAATAAATAATAACATACATTACAATTCAAAATTCAGAAAAAGCAATAAAAACCAGGGCAGGCTACATGAACACTAAATTAAAACTTGGTGAGAAAGACATATGAATAAAACCACGGGGAGCAGGGACATAAAATAGTGGAACAGTCTAGAGGATAGATATCCCAAGGGAATAACCGAAGGAAAATATGAAAGTTACTCTCCAAAGGCACACCGGAAGAGCCATGTTTTTAAGTCTTTCTTAAAGGCTAGCAAAGTGGGGGCCTGCCTAATCTCAATGGGCAGTGAATCCCACAGTCGGGGGCCACAGCAGAGAAGGCCCTCTCCCTTGTTCCCACAAGACGGGCCTGAGATATAGGCAGAGGTGACAGGAGAGCCTCCCCTGACGATCGAAGAGATCGGGCGGGTTTATGATAGGAGATACGGTCACTAAGGTAGGCGGGTCCCAAACTGTTCAACTTCTTCCAAAGGCGAAGAGATCCTGAGATCCTCTTCACCCTAGCCCTGAGCTGCTATCAGAAAGGTCTATTACTATCTAAGCTAAAAGCTAGTTTTTGAGGCGAAGTAGGTAGAACTTCTTCCAGTGGCAGAGAAATCTTAATATATTCTCTGCCCCAGTGCTAAGCTACTATTTTTAGAAAGAACAGGTCTTTCCCTATCTATGCTCAGCACTGGTTTTAAAGGCAGAGGTCAGTACTTACAATGGCTTTGTCATAGTTGGCCTGGCTTGGCCACACAAGCACATCTAAGTTGGTTCTTCTTCAGTCTAGAAGGCAAAAGGCTTCTCAAAATGGAGCTTTCTTTCCCCAGGAAAAGGGGCGGTCTCCAGAACAATAAGCAGCAAAGACTTTGCTGAGCTCGCTACAAACTCTGCTAATGGTTAAACTATCAGGTAGCTGCAGAATCTGCAACAGCCCTGGAAGAAATGCAAACAGGTGCTATTCCTGCAACTATGGGCAACTTGTAAAATCAAAACCCTGGGAGACGGAACAATTTTTACATATTGATTATTCACTTATTTGAGTAAAATGTTACCTCTAGGAATTGTTAGGTTGTCCAGTGCAATTATATGGCTATCATCTGGCAGAAGTTGATTGCAGAGTCATGATAAAGCAATATGTTTTGGGGTGCATGTGGTCGTCTGCCATGAGAAGATTTAGGCATCCATATTACCTTTATAGTCATCTGTTAACAGCTGTCCTTTGGCACAGTGCCATGATTAATCTATTTTATGCTAAGAGGCCGTGCTCCATAGTTTACACTTTAGCCTGGCAGTTCAAGGCCATCAAGGTAGTATTGAAGATAAAGTAGAGTCTCACTTATCCAAGCTAAACAGGCCAGCAGAAGCTTGGATAAGCAAATATCTTGGATAATAAGGAGGGATTAAGGAAAAGCCTATTAAACATCAAATTAAGTTATGATTTTACAAATTAAGCACCAAAACATCATGTTATGCAACAAATTTGACAGAAAAAGTAGTTCAATACGCAGTAATGTTATGTTGTAATTACTGTATTTACGAATTTAGCACCAAAATATCACAATGCATTGAAAACATTGACTACAAAAATGGCTTGGATAATCCAGAGGCTTGGATAAGCGAGGCTTGGATAAGTGAGACTCTACTGTACCACAAAAGTAACCTTACCTATTGACAACTTCCATGTCTGGAATTAATTTGTTTTTCCATGACTTTGACTATTCTATTCTTGCTGCCATGGTGAAGTATGTACATTATTTATCTTGGTTTTATCTAATGTCAAGTCTATCATCCCTAATAAAAATACAGTAGAATCTCACTTATCCAACACTCGCTTATCCAACGTTCTGGATTAATACTGCGTATTGAACTACTTTTTCTGTCAAATTTGTTGTGTAACATGATGTTTTGGTGCTTAATTTGTAAAATCATATCCTAATTTGATGTTTAATAGGCTTTTCCTTAATCTTTCCTTATTATCCAACATATTCGCTTATCCAATGCTCTGCCGGCCCATTTACATTGGATAAGCAAGACTCTACTGTATTCTGGTTTCATTGGAAACTTCGTATTTAGGATTTTCTGAATTTTTTCGTGTATATTCTCCAAAATTTGTTTGTTTGTTCGTAGGTCCACCACATATGGTAAAAAGTACCTATGTGTTTTTCACATTTCCAACAATTCGCCTGTAAATTTTCATAGCATTTTGAAAGTTTATGGGGTGTCATGTACCACCAATACAACATCTTGTACCAGTTTTCCTTTAAATCATAGGAATATGTGTATTTTAGTTTCTTATTCCAACATTTCTCTCAATTTTCCATTTTTATATTATGCCCAAAGTTGGTAGCCCATTTTATCATACAGTCTTTTACTTGTTCTGTTTCTGTTGACCATTTTGTTCTCATTACTATTAAAGTGGAGGAGCAGTTCAATTTTTCCTTCTTTGGTTCTGTGCTATGATATAACCCTCAGTACACTTCTCATGGCTTCACATTAAGGGCACACACAGGTCATATGCTATCCAGCCATGTGAATCTGCAGCATTGGACTTGCACTCAGTGGTGGTCATTAATCAAATGTGCAATCCTGGCTTTATCACAGATAATGTGATTTTTATAGTCTTCCAAGATTAAGTAAGATATTCAACATTCAGAAAAATATAAATTATTTTCAATGACATTTTGGAGGACTCATCTATTCATTGCAGCCTGGTTGCCTAATATTTATTTATTTATTTATTTACAGTATTTATATTCCGCCCTTCTTTCTCACCCCAAAGGGGACTCAGGGCGGATTACAATGAACACATATATGGCAAACATTCAATGCCAACAGAAAAACAACATATATAGACAGACACAGAGGCATTTAACATTTTTTTTCCAGCTTAACGATTCCGGCCACAGGGGGAGCTGTTGCTTCACTGTCCACTAGTGGCTGTACTTCCTCATTCCTTTCCTCGTGTTTTGCTGGCAGTTTTATGATGTTGTAAATTAGTTAAATTAGCCTCCCGCATAAAGCATACATAAATTTCCCTACTTGACAGATGCAACTGTCTTTCGGGGCTGCATAGGTCAACAGCAAGCTGGGCTATTTAATGGTCGGCGGCTTAACCCGACCCGGGCTTCGAACTCATGACCTCTCTCGGTCAGTAGTGATTTATTGCAGCTGGTTACTAGCCAGCTGCGCCACAGTTGTTTTTATAGTGAAAAACAATTGCTTATCACATACAAATATATTTTATTGATTAGCTTATTGGCCATATCAAAACATTTGACAAACACATTTAACACATACAACATACAGCCCACATTACAACCAAAGTTAAAATAAAAAAGCTGTTGACAAGGGGTCAAGATCCTGAACCAGATCAAATATCTGCATCACCCCATCAATTTACACCATTCGACTCCAAATATGAGATTCTCAGCTGAGTTGCTTTAAATAGAAAAAGGGCTGTTTTGTATATTATTTTTGCTTCTCAATGCCATTGGTGAGTCTGCAGTTTACTCAGGGCCATTTGGACTTGAAGCTACTTGAGAGAAAGTTTGAAGTCAGATGGAAAAAACTCTCTTTAAATCTGAACTATTCCTCTGGTGATGAGACTAGTGCAAAAGGAAAGTTTCTCCATTACTATTAGGACTGTGCAATGTCATATAGCAGAAGCTGTATCAAATAGTAAAAGGCTTTTAGATTTTAGTACCACAGAGAGTGAGGGATCCTACCGAGCCTTCTGTGGCCAATTTGTTAGACAATTTATAGTTAGAATCACTCACATTCCCTCCATGTCAGTTTGTGCAGGGCACAAGGGATTCTCTATGCCTCTCTTTGTTTTGTGTTGAAAATGTTTTTTCTGTTGAGATCATCTGTGGGTGTGGACATGACTTTTGGACATTTAAGAATCACTGCGTTTGTTCACTTTTTGTTATGATGGATTGTAAGGTCACCTCATCTGAGTTTGTGTCAGTTCTTAACAACAATACTACCGCCCCGGAGAGGTGCACTGATGGGTTGCTTAAAGGAAGCTGTCATCTATGCACTGGTTTTAGACACAATGTGTGAATTCCTCTCTATCTGGACAATTGTAGGACTTTCCTGTGTAGGTAATGTGATCAAACACGTGGTGTTAGACTGATCTGTGGAATTCTGAAATCACTGACCCCATTACAATTCAGGTTCAGGGACGACTTCTATGTATTCCTCCTTCCCTGATCCTTGACTACGCTTGTGATATCTCTAGATCTATTTGGGAACCTTTGACAATATAGTTTATCAATATTCTTTTCCTCTACTCAGAGTAGTCGTAGGGTGAAAACATGCTTTCTAGCTATTTTCTACTGACCTGGCAGGATTTATTGTGTATGCTCATATATTTAGATATTTACTAGCTGTGCCCGGCCACGTGTTGCTGTGGCGAAGTCTGGTGGTATGGGAAATAAAGTACTGAGGTATTGGTGGTAGTTAAGGTAAAGGGTAAAGGTTTTCCCCTGACCGAGCTTAGCCTTCTAACTGGCAGCAATTGGATAAAAACAATTATTCCTCTCCCTATAATTAGGACTTTATTTTTCTTTTCTTTTTGTTGTATGAATGTAGAGGCATGGATGAGGGGTTGTGCTGCCAAGTTTAGTGTTTCTGGGATGTGTAGTTTTGTTGTTTTGTCCTAGGCTGAAATTTCATTACCCTTTTATATATATAGATCAAAACACTAGGATCACAAATTGAGCCTATAGGCACCAGCAATGGAGCCTACAATGACCTTTTCCCCATTTTCAGGTGACTTCTCAGTGAACTCACCACAAGTTGCACAAGCACTACATACACACCACACACCTCAGGACATGCTTCAACATTTAGTCTAGGAAGGAGCCGCAGTAGTGCAATGGGTTAAACCCTTGTGCTGGTTGAACTGCTGACCTGAAAGTTGGGTTGCTGACCTGAAGGTTGCTGGTTCAAATCCGCAAGATGGGGTGAGCTCCTGTCTGTCAGCTCTAGCTTGTGGGGACATGAGAGAAGCCTCTCAGCAGGATGGTAATACATCTGGGCAACCCCTGGCCAATTCTCTCACACCAGAAGTGACTTGCAGTATGTCCTCAAGTCACTTCTGACATGATAAAAAAAATTGGTAGGATAATGCCATAGGACAGGATTGGAATCCTATTCTGCTATTCTTTTCCATTACACAGGATTTGGCCAATCAGTTTCAACAAGCTTCTTTCTGCTAATTTTGGCACCATCATAGCATCATAATGAGGAATCATTTATCTTTCTTGAATCATCAGTGGCAACATGTTTATGGCACCTCTGTTTCTACTTTCCATTATATCCTGTGTCAAAAAGCATGGGTGGATTGAGGCAATAGAAAACTGGTACAGACAAAACTCTCAGCTGCTGCTTAGATAATAAAAACCTCAAAATCATTGCATAAGATTACATTATTAATCAAACATTTTCTCACTTAATTGTATATATTTAATTTTATTTGTTATGTGTGTTCAATTTTAACCTATCGTTACCCCATGTTTACTTTTCTCCAGAACTGAAGCTCAAGGTGTCTTAAAGTTAAAGGATAGAGATTAAAATCACCATCACATCTATGGGCTGTGTGAGTTTTTCCTGTTCATCTTATTTTTCATCCACTACATAAAACTGAGGGAGAAATTTTTGCAGCTTCTACTATGTGCTGTCCACATTTCAGGAACATTTTCTCCCTTGATTTTGTCCAGCCGTTGCTTCTAATTTCTTCCTCATGAGGCTATTATTTGGAAAAGCTATTTGCCTCCAAGCTTCTTCACTCAGCCTTCAGATTGTGTTCCTTTGCTTTGCTCTAAAATTGGCTTAAGAAGTGCAGTTAGTGTCAAATCCAGTCTGTTCTGCCATCCTTTTGCTTTTTTTTTGGTAAAAGCCTTAAGCAAATGTAGAACTCTCAGGGCACCCCTGAAGGTAAACTTTATCTCTGCCATACATAGCTAACTGTTCATTACTGGAAATCTTGTTTTGGGGGATGGAGAGATGTTTATATAACCAGCTGACAGAAATTATAATCAATAAAGTGGCATCTGGAAGTTAAATAGCTCATGGCCGTATTTTCTATGCAAAACTTAATATCCTCTCATGGTCTTGTTGCAACTTTCAGGGTGTCATTAGCAGATGCCTTCCTTGCTGCACTGTTTAGATATTTTTCTGTTTTTCTCGTTTTCTAAACAATTTAGCAATTTGATTCATATTTAGTTGTTAAACCATTAGGTTTTTTAATAGTAGTTGCTACTAATACCATTTGTGAGCCACTGAGGACTCCAGCACAGTGTGTGTGGGCTCAAAAGCCGGTTCAAAGCATCTGCAGCTTCTCTTCCTGTGTTCAGCGCCTCTTTTACACTTTCTAAAGAGGCAAGGTGGTATTTCTGCTATGTAAAGTACACAAAAGTGAATTATAAAATGGGGAGAAATAGCAAAGTTTCCAAGTTCCCTTTCCAACAATTTCTAGGAGCCCCGGTGGCGAAGTGCGTTAAAGCGCTGAGCTGCTGAACTTGAAAGGTTCCAGGTTCAAATCCCAGGAGCGGCTTGAGTGCCCACTGTTAGCCCCAGCTCCTGCCAACCTAGCAGTTCGAAAACATGCAAATGTGAGTAGATCAATAGGTACCGCTCCGGCGGGAAGGTAACGGCATTCCATGCAGTCATGCTGGCCACATGAACTTGGAGGTGTCTACGGACAATGCCGGCTCTTCGGCTTAGAAATGGATATGAGCATCAACCCCCAGAGTCAGACATGACTAGACTATGTTAAGGCATTGAATGTTTGCCTTATATGTGTAATGTGATCCGCCCTGAGTCCCCTTCGGGGTGAGAAGGGCGGAATATAAATACTGTAAATAAATTATATAAAATTTTAAGCATGTCCAAAATTAGAATCTATTCATCCAGAATCCTCAATATGACCACGTTGATTCAAAGAAATATTAACTCATACTAAGCTACACTTCCAAAGTGAGTTGCAGAGGTGCTAATTGTATTTTATTTTTTCTCCAGGCCAACCTAATGAAGGAAATCAATTTCCAATTCAACACAATCAATTGCATGAAATATTCAGTATACATTTTTTGTAGGGAATGGGTTCACTAGATTCATATAGTGGGTCTGCACCCCGAATTCAGTAGAGCCCATTATGGTCTATACCCAAGCTATTAGATCTAGTTTGATCCTATGAAGCTATATATTGTCACCTTCTCAATACAATGTATATACATTGTTCCCTTATTTATCACGGGGGTTCCGTTCCAGGACCTATAAGTGGAAATCCATGAAGTAGGGACACTATTTTAATTTTAATATTTATACATTATTTTAATTGTTATGTGGCCTTTCTCTCCCTTGCAAGCCCTGGGAGCTAGTGAATCCTTCCCTACCAGTGCCGGCTTGCAAACCGCGAAGTGGAATGGACGAAGGATTGGGGGAAATCCAACCCCAAATAGGGAAACAAGTTGTCCAGGAACACCTGGCCACTCTAAACGAATTCAAGTCCCCAGGGCCAGATCAGCTACACCCAAGAGTACTGAAGGAACTAGCGGAAGTTATTTCAGAACCACTGGCAATTATCTTCGAGAGTTCTTGGAGAACGGGAGAAGTCCCAGCAGATTGGAGGAGGGCGAATGTGGTCCCTATCTTCAAGAAGGGAAAAAAGAACGACCCAAACAATTACCGTCCGGTCAGCCTCACATCAATACCAGGCAAGATTCTGGAAAAGATCATTAAGGAAGTGGTCTGCAAACACTTAGAAACAAATGCGGTCATTGCTAATAGTCAACACGGATTTACCAAAAACAAGTCATGCCAGACTAATCTGATCTCTTTTTTCGATAGAGTTACGAGTTGGGTCGATACAGGGAATGCTGTGGATGTAGCATATCTAGATTTCAGTAAGGCCTTCGACAAAGTCCCCCACGACCTTCTGGCAAACAAACTAGTAAAATGTGGGCTAGACAAAACTACGGTTAGGTGGATCTGTAATTGGCTAAGCGAACGAACCCAAAGGGTGCTCACCAATGCGTCGTCTTCATCATGGAAAGAAGTGACAAGTGGAGTGCCGCAGGGCTCCGTCCTGGGCCCGGTTCTGTTCAACATCTTTATTAACGACTTAGACGAAGGGTTAGAAGGCACGATCATCAAGTTTGCAGATGACACCAAACTCGGAGGGATAGCTAACACTCCAGAAGACAGGAGCAGAATTCAAAACGATCTTGACAGACTAGAGAGATGGGCCGAAACTAACAAAATGAAGTTCAACAGGGACAAATGCAAGATACTTCACTTCGGCAGAAAAAATGGAAATCAAAGATACAGAATGGGGGACGCCTGGCTTGACAGCAGTGTGTGCGAAAAAGATCTTGGAGTCCTCGTGGACAACAAGTTGAACATGAGCCTACAATGTGATGCGGCAGCTAAAAAAGCCAATGGGATTTTGGCCTGCATCAATAGGGGAATAACGTCTAGATCCAGGGAAGTCCTGCTCCCCCTCTATTCTGCCTTGGTCAGACCACACCTGGAATACTGTGTCCAGTTTTGGGCACCGCAGATGAAGGGAGATGCTGACAAGCTGGAAAGCGTCCAGAGGAGGGCAACTAAAATGATTAAGGGTCTGGAGAACAAGCCCTATGAGGAGAGGCTTAAAGAGCTGGGCATGTTTAGCCTGCAGAAGAGAAGGCTGAGAGGAGACATGATAGCCATGTACAAATATGTGAGGGGAAGTCATAGGGAGGAGGGAGCAAGCTTATTTTCTGCTGCCCTGCAGACTAGGACACGGAACAATGGCTTCAAACTACAGGAAAGGAGATTCCACCTGAACATCAGGAAGAACTTCCTCACTGTGAGGGCTGTTCGGCAGTGGAACTCTCTCCCCCGGGCCGTGGTGGAGGCTCCTTCTTTGGAGGCTTTTAAGCAGAGGCTGGATGGCCATCTGTCGGAGGTGCTTTGAATGCGATTTCCTGCTTCTTAGCGGGGGGTTGGACTAGATGGCCCTTGAGGTCTCTTCCAACTCTACTATTCTATGATTCTATGATTCTATGAAGTAGCAGGGGAACACTGTATATATTATTTGCATAACCAGTTCCTTCAAACTTTCCGTATTGACCATTCTACCATATCCATGTGATAATTCTTTTATCTGATTTTAAGACTTCTTGATATAATGTCGGAGTGACTCCAATATATAAGTGAAAATCTTCAAGTTTCCTCATAAATTTAATTGGTGATAAAAAAGGCTGCAATTTATTGTGTCGCTGTCAAATCTGGATAACATTTAAAAGCTGTTTTTCAGCAAATTACATCTGATACATTTCAAACACATTGGAAGTAAACACAGAGAGTAAATGTTGCTTTTGGTGTTTTGTTATTATTATTCTGACTTTAATAAACAAACAGACCAAACATATATTTGTATTATTATGCAAGATTCAATACCATTTCTCAACATTAGCAGCAACATTTGATTTTCATCCACAGAGATATGTTTAAGCAAGCAAACAAACAAATAATAGATTGCACCAAAATATTTCCAAAGGACTGTAAGATTCTGTGCTTCATATAGTGTTCTCTGCTTTTCCCTCCTTCTTTCTTCCAGAGGGTTGGTGTGGGTTAAGATCAGAATAACTTACAAAGATTCATTAAGATTTTCAGAACGGTGTTACTGGTTTTGGACACCCAATAAGTCTTCTCTCCTTGAGCATTTGGTTATTCTTTCCAACACTTGTTGGTATTATATTGTATGTCTTGATTGCTACATTCCTCTTTTATTCAGACTTGTTTGAACTCAGGACAAAAGTTTCTCTGATTAAAATAGAAGATGTATACAGTAGAGTCTCACTTATCCAACACTCGCTTATCCAACGTTCTGGATTATCCAACGCATTTCTGTAGTCAATGTTTTCAATATATCATGATATTTTGGTGCGAAATTCGTAAATACAGTAATTACTACATACCATTACTGTGTATTGAACTACTTTTTCTGCCAGGTTTGTAGTATAACATGCTTTGGTGCTTAATTTCTAAAATCATAACCTAATTTGATGTTTAGTAGGCTTCTCCTTAATCTCTCCTTATTATCTAACATATTCGCTTATCCAACATTCTGTCAGACCATTTATGTTGGATAAGTGAGACTCTACTGTATGTTCTTTCTAGTTTGTAACTTTTGCTTTTTGATTTTGCATGTTGGAACATGTTGCTCAGCCACACATGTTCACATGTTTAATCTGTGAAACAGTGGAGGTATGTTCAGGTTTTTTTTATTGGCAATTGCTATGGAAATGACAACTAAGTAACCAGGAAAAAAATTAAGAAGGTTAAAAGTAGAACATTTGTTCATGTATTTGTCGTTGTCAGAGGTGAGGGTTCAGAGAAAATGGGGGTTTGAAAATTAGACAGAGAGGATCAAACATGAAAGTAATCCTACAAAATATTATAGTACTTTATTTACCATCCTTTCTCCCCAAGGAATTGAAAAGGCTTAAAAAATTCAACAACAATAAATAGTTGGTACATCTATTGCTCACAAAACTTCTCCAAAAATTGCTTTTGGCATTTTCCTTAAATACAGTAGAGTCTCGCTTATCCAAGCTAAACGGGCCGGCAGAAGCTTGGATAAGTGAATATCTTGGATAATAAGGAGGGATTAAGGGAAAGCCTATTAAACATCAAATTAGGTTATGATTTTACAAATTAAGCACCAAAACATCATGTTATACAACAAAATTGACAGAAAAAGTAGTTCAATACACAGTAATGTTATGTTGTAATTATATTGTAATTACTGTATTTACGAATCGCGCCCGGGCTGTGGCACAGGCGGGAGAGCAAGCATGGAGGTCATGAGTTCGAGGCCGCTTGGAGCCTATGTTTGTTTGTCTTTGTTCTGTATTAAAAGGCATTGAATGTTTTCCTATATGTGTAATGTGATCTGCCCTGAGTCCCCTTCGGGGTGAGAAGGGAGGAATATAAATGCTGTAAATAAATAAATAATAATAATAGCACCAAAATATCACAATATATTGAAAACATTGACTACAAAAATGGCTTGGATAATCCAGAGGCTTGGATAAGCGAGGCTAGGATAAGTGAGACTCTACTGTAGTATGTTTTTGCAGAAATGAATTTTTCTGTCTCCCCAAATTTGAATAAGTAATGAAGCGGGAATTTATTATCTCCAATAAGATTGTGATTCAGATTCATTTTGCTTCTAAGGAACCCTTTTTTCAAATTAGAAATCTTCCATACCTATTCAAGTCACCAGCTGGTCTTGGGATTCTCCTGAATTTGAAACATGTCTCTTAGGATGAGATGACTTTTAGGAGCAGCTTCTGTTTCAGCAGAGATGGAGTGATGTGTTGGTTTGATTTTACCCCCCATAGTCTGTTTTGAAAGATATGGCATCACATTCACAGTGAGTATGACTGCAGAACAGGAAAGGGAAGGTGAGTTTTCTGCCTCCTGTCTTCTTGATGGGCGGATCAATCATAGTGAATAATAACTGCCAGTATTATTCAGAGCCACAAGCACTATCAGCTGGGGAAGAAGTCAGTCAGTCAACTCCTGAGAGCCAAGAGAGCTTAGGAAGACTTCAAAAATGGAAAGATTTTGCTCTTTACCAATCCACTTTTTTTGCACAGTGTACTCCTTCATGCTTGTATGGGGTGCTTAACCGTGCAAAAGCCCTAAATTCTGTGAAGCATTTTCACCAATCCTTGTTTCCACAAGCCAATTTTTAAAAAATCTGTTGATCACAGGGACAAAAAGTGTGGTGAAATCTCCTGAACAGGGGCACACTTTAAAATATACCTTTTCTGACTTGCACACAAATTCAACTTAAGAACAAATCTATAGAGCCTATCATGTTCATAACTTGGGGACTGCTGTATAAAGATGCCTCTGATTTCCCTTCCTCCAACCCCCCCCCCCTTTGCTTCAATTAAAAAATGTATCAGGGATCCTTGATTTTTTTTCTAAGCTTATTTTTATACAATTCTAAACACTTGTATCTTCTGCCTCTCTGCAAGGCTAATAGAGATGAATGCAGCACTACTAAAGCACTGCAAATAAACAACATCAATTTGATCATTTGCATGGTTTTATAAAATTATTTTGAATGTTCTACCAATCCTTATGTACATTAATATACATAGCAGATATAAAACAGCATGGAGTTATTTATGGTGTGTTGACACACATGGTTATTTCAGCATTAGTTTTGTGTTGTGTTTTGCCAAACTGAAGGATCAGATCAGATGTATTTCCCAACAGTTTGTACAAAACTATATTGGTGCAATTGGACAATATAGTTTTACTTACCCTTGCCCCCGTTTAAACCTTACCTTAAGGGAATAATTAATTTTAATTTTAATCTTTTTATTCTGTATTTGCACAACTACCTAGGAGTGGGTTGGTAGGCTAATAGGCCGGGATGCTTTGTATCTATACATGGTTTTACTGTATGTATGGGTAAGTGTATACGTTTTGTATGTTTCACATGTTTTGATATGGTCAAAATTGACTAATCAATAAAGAGTAGTTGTTGTTATATTGGTGCAATCATCTAAAATATTATGTCAAAATTGCAATTTTGCTTCCCCTTTTCCAAGTGCACACAAAGTTACTGATAATCAGGGACAAGGGGAAAAATCAGAATTAAGTGAAATTGAAAAGCTGGTATGAACTGAACATTAGGCTTGCACATTTCGGCTGAACCTCGATCTGTTTCTGTTGGCTGAATTTCGAGAGATCCCCAGATCTGTTTTTGCATGCATCCTGAAAATGGGCATGTAGCCGAATAGCTGTTTTTGGTCCGCAGTCAAAAAATGTAGCTAGATCCAGCCCATTGGCGGCAGTGGGAGCTGGGCTCCCCGGGCTCCCTTCCCAACATTTTAGGGCTATCGTGATGAAAATGACCACATTTGGAGGACACGTCTACCATTGTAAGTCCACCAAATTTCATAACATTTGGATCCAGCCCAACTTACCTGTCCGAATGTATTTCTCCCTATGAACCAGTGAAGCATTAAGATCTTCTGGGGAGGCCCTGCTCTCGGTCCCACATCCTTCACAAGTGTGACTGGTGAGAATGAGTGACAGGGCTTTCTCATTGGTGGCCCTTCAACTGTGGAATTCCCTCACCAGTGGCATCAGACTGGCCTCCTCCCTCCTGGTTTTCAGGAAAACAGTGAACACATGGCTGTGGGATCAAGTATTTGAGTAGTGCGATAGCAAACTGGCATAATTGTAGCAACACAAACGACGACTCCTGGACTAAGTATCATATATATGTTTTATATGTTTGTGTGTGTATGTATGTGTATGTGTATGTGTGTATGTGTGTGTGTGTGTGTATGTATGTATATATATGTGTGTGTGTGTGTGTGCATATATACATACATATACAGTAGAGTCTCACTTATCCAAGCTAAATGGGCCGGCAGAAGCTTGGATAAGTGAATATCTTGGATAATAAGGAGGGACTAAGGAAAAGCCTATTAAACATCAAATTAGGTTATGATTTTACAAATTAAGCACCAAAACATCATGTTATACAACAAATTTGGCAGAAAAAGTACTTCAATACGCAGTAATGTTATGTTGCTATTACTGTATTTACAAGTGTGTTGGATAAATGAGATTCTACTGTATCTATATATATATAAAAGAGTGATGGAATCACGGCAGCGGACAAAACAACAAAACTAAATACCCTACAACCTTGAAAATTGAAAGCACAACCCCTCATCCACGCCTCTAGGTTGATACAACAAAAAGAAAAGAAAAATAAAGTCCTAATTAGAGGGAGAGGAATAATTGTTTTTATCCAATTGCTGCCAGTTAGAAGGCTAAGCTCCGCCCACTTGGTCTCCTAACAACCCACTCAGCCTATAAAATACAGATTATCAGATTTGAACTGGATTACATGGCAGTGTAGACACAAGGCCCTTCCACACAGCTATATAACCGATTTATATTCTTATATTATCTGCTTTGAACTGCATTGTCTTGACTCCACACTGCCATATAATCCACTTCAGTATGCATTTTATCCAGCTGTGTAGAAGGGGACTCATATAATCCAGTTCCAAGCAGATAATATAAGATTATAAATATACAGTAGAGTCTCACTTATCCAACATAAACAGGCTGGCAGAAGGTTGGATAAGTGAATATGTTGGATAATAATAAGAGATTCAACTACCACCAATTCCTCAATACTTTATTTCCCATACCACCATACGCGTGGCCGGGCATAGCTAGTATATGTGTGTGTGTGTGTGTGTGTGTGTGTGTGTGTGTATGTATTTTTATTTGTTGGATATGCACCATTGAATATTGCCATACTGTAAACCTCTCTGAGTCCCCTTTGGGATAAGAGAGAGCAGGATATAAATATAGTAAGTAAGTAATAACTATTAGATAGTAATAGTTAAATTCCTTCTCAGGATCTTATGTGAACCTGAAATTGTGGGCTCATTGTAGGACTACAGGCAGTCCCTGCATTACAAACATCCAGTTTACAAATGAGCCATACTTAAGAATGAGGATGAGACAACAGGAAATGAGAGAAATCTTTATCTCTGAAGGGAAATTCACTCCTGGAAGAGTTATCATGGGTAAAAGCGATCTCCAGTGAAGCTTTTTCACCAATCTTTGTTTCCACAACAAGCATTTTTTTAAAAAAAATCCAATGATCACAGGGACAGAAAGTGCAGTGAAATCTCCTAAACAGGGGCACAGACAGTAAAGCAAACACAACAGGGGTGTTAATTTCCTATTCTATCCAAAGCTCAATGTGTGTTTGTGTGTGCGTGTGCGTGTGTATTTGGCCTGGAGTTACATCTTAGAAATGTACCTGTTTTGATTTATATACAAATTCAACTTAAGAAGAAACCTATAGAATTCATCTTGTTTGTAACTTGAAGACTGCCTACATAGGGTTCATGTGAGTAATTATATAGATAAACCAAAACCAGAAAACACTGTCTAAGTTACCTTGTGTTGCCTTTTTGGAATGGCTTACACAATAAACATGCATGTCTTGGCATGAAAACAGGAGTAATACAACAGATGATCAAAATGCTACAAGGAGCATTTAAGTTTGGGTGATTGCAGTCTATATATCTTTACTAGCTGTGCCCGGCCACGTGTTGCTGTGGCAAAGTATGGTGGTATGGGAAATAGTCAAGATAATGCAGTTCAAAGCAGATAAAATAAGATTATAAATGGGTTATATAGCTGTGAGGAAGGGCCTTGAGTCTACATTGCCATATAATCCAGTTAAAATCAGATAATCTGTATCTTATAGGCAGTGTGGAAGAGGCCTAAGTGAGGCCTAACTCTGCCTGTCCCCTGGGCTCAGTGGGTTGCTAGGAGACCAAGTGGGCGGACCTTAGCCTTTTAACTGACAGCAATTGGATAAAAACAATTATTCCTTCTCCCTCTAATTAGGACTTTATTTTTCTTTTCTTTTTTGTTGTATGAATGTAGAGGCATGGATGACGGGTTGTGCTGCCAAGTTTAGTGTTTCTGGGATGTGTAGTTGGTTTTTTTGTCCTAGGCCGAAATTTCATTACCCTTTTATATACAGTAGAGTCTCACTTATCCAACACTCGCTTATCCAACGTTCTGGATTATCCAACACATTTTTGTAGTCAATGTTTTCAATATATTGTGATATTTTGGTGCTAAATTCATAAATACAGTAATTACTACATAGCATTACTGCGTATTTTTCTGCCAAATTTGTTGACTAACATGATGTTTTGGTGCTTCGTTTGTAAAATCATAACCTAATTTGATGTTTAATAGGCTTTTCCTTAATGCCTCCTTATTATCCAACATATTCGCTTATCCAATGTTCTGCCGGCCCGTTTATGTTGGATAAGTGAGACTCTACTGTATATAGATAATCTGTGAGTTACAACTGTGTGTCGCTACAGCTAACTGAATTTGATCATCTGTTGTATTACTATTGTTATTATTATGTATATGATGCTCTAATATACATATTGTTTTCCATGCTTTGAACCTTTATAGTGGTTGTATATTTTTCAGATATTGTTTAGAATAGACATCTGTGTTTAGTTATTAATGAAAACAGGAGTCACAAAATCCTCTCTGCACTGAACTCCATTTGAATCCATCTCACACAGGCTAACTGTTATCTTCCTGTTCATGTTGCCAAAAGTCACCTTCCCAATGGCTTTCTGTTTTAGCTGAGATACAGGCTGCATAGCTGATGCTTATATTTTTCAAATTCAGGATGTGTTTGACAGCCAGTTGCTGGGAGATAGTTTCTATTTGGACAGTCAGCTTTGCACATTATGCAGTCTTAACCAGAGCACTCACCTTCTGGATAGTCACGCACTGCCATTTATATGGAATTACCATTGTGTCCACATATTTTTTACTTCTACTCACAGAAAGACAGAAGAGACCACAAGGGCTATCCAGTCCACACACACCCCTGTCATGCAGGAAAATACAATCAAAGCTTATATTGGGGTTTTTTCCTCTAGACTCCAACTATTTTATGATTTTGCTGACTAATCTATATATATAAATGAGTGATGGCATCATGGCGACCAACAAAACTACAGGCCCCCTAACCTCGAAATTTGACAACACAATCCATCATCAATTCCTCTAGGTTGATACAACAAAAAGAAAAGAAAAATAAAGTCCTAATTAGAGGGAAATGAATAATTGTTTTTATCCATTTGCTGCCAGTTAGAGGACTAATCTTTGCCCACTTGGTCTCCTAGCAACCAACTCAGCCCAGGGGACAGGCAGACTTAGGCCTCTCTTAGGCCTCTTCCACAGATTATCTAATTTGCACTGGATTATATGGCAGTGTAGACTCAAGGCCCTTCCACACAGTTATATGACCCATTTATAATGGACTTAATGTCAGGGGAAAACCTTTACCCTTTACCTTAACTACCACCAATTCCTCAATAATTTATTTCCCATACCACCATACTACACCACAGCAACGCGTGGCCTGGCACAGCTAGTAGTATATATTATCTTATCCATATTAAGGTATCAATTAGAAAAATAAAGTATTTCAGCATAGCTTAGAAGGCTGCTTTCAAAAACGGCTCATTATAGTTACATTGCCAAAATAAAAACACTTAAGTAGATTTTAAAGTAACTGCCTACTTTCCCTAGTTATTTAAAAATACATCTGAATGCAGCAGCTTGAGCCACAGCATCAGCCATCTTTTGAACTTTCTATCATTGTGTGCAGCCACGGACCTTTATATTCGTCAAAGTAACCAAAAGTAACAATTCCACAATCAAAGGAGTGAGTTACATGAAATGTTAGCATGAGTAAGGTAAAGGTTTTCCCCTGATGTTAAGTCCAGTCGTGACCGACTCTGGGGGTTGATGCTCATCTCCATTTCTAAACCGAAGAGCCGGCATTGTCCAAAGCAAACAAAAAAACCCCACAACAGGCTTTAAAAAGCAATCAAAAGTCAGGGTGGACTGCCACATCACAGCTCTCCTACTCTCTTCCCAGAAACTCCAAGAATCCTTTGTTTGAAAACTCTCCAGAGACCACCATCTAACTACAGTTGCAGTTAATGCTGCAGAAGGTGTGGACTTCTCTCTCATTTGCTTAGTAATTCAACTTTTATCTTACCTTGATTATTGAAGAAAAGGAATTAATAGCAAGCTATCCTCCCAACTCTGATTCTTCCTAGCAGCACAGCAGTCAGCCTCTTTAAATTACAGCACCATGGAGAGCAACCTGAACAAGGAAAACAGCCATTAAATGCAATGCATTCTGGCTGCATTTCCAAGTAGAGAATGTAGAATTGCCCCAATGACTGCAATCTGCTTATGTTAATCAAAGTGTTCTAATACCTTTCCGTAAGGCTTCGATGAAGTGTGTGGCTCTTGTTCCTTTGTTGGGCTGAATGTGCATTTTTATTTCATAATCTATTGTGCTCAGGGCATTTGAAGAATCCATAGTACAGAGTATTTCAGATTTGTTTCAGTTTTAATGGTAAGAAACCGTAATAATTATATAAGACAAATGCCGCAATTAAAAAGGATGCTCCTCACATGATTCTCATAGCTAAAAACAAAGAATCTTTTGGTGGTTGATGCTGGGACACATTGCACTTCCAAGGATGCATCTAACCCTGTATGCTTGTTAGATTCTATATCAGTTTTATTCCACATTATCTCATACAACTCAACATGTTTTACTTGTGTTTATACTTTCCTATTTTGAATGCTTTTTAATAGCAACAGGGTGAAGAGGGACACTCAACCTTTGGCAGGATACAAAGCAGCCACATTTTGATTCTGCTGAATTAAACTAGATGTACTGTATATACTCGAGTATAAGCCTAGTTTTTCAGCCCTTTTTTAGGACTGAAAAAGCCCCCCTCGGCTTATACTCTGGTGAGGGTCCTGGTTGGCTTATATTTGAGTCAGCTTATACTTGGGAATATATGGTACATTTATTATTTTTCTCTATTATTATTGGTATTATTACATTTATTATTTTTCTCTATTATTGTTGCTACTATTACATTTATCTTACTCTATTTTTATTATTATTAATAATACATTATTATTTCACTCTGATCTTCTTATTAATTATTATTATTATTGTAGTTATCATTTTATTCTATTTATTATTACATGTGTTATTTTCCTGTATTTATTATTATATTATTATTACATGCATTATTTTACTCTATTATTATTAAAAAGATACATAAGCACATTTACATTGAAGAAGATGAGAATAATGATTTGATCAGAGTTGGACAGTCTTATCTTAAATTTGAGCTTTATGTAAATATTCAAAAACATTTAACCTACTGATGCCCCAATTAATGTAATTTTATTGGTATCTATTTTTATTTCTGAAATTTACCACCCTCAGCTAGTATAAGTCAATGTTTTCCCAGTTTCTTTGTGGTAAAATTAGGTGCCTCAGCTTATATTCAGGTCGGCTTATACTCGAGTATATATGGTAACTAGTTTGATTCAGTGGCGAAGGGGGATAAAGTTTAGAAAAGCATTTGAGATCATCTTCAGATGATACCAGATACCAGTGGCATAAAAAACAAATCCTCCTTGCCACCTGATGGTTTTTAATCTATCTAGCAAAAAGACAAGTCACACAAGACAATAATAATGATAAGATAGGTGGGGAAAGGTTCTCAGCATGAGAAAAATATTACAATTATCGGAAGCAGTGGGGTATAGAAATGCATGTACACTAGGGGTGTGCACGACTAAAAAAGCCTGCTTTGTTTATCTTAACTAAATTAGTGCCCCCCCCCCCTCATTGCAGTGTTTTGAAAAAATTGTATGGGGTCTGTGTTGGATCTATGACAGAGTTCTGAAAAATTCATTAGTTTTTTTTTGTTATTTGCCCATTTGTGCCAATAGTGATGCTAACAGGGCTCCTCTCTCCCTCAGATTTAGGACTTTTGGGATGAAATTTGCTACAACTTTTACCACTCTAAACCCCCCAAGGTTCAGAAAGTTTCACTAATCCACTGATTTTTAGGATATTTTGGAAGTTTTATGGACAATTTCTTCAAAAAAAAAAAAAAAAAAGCTAGCTCCTTGAATTTCTCTACAATGACACAATATAACCAGGGCATCCTTGCCCCCAAGTTTAAGAAAGATTCACATAACCACTGATTTTTAGGGAATTTTTAAAATTTTACAAATAACAACAACAACAACCATAAAAACAATAAAAAGGAAAACCCCAAAATGAATCTTAGATGGACACCCCCCACACACACACATACACATTAATAATAATAATAATAATAATAATAATAATAATAATAATAATAATAATAATAACAACTTTATTTTTATACCCTGCCCCATCTCCCCGAAGGGACTCGGGGCGGCTTACATGGGGCCTTGCCCGATAAAACAATCAAATATCAAAACACAGCAAAAAAACAGTTATCCAATAAAAACATCAATTACAGTAAAAAAAAAAATCATTAAAATCAACATAAAACATACAATATTAACACTGGAGACTAATTCATAGAACCCAGGCAAAGTGCAATATGGGCCGAAATGGGCCGAAATGGGGAAGTTGAAATTTGAACTTAAAAGAATCCTAAGCCTGGCTGTGGCAATCCTAAAAGGATTCCCTTGCAAGAAACGCCTTCCTGAATGGACAAATTCAACTGCTAGTCACCTTCTGGGCTGTTGTATTGGAAATGCCAGGAGCAACTTCTCCTTACAGAGCTCTTATGACACATTTTCATTCATTTGTATTGAGGGGGGGGGTGCTGCATGATCTTTGTAAATGTAGTCATAATTTACAGATATTAAAAAAAAACCTCTTATCACTTATGACCCTCTTGTGATTTTTTGCACAGCCCAAATGTATACAGCAGTGACATCACTATTTAGAAAGTGAGCTGGAGCTTCCTAGCATTCAAAGAAAATTGTGAAGCAGTCCAAAAAGCTAGAGTCATTGGGACTCTGGGATAATTAAAGTACGAAGACTTGAGGATTCTGGATGAATGGATTTTAATCTTGGACATTCTTAAAATTTTATATAATATGATTTTATTTTGTAATGGTATCTGTTTTATATGAACTGTTGTTTTGTAGATTGTTTTATATGAATTGTTGTTTTTACATTGTTTTTAGGCATTGAATTTTTGCCATTTACTGTAAGCCGCTTTGAGTCTCCTCGGAGAGAAAGGCAGGGTAAAAGTGATGTAAATAAATAAATAATAAATAAATAAATGAGATCTGCTTTTGAGATGAGATACTTTTCAGGAAGATTCCCCCATCAGGCCTGGAGACAATAAGATTCTATATCTATAAATATGTATTTCTATTGTGTAATTATCGTGAAGAAAGGAATAAAAAGGGTTCTACGATATGCCTTTCACAAATAATAATTTAATTACATACACAGAAAAATGAATAGTATCTGGTGTGTCTTCAGAAACATGGTTTCATAATATACACTGTGAGTGGGGATGTGAAAAGTTCACTATCACTTTCGTTTTCTTTCTCCAAATTCCACTTGCAAATCAACACCCTTATTGGGTTGTTGTATGTTTTCCGGGCTGTATGGCCATATTCTAGAAGTATTCTCTTCTGTCGTTTCACCCACATCTATGGCAGGCATCCTCAGAGGTTGTGAGGTATGGAGAAACTCAGCAAGGAAGGTTTATATCTATATATATAAAAGAGTGATGGCATCACGGCGACCCACAAAACAACAAAACTACAGGCCCCCCAACCTCGAAATTTGACAACACAACCCATCATCCACGCCTCTAGGTTGATACAACAAAAAGAAAAGAAAAATAAAGTCCTAATTAGAGAGAGAGGAATAATTGCTTTTATCCAATTGCTGCCAGTTAGAAGGCTAAGCTCCTCCAACTTGGTCTCCTAGCAACCCAATAAAAAATAATAAAAAACACTAAAAAATTGATACAATAAAATACTATAACAGAAAATAACTAAAAATAATACAAGAAAATAATAAAATATAATAAATAAAAATATAACTTACAATAAAATTAATAAAAAATGCAAATAACGTCAAATAAAAATTACACAACAATTTTTAACCAATACCACCACCACTTTGCCACAGCAACGCGTGGCCGGGCACAGCTAGTATATTTATATGGGAAGTCCAGGGTGAGGGAAGAACTCTTGTCAGTTGGAGGCCAGCGTGAGTGTTGCAGTTAATCACCCTAATTTGCATTGAATGGCTTCATCTACTGGTTACTTTCTGCCTGGGGGCATCCTTTGTTAGCTGCCCCGGGATGTAACAGTAAGAAAACTGTAAAAAATAAGAAGATTAAATGGATTTTATAAGAAAACAGTAACGTTAGGAGTGCTTATGTATGGCAAAAAAGTTATTGTTTACCACAGCAGGAGTGACAGCAAGTAATTTAGATGTTTCCAATCCTACAATTATTTCCCACAATAACCCTGTAACAGAAATGTCCTCAGCTGTAATGGTGCCTCAAAGTCACATAACAAATTTCATGAATAAACCGGAATCCGAACATGCTGTTCCAAATGCAGAACTATAAGCAGTACTCTGTTCATTCTCTCACGAGAGTTTGATGTTGTTGTGATGAGTCCCCAGTTCTGACTTATATTTTTCTTGTCAAGATTTTTTCAGAGGAGGTTTAACATTGCTTTCCTTTAAAGATGAGATAATGTAACTTGCCCCAGGGGATTCCCATGACTGAGTGGGGATTTCAATGCTGGTTTTCTGGAGTGCCAATCCAACACTCAAACCACTATAACATGCTGTCACTCTCTATTATGAATAGTTACTATAAAATAGCACCAAGGTTAAAATACAGCAGGAAAAAGGCAATGATTCGGGTACTGAATCTGCATAATTAAGATGCAAACTGGTAATATCTGTCATTATAAAATTTTGCATAGTATGGAAATTAAGTGTCCAGATTAGAAGGTCTGGGATATGACAACACTATTGCAGAGTCAATGGATATTTGAATGGTAGCAGATGCTTGAGGTCATGCTGGTAGCAGTTATAAGACGGGATGACCCTGGTTGCAAGATTTGCTTGCACAGGCAATCTATGAGTCAAGCTATATGTGACCCAGGTTTTTCAGTGTTTTTGTGGTTAACTTCAATTATCTATTTCTAGCAAGATATTTTGTAGTATAGGATACTGCAACAAAATAATTTTCTAGATTATTGAACAAAACAATCATTAAAAAGTCATGTTTGTAGGAGGCCAACAATTCTAGGGTATACTTTTTTCATGTGCCCTGCACTTTCAGTTGAAATGTTGGCTTTTATGATAAAATATAATTTTTAGACTGATGGGGAGATCAAAGTGGGACTTGTCCTGGATGTGACTGTGTAAGATCATGTAGAACGGTGTGTTTTAATAATCCAATATGCACAGATTATCAGGAGATGGCAGAGTATGTGAATGTATGTGCATTCACAAATACACATTTTTACACTTAAGTGGAATATTCAGATTTAATATTATATGTCCGCAGTCCTCCTACTGATATTTGTAATTCCTGTCTCTTCTGGAGAAAAACAACCTCATTACACTCTAAAAAGCCACCCCCAACAAAAACCTCATTAAATTTTGATTCCCTCTCTGTTTGGACTAATTCTCTTTTGTGAAGAATTATGCATTTCCTGCACCGAAAATATGATCCATTGGGCATATTTGCTTGTGCAATATTTCTTGTATATTGTTTGCTTGTAATTATGTGTGTTTGTGATGAATGTACACAGGAAACTGTAAATATAGACGACAGTATGATGGCATCTTATTTTTTTTCCCCAGGACATGCATTCATTATTGAATAATAAATAAGATTTGTGATGGTATGATATGTGCAACATTTACATTTATATCAAATCCATTGATCAGTACTGAATCCTGGAGGATCTAACAATGATTAAGGATATCTGAGTAAACATATTCTGAAGGTGATGGTAGGAAGCCAGAAATAAACTCTATTGTAACAACTGCATCCTCTATACAAAAACAACTGGCACGTGGTCCACGATTGTCAGAATCTGGCAGCCTTCAGAAATAATCTGGTTACCATTTTGTCATCAATGTGTTGTTTCTATAGAGAAAAGTAGAATTCAAGATATTATCTTTCTACTTCATTCTATACCACTTTAAATTAAAAGCATGGGCATTGATCTTTTTAGTTTCATGTCTTTCCTAGGCTAATGACAGTTAAGCTCAAAATGGGAGATGATGCATCAGGCACAGATTTAGTGAATGTCGCCTAATACATAGAAATCAAGCATCTCTTAATACTTGTGAGTTAGGATGAAACCTTAGGAGCTGCTTTTATGGATGTTCAAAAACTCACATATACAACACTAGCTGTGCCCGGCCACGCGTTGCTGTGGCAAAGTGGTGGTGGTATTGGTTAAAAATTGTTGTTTAATTTTTATTTGACGTTATTTGCATTTTTAAATTAATTTTATTGTAAGTTATATTTTTATTTATTATATTTTATTATTTTCTTGTATTATTTTTAGTTATTTTCTGTTATTATAGTATTATAGTATCCTCAGAAGATGCCTGCCATAGATGTGGGCGAAACGTCAGGAGAGAATACTTCTGGAACATGGCCACACAGCCCGAAAGACATACAACAACCCTGTGATCCCGGCCATGAAAACCTTCGACAACACATTATAGTATTTTATTGTATCAATTTTTTAGTGTTTTTTATTATTTTTTATTGGGTTGCTAGGAGACCAAGTTGGAGGAGCTTAGCCTTCTAACTGGCAGCAATTGGATAAAAGCAATTATTCCTCTCTCTCTAATTAGGACTTTATTTTTCTTTTCTTTTTGTTGTATCAACCTAGAGGCGTGGATGATGGGTTGTGTTGTCAAATTTCGAGGTTGGGGGGCCTGTAGTTTTGTTGTTTTGTGGGTCGCCGTGATGCCATCACTCTTTTATATATATAGATATGAAACAACATATACAGTTGACAATATGAGGAAACAGGGTGGAAACGTTCACTATAAGGAAAACCAACAGCTTCACCAAATCAGTATCCTACAGCTTTAGTGGAATATGGCCTGTCACTGAAAATTCCCTCTTCTTGGGGATGTCATTAAGTGCCTACAGAAGCAACACTACAGAAGCCATGTCCAGATGCTTCCATACCTAGCTACCACATCATGGTGGTAAGGTAAAGGTAAAGTTTTCCCCTGACATTAAGTCCAGTCGTGACCGACTCTGGGGGTTGGTGCTCATCTCCATTTCTAAGCTGAACCCCGGGAGCGGTGTGAGCGGCCGCTGTTAGCTCCAGCTTCTGCCAGCCTAGCAGTTCGAAAACATGCAAATGTGAGTAGATCAATAGGTACCACTCCGGCGGGAAAGTAACGGCGCTCCATGCAGTCATGCTGGCCACATGACCTTGGAGGTGTCTACAGACAACGCCGGCTCTTCGGCTTAGAAATGGAAATGAGCACCAACCCCCAGAGTCAGACATGACTGGACTTAATGTCAAGAGAAACCTTTACCTTTACCTTTAAACCTAGGGCATTTTCACCAAAATCCCAGAACTATCAATGGGAGCAAACCCTAGCTTCATCTAAATTGTCCATCCAGAGCATTACTCTTCACCAAAAGGGTGCCAAGGTGTACACAAAAGTCATCTGTTTTTGCCCTGCTACCTGCCATGAGACACACATGCCAATACAGCAGATACTGTTGTGAACTCTTAAATAGGTTTCTTAGACTGGCTTCCTGCAGTCCAGGTACTATTAACTGTGTACCTACTGTGAGATGCATGATGTTGAAAGCACCTGGCCTTTCAGCAGATGTTAACAATGAGTCTGCTGAGTCCAAATGATTCATCATTAAAGGCAATGCAGATTTCATGAAGTGTATATTGGATGGCAAATACAGTAGAGTCTCACTAATCCAAGCTAAACGGGCCAGCAGAAGCTTGGATAAGCGAATATCTTGGATTATAAGGACTGATCAAGGAAAAGCCTATTAAACATCAAATTAGGTTATGATTTTACAAATTAAGCACCAAAACTTCATGTTATACAACAAATTTGACAGAAAAAGTAGTTCAGTACGCAGTAATGTTATGTTGTAATTACTGTATTTATGAATTTAGTACCAAAATATCACGATATATTGGAAACATTGACTACAAAAATGGCTTGGATTATCCAGAGGCTTGGATAAGCGAGGCTTGGATTAGTGAGACTCTACTGTAATATCAGTGTACTGATTGGTGAGGAGCCCCAGTGGCGAAGTGTGTTAAAGCGCTGAGCTGCTGAACTTGCAGACCGAAAGGTCCCAGGTTCAAATCCCGGGAGCGGAGTGAGCGCCTGCTGTTGCTCCAGCTTCTGCCAACTTAGCAGTTCAAAAACATGTCAATGTGAGTAGATCTATAGGCACCGCTCTGGCAGGAAGGTAACGGCGCTCCATGCAGTCATGCCAGTGGCCACATGACCTTGGAGGTGTCTACGGACAACTCCGGCTCTTCAGTTTAGAAATGGAGATGAGCACCAACCCCCAGAGTCACACATGACTGGACATAACGTCAGGGGAAACCTTTACCTTTACCTTACTGATTGGTGATAAGACATGTCAACTTTGCACTCTCACTCAGGACTTCATCACACATAGATAAGGAAAGCAGGAGAAAACAGAATCCTGCGTGTGGAATCATCTGCTTTACAAAGGATTCCATCTTTTCAAAAGACAGAGAATTGATTTACCCTCATCACACAGCCTCAACCATCCCCTTAGAGGAGACCCAAGGCACCATTCTTAAGAATGCCCATTCCTCCATGTCACTGAAATGATTCAACATGGGTGAATCTGGCAGATCCCATCCCACATGTCTCTAAGCACTTTCTCCCATTTCCAGGCATATCAGAAGCTCAGAAGATTATTTCTCCTTGGCTTCTGATCCCCCCCATTTCTCCACACTTCTGACACAGTTCACTGATGAAACAGCACAGATGACAACCAGAAGTCTGTCTGTGTCATATGATGGGCTCCATGGTACTTTGTCTATTTACTTTTTTCGAAGCGTGTGAAAAGGAGGCCCTTGCATGTGATGAAGTCCTAAGAGACCAGTATAAATAAGAAAAAAAAACCTGGGAGCTAAATTGTGGTCCATGTCTCATCCACCCAATCAAACAACACAAATACTGAAAGTTGTGGTACACCTGGTCAATACCTGAACCGATACCATCCCACCATACTCCAGAAGTGCTAACGTGGCTTAACTAAGGCCAAGAATCTAGCCTCCTCCAAAATCCTCTGGCCGGTGGTTCAAATCCAGGGAACAGGGTGAGCTCCCACTGTTAGCCCCAGCTTCTGCTAACCTAGCAGTTCGAAAACATGCAACTGTGAGTAGATCAATAGGTACCGCTCTGGTGGGAAGGTAACGGCGCTCCATGCAGTCATGCCAGCCACATGACCTTGGAGGTGTCTATGGACAATGCCGGCTCTTAGAAATAGAAATGAGCACCAAGCCCCAGTCATACATGACTAGACTTAATGTTTAGCTTTATCTTATGCTCTATGTGTGTCAACCTGGAGCACAGCACCACATACAACCATATCTGGTCTCTATCTTTGCTGTCCATCAAATGCTGTCCAATGTGCAGATGCGGTTTCTGCACTTTCAGATACTGTCAAACACTTGTGTTGTAGCAGAAAATTCAGTCATTTATCCTCTTTCTGTTGCTTATCATTTATTCTGGCCTCACATAATTACGAGCTTAATGATCTTTAACCTTGACATTAGCAGAGGATTCTGAATCTTGAAAGTTTCTTTATATTCTGATGCATATTTAATGGAACTAAAAAAAATGTTTCTTGGGGGATGAAATTGCCACATTTACTGTCTTTAGATATAATTTCTAGCTTTTGTTCAGTGACACAGAAATTATCATAGATTTTAGAAAAGGTGAGGGCTCCCAGCGATTGCTATCTGTGGAGAATCTGTTTGATTGTCTATTATATTGTTTCTATATTCAAGTAAGAATCACATGAATGTTTTCGGTATTTGCCTTTGTGTTTTTGACTGCTACCAGTATGCAGAAAGGCTTTTGTGTGCATGCGTAAATATCACATTCATCATTTATTTGATCCTTCTTTAATTATTTTTTAAACAAGAAAAACAATAATTGCCATTTTGGTGTGGTACTTGGGGCAGGAGGAACAGCAAAAGGATATAAACTTAGTTCTTAGTGTGGATCCAATTAAATGCTTTTGATTGGATTTTAGCTCAATATTGTCAGTTATCCATCATCTCATATATGAGATACAGGCTTGTTAATGAAATACAAATGCATATAGGCCAATAGCTTATATAATATGGTTGTAGTGATTTAAAGTATTAGTTTTTAAAAAATAAAATTAAAATTATGTACAATTGTGAACAAAGCATTTATTCTACAGTGAGATCATTGTAAATTAAAGGGCTAGCACACAGAACTGGTTCGGAGTCTGCATATACCGTATATACTCTAGTATAAGCTGACCCAAATATAAGCCGAAGCACCTAATTTTACCACAAAATCTGGGAAAACATTGACTCCAATATAAGCCGAGGGTGGTGAATTTCAGAAATAAAAATAGATGCCAATAAAATTACATTAATTGAGGCATCAGTAGGTTAAATGCTTTTGAATATTTACATCAAGCTCAAATTTAAGATAAGACTGTCCAACTCTGATCCAATCATTATTCTCATCTTCTTCAGTGTAAATGTGCTTATGTATCCTTTTAATAATAATAGAGTAAAATAATACATATAATAATAATAATAATAACAACAACAACAATAGGAAAATAATACAAGTAATAATAAATAGAGTAAAATAATAAATGCAATAATGATAATAATATCAGAGTGAAAGAATAAATGTATTAAAAATAATATTAAAAATAGAGTAAAATAAATGTAATACAGTAGAGTCTCACTTATCCAACACTCGCTTATCCAACGTTCTGGATTATCCAACGCATTTTTGTAGTCAATGTTTTCAATATATCGTGATATTTGGGTGCTAAATTCATAAATACAGTAATTACTACATAGCATTACTGCATATTGAACTACTTTTTCTGCCAAATTTGTTGTCTAACATGATGTTTTGGTGCTTCATTTGTAAAATCATAACCTAATTTGATGTTTAATAGGCTTTTCCTTAATGCCTCCTTATTATCCAACATATTCGCTTATCCAACATTCTGCCGGCCCGTTTATGTTGGATAAGTGAGACTCTACTGTAGTAGCAACAATAACAGAGACAAATAATAAATGTAATAATACAAATAATAATAGAGAAAAATAATAAATGTATCATATATTCTCAAGTATAAGCTGACCCAAATACAAGCCAACCAGGACCCTCACCCGAGTATAAGCCGAGGGGGGCTTTTTCAGTCTTAAAAAAGGGCTGAAAAACTAGGCTTATACTCGAGTATATACAGTAAATGCTTTTGATTGGATTTTGGCTCAATATTGTAAGTTATCCATCATCTCATATATGAGATACAGGTTTGTTAATGAAATACAAATGCATATAGGCCAATAGCTCATATAGTATGGTTGTAGTGATTTAAAGTATTTCTTTTAAAAAAATAAAATTAAAATTATGTAAAATTGTAAACAAAACATTTATTCTACAGTTAGATCATTGTAAATTAAAGGGCTAGCACACAGAACTGGTTTGGAGTCTACATATAATCACTTTCTGTTCAGTCTGGGTCAAAAGAAGAAATCAATCTACTAACTGATCTTCTAAGGAGATCCTAGCTCTCTGATATAAAACATGAGCATTCACTGGAATAACATTTGACTGAACAACTTTATCTTCATTTTGCAAGACGCCAAAGGTGTTTTGCTTGAAGACCAGTCCTCAGGGCAAGAAGGTGGCTTGAGTCTTTCAATGACAAAAACTCATTACGACTAAAAAGAGATTGTACTGTGTCCAAAACCACCAAAATGGATATCCAAAATTTATTTTCTGCTAAACAATAGAGATGGAACTATGCCTGATCTAAATAATAAAATATATCCTTTGAGGATGAGCATACAATAGGTTTATGAAAGAAAGATCAATGTCTTTCGCAGGTATATATGACAAAGCACTAAGCTGTTTCCAGATATTGTTTTTTGTGCTTCACAAGAAAGTGCACTCTTTGTAGGAGAAAATAGTTACCTGATTAGCTTGAAGAAGTGAGCTTGACTTCATGAAAGGCCTCTCTTTTGCTCAAGTGGGTTGGAGAGATTCTGCACTTTTCAAACAGATTGTTTCTCTTACTCTCATCTTTCTTTATTATCCATTTTTCATTTCACAACTACACATAGCATACAGATGATTCTGACTGGCATTAGTGATATACTTTACACTTGAGGATCTTCTCTGCTTCCTTCTAAGAGTAACTTTTCTTCTGATGACTTCATTAGTCTGGATTTTAGCTGGTGGCTGAGTCAAGAAATAGAAAATCTTTAACTGCACAGCCATCAAAAAAGGACACTGTGACTGACATAACAAACCATTATGTCAGCATCGTTCACAGGGGTTTTGACCCCTGTACTGCCTATTGTAGGATTGTTTTTTCCATGCAAGTCTAAATTGTGATTTTTTTAAAAAGGAACATTTTAACACCTATAAAGCTATTTGTGGAGCCAGTTTCCCAAAGGTACCATACCCATCTGAACAAATTTTACAGGAATCAAAAACAAATGTTCCATTGTTAAGAGTCAGACACCAGCCAATATAAACTCAGTTTATTGCAAAAACAACACAAAGCAGCCTAAGAAACAATCAAAAGAGGCTCAAAAACACTTTCTCTTCAGTGTGAGATGATAATGTCCAAGAAGAACTCGAAAAATCCAAACTCAGGATATAATCTGGATTATCCTTGGAGATAATCCAGATTAAAACAAACTTAGTTGAGAAAGCTGGAAACTTGCTCCACCTGCTGGTTGGAGCTAAACAAACACAGGAAAGCTACGAGCAGTTACCCAGTGACCAACAGCCACACAATGCCCCAAAATGTAGTTAAAGCTAGACCGTGTTGTAAAGAAGTCACGGCCGCCACATCCGGTCCGTGTCGTTAGGGAGAGTCACAGATATCGAGTTCCAGTCCAAGTCGCCAGGGAGAAGCCAGAGTCACCGAATTCCAGTCCAGATCGTTTGGGAGAAGTCAGAGTCACCGAATTCCAGTCCAAGGTAAACACAAAGAGCCAAAATGATGGAGGCAAGCCGGCAGGTCCCAAAGCAGTCTTCCAAACACGTCTTCTGAAACAGAGATCCCAAAAAGCGCCCAACAAAACTTGCCGATTGCAAAGTTACATTAGCAACAAACTTACTTTTATCTACAAGTCCTCCTCCGAACTTGAGCCAGCCAACGCCCCATCCACAGCTGGTTGCTGCAAATCCTCATCAGAACTGGAGTTGCCCAACGCCCCACCTCCAGCTGCAGCCCTTCTACGATGTCTCCAGCCAGACCACCTTCCATCCAAACCCATAACTCCCCGGGACCCATCTGTATCATCTCTGTGCCATCCCTCAAATGTACCACTGCTTGTGGGTTCCTCAAGAATCTCCTGGATCTCCTGAACCCTAGTCCAATCCATCTCTTCACTCCCAGAGTCTGACATCCCATCCTCCTGACTCTCAGCCCCACAATCCCCTTCAAAACCCTCAAAGGTATCATCATCAGTGGGTTCCATAAGTATTTCCCGGATTCTCTTCCTTTGTTGTTCCCCATCAGAGTCTTGCTCACGAGTCGTCTTCCTGCCTCTTCTAATACAACTAGTAGTATCTCTACTTGAAGACTCCATCACAACATCCATTCTTTTGCTATAAAATGCATTTTTCCAAGCCCTGTATCAAAGTGATTTGATACATTATGATCGTACATATTATTCTACTCCTAGCCAAAAATGTGCTTCTACACATGACTCATTTTTCTTTTCTTTTTTAAATTTAGTATCTTTTGGAAACAAACTCCACCTTTACAAACCGCTCATATTTTGAGTGTTGTAATAATAAATCTTTTTAGGTGCATATTTTGAGATCCAGCAATATGTTTATTTCATAGCACATTTTATACATTTAGTACTGTTGAATTCTCCTTTTCAGCAGTTTATGTAATGAAGAAGTATCACTATATATGTGTGTGTGTGTGTGTGGTTCACAGGAGAAGGACAATGAAATATTTATATATCCTTGTTCATCTGTAGAATAATATATGCTGTCTTCAAATCTCCAATTCAATTCTCAAAATCAAAAGCCTTCTCCTCAGAGATGAGCAAGTCCCTGGTACATGGATCATACTTGACAAGTGATTAGTAATAATTAATAAACTTTCCAGAGAGAGACTTGGATAATGCCCAGGGAATGGAGGCTTGCATACAACATGAGGGACAATGTTATTTTTGAAGCAAACTTTTCCCTAATATTGCTTAGTAGTTTGCTTTTTTCAAAACATTGTTTCATGAAGAGCCCACTGGAAATGAATACACCAGGCATTTTTATTATTCAATTAAGCAGCTATTGAACTGAAAGAGCTGTTAACACTGCTTCTGTCAATGTGGCAAGATCATTTTGATCATGTTTGCTAAATGAACTGCGGTCCTCCTTAAGGTAGCCTATATTTACAAAACAGAACATCAATTCAGATCCAAACTATATACAATAAATCAATGGGTTAGAATGAAATTGCACAATGCTTCTTATGTAATGGCTTTTGGGATATTCGGTGCGTTTCTTCATTTCTGAAGCCATCAAAAACATTTGCATAACACATATGGAATCTTAAATGTATATAGCACTGGGTTTTTATTATATTCAGCTTTGATTAGTAGGCATGCAAATTGTTCTTTGTTTTTCGTGTTTAAATAGTGACATAGATCAGCAGAGCTTGGATGAAAGCACAAATAGACCCCCCCCCTTTAGATATTTGAAACACAACACAAATAACCATAAATGTCCATGGGATGCAAACATCTTTTAAAAACGTGTCTATCCAAGACAACGTTTGCTTATTTGAATAGTGGTTCTTGTTTGTTTGGGTCTTTAGGGGGAGGGGATTATTTTTCTAGGTTTGGGATATAAGTAAAAAGTAGAGCACAGGAGTTCGACCAGCTCAAAGTTTTAAGTGTTACTCTTGTCAACATCTTACATTATTATTATTATTTACATTATTAGGCCCGGGCTGTGGCGCAGGCGGGAGAGCAAGCCAGTGCAATTAACCGCAATGAATCACTCTGACCAGGAGGTCATGAGTTCGAGCCCCGCTCAGAGCCTATGTTTGTCTTGTCTTTGTTCTATGTTTAAAGGCATTGAATGTTTGCCTATATGTGTAATGTGATCCGCCCTGAGTCCCCTTCGGGGTGAGAAGGGCGGAATATAAATGCTGTAAATAAATACATAAATAAATTTCTAAAAACACAAATCAACTGCAAAATTGATATTTGAAGACACTTCTCACTTTATCAAAGTCTTATAAAAGGGAATTTCCTTCCACAAAATCCATGCTGATATAAAGGGTCCTAGCAATCGGTCACTTGTACACCAACAAGGTGACTTCTTTCTGATTACCTTCATTACTGTGGCTGTGGCGCAGGCTGGAGAGCAAGCCAGCTGCAACCAGCTGTAATGAATCACTCTGACCAGGAGGTCATGAGTTCGAGGCCCACTCGGAGCCTATGTTTGTCTTGTCTTTGTTCTATGTTAAAAAGCATTGAATGTTTGCCTATATGTGTAATGTGATCCGCCCTGAGTCCCCTTTGGGGTGAGAAGGGCAGAATATAAATGCTGTAAATAAATAAATAAATAAATAAAATGTGTGGCAAAGGACGAGAAGATCATGGTGTTCCATTTGTATCATTAAATCACTTCTTTGTCATTTCAGCTGCACACAGATTTGGATCCTGGACTCAGCAACATCAAGTACATTCTGTCAGGCGATGGAGCTGGGACTATCTTTGTAATCAATGACAAGACAGGGGACATTCATGCGATGAAAAGACTTGACCGAGAAGAAAAAGCCGAGTATACGCTGACAGCCCAAGCAGTCGATAGCGAAACAAACAAACCTCTGGAGCCTCCTTCAGAATTCATTATCAAGGTCCAAGACATCAATGACAATCCTCCAGAGTTTGTCGATGGTCCATATCACGCAACAGTTCCAGAAATGTCTCTTGTGGGTATGTATTGGGATCTACAGTTTCAAGTACTTGGCAAAGCTAGAGTTTATATTTCATTTCATTTGCAAATCAATGCATGAAAAATGATTTGAGTAATTTTATTCTCTCTAAATGGTTATGCTGGAATGGCTTTCTCCAACAAAACAGAGGTTACATTTGCATTTCAGTCAAGATATTGTGGTCAAAGTAGTGGTTGCTGAAGCCTATTTATCGTTATTTGTTCCAACACACCACTGTAATCCTATTGGTATTTTGTTGATGCTTAATTATCCATTTATGTGCATTCTTCTACACAGATGCACCACTTAGGATATGTGCCTACATATTTATTCTTCCACCCTCCAACTATAATTAGACAGCAATGCTGAAAGGAAAGTGTTGTGTCTGCAAAGCTGATGGTAAGGTCCTTGAGTGGATTTAATCAATTAGCAGTTTGAACTAAGAAGAGGCAAAGCGGAATGGCAAAATTAGTAGTACTGAAACTAAGGAAAGGAATGAGGAGCATTTCATCACTTGCTTTTTCAAGCAGCACAGAGGAGGGCCCGGAGCTCAAGAAATTTTGCATATAGAAAGCCAGCAGGACTTCAGTATCATTAGTTATTTATAAGATATCAAAACTGGAAGAATTGAGGTGGAGGCCAAAAAAAAAAAACTTTTGAAAGCTGACTAGGGGTGCACCTACAGTGAAGAAACTGTATAGGTTGTTGTCTTGTCTCTTTGCATCAGCTGACGGCCCCTCCCCCCAATAACATGCTATTCTAATTATATATATATATATATATATATATATATATATATATATATACACACACATACATACACACTGTATATATATATACAGTAGAGTCTCACTTATCCAACACTCAGTTATCCAACGTTCCGGATTATCCAATGCATTTTTGTAGTTAATGTTTTCAATACATTGTGATATTTTGGTGCTAAATTCATAAATACAGTAATTACTGTCAGAGCGCGCGGTTTGGATAAACACACATGCAGCGGAAGATCAACGAAGAATCACTGGCACCAATAAAGAGGCTGAAGCCTGTTTGACTATCTACAAAAGATTTACTAACAAACGGATAACTCTCAAGACGATATATACAGACAGAGTGCAGAGAGGCAGAGGGCAGAGAGATAACAGATAACACAGGGAGCTATTTATAACCACCTCTGCTGTCTGATGCAATACACAGTTAACTTTTTACACACTCGCATAGTGGACAGCAGACAGTGCATGATGCAATCTCCAGCTCACATTGCATCACTATAACTCAATTACATTTAAACAACTCTATATACAATCACGTCAACAATTACTACATAGCATTGCTGCGTATTGAACTACTTTTTCTGTCAAATTTGTTGTATAACATGATGTTTTGGTGCTTAATTTGTAAAATCATAACCTAATTTGATGTTTAATAGGCTTTTCCTTAATCCCTCCTTATTACCCAACATATTCGCTTATCCAACGTTCTGCCGGCCCGTTTATGTTGGATAAGTGAGACTCTACTCTGTGTGTGTGTGTGTGTGTGTGTGTGTGTGTATATATATATATATATATATATATATATATATATATGAGATATTATTTAATATATAATAATTATAACATATTGTATATACATATAATATTCATAATATTATATTGTAATACAATATACTAATAATACAATATAATAATATTAATTATATATTATATTTACAAGTAATATTACTAATAATATTACAATATATTGATATAGTACAATATAGTAATTTATTGCCAGTAGTGTACTATGCTAATAATATAATATTGTATGTATGTATTTTATGGAGCCCTGGTGGCGAAGTGTGTTAAAGCACTGAGCTGCTAAACTTGCAGACCAAAAGGTCTCAGGTTCAAATCCTGGGAGCGGAATGAGCGCCCGCTGTTAGCCCCAGCTCCTGTCAACCTTGCAGTTCGAAAACATGCCAATGTGAGTAGATCAATAGGTACCGCTCCAGCGGGAAGGTAACGGCGCTCCATGCAGTCATGCCAGCCACATGACCTTGGAGGTGTCTACGGACAATGCCGGCTCTTTGGCTTAGAAATGAAGATGAGCACCAACCCCCAGAGTCAGATATGACTTGACTTAATGTCAGGGGAAATCTTTACCTTTACCTATGTAAATTTAATTTGTAAGCCGTTCTGAGTTAATATGACTTTAGCCTTCTCTGCCAAAATTTCCTAGTGCCTCACCAAACTATTATTCTCATGATTCTATAGTATTGAGCCAGGACAGTTAAAGTGGAACCACACTGCATTAATTCTACAATGTAGATGCACCTTATGGCTTGGGAATGTCATGTTGTGGGAGTGAATCCAGGAAATTTCACATCTTCTTGTTTCCGTTACCTTTTTGGTCCTGTCCATGATAGGAACCATGCTTTAGCTCAGTATTGAGAGACTTTAAGATCTGAAGCTACATCTCACTTCCTGAAGTTCCCCAATTGGACTCTGAAGATCAGAGTTCAAATTCTGTCTCTCAACAATGGAAACCCACTGAATAACTTCAGACAAACCACATACTCAGAAGAGAGTAAAGACAAGTGCTTTCTGAACAAATCTTGCCAAGAAAACCTCATGATAAGTTCACATTAAAGCAGAGCCAGCCCTAGGTAATTTTCAAGTGTAAGCGAACAGAATTTTGCCCCCCCCAAACCAATCACTGAAAAATAAAAGCGTTGGATAAGTGAAAATGTTTGATAATAAGGAGGGATTAAGGAAAAGCCTATTAAACATCAAATTACATTAAGATTTTACAAATTAAGCACTAAAACATCACGTTTTACAACAAATCAACAGAAAAAGCAGTTCAATACCTTGTGGAGGCAGGCCACAGGAGACAGGAGTTGCCTCGATGGCACCCCAACAAGATGGCACTACAGGCAACTGCCTAGTTGGCCTAGTGGGTGAACCGCCTCTGCATTAGAGTCAGCATACATTGGAAATGACTGAGAGCTTGTTTCCATTGGTTGAACAACTTGTCTCCACTGTGTTGTTGATTCTGGCTGTCCATATAACATTCTGTCACTTCCGGTGGTTATGGTCGGATATATTTGGTGCCGATCCATCTTTCAATGCAGTGAGGATAGCAAGACTGTCCACAGATTGCACCAAATCTTCATTTTGTGATGCAGTGCCCATTTCAACTAAAATAAATTCTTAATATGTATATAAATGTACATTCAGGGTAGGAACTTGATTAAATTCACATACCTGAACTGCAGCACATGTAAAATTTATACTTTACTGAGAAAGGATGTTTTACACTTAATATTCAAGCAAAAATGAACATTTTGTTTTAATTATAGATGAATCAAGGAAGAGCTCAGACTTAAGGCAGATAAAAATGCTTGCAGAAAATAGATGTATCATTGTTATGTGTCCAAAATATCTATTAGCTGGTATCTCAGACTAACCTACTTCAAATATATGGCTGCAGATAAATGGAGAGACACATGTACTTGGCTCTGAGCAGTTTGGGTGAAGGGAAAGGATAAGTGAAATGAATTGGGGAAAATAACAAAATAATGTGTACAATAGTATGTGTATACTATGTACATATTGCACACACAAATAATATTGTGTGTATGCATACATGCAAACACATACAGTACAGTCTCACTTATCCAAGCCTCGCTTATCCAAGCTTCTGGATTATCCAAGCCATTTTTGTAGTCAATGTTTTCAATATATCGTGATATTTTGGTGCTAAATTCGTAAATACAGTAATTACAACATAATATTACTGCGCATTGAACTACTTTTTCTGTCTAATTTGTTGTATAACATGATGTTTTAGTACTTAATTTGCAAAATCATAACCTAATTTGATGTTTAATAGGCTTTTCCTTAATCCCTCCTTATTATCCAAGATATTCGCTTATCCAAGCCTCTGCCGGCCCGTTTAGCTTGGATAAGTGAGACTCTACTGTATATACCTTTTGCCGAATACGCTTCCACTTTTCAGCCTAGCTGTAGAGTGTTTTTGTTATGTTTGGAACTGGCCAACAATGTGACTTTTTGTAATTTCTATAAAGCTGTCAAGACAAGACACTCATAAATGTTTACTCGGGAAAGTGCCTGGTAAACTGGTGGGCACTTTATTGCCATCATTGCATCTTGTCAGGGTTCTGAAAACAATAGACTGTTCTATTGCAGTTTTAAGACAAAACTATAGATGTACACATTAATGGAAGAGGTCAGGGCTGTCATTTTCCTGACAGCCAGTACAATTGGTTGTACAAAGTCATCTTACATTCTAAGGGCAATGGGCCCAGGAGCACTTCTGGAGCTAAGACTGGGCTGGCTTGTCAATTATAGTTACTTTCCAAGGTCTAATGTTTTCGCTCCTTTAAGTAATTTCTTCTGGAATTGGCATAGGTGATCTCTACCACCTATGTCAGCTCCTATGACCCAATATGGGTTTACCATATATACTCGAAGATAAGCCGAGTTTGTAGCCTTTATTTAGGAGCTGAAAAAGCCTCCCCGGCTTATAATCAGGGCAAAGTCAAGGCCAGCAACAGAGCCTGCAGTCTATTGTTTGCAATATGTGATCTATTTCTCTCTTCTCCCTTATCAGTGTGTTTACTTTTGCAAAGCCTCCCTCGCTCTTAATCAAGGGAATGTTTTGAAAAGAGAAACACTCTTGCAAGTCAGGAAGAAGAAAAATATATATTAATTAATCTTATGAAAGCATTTCCCCCTGAAATATTTATTAACTCTCCTACAGATATATAGGCATTAATCCCTTGTAAGCTTTTGCCATCTCTATGTACCTTATATGTGTATCTATATACATTAATTTTATATATGAATTTCCCCTCATATGTTTGCAGGTCTTTGCAAATCCTTTGTACATATAGATCCATGTACCTGTGTATCTGTAGCCATACATACACATTATTTTTATATATGAATTTACCCTCATATGTTTGCAAGTTAACATATGCTTCTTAGCGGGGGGTTGGACTGGATGGCCCATGAGGTCTCTTCCAACTCTACTATTATATAAGTCTCTGCAAATATCTATATAAAGAGAGATGTCTGGATAGATATGAATATATTCTTACCTACCTATATATAGGGCTTGCAAATATTACAGGGGGAAAATGAATACACAAATATATATAGACATGTCTAGATAGATATGAATATTATATATGGCTTACAAATATTGTAGGGGAAATGCACACACACACACACAGAGGGGATTTGCAAATGTTTCAGGGGAAAATGCATATGTGAAATTAGTGTCTATAATTATAGATCTATATCTAGCTCTGCATTGTTTATATAAGCATTGAATTTTTGCCTGTTACTATGTTGGAAGCCAGCCTGAGTCCCCATGGGGAGATAGGGTGGGATCCAAATGAAGTTATTATTATTATTAAAATTATTATTATTATGTTATTGTTGATACCATATTGTTTTTGTTGCCCCTACTGTCCTTCTGTACCTGCATTGCAGGAGGAGGGCTTGGACTTTCATTATGTAAACAGAGTACAGATAGAACCTTGTTCTTTCTATTATTTTCCCCACAGTGAAACGTTTTCAGTGTTATACTTTTAACCAAATATATAAAGGAAGCTCAAAGTGATAGATTTTTAGCTTCCTTCCTTTGTGAGTCCCAATTCAGTGCAGCTGTTCCTAAGTGGTGTGTGCATGTCCCACTGAATTACACAGGCTATGAATGACTGCAAAAGCAGTTCAGCATAAACAGTCAATTCTACTTCTTAACCTTTGATGCAAAAGAAAATTCATGCTCAAAGCTGAGATTGTTACAGTGTTAACAGTTTTTCTACCACTGCCGCCTCTGCTGTTCCCCTTCCTGTTTTAGACACCTACGAGTGATTTCAATAACCCAAAAAAGTGTATGTGTGGGGGATATCATCAGAAGCTATCATTGTACAGCTTTAGCAGAAATTGGAAGAAAATTTAGAAATAATAATAAAAATAAAGATTTCAAGTTGACAGTCTCCTCATGGAAACATGTGTTTTGAGGATTTGTCGGTTCTTGCTTTGACTGCTGGTGTAAAACAAATTAGAAATAAATAATTCCCTGTCATCTTTAAAAATATGGCTTGTTTCACACATACATATTTTTGTAATACCCATCATAAAGTATCAGATTTTACACTGTTTCAGTTCAGAGTGTGGGTGATGGCTCCAGGTGGTTCTGTGTTCTATCAAGAAAGCAAGCACATCAGGCTAATATAACAATGCAATTCAACACTGATTTTATTTCTGATGGCAGTAGTGAGTAATTTTCATAGAATCATAGAATCATAGAATAGTAGAGTTGGAAGAGACCTCATGGGCCATCTAGTCCAACCCCCTGCCAAGAAGCAGGAAATCGCATTCAAAGCACCCCCGACAGATGGCCATCCAGCCTTTTAGGAATTTTTAGGAATTTTATAATTGCTGTGGAAAATGATACAGTTTTCAAACACTATTCACAGTAGAAGATTCATTCAAGGAAAAATTCACACTTTTTGCGTAGAAAACATATCGTGTGCAAAGTAATCACAACTTCATGGAAAAATCTCTTCTCTTTGAAAAAGTTGTATGTTATGTACACAATAAGTCTCAAACTGTGAACATTCTTGTCAGTTCAGAATTCTTCTTATCAACATTTTTGGACTATTTTACAAATATCTTCATTTTTTCTGGAGTTAAAATTGCTGGAAGAAATATTAACAACCTTAAATATGCAGATGATACTACTTTGATGGCTGAAAGCGAGGAGGAGATGAGGAACCTTATAACCAAGGTGAAAGAAGAAAGTGCAAAAGCTGGGTTGCAGTTAAACATTAAGAAAACCAAGATTATGGCAACCAGACTGATTGATAACTGGCAAATAGAGGGGAAAAACGTGGAGGCAGGGACAGACTTTATATTTCTAGATGCAAAGCTTACTGCAGATGCAGACTGCAGCCAGGAAATCAGAAGATGCTTACTTCTTGGGAAGAGAGCAATGACCAACCTCAATAAAATAGTGAAGAGTAGAGACATCACACTGGCAATGAAGGTCCACATAGTTAAAGCAATGGTATTCCCTGTAGTAATCTATGGATGCGAGAACTGGACTATAAGGAACGCTGAGCGAAGGAAGGTAGACTCTGTGGTATTGGAGGAAAATTCTGAGATTGCCTTGGACTGCAAGTGCCTTGCCTCTTCCTCCTAGGCTCCTGAAGCTGCTTGCCACTTTGTCTGCTTGCTGCTGGCCACTCTGCCGGCCCGCTGCAGGCCTCAGGAGCAAAGGAGGCTGCTGCTTTTCCTCCTCTTCCTCCTCTTCCGCTGCCACCTTCATCTCTTTGTCCTTGGCTCCTGGAGTTTGGAGCAGGTCTTGTTCTTCATTGATGCCCCTGAAGCCACTGCTTTGGGCACAGCCCTTCCTGGGCACACTTGAAGCGGTGGCGGCAGTGGCGGCGGGCAGCGGTTGTGGCAGCGACCATTGGGAAGTATTTTGTATTCTCGTGATATTTTGCTAGATCTCATGAAATATTGCGAGATTCCTGCGAGATCTTGCGGAAATCTCATGAGATCTTGTGAGAATACAAGCTACTTCCTTGTTCCGCGACGAGCGACCCAATGGTGGCCACCAGCGGCGGCGGTGGTGGTAAGTTTGGGGTGGGGGGTGTAATTTCGGGGGTGGGGGGCGGCCCTAGTTTGGCTTACATCCTGAAAAAACCTAGGGCCACTCCTAGTTTGGAGCGAGCAACCAGCAAAGGCACATCTACTGGCACTTCTGCCTGCTCTTCTTCTTTGCTGTCTGAGCAGGGCTTGACATGGAAAGTGATTACACAAACCACAGAGCATTGATGCCTGTCAATGTTTTCTTTTGTGCTGTTGTATGTGAATTCGTTGTCTGGCCATCACAATTTGAAGCTAGCTTCAAAATGCATTAAATGAACAGTGTATATGGGGCCTATGAGAGCTCTGGACATTACAGTATGAAAAAGACAGGAAAGATCCTTTCTTTCAACAATGTAATTAATTAACAATATATCAATAAGAGTAGGGAGATCATGTCCTTGATTTTGTGCACTCTGGAGAAGTCAATTGAAAGCCAGGGCTCTAAGTGTTCTCAGAAGTCAAAGCTGACTTGATGGAAGATAGTAACAATCTGGGAGATAGACTGTATACAGGATGCATCTATTACTTGATTACTTGTTGCCATCTAATGTGACACTCTTAATAAAAATATATCTGTTTCCTAGCCCCACATTGAAAGTAGTGGATAAAAGCCAGTTGGGATAATTGGGAACAATAATTAAAATAATAATTAAGATTGTCATCTGACCTCCAAGAGCCTCTCCTTGGGTCTTGTGGGCTTGTATACATAATCAGTTCCTTAGTTTTGATTATTTGCTGATAGGATATTGCATTGTTAAAAGTAAATAACAACAAACTTAATCTTTCCTTCAATAACTGAAGGAGGTATAGATGCTGAGTTGTTATTTGTATGCCAGTTTCATTGAATTTAGTTTGTCTGCTCTTTGGTCTTTTAGCCAATTAATCAATTAATTAAAAATGCTCCAGTTGATTGATAGTTCATAAAAGCCATGATTTATTTATTTATTAAAAAGGAGAGAGACAGAAATAGAAATGACAGCGCTTCACATTAGAGAGTGCCCTCTTCTTCGAGGCACAGGTTTGGTCAAATACAGGAAGCTCAAGAGACCTTTGCTTATAATTAATGTGATAAATGTATTTATATGAGGTTTTGATTTAACAATTCACATTGCAGCCAAGGTTCTAGGAAGCTTCAGTTCACTCTTCCTGGCAGCCAGATTTTGTTTTCTTTGAATGGGGAAAACATAATAGCATCTTGTCTTAATGCATAGGGCAAGTGCTTCCTCTGTACTGGAGAAAGGTTTTATGAATACAATGGATTATTAAAAACTTGAGTCTGGGAGGCAGATTGAGTCTGATATCTTTCTAGGAGCTGAAATAAACTGAGCCTATTGTACTTTGGACATATGAGACAACATCTCTCATTGGAAAAGACAATGGTTAGAATTGTGTTGTAAAGTTATGATTGCGTAACCTGCAGTTGTGCATTTTGTAACTGCTCCATGTCACTCCACGTTGACTTTCCTTCTGAGTAAACAATTGTCACTCTTCTGACAGCCCATAGGGCTACAGAAGAGAAAAAACTGAGAAATGTACACATCATGGTATGAGAGTCTCTTGTAATTTTGATTTTTAAAAAGAAATGTTTTGAATGATTTCTTTTTAAAAATGCTAAAATAAAACCTCAGCATTTGGGCTGCAATTACAATGACCAGAAATAGCCCTTTTGGTAATCTTCTTGACATCTTGTTCAGATTCTAGCAAGGAAGTGACAATTTTCTCTCCTATGAAAACGGGGAGAAGGGACATATCATCATAATGCAAGGTAGATCTTATTTGAAAGAGCCTTGGAAGAAAAGCATATTCAAGTATGATTTGGAACCCACAATTTGGTACTAGTAGTTTTCCTTTCAGTGTGATAGCTCTTTGCATTACTTAGTTTTCAGTTCCTCTTCCTTTGTATGGGTGCTCTGATTCTCCAGTGCTTAATGTTCCCCCATGAATACAGATAAGATGCTGCCTGTGGAGCTGATGTCAATAGTGTTTTCTCATGAATCAGCCCTTAGAGGACAGCTGGCTGAACAATTTGATGGCCCCCTCCCCCTAGGGTCTAAATGGTTTCTTTTGCCATATGCTTGTCTGTGGTGGCCTAAGGGAGCAAAGACTCCGAAATCTGCTCTTGCAACCTAGTTTAAACTTACTATCTTCATCAACCTTTGTGAAAGGAGAGAAAGAGATTATATTCAGTACAATTCTTAGATCCAATAGAAAATATGCATTCCTTTTCTTTCTTCTTTTCATTTTTGGAGGAGCATTCCCTGACTTATCAGGGAATGCCATTTGTGAGTCACAGTGAGGCAAAAGCTATCGTTCTCATTTGATAGAGCTGGCCTCTCATTGAATATCAAGAAAACCAAAGTGCTCTTCCAACAGGCACCAGCTAATCCCTCTGCAATGCCAGGAATTCAGCTTGATGGTGTAACATTAGAAAACGTTGACCATTTCCGCTACCTTGGCAGCCACCTCTCCACAAAAGTCAACATCGACACTGAAATACAACACTGCCTGAGCTCTGCGAGTGCAGCATTTTTCCGAATGAAGCAGAGAGTGTTTGATGATTGGGACATCCGTAGAGATACCAAGGTGCTTGTTTATAAATCCATTGTCCTCCCAACCCTGCTCTACGCCTGAGAAACGTGGATGGTCTACAGACATCACACTCAACTCCTAGAGCGTTTCCATCAGCGTTGCCTCAAAAAAATCCTACAAATCTCTTGAGAAGACAGGTGGACAAATGTCAGTGTGCTGGAAGAAGCAAAGACCACCAGCACTGAAGCGATGCTCCTACGCCATCAACTTCACTGGACTGGCCACGCTGTCTGAATGCCCGATCACCATCTCCCAAAGCAGCTACTCTACTCCGAACTCAAGAACGGGAAACGTAATATTGGTGGGCAGGAAAAGAGATTTAAAGATGGGCTCAAAGCCAATCTTAAAAACTGTGGCATAGACACTGAGAACTGGGAAGCCCTGGCCCTTGAGCGCTCTAATTGGAGGTCAACTGTGACCAGCAGTGCTGCGGAGTTTGAAGAGGCACGAATGGAGGGCTTAAGGGAGAAACGTGCCAAGAGGAAAGCCCATCAAGCCAACCCTGACCGGGACCACCTTCCACCTGGAAACCGATGTCCTCATTGCAGGAGAACATGCAGATCAAGAATAGGTCTCTTCAGTGACCTAAGAACCCACCCCCAAGACACCAAAGATGGAAGACAGTCATCCTCGAAGTACGAGGGATCGCCTAAGTAAGTAAGTAAAGTCTCATGAAGCTTTTGCAGCTTCCTGGGCACTGGAAAAAGGGAAGGAAACTTTGCAATCAAGGTCTTTCAGTTGGTTTGTGGGTGAGAACCAGAATCAGAATCCAGTTTTCAAATTAGTTGAGGCCTATCTTCTGCACTCCGTCCAATAGTCAGTGCAGAGCTTCACACACACCTTTAGTTTCTAGCATGCCCAAAACCTGATAGTACATTAATTCTGTCACAAATTTAGGCAGCTTTAATATGGATCCAAAATCTGTTTGTGGGGAGACAAGTCATTATTGGCTGTCATTTGGGAGGTTCTTCAATGGGACTTGAAATTATGGACTACCTTCTTAGGCGATCCCTCGTAGTTCGAGGATGATGGTCCTCCATTTCTTGAAAGACGCCTGTGCATGATTTTTTTTAATGTGTGGAGGTCGGCTGGTCAACACACAGTCTTCACAGAGTGAGGTTCCAGCAGTGGTGTGATTAACACAACGGGAGTGGCTTCTCAGTCTGTTGTAGCCTTCTTCCGCCTTCACAGCCATTGTAACATGTACCATGTTATCCTCCGCCTGCTCCGCCGTTGAGGTCTTTGGGTCTTCGGATTGTTCTTGGTCCTGCGGCCACTCCTGGGAGTGTGTGACTCCTGTGGTTGTGCCCACAGGTTCATTGGAACATGCAAGCCCCCTCACCACGTCAAGGTGACAATCCATCGAGGGGGTATGGACTACCAGGTTCATACTCATACCACATTTTCCTCATGTGGAATCCCAAGTCTGTCATCACAAAGGTATGCTGAGAAGATGGGCTAGATAAGAAGACTGACTGACCAGTTTCCCATTGATCAGTGAGGAAGTAAATTGATTCCTGGATCCAGATATGCTAGAGCCAAGCTTTTACAGCTGTAACCAGGAAGAAGTTGCCTCTTTTATGCTAACAAATGCAAGATTTGTCGTTATCTCTAAATGTAACTTCAGTCACTACTGAACCCGCAATATATCAATTGTTCATAATATAAATGTTAACTTGTCACATACAATTCAGGACATAAACACTGAGATTGAAATGTTATACCTGTTCACCCATTGCAGCTATGTCTGAGTATGTCTAATTCAACCAACAGCAGCTGTGGTGTCGTAATGGGTTAAATCCTTGTGAACTGCTGACCTGAAAGTTAGGTCGCTGATCTGAAGGTTGCCGGATTGAATCTGCGAAACAGAGTGAGCTTCCATCTATCAGCTCTAGCTTGCGGGAACATGAGTAACACATCCGTAATCCCCTGAGCAATGTATCTGTAGAGGGCCAATTCTCTCACACTATAAACAATTTGCTAGTTGCTTCTGACACAATAAAATAAACCAACAGAAAAGGAATTTCTTATCATTCTTGGATCAACCCATTTATCTTTCCATTACCTGGAAAGAATCAGATTTCCATAACTGTTTCAAAACAACAACAACAACAACAACAATAATAATAATAATAATAATAATAATAATAATAATAATAATAATAATAATAATAATAATTTTATTTTTGTACCTGTAAAGATGTCATGATCATTGTGTTTTATTCATGATTGCTATGTTTAGGTTGACTGTTTAAGGTTATATATTTCAGCTATTCTTATACAGAAGTTGGGAGCCTCTAAGGCATGGCCAGGAAAAGGGGCGTGGCTTCACCTTGCTGGTGGAAGCCTTAGAATTCAAAATTTAGCAGTTGGAATTGGGCAGTTGGAGTTTGTCAGTTGACCAGAGCAGTTGGTTCTGTTCAGTGGGGAAGGAGTGAGATCGAGAGAAGAGATTGTGGGAGGAAGTTGAGCAGCTAGAGAGTTTTAGCGGAGAAGGGCTAAAATTAAAGTTGCTGAGCCTTTAGTAGAGATAACTAAAGAGCTGAGGCTGCATCCCTAAGTCAAGGAAGACTAGGGTTGACCAGTTAAACTCCCCAGTCCAAGTTTGATCGGGTACAGATCAACTAAGTTCAAGAAGGACAGTATTCCTAACTGAAAGAAACAAGTCATATAAAGCTGATACCATACTAAGCTCAGTGAAACTATTGAGAAATCTTGCAACATTTACTGTACAGAAGTAACATCGTTCACTTCAAGATATAACATTCTTGCGACTATCAAGCTTTGTGCTATAAATAAACAAGTTACTGTTTCTTCAAATGTTGCTTATTATTTGAGCAAAGCATCTTTCAAAGGTGGTGGCAGCGACAACATTGAAAAGTGGAATACATAGAGGTAGAAGTTGAATCCTTCGCAATTTGGTGGCAGCGGTGGGATCCAAAAAGATTCCATCCCTGTCATCATACTTCTTTACAGTACCCCACCACCATCTCCCCAGAGGGACTCGGGGTGGCTTACAGATAATAATAGCAAGTTGTTGCACTTGGTCTTCTGAACTTTAACATATCTGGCTTTGTTTTCCAATATTTCCAGTTATTTCTCCCTCATAGACATTACATTTGTGTAGAGATGCTGATATTTTTGGTACTTTAGAAGTTCAGCATAACACCAAACATTTCACAGGTAGACATTGTAGCACATGTGGCTAAGCAACATCAGACTGTCTTGAAGATGGAATAAGTTATTAATAAGGAAGAATAAACAGGTTGCAGCAGAATGAAAACTGACCTGTGCAAATTCCATGCTTGAATTGGGTTGAATTTGTGGAGGGAGGATTTCCAGTTGCAATCAAGTACTTGTAGGATGCAAACTTTCTTTCCTTCTTTCTGTCTCTTCTGTTTTATAGCAATTCAAAATAATTGACAAAACACTTTTTTCTTTTTCTGAAGCAATTTCAGCATCTTCTAAAAGGATTAGCAGAGTGCACAAAATGTGTGTTTAATGTGTTTCAATATATATGATGATACGACATACCCGCATCTTCAGCTATGTGCAGACTGAAGATTAACTTCTTAATCCTATGAATTCATCTCCCTTGGGCATGTATATACAAAAAAGCACCTGAAAGCACAACCATACTTCCATTTTTGAGTAGTAGGCAGAGAGAACTGTCAAGCTACATCACCAAGAAGACAATGGCCTTTCTTAAAGCATTCATGAGCTAAAATCCATTTAGAAACCACCCATGCTCTGATTATATGACGATAAACAGAATATCCAGACAGCTCTCTATCGATTTAAAGTAGGTGGGATGAACTTTGTATATTTCATCAAGAAAGGCTGGTATAGATAATAATTAGTTGATCTATACTGTGAAAATATGTGGAATTATGTAGCTTATAGCAGTGTACATGCTTGGTTCCAGGAGACCTTGTTATACAGTTGTACAAAGTGAAGTCTGCTTTCAATCTGTTGCATTGTCTGTGTGCTCTAAGAAGTTACTTTTTTCTGTATATAAGTGCCTTCCAGTTGTGAGATTTGGATGTTTGAGACATACACACATTATGCATCCTATTTGTTATAATCAGAGCTGGCCCTAGGTATTTTTCAAGTGTAGGCAAACAGAATTTTGGCGCACCCCCCCAAAAAACAATCACTGAAAAATAAAAGCATTGGATAAGCGAAAATGTTGGATAATAAAGAGGGATTAAGGAAAAGCCTATTAAACATCAAATTACATTAAGATTTTACAAATTAAGCACCAAAACATCATGTTTTACAAGAAATCAACAGAAAAAGCAGTCTCGACTGTGCCCCCGTATGTTTGGCGCCCGAAGCAACCGCTTAATTCGCCTCATTGTTGGACCGGTTCTGGTTATAATCAACACTATCAAAATGCCACATGCTCAGGAGAATTAAACTGTAGAACAAAAATCAATTGTCATGTGTTTGGTCCTACAAATTTTTATTCACTGCATTTGGGGTGCAGTTTGACACCACTTTAACAGCCATGACTCAATGCAATGGGATCCTTGGGTTTACAGATTAGATAAAAGCAACATTACTTAATTGTGCATTTGCAGTAAATTTTTTGTGCATGCACCCTTATAGTCCACTGAATTCAGTACTGTGTTGTACAGAATTGCAATCTAAATGCTTCATTCTAGATAGTTGTGTTGGATTTGGTACAAAGCTGCCTTAAAACGTTTCCCCATTCTCCAATGGTTTTTTAAAATGTGAAACCAAGATTCCGTTAAAGAGATTTGGGGAAAGTGGCTTTATCCTTTTTAAAAGATGAGAGACATCATACCTCCACTTGCAGATTTGACTTTTGTGGATTCAATTATTCATAGATTTTATTAAATTGTTTTGTGAATCTCTAGATCCTCCGGTATGACTCTATCAACTGGAAGATCTAGAGCAGTGATTCCCAAAGTGGGTGCTACCGCCCCCTGGTGGGTGCTGCAGCGATCCAGGAGGGCGGTGATGGCCACAGGTGCATTTTTTTGTATTACCATTCTATTCTGAGTTCAAAAAATAGTTTCAAAATTTCAAACTTCAATGTTTCTAATTTACACCTTTATTATATTTTACAAAAAAGGTAGAAATATTAATACATATATATTTCTATTTAATTACCATTAAAATTAAAAAAAACAATTTCCAGGGGGCGCTGAGTAATATTTTTTCTGGAAAGGGGGGTGGTAGGCAAATTAATTTGGAACCACTGATCTAGAGATTTATCTACATTTATCAAGATATTTTTGGGTCTTCCAGTACAACTCTGTTGTCAACCTCATACTCAAATTGGAATACAGTAGAGTCTCACTTATCCAATGTTCTGGATTATCCAACACATTTTTGTAGTCAATGTTTTCAATATATCATGATATTTTGGTGCTAAATTCGTAAATACAGTAATTACTATATAGCATTAATGTGTAATGAACTACTTTTTCTGTCAAATTTGTTGTATAACATGATGTTTTGGTGCTTAATTTGTAAAATCATAACCTATTTTGATGTTTAATAGGCTTTTTCTTAATCTCTCCTTATTATCCAACATATTCACTTATCCAACATTCTGCTGGCCCGTTTATGTTGGATAAGTGAGACTCTACTGTACTCAGAAATTTCTAAAAAGGTATTTTCTCACATAAAATACAGCATTTTAAAAATGTGTTGTTTTTCACTTTTACAGGGATCTTGTGCCTCTAAACAGAGCACATGCAGACGGCTAAGTGTACTGTCAAAAACACCAAGAATAATATTCTGTAATTGACTGTTGTCGATCATAATGGGAAATTGTGAACAATGCTCTGTTTTTTCACAAAAAAAGTGTGGTCGTATGAGGGAGCTGTGGTGGTAGCACAGTTGAGCCTTATCTCCAATTTCTGACCAACCAGAAAATTGCTGGAGACTTGCACTTTTCTCCATCATAAATATGAACTGAATTTCAGCGCCAAAGGGAATGAAGCAAAACAGTACTGTGTGGTAGATACTGGTTCAAAACGATGCATTTAAAAAGTCTGCTTATCTAATGTTTGTGAAGGGTTTATCCTAAGTTGAACTTTCCAGTCCTTTGGAAAACAGCATTGCAGGATATAAATCCTTCTAATTCTCCAAGGGGTGGTGAAGCTGGAACTAATGAGAGCAATAGGATACCATTCCATGTTGCCTAAGTGTTGCATCTGTTCAAGGACAGCCCTCAACAGCAGCGGTCTCCTGACATTTTGGAGACTGAATGAACAGAGAAAGCCCTGAATACAACATGTTAAATTCATTTCTTCTTTGGTTAATTAAATTGCTCCTTATCTGGAACAAAACAAGTGTTTACCTTCTTCGCTCTAACTAGTCATTGAAATTGCTTCTTACACTATAATCCCCAAATATGACCTATGTGTAAAGGATTTTTACTTTTGAATGTCTTCGTATGAGGAAATAGCTATGTAGATGTCCAAGTGTGCCTGTTGCTAAAATGTACATTGTTTATTAGTTCCCTGATAAGCGACTTTAAAAACTATATTACAACTAGCTGTGCCCGGCCACGCGTTGCTGTGGCAAAGTGGTGGTGGTATTGGTTAAAAATTGTTGTGTAATTTTTATTTGATGTTATTTGCTATTTTTTATTAATTTTATTGTAAGTTATATTTTTATTTATTATATTTTATTATTTTCTTGTATTATTTTTAGTTATTTTCTGTTATTATAGTATTTTATTGTATTAATTTTTAGTGGGTTTTTTTTTGGGTTGCTAGGAGACCAAGTTGGAGGAGCTTAGCCTTCTAACTGGCAGCAATTGGATAAAAGCAATTATTCCTCTCTCTCTAATTAGGACTTTATTTTTCTTTTCTTTTTGTTGTATCAACCTAGAGGCATGGATGATGGGTTGTGTTGTCAAATTTCAAGGTTGGGGGGCTGTAGTTTTGTTGTTTTGTGGGTCGCCGTGATGCCATCACTCTTTTATATATATAGATTCGTTGTCTTATATATTTTTTTTACTTTTGATAATTGCTTATAACAAATATTGAGGTGGATCATCACATCAAAATTAATTAGTAGTCAGATGAATCATAGATAGAAGAAAGCATTTCATTACAAAATTGTGTTTTGTTGATATGCATCTTTTGTCAGATATTAAGAAGCCCATTTGCATTGGCAGCAGAGAAATCATGTGCTCATTTTATTAAGAAGCATAGTGTATAAATTTTATTTTTGAGAGATATATAAAATTGCTTGAAAACTATGTTTAATATTTTAAATAATTTATTTTTAATTTTGTTGGTGTTTTACTCCATATATTGTAAAGGCCTTTTACTATATTCAATAAAACATATTATCGTGATGAAAAAAGTCAGTGGGGCTTGTTTGTGTCTCAGATAAATAGTCTGCTCCTGAATAAAAACATTTCTTGTAAATTAGCAATGCAAATTATACATATCTACTGAAAAGTAAGTTCAAGTGGGTTAGTAGAATCTCCTGTAGTCTAGCTGTTTTATCACACTAGGGCTTTAGAGTGGGCAGCCCTTCATTTTTAGTGTGTTCTGTTGCCTGCAGAATTCTGGGAAATGTACTTTGGAAAGGCATGGACCTCTGTAGCCGAGAATTCAAAAGTCTCCGCTCTAATCTACATTTCCCAGAATTTTGCAAGGCACAGAAGAAGCCCAAAAGTGTGATAAGGTGGTAACTGAGAAACACCATAAAATACTATTATAGATATATTAATAGCCATATTTCCTCCAACAACATGCATTATAACTAATTTCTTTCCTTCTGTCTCCTAGAGGTGAATGTATTGTATATTATTTTCTCACATTTACAATCCACTTTTATCCCAAGAACAATGTTTTGGGTATGTTATTGGCTCATGGCGAGCACATTAGCTTTATAGGGAAGCTGTGATTGAACCATTTCACTACATTATGTTGAGCAATCAAATCCTAGAGTTGAAAAGGACGATAAAGTTCATTTAACTCAACTTGTTGACATTGCAGGAATCCACAGCAATTTGTGTTGCTTTTTGACATTGTGACTCAAACAGGTTATTTCAGCATTATGAACATGTGAACAAAAATTATCAGAAGATTGACACTATTTCTTTTGCAATGAAAAGCTTATGTGTTTGTGGCTTTGTGATCACCTTGTTAACCTCCTTGAAGTGAAGTTGGATTGTTACTCTCAGGATGGATTTGAATGTAAATGTTGTTGCAGCTAAGCATTAGGCATGGGTGAATTAATCGGAATATCATAAATCGGAATAAAATCGTATTTATTCCAATTTGCGAACGGGGTTCTGACGCACCTTTGCGCATTGGATTTAACCCGCGACTTCGAAGCATTGGAGCCCATTCTTGTAATGGGCTCATTATTTGTTCGGATATATGAGGAAGCATTTTGGAAGCAACAAAACTTGGTTTTCAGGGAGGTGCAGCCTAGCCTGGGCTTCCCTCCCTGACCAATCGGTGTGCATGTTCATGTAAGGGGAGGGATTTGTATGTCCTCCCTGAAAAGCATGTGATGCAAGCCACAAAGTTCATTTTGGGCTGGGAGGTTGGAGGGGGAGGTTGCCTGTGGCTGCCGGCTAATCTTTCCTTTTACTGCCTGACTCAGATTGCCTGCCTGGCAGTGGCCTCTTGTTGTTGTGGGGCAGGGCAGCCATTGAAAGAAGAACTTAGAAAAAAAGGTGGGGAATTGTGACTTATTACACTTTTGAAAACCAGGCAGCCGTAATGTGTCTCTTACTTGAACCCACTAATATATAATTAACTTATTTAATTAACTGTTATGTGATATCATATAGTTGACTTTAAAGAGGTATAAGTGAATGCATGAATGAATGAATCTATCAGCGTAACACCTATAATGATATCTATGACAGATTTTATATAATCTATTTATTGAATATTACCAGATTTTTTCATTTAAGAAACTTGTGATGGTTTTAAATAATGGATTTAATGTGAAGATAACTGATTTTAGTGTTTTTTGTATATTTATGGTTTATTTTATGTTCTGGCATTGATTGTTTGCTATATATATGTTGTGCTCCACCCTAAGTCCCCTTCGGGTGAGAAGGGCGGAATATAAATGTTTTAAGTAAATAAAGGGGGAAAAATTGAACTGTCAGGTAAAAAGGAAAAAGGGAGGGTGAGGGTAATGACGTTATTGTTAGTAGATAACTCTTTACAAATATCTAGTATGTTGCCAGAGAAGTGAGGGAGAGGTTGAAGGGATGGAGGGAAAATATTGTATAAAATTATGGTCACATGTAATTCTTCATCTATATTACCTTTACATTACTTAAAATATTACAAATATTATGAATTCCATATATCCTCTGTAGAAAAAGTAATATCATTTTCATCTAATTTTAAAACATAATAGTCACGTCTTCTTATATTTTCTGTATTATTCTTGTCTTCTCCTCTAGCTCTTCGTCATTAAATGTTCATCTTAATTGTTCTTATTTAGATTAGTTATTTTAACTCTTTTAACTCTTTTATTTTGTAATTATTGTCTAAACAATCTGAAGATTTAGTTTAATTTAGAGATCACTCTGCTGTTGTTCCAATTGATTAATTTCTACTTGATTTTGATCTTGTGTGTCATCAGTTCCATCTTCCATTATCTCCATCTCATTAGATTCCTTCCTCGCAACTGACTGCGTCATCTTTGATTGATCAGCTTCATGAACTAGATTTCCCAACCTTGATTTTAGATTGAATCTTAATCAAGATGTTATCTAGTATGTCCAAACTATTATCAACTCTGTTCACCGACTCATTCAGAGTTTCAAGCTGTAGCCTCATGGATTGTATCCAATGGTCTCTCTCTGTTCTTATCCTGAACCTTGTAATTAGTTATCATTCAGTCTACAACAGTTTTCACCCATGGTGCCATTCCATCTTCAACATGCCAGTTTTTCAGATATATAACGATTTTACCCCCAATCATCTCTTCTTCAAGCTATGTATGGTCAACTGCCTAAATCGTTCTTCACAATGTTTGGTTTCTAGACCTTTAATGATCTTATTTTCTCACTCTGAACCCATTCCAGCTTATCAATATCTTTTTTGAACAGTAGTGCCCTGAACTACATACAATATTCCAAGTGAAGTTTGACCAAAGCAGAATAGAATGGCAGCAATACCTCCCTCAACTGGAATACTATGGTCCTACTGATGCAACTCAGAATTGCATTGCCTTTATTGACTGCCACATCATACTGTTGACCCACATATGTGTGCCACTTACTACAAACTCTAAATCCATCTCATATTTTCTGTTTACAAGATAGATGTCACTTATCCTATATTTAAATATTTCATATTTTGTGGCAAGATGTAATATTTTATCTTTATCCCTGTTGACATTCATTTTGTTTGCTTTGGCTTAGTTCTCCAATTTGTCAAGGTCATTTTGAATTTGCTATATGACACACTATCTTGGATTAAATAGGAAAAATGTGTCTGTTGGGTTGCGAAGACCTTTTTGCAGTTTACTGAATACACAGAGATTCCCTGATGCCTCCATGCCATTATTTCTTAGCCAGAAGTTACATAATTCTGACCACAAAACTGCAAAATCAGATGTGGACTTCTAGGCACATCCAGTTGCATTTTAGTGGTACATCTGGGCTCCTAAAGTGGGTCCTCCAAGACAAGTCCCCATGCCAGACTAATTCCATGTGTGTTCTTATATGAATACTAGCTGTGCCCGGCCACGCGTTGCTGTGGCAAAGTATGGTGGTATATATTACAGTAAAATCTCACTTATCCAACATTCACTTATCCAGTGTTCTGGATTATCCAATGCACTCTGCCTTTTAGTAGTAAATGTTTTTGTAGTCAATGTTTTAAATTCATTGTGATATTTTGGTGGTAAATTTGTAATACAGTAATTACTACATAACATTACAGCGCATGGAACTACTTTTTCTGTCAAATTTGTTGTATAATATAAGATTATAAATGGGTTATATAACTGTGTGGAAGGGCCTTGAGTCTACACTGCCATATAATCCAGTGCAAATTAGATAATCTGTGGAAGAGGCCTAAATCTGCCTGTCCCCTAACTGAACCCTGGCTGTCCCTTGGCTGAGTTGGTTGCTAGGAGACCAAGTGGGCAGAGATTAGCCCTCTAAACTGGCAGCAATTGGATAAAAACAATTATTGCTCTCCCTCTAATTAGGACTTTATTTTTCTTTTCTTTTTGTTGTATCAACCTAGAGGCGTGGATGATGGGTTGTGTTGTCAAATTTCGAGGTTGGGGGGTCTGTAGTTTTGTTGTTTTGTGGGTCGCCGTGATGCCATTACTCATTTATATATATAGATGGCTTAGCTTGAATGGCTCTTGTTGTCTCATCCAATTTAGTGATGCTATTATTCTGTGATATCCTTCAACTGATAAAATACATTTTCCACATAGCCATTAATGTTCATTTCATCTTTCTTTTGTACCATCTAATCATCTCAAATTTATGGCAACCCTAAAGAAACCAACCATGGGATATCCTATGATTCCATAGTATTGAGCCCTGGAAGTTAAAGTGGTGGGAAACAGCATTAATTCTCCAATGTAGATGCACCCATTCACAGGTATGACTGTACAGAACCAAAAGACAAGAAGCATGTATCATTTTGATAGGAATAACCTTGGTCTTAGCAGTTACCATAATGCATCTGCTGATGCATTATGCCAGGACCCACCAATATATTGACTAATTTGCTATTTAAATATCCCATAAAGCTCTGAAGCTTATTTGCCCAGACATCAGTTCTTTCCCTTTTGCCCCATCATTTGTTTCTGTTGCCTTTTAATATGGACTTCCTGTCTTCATGACAAATTGACACAGACAAGCTTACTTTCCAATCAACAGGGATAAACTCTTTCATGAATTAAACATTCTGTATTCTTAGTGACATAAAAGAAAGATTTGAAGTGGATGTTTTTTTTTCAACTTCAAGGTAATAGTAATTTACATGTCAACAAGTTATCCAACTTTTTATGAGATTACTGTGATGATATTGCAAGTAATATAGTTACCATGGTAACAACAATCATGCTGCCTATGAAATTATAGAAGAAGGCCAGTTGGTGAATGTTCCTGCTTGACAAAAAAAAAGTGCATATGACCCAGAGCAAGGGTGGATGGACTGCACCATTATCTTTAGGTTCAGTAAAAAAGCTCAGTGATATGTTTTTGGCATTCATTGAAGTGTAGAAAAAGCAAGAGTTCAGCCTCAAGATTTCTGAACACAAAGGAAATCATGGCAAAGAAGTGCTAGGCAACTCCATCACCACACTTGCTGCAGACCACACATTTTTACATTGTAGCACAACTGGCAGTTTCTGGGAATTAGAAGAAATCTAAGCCTTTGACAGTTACAGACTCAAGTTCCTGGGTAGAAGGGTCACACCAAAATGACTATCTATAAAATAGTTCTAAAATAGTTCTAACTGTAGCATTACAGCAGACATTTGTAATTTTTCATAAAAGTCCAATATTTATAAGCTTACATTTACTATATACATCTACAAAGTCCTTGAGTTCTTTTCCCTTTCTGAACACGAAGAATTGGGTGGGTTTTGATTGCTTCTTTTCAATAATAAACAGAAACTGAGTTCTCAAATTTATATTTGTCATTGATCTGTATACATTTGGCCTTTTATCCACTCCTGCCATATATAAACTGCATTTTGTTTTGCCCTAGACTCAAGTGAGTTACACACATAAAATATTTCATTCATTAGGAGCTAGTATATGCCATTGATCCTACTCCCAAGATTCTCCCAAGATTTCATGGCTCAAACCTTGATATCCAAAAGTTAAACTCAGATAGTTATGCTTAGGATCTCATCCTAAGGCCATGGATGCCCTTTACAAATATAAAATATACAGTATGGTATATTACAATTGCAGGCATTGACTGTAAACATCACTAGAGACATTCGATGTAAAAAATGTGTTTGCATATATCTAAAGATTAGGAATGAAAATCATATTCAGAAATCATTAAAATTGTTGGAAAAATACATTTTCAAGTTTCAAAAATTTTTGACAAAAAAATTCTGCACTGAAAATAATGTTTGCAGTTTGGATCATATTCACACAGGAGTTTTTGTTTGTGCAGAAAAAAAAACAATATTTCTTTTCACTTTTTCTGTAGAGACAGTGCTATTTTCCTGTGCAGAAAATTCAGTAAGTGAGGACTAATTCTATGCAAAATTTGCACATTGTTTGTACAGAGCCAAGATTACCGAATCACATATATTTAGTGCAGAAAGCAACTATTTATTGTGATATATATATATATATATATATATGTGTGTGTGTGTGTGTGTGTGTGTGTATAGATATTTTCTGCACAGAAAATGCTGTTTCTTGCACAGACTATTCTGTTTTCTGCATCAAACCTCCATGTACAATTTACACAGAATAAGTCTGCGATTTGACTTTAAAAATTAAACAGTTTTCTAATATTGAGAAGTAATTGTGAGAACAATGTTTCTGCACCAAATATACACTTAACACTGGTTATTAACTCGTTTTAATTGTGGGATGTGCTTGTTAGGTTATGAACTTAATGGAACAAATCTCCATTGGCCACACTCAGTCATTCTATATGGAGCTTGGAAAGTTTTTTCCACCTAATATATGCAGTTCAAACACTGTGTGTCCATAGTTGTTAGTTCCTACAATAAAATAATTACTATTTTTTGTTCCTCAAAAGTAACTAACAGAGTTTAGTTACATTTTTAAAAAATCAGAATGCAATAAATTGCTTACATATAGTATAAAGCTACCTTGTAACTACGTCATTATTGCTCCAATTCATGCAAGAGATCACAAGGGAAAGAACTTTCTAACATTTTGACCTCTTTCGTCATTATGTGCACCCACTGCTCAATAATGGTAAAAGTAACTAGAACAATTTCACCACAACAGGGATGGCATTATTCTTAGTTGAGCTTAAATATTAATAGGAAGCAGTTAGACACTGGAGAGAGGGACTAATTTCAAATTATTACACATTGGAAAAAATCTCAGAACATGTTAATTCTGCAGTTATAGATGACTTCTGTATGCCATTCTACCCATGACTCTTTAAAAAGATGTCGCAAACTCTTTGTTGTTGATAACTTAATTACATTCAAACTATCTATATATATAAAAGATTGATGGAATCAGGGCACCGGACAAAACAACAAAACTACAGGCCCCCCAACCTCAAAATTTGACAACACAACCCATCATCCACGGCTCTAGGTTGATACAACAAAAACAAAAGAAAAATAAAGTTCTAATTAGACGGAGAGGAATAATTGTTTTTATCCAATTGCTGCCAGTTAGAGGGCTAAGCTCTGCCCACTTGGTCTCCTAGCAACCTACTCAGCCCAGGGGACAGGCACAGTTAGGCCTCACTTAGGCCTTTTCCACAGATTATCTGATTTTAACTGGATTATATGGCAATCTAGACTCAAGGCCCTTCCACACAGCTATATTACCCATTTATAATCTTATATTATCTGCTTTGAACTGAATTATCTTGAGTCCACACTGCCAGATAATTTACTTCACTGTGCATTTTATACAGTTGTGTAGAAGGGGCCTCATATAATCCAGTTCTAAACAGATAATATAAGATTATAAATATACAGTAGAGTCTTACTTATCCAACATAAACAGGCCAGCAGAACGTTGGATAAGTGAATATGTTGGATAATAAGAAGGGATTCAGAAAAAGCCTATTAAACATCAAATTACGTAATGATTATACAAATTAAGCACCAAACATCACAATCCAAGCATTCACAACATATGGACAACGTATAATTACTATACAATACTACACAGGGACATAGACCTCCTCTATCCTCGCCACTTTCACAGTACACAAACAACCAAATGCATACTAAACATAAAGACAACCACACAACAGACATTCAATACCACCACTATCTCAACAATTTCTCACCAACACCACCAGACAACGCCACAGCAACGTGTGGCCGGGCACAACTAGTCCTATATAAACATGCATACAGATTATGCAGATGTCCTAAATCAAATGAACATTTCAATTGATGTGTGATGTAGAGGGGAAATGTATAAAGTCCTTTGGATAAGAAAGCATACTCTAGGCTACCATTTGGCCTCACTTTTTATTTGATTTTATTTCCCAGCTGTTACAATCTTTCAATAAAATAGTCTCTCTGTTGAATATGAATGCAAATAAATTTCAGAGGCTCAGAGCACAGCCCCTCAAAACAATAAAAATTTCCCCCCCTTGATACACACATTTCAGTCGTACACCACCATCAGCGCTTTGTCTCCTTTCTTGACAGTGCTCTGTTCATTTTTCTTTCTGAATAATGTAAGGTTTCAAAACCCTGACTTGCACATAAAAAACAAAACCAAAGAAACAGGAAAACACTACCCAAGTACACATAACTATAGTTTTTGCGGGGTTTTAATCTAGTTTGTCAACAAATAGAACACGCTACAAGAGAGACGGGGGGGGGGGGGGGCGGAATAGAAGGAGAGCCAAGGGACTTGCGAGGAAGAAATTTGCCATATCAGAAGCATCTCAAGCTCTGATCTTTTGGAAGTATAAGTGGAGACAGGAGATGATCCCTGGTGATGACAGAGGATGAAGACCTCTGTTCTACCACGGGGAAAGGGTGCAAGGGTGTCATGTGGCTGAGTCTCAGTGGTGCTGTAAAGCATGATACATAAAAAAATCAGCAAGAGTTGCTCAGAGCTTGTCATTTAAATAATAACATGTAGCTTTCATTTATACATCTGAATGCAGTTTGACACCACTTTGACTACCATGGCTTAATGCTTGAAATTATGTAAGTTGTAATTTAAATAGTTATTTAGCCTTCTCTGACAAATAATGCCTCATCAAAGTACAACTCTCATGATCACATAGCATTGTACCATAATATTTTAAGTTAAGTAATCTGGAATTGCAGCAGCTATTCTGCTGTATACTTGAATCCATAGTTTACCCAGCTGGTCCAACAATGAGGCGAATTAAGCGGTCGCTTCAGGCACAAAACATACAGGGGCGCAGTCGAGACTGCTTTTTCTTTTGATTTGTTGTAAAACATGATGTTTCCGTGCTTAATTTGTAAAATCTTAATGTAATTTGATGTTTAATAGGCTTTTCCTTAGTCCCTCCTTATTATCCAACATTTTCGCTTATCCAATGCTTTTATTTTTCAGTGATTGGTTTTTTTTGGGGGGGGGGGGTGCCAAAATTCTGTTCGCCTACACTTGAAAAATACCTACCTAGGGCCGACTCTGAGCCTACCAAATGTGAAAATGTTTCCCTGATTGAAAATGTCATGTCCCAGGGTTTGTACTAAATACAAAGAAACAGACCTGGTTTCAAGTATCATTGCAAGAGACTTTTGTAAACTCTACTTGAAACAGGAAACATGTTTACAACTTTAAATGAAGTATCCCAAGTTGTGGCTCCAAGATTTTTTTTTGTTGTGGCTAAGGACCTCATCACATTTTTCCCGTCAAACTGGGGGAAAGTGGGGACATCTTTGGGGCAGCGGGACAAATCTGGTGGGCAGCAGAGGAAAATATCACCCCATGACCTACATCCCATGGGGAAGGGTTTGCTTGGCTCCTCCCCCCTCCCCCGTGTTTTCTCCAGCTTACCTTATTAGAACACAGGAAGTCTCCTGTGTTAAATTCACATAGGTAAAGGTAAAGGTTTCCCCTGACATTAAGTCCAGTCATATCTGACTCTGGGGGTTGGTGCTCATCTCCATTTCTAAGCCGAAGAGCCGGCGTTGTCCGTAGACACCTCCAAGGTAATGTGGCCGGCATGACTGCATGGAGCGCCGTTACTTTCCTGCCGGAGTGGTACCTATTGATCTACTCACATTGGCATGTTTTCAAACTGCTAGGTTGGCAGAAGCTGGAGCTAACAGCTTCTGCCAACTCCCGGGGTTTGAACCTGGGACCTTTCGGTCTGCAAGTTCAGCAGCTCAGTGCTTTAACACACTTCGCCACCCGGGCTCCTTAAAACTGCGTTAAGGTACTGTAAATGGACACTGTGTTACATGTGAACACTATTGGTTCCATTCACTCCTGCATTGACCCATTTGGCACTGGCAGATGAACCTACATCTAGAAGACAATCTCAGCTCATGATGATGACAGTTGAAACCCTGACTCTTGCCCATATTTACAACTGTAGTAGCTCTGTTCAATCAGTGTTATTGTTTTTTAACTATTAAAGTTCGTTTGTGATTGCTTATTGATGTTGTTGCTTTGTGCCTTCAAGCCTTTCCTGACTTATGGTATCCCTAAGATGAACCTATCATAGCTTGACAAAAGTTGTCCAGGATTTGCCATTGCCTTCATCTAAGCTAGGAAGAGTGTGGCTTTCCCAAGTGGGTTTCCATGGCTGAACAGAGATTTGAACCATGGTCTCCCAGAGTCCCAGATCAAAGCTAAGCATTACACCATGCTGATTTTGAAAGCCAGAGCATTGAAGTGATATGAGAGAGAGGAAGAGGGAAAGAAAATGATGGTACTAATGAGTCTTTGTTAGCTCTATTTGTATATTTTATGTATTTTATTTTATTCTTAATGTGTTTTGTTAGCTGCCTTTGAAATACACACTTGCAAAGCAAATTATATTTATTTTATTATGCATAGACTGCTGTGGGATGGTCTCCAATCCAGTGCATATAATGTCTACTCATCTTAGAATTGGGTAATGTGTAAAATTGGATTTGTTGCACAGATAGGCCTTCTTTTCTCTTTTTTTGGTTGGTTTTATTATATGTAGAGCTGTTCTTAGTAGGTGATAAATCCTTTATCTTCTGCAATTTCAAGTTTCAGTTTTTCATGCTCTCTGCTTTTAATGTTTTAATGTAGGTTCATTTCTTTGATCATTTTGTACTTTAATGTTTATTGTATTTTGTGCTTTGGCTTGTGAGCTACCTTGAAATATTGTGATAAAGCAAGTCATAATGGCCTGCTGCGTTGTCAGCATTCCCTGTAATAGGAACTTCAGTCCACACATACCAACTAAACTGGAGTCAAAGTGGAGGCACTGAAAAATGAAACATTTATTAAAATACTAGCTGTGCCCGGCCACGTGTTGCTGTGGCAAAGTATGAGACCCCTTCTACACAGCTGGATAAAATGCACACTGAAGTGGATTATATGGCAGTGTGGAGTCAAGATAATCCAGTTCAAAGAAAATAATATAAGATTATAAATGGGTTCTATAGCTGTGTGGAAGGGCCTTGAGTCTACACTGCCATATAATCCAGTTAAAATCAGATAATCTGTATTTTATAGGCAGTGTGGAAGAGGCCTAAGTGAGGCCTAACTCTGCCTGTCCCCTGGGCTGTGTGGCAGCAATTGAATAAAAAACAATTATTCATCTTCCTGTAATTAGGACTTTATTTTTCTTTTCTTTTTGTTGTATGAACATAGAGGCATGGATGAGGGGTTGTGTTGCCAAGTTTAGTGTTTCTGGGATATGTAGTTTTGTTGTTTTGTCCTAGGCCGAAATTTCATTACTCTTTTATATATATAGATTTGATTGTTAAAATGTTTATCTCCAAATCTTCTTCATGGGTTTTCAGGGTGGCATACATAAAAACATAAGAAATGAAACATGAGTCAACACAATTTTAAACGTTACAACCGTTTTTAACAACCCTCTCACACATTTCAATGTAAAGCAGTTACCAAAGGCTTTATTAAATAGCTCTACTTTAGCATGCACTAGGGAAAAAAAACAATGTGATTAGTAGTCTGATCCCTAATGGAAATTTATTCCACAGTTAGGATGCTAAAAACATTATTTGGTCTTCCTATTTCATATTGTCCCCACTGTTGGGACACTTAGGGCCCTTCTACACCACCATATGACCCAGAATATCAAGGCAGATAATCCACAATATCTGTTTTCAACTGGATTATCTGAGGTCACATTGCCAGATAATCCAGTTCAACATGGGATTTATACAGCTGTGTGGAAGGGACCAAATAAGGATTATTCCAAAGACCACAGCTTCAGGCAGGCATATATCGAGGTTGGTGCTCCCTTAAACACAGAGAATTAGATGTCTTCACCCGCACTTTAAATTCAGACCAGAAGCAAATTGGAACAACAGCCTCAAAAAGTCTAGGAAGGTTTAAAAATAAATCTGTTTTGTATGACTATATATACAAAAACCATCAGTGGAACCTGATTGGATTGATAACTAGGACTTCAGTTTCAGAATGGCCTATGGTGGTGACTGTCTGAGCATGTGCGGAAACACATAGTACATTCTTATACAGTTGAAGATCACCCATCACAAGAATGGGTGACATGTAGCTTCTCAGATGTTCTAGGACTAGGGTTTGAGAGAATATTCAAAGGAAGACAAATGCTTTCCATTGTTTGTCTTTTGCTGAATTTGAAATTGAACTTGTGTTCATTAAAATGTCAAACCGGCTGTAGCTGGTGGTGATTAGGATGACAATGATGATGACTATAGTCTCAATAATGTACAAGGATAGTTCCTTTCATTACGGATGTGCCCAAAGTTTGATATTCCTCTGAAATGCTCCTGAGAATTCACCATTTTATATGACTCCATCTACAATGCCATAAAATGCAGTTTTGTAATGCAGTTTAACTGCATTATATGAGTCTACACTGCCATATAATGAACTAGCTGTGCCCGGCCACGCGTTGCTGTGGCAAAGTGGTGGTGGTATTGGTTAAAAATTGTTGTGTAATTTTTATTTGACGTTATTTGTATTTTTTAATTAATTTTATTGTAAGTTATCTTTTTATTTCTTATATTTTATTATTTTCTTGTATTATTTTTAGTTATTTTCTGTTATTATAGTATTTTATTGTATTAATCTTTTAGTGTTTTTAATTATTTTTAGTGTTTTTAATTATTTTTTATTGGGTTGCTAGGAGACCAAGTTGGAGGAGCTTAGCCTTCTAACTGGCAGCAATTGGATAAAATCAATTATTCCTCTCCCTCTAATTAGGACTTTATTTTTCTTTTCTTTTTGTTGTATCAACCTAGAGGCGTGGATGATGGGTTGTGTTGTCAAATTTCGAGGTTGGGGGGCCTGTAGTTTTGTTGTATTGTCGGTCGCTGTGATGCCATCACTCTTCTATATATAGAGATTTAATGCAGTTAAACTGCATTATGAAACTGCATTATATGGCAATGTATTTGGGGCCTATCAAATGAGACAGATTCAGACAGGTGCTATTTAATGGTAGTGCTGGGAATGGAGAGAACCTATTTGACATCAAAACCATGTCATTCGCGTATAGAAGGGTATTTATGTGTGTGTTACCTATTTTACATGGACCTTGGGGCTGAAAAGTAAAGGGGCCAATAAACATCCTTGTCTTACACCTTTGCAAGAATCTATTTTCTTTGTCAAGGCACCACTGATTCCCTTTCTAACCTGGATATGGTTATTGAAGTATAAACTTTTGACCATGGGTAGTAATCTACGGTCTATTCCATGTACTGTTAATTTTTGCCATAGGAGCTCTCTGTTGATGCTGTCAAAGGCTGCTTTTAAGTCAATGAAAGCAACATAAAGTCTGCTCTTTCTTTTTAGATATTTATATATTGGTGAGAACCATTCTATCAGGATGGTTCTTCTTATCCTTAGATTTTGGTCTTCAAATGTTTGAGAGACACAATTCTGAGATTAGATCTACACTGCCATATAAAGCAGTTTCAGAATGCCGATTAACTGCATTAACTGGATTATATAACAGTGGATTCTAATATAATTCAGTTCAATGCACTTAATCTGCATTCTGAAACTGCATTATATGTAAGTTAATAATAATTTTCTAACTGATTTATATTGCACTGTATAATTTTTATATATGCATTTTATTGTAAGCCGCCCTGAGTCCCCTGTTGGGTGAGAAGGGCGGGATATAAATATTGTAATAAATAAATAATTAATAAATAAATAAATTATATGGCAGTGCAGATCCAGCCTGAGCGTTTGAGGGGTCTTTTGTTGATTGAGGAAAGGGCTTCCTCGCTCTGTCTTTAATTTTGTGATACCCTCTTCCCTTTATTTTCCATATCCATAGTTATTTAAGATTTTAAAGTACGGAGCATGAATTAGGCTTTCCCTTAACAATTGCAAACATGGATCTTGAAAGCTGAAACTTATAACAAATTTTGTTTTCTTTTTTCATTAGGAACATACGTGACTAAAGTAACAGCCACAGATGCTGATGACCCAGTTTATGGAAACAGTGCCAAGCTGGTCTACAGCATCTTGGAAGGGCAACCTTATTTCTCGGTTGAGCCCCATACAGGTAGGTGCTTCTGAAGTCAACTTTCCATGGGTTACATGATATTTGAGGGACACTGCTTCTCATATGCTACTTTGTTGACTGCGTTTAAAGTTAATGCGTAGGTAGGTGACTGTCAACATTATTCAATCTGTAGTGCAGAAGTATCTGAGTCATTTCCCAGTGCTGCACAGAAAGACTTGACAAAGTACAGAGATAAAAAGCAAAAAAGTCTGTTTACTAATGCTACTGAGAAAATTGAGAGTGACACAGAAGGAAAGACCAAGTCAAAACCTCACTGTTACTAGAGGAAGCAATCCAGTAAATTTTAATAGCTTTTGTATGAAACTCCTAAAGAGAAGTTATGTTGAGGTACACTGGCTCCTTTACATGATTGTTAAACCTTGATTTTACTACTTATGTGGTGTGTGTGTGTGTCTATGTGTGTATGCATACACACTAGAACACACAATGGAGGGCTCAGGGTGCATTTCCAGTGTAGAATTAATGCAGTTTGACACCACTTTAATTTCTATGATTCAGTGATATTGAATCTTAGGATTTGCAGTTTGGTGAGGTACCAGCACTTTTTGGCGGAGAATGCTAAAGAACCTTTACAACTTTTACAAATACAACTTCTAGAATTCTATAGCACCAAGTCTTGGCAATTATGTGTGTTTATCGATGAATTCTCTGAGACAAGAACTGTGTTGGAATAGCCACAAATACAAAAGCCAGTAAATAGTGGAATTCGAGTCTGTATATCATTCGGGGAGTTGAGAATATATCGCAATGCATATTTTAGGTTAAAATGCATGCATTATGCATATTTTTTGTGGGGGATATGTCAAAAATAATGCAAATATTGGTGCAGTTTTTTAAAAACAAAACTGGTTGATGAGGAAACAGGACTGAGCATACTTATAAATTATTGAAAATAAAAATGATGAATATGTTTTCCTGATTCTTCACACCACTCTGGGAGGTGTTGTTTATGCTAGTTGTAATAGAATTCAGAAATATCAGATTTCCCTCCTGTCTCCATTAGCATCCTGCTCTTGTCCTAGAGTTCATGAAGCATTGTATTGAATTCAGTCAGGTGAATTCCCCCTAACAACACACCTTATTTCCAAATCATATATTATAAACTACTAGATTTTTGACAGTCTCTTATTTTGTAGTCCCAAGCAAGCCACAAAACAAGGATTGCATTATGATCTGCTCAACACAAGGCCTTAGATTCTAAAGACGTCTGTAAAACAGAACAATCTGAATTTGTGTCTTACATTATGAACGTTTAGTCCAGAAAGTAATACTTAGAGACTCTTTCAATAAACATTTAAAATTCGTCTGCCTTTCTGAATTCTTAACAGTGGATTTTACTATGTAAGACATTTGTTAGCATTTTGTTTGCTTTATTTGCTTCCTCTGTTGTATTCCATCTCTTTAAAAGTTAGAGGTATTGAGAGATAGCAAATAATATCACATTAACCACATTTTGTGTCTAATTTGTTGCCCATGAGACTGATTACAAAAGAATACATATATCCTCTATGTTATTAGTATTAATTAATGTGTGTCATTTGGGTTTATACTCATTCTAATTTTCTTTGCATTTTTCTTAATTTAAATACATTTTGTGTGCATCTTGCCCATTGAATAAAGTACATTTTTCCAAAGCTGTATGCAATCAGTTCCCAAGTTATGAGCAAAATGGGTTTCTGCAGGTTTGTTCTGACGTTTAATTTGTATGTAAGTTGGAACAGGAACATTTTAAGTGTAACTTCAGCCATATATATATATATATATATATATATATATATATATATATATAGAGAGAGAGAGAGAGAGAGAGAGAGAGAGAGAGAGAGAGAGAGAGAGAGAGAGAGAGAGCTCTATGGATAGCATAGGGAAGGGTTAACACCCCTGTCGTGTTCATTTTGCTGTGTGTGAAACTTATTCAGAAGATTTCAACTCACTTTCTGTCCCTGTGATAAGATTTTGAAAAATGTAGCTTATTGTGGAAACAATGATTGACAATAAAACTTCAGTGGAAACACCTTTTTTCCAGGGTAACTCTTTCAAGAGTGAATTTCTCTTTTGAGGGGTAGATTTCACTCACCCCCATTCTTAACTATCGGTTATTTGTAAGGGTTGTTGTATGTCTTTCGGGCTGTTTGGCCATGTTCCAGAAGTATTCTCTCCTGACGTTTCACCCACATCTATGGCAGTCATTCTCAGAGGTTGTGAGGTGTGGAGGTATGGTAGTTATTTGTAAGTTGGGTGTTCATAGCTCAAGGACTGCATGTATTTTACTTTCTTCCCTTACCATTATATCAAATTTCATTGTTGAGACTTGAGTATAGAAATGGTGAGAGTGTGAGATTTCATTTCCAAAGGAGCATTTTAAAATATAAACCTTTCTAACTATTGATCAATTGGCCAGTCTATCAATTCTAAGCTAATTTCGGATTTCATGAGCATGTTCTGGATGATGAAGCTATGGGGTAAATCAAATTTTTTGTCCCAGGTCTTTCGGACACATTAGACCAATAACTCAATGATGAACAAGGACTTACATGAGCAAGATAGTGAAATGCTCAAAGGGGATTAAAAAGATGGCAGACTCCCTTAACACCTGCTTTCCCCGAGTCTTTATCTAAAAGGCAAACATCATCTAAAAGGCAAACTATTTTATTGGAAATAGAAGAAATTATGCAATCAGAGGACTTCAGCCCAGAATAGGAAAAGTGATAGTAAAGAAATGCCTGGCACTCTAAATTAGTTCGAGATTCCAGAACTGAATCTACATGGGCACCTAAATCTAGGTGCACTGCTAATTTGGACCAGTCCTGGATTATGCTGAGGTGTTTATACCACTCTGCTCCTTAACTACATCAGCAGCTGGAGCAAAATCTTGGCCATCCAGTTGGGCTAAATGCTTTTTGGCCTTACTGAATGATTATCATTACCTTTAGCATCATTTGTCACAACAGCAGTGGCCTTGGAACTCTGGAAGGCTCCTGGCGATCCCCGAGCACCTTTACCAATATCAGCAAAGGTGTACTGCTCATTATTATTATATTTCCACTTTATTATGAGCCTAATGTAAATCTATTGCAGATTCTTTCTTGGTAAGATTTGTTGTTCAGAATGGGTTTGCCTTAACTGTCCTCTTAGACTAAGAGAATATGACTAGACCAATATGCTTTCATGGCAAAGTAGGGGTTTAATATCTGGTCTCCAGAGTTATAGTCTACTGCTCAAACTATTGCACTATGCTGGCTCTTGAAAAAAAAGTAGACTAGACAGTGCTATTATGCGGTACCGTATATATTATAGCATAATATCATTATCTATAGATAGATAGATAGATAGATAGATAGATAGATAGATAGATATTGAGATACTGTATATATATCAACCTCATGTACAAGTTGAGGGTAGGTTTGGGGACCAAAAGTATGGATTTTGATATGAGTTATTTATTTCATCGATTAGAGAAAGCACATTGATCACCATCACAAGACAGAAGCAGTGCCACAGTTGGGAGAGTTGATGTGGTCAGTGCCTCTTTTGGATTATCTCAAGACAGACTAAATTCTCACTTTGTGCCACTATATTCAGAGACAGGGATCATTCATTTTTTATATGAATTAAGGAACAGTACTCACATTGATCAGTAGAAAGGTTGACCCAATTTGGGAGGTTGATTTTTTTTAACTAAATATATAGGCTAGGCTTGCAATTGGTTCATGGATCAAACACAAAGAGTATCGATCAATCATTTCTGGAGAAAACTAACTTCTGGAAAGCCGCAGAGTTCTGTCCTGTGGCTAATGTACTTATTCCCCTTTATTAATTACTTGAATGATGGATGAATGGCCTTGCTTATCACATTGCAGATGACACTAAAATAGGAGAGAAAATAGCAATACATGTAGAAATGAAGTAGTGTTCTTAGAAGACCATGTGCTAGATACAAATCAATAAACTAAGACAGAAAAAAAGCACCAACAGACACACATTGATCAGACAAAGGGAATAAATAGTCCTAATCTGTGTTACTTTGATCAGATTTTACCGGTACCCAGATCTAGGCATCACAGTTCCAGGTGAATATAGATAAGTTGGAACATGTCCAAAAGAGAGCCAACTAGATGAGAAAATGTCGGGAAACCTGGTACTTAAAGAAATGGTTGAGGGAGCTGGATTTGTCTAGCTTGAAGAAAAGAAGATTACATAGTGATATGGGAAGCATCTTTCACTATTTGAAGGAGTATCATGTAGAGGATGGTGTCAGTTTGTTTTTTGCAGCTCTGTAGACCAGGAAATTAACATTAAACAATTAAATAAAATTAAATTTGCTCTTCTTGGTGATGAGAGATGTTCAACAGTAGAACAGCCTGCTTCATTTGGTGGTGAACTCTATGGTTTTGTTGCTGTTTAGATTTGTTGGGTGTCCATTTCCCACGTGTGCTTTATTTATGTATTCCTTAATCAAATGAGGTGGATTGAATGACCTTTGCTGTCCCTTCCAATGGAATGATTTTATACTTGGAATTACCAATTTATTCTAAGTATTTAATGTAAGAGGTAATAATAATCATCATAACTTTATTTTTATACGAAGGGACTTTTATTTATTTATTTATTTATTTATTTATTTATTTATTATTCAGGCTTATATGCCACCACTCCCCTAGGGCTCAAGGCAGCTTACAAGAACAGGCTAAAATCTAAAACAATTTAAAAATAGCAGTAAGAGAAATCGAAAGCCTGCCGAAACAGGTGTGTCTTACATTCCCTGCGAAAGGCTGATAAGTCCCGTTAGGCACAGACTTCAGGTGGCAGAGTGTTCCAGACTTGGAAGTTTCATAGCCTCAACACTTTGCCGCCACTGAGACCAGTGTTATTGCAACGCTGAAACTCAGCCAGGCTGAACAATGAATGCAAAGCAAAGGGAAGCAAGCAAGCTCCGGAAAGCGGACTGGAGGAGAGCAGCTCCCAAGGAGAAGCAGGCAGGATCGGCTAGGTTGCAATCGGCCCAGGTTTTGCAAGCAACCAGGATTGGCTGGCAGGAAGTCTATCTTCTTCAGATCCCTTTGCTAAAGAAGCAAGAGCTGAGTTTTTCCTTGCTTCCCTTTGCATTCATTGTTCAGCCTGGCTGAGTTTCAGCATTGCAATAACGCTGGTCTCAGCGCCGGGAAAGTGTTGAGGCTATGAAACTTCCAAAGTCATTCTTCACTGTGATAAGTGCCTAAATCTGAATGAGAACTATGTTGAAATGTACTATTTCAGTGTGGCTTTCAACTGCATATCGTAAGTGGTTTATCCTATATTTTGTTCTTTTTTAATTCCAAAACGTCATGTACTTTCTGGATAGCCCTCGTAGATTAAGAACTGGTTTTGGATGTATGGGTGTGTACGTACACACACACACACACACACAATTATAAAATACAAAACAACTTGCAAGCGAAATGAATTTTGCACCTTTCCTTTTGAGTGTAGGTTGTGCAGATCATAAACTGTATATAAAATATGAAGGCAGGCCTGTCTCAGGAAGTATCTTAGGATATAACACATTTTATTATTCTGTCAGACAGTCAATCAGCAAGCCTTTTTAAAAATAAAATTTGGCCCACCTCAAAACCCAAAGTGAGGCCACAAGGCAGCTAAGAGCAAATACTAGAGATATATGTGTGATGAATTTTCCCTCCAGGTTTCTCATACCGACAGCAACTCTGGGCTCCTGTCATTCATTCTGGCCTTAGAGCTTTTCAACCTCTCTTTGAGTTTAGCATTCACTAGGCAAGTAAATGCGTTTTACATTGGATTTGTGTGACTATTTCCTCCTATAATCTCTTGGAAAATAGATCATACCATCATCCAAAAATACATCACACAGTCCTAGACACTTGGGAAGTGTTCAACTTGTGATTTTGTGATACGAAATCCAGCATATCTATCTTGTTTGCTGTGTCGTACAATCAAATAATAAATAATACCAACAACAACAACTTTATTCTTATAAACTATCTCCATCTCCCTGAAGGGAGATGGGGACCAAGCTCGAAAAACAAGTGTACAAGATAAATAATAATAAATAATAAACTTTATTTTTATATCCCGCCCCATCTCCCCGAAGGGACTTGGGGTGGCTCACAACAGGGACAAGCCTGAACAACAACAACATATTTAACATAAACTTAAAACATTCCAACAATACCAAAGATATAACAATATCCAAAGATATAAAATAAAATGCATAACAACAATATAATTAAAAGCAATTAAAACCACAGAAGGAAAGCATCATAAAGTACATCAATGAACATCAAAGGGTCAAAAAGTGGGATAAATAAAATTGCAAGGGGAAAGGGCATTGGGTTCCTCATGAAATCACCAGCTTTAGAGGATATATACATTCAAAAGCAGCTTTACTAAAGAAAAATGTTACTGGGCATTTTTAATAATCTCAGTATTTTCAAGTAGTAGGTATGATAATATTGTGTCTGCAGCATGGACACCTTTATGGGGCTTTATGTGCAATTCTTGGAAAGCCAGAAGTAATAGGTCAAAAGTAGCTACAGTTTCCAGCAGTTTGTGGCACTCTAAATTAAACCTTCTGGAGGAACAGCATGCATAAAACATGCAAATGATATAGGATTCTTGATGCATATCTGGGAGCTGAATAGTTTTGCAGTTCGAATACTATTGTTGTTTACATGAGCAGGTGGAATAGGTACAGACATGCCTAAGGATACGAAAATCTGTCAGTTCCATTTTCATTGCTTCTCAGAGTCCTGCCAGCATTTCTGTTCTGTACAAGTTCCACAATAGTGTGTGTGTTTTCTTTTTTTTTTCATGCATGGGAATGCATAGGGCTTTGGGTCCAGGCCAATTGATTTAAGCATTTCTTCCATTAAACAAAGTGTATTAGTGAGCGTTTTTCATATTAAGTCATGTACATTTCCTTGTGTCTTATTTGAAAAGTAAAAACATAGTATCTAATGGGCAGAATTTTCTCCCCTTTTAAACCACTACGTGTGTTCTTGTCGAAATATTTGAAGTGATGTCACACTGAGGAGAGAGCAAGCTGGCTTTCTGCTGCTCTAAAGACTCGTGCCCATCTACATGGCCATATAATGTGTGATGATAATTGCAATTGTCCAGGCCAGGAGTCCCCAACTACGGCCCGGGGGCCACATGCGGCCCATTGAAGCCATTTATCCGGCCCCCATGGCATAAAGGCTGAAGGGGTTGGGCTAAATGACCCAAGGGTTCTCTTCCAACCCTCTTTTTTATTATTATTGTTATTATTATTATTATTATTATTATTATTATTATTATTATTATTATCATTGAGGCTGGGAGGCCATCTGTCAGGGGTGCTTTGGTCCACAAAGGCAGAAAGGGGTTGGGCTAATTTTTTATTATTATTATTATTATTATTATTATTATTATTATTATTATTATTATTATTAGAATCATAGAATCATAGAATAGTAGAGTTGGAAGAGACCTCATGGGCCATCCAGTCCAACCCCCCGCTGTGAAGCAGGAAATCTCATTCAAAGCACCACCGACAGATGGCCATCCAGCCTCTGCTTAAAAGCCTCCAAAGAAGGAGCCTCCACCACATTATTGACACAATGACACAGTCTGACACAGCAAACAAGATAGATATGCTGTATTATTATTATTATTATTATTATTATTATTATTATTATTATTATTATTATTGCTCGGTGACCACCTGGCCAACTATAGTCCGGCCCTCCAATGGTCTGAGGGATCATGAACTGGCCCCCAGTTTTAAAAGTTTGGGGACCCCTGGGGTCCAGGGCATCCAAACAATGCACCAGGCTTAAAAGTTTAACCCAGGATAAAAAATGTTAATGCAGGTTTAAAAAATTTTAAAAAATACTAGCAAAGAGCTGGATATTCTATTCTCATAGGAAGATCTGAACCTTTGCTGGTGCCATGGCTGCGAGGACTGCTATTGGGGATCATCATGTACAATATCTGATGGCAATCTCCACCATCATGCCACAGTCCCTGGGAAGTGGGATAGCAGTGCAACTCTCCTCTCCTTTTTACCCTTCAAAAAGTTAAGAAATAACTCATTTCCTTCTCTGGAGGTTCTGTCATTCCTGGCTCTGCATCAACTTTGGGGCCCTTCCCCTCCTGTAAAGCTCCCATCATGTCTTGCTGACACTCTTTAAAAATCCAGTTCATGCCATGTGTTGTGTGGAAGCCGGAGCAGTCTAAGACACGGTGCAATGGATTAAAATGGCAAGAAAACAGATTCTAACTAGACATTAGGAAGATACTTTTATTGTGCTTTTCCTGTATGGCAGGGGGTTGGACTAGATGGCCCATATGGTGTCTCCCAATTGTATTATTCTATCATTCTAAGAACCTCCAGATGGAAAGAGCTGCTTGGCAATGAGATACAGTAGAGTCTCACTTATCCAACATAAACGGGCCGGCAGAACGTTGGATAAGTGAATATGTTGGATAATAAGGAGGGATTAAGGAAAAGCCTATTAAACATCAAATTAGGTTATGATTTTACAAATAAAGCACCAAAATTTGTTATACAACAAATTTGACAGAAAAAGTAGTTCAATACGCAGTAATGCTATGTAGTAATTACTGTATTTACGAATTTAGCACCAAAATATCACGATGTTTTGGAAACATTGACTACAAAAATGCATTGGATAATCCAGAACGTTGGATAAGTGAGATTCTATTGTATGATGCCTGGGAATGTGGTGGAGGCTCCTCCTCTGGAGGTTTTTAAGCAGGGGCTGGATGGCTATCTATTGGGAGTACTTTGTGTGTTTCTGCACTGCAGAATGAGGTTGGACTGGATGGCCATCCAACCCTTTAAGACCACTGAAGAAGGCTTCCCAGTTGGAAGACATTTAGTGTATGTCACATATGATTATCCCAATGTTATGTTTCAACATTTTATTTATGTATTTTTCATGTCAGGAGCGACTTGAGAAACTGCAAGTTGCTTCTGGAGTGAGAGAATTGGCTGTCTGCAAGGACGTTACCCAGGGGATGCCCGGATGTTTTGATGTTTTACCATCCTTGTGGGAGGCTTCTCTCATGTCCCCGCATGGAGCTGGAGCTGATAGACGGAGCTCATCCACACTCTCCCAGGGTGGGATTCGAACCTTCAAGTCACAAGGCTTTAACCCAGTACTCCACCAAGGGCTCCATGTTTCAACATAGCGTTGTGCTTTGAGTGTTGGACAAAAAGTCAAGGAGACCAGTATTCTACCTTGCTACCATGCAAACCCACAGGGGCCCATGTCACAGATTCTCAGCCCCAGTAATAATTCTCTATCAACAAATTTTCTGAAGAAGAACCCTTAATGAGGTTTCCATAAGTCAGAAATGCACAACAACAGCAATATTATGCATGTATGCATGTTTGAACAATTGTTGTCAGTTCTTTTCTTGCAAGGGATTTTTCATCATAGTAAAAGAGTATTTGTTCTGTCTGTGTGTTTGCAAGCACTGAGGATTTTTTTTTAGAAATACTTTTTTTAGGAAAAGAAAATCTCCAAATGAAAAGTTTGTCAGGTAGCATAAATTCACTGTGCAATGACACCAAATTAGTGATGTATCGTCCACTGTTGGGCCCAGTCATTAAAACTTCCATATATCACAGCAATTGTCTGCCAGTCTCATGGGTGGCTATAACTTTATTTTTTCTTTTGTTCTGTGTTGATAAGTTTGCTTTCAAATATTATTTATAAAGCCATGCAAATGATGCATATCCTGTAATAATTCACACGCTTCCAGCACTCTTTGTGCACTCTTCCTCTGTGGCTGATTACAAGAAGTTGGTTAGAAATGGTTTCCATTTTTCAGCTTGTGCCAGGATGAGCACTAAATTACAAAAGTCATTATTACAATTATAATTACCATAATGGCACATAATCTGACATGACACTTTATTCAGTTACAGAGGCACGGGGTAACAAAAGAATTCAGGTTGCATTTGATTTTTGTTGCATTCCATATGAATTTGCCAACATAATTTAAAGCACACAGATGGTTGTGTGCATTAGGAAGCATATAAAAATGAACACTTATCAAATATTGGTGGCTTTTCACTGTGCTGAGCCTTTGGTGCATGCCGAAGAGACTGAGAAAGAACCGTATCCACCAACTATCTCAATTTAGAAGACACAGTCTTGATTAAACCTCTTTCATCCTAGATTTAGCTGCTTTTAAAATGTCCCAGTTTCTCTGTCTTTGTCTCAGTTGCCCCTTTATTCTCAGTTTTCCTCAATTGCTTGAGACTGAATTTAAAGATCAAAAGTAGTTTACACTCAGTTATTTCACTGTACTTGACACATACACCTTTGCCACGTAATAATTAAAATTGAAACCTATTTTCAGCTAAGACTGATTTTGAAAAGAACATTCAAAATTAGTCCATGGTAATGAAAACATTTGAATAATGTAAATAACAGCATCAGAAGGAAGAATTTTTTACAACATAAAACTTTTTCTTAAATAACTGTCTTGGTCTCAATTCAGCTGACATGCCAGCTACACTTATTCCCAGGGAAGAGGATTTGGCCATTGTGGTTAATGCTTGAATACCAACAACAACAATTTATTGATTGGCCAGTTGGCCTTATCAAAGACAGACAATACAAAAACAACATACAACATACATCTAGTTCACTTAAAATAAAATACAGATATACAGGTGTCTGCCTGCTTGGTGCCAATGTAGTTTAGCTAATGATCTATGCATCAACTATTCCCGTCTCCCCTACACTGCATCCCAATCTGATCTATGTACTCTGATCTCCTTTTAGCAGCTTTAAACAAATACAGGGCCACTTTTGTTGTCAGAGTGGGGTTATAACCGGCCAACAAAAATGAAGTTTTGGCCTCAACAACCCAGCTTGTTTTATTTATTTATTTTATTTATTTACAGTATTTATATTCCGCCCTTCTCACCCCGAAGGGGACTCAGGACGGATTACAATGAACACATATATGGCAAACATTCAATGCCAACAGACAAACAATATACATTAGACAGACTCAGAGACATTTATAACATTTTTCCAGCTTCAGAATTCCGGCCACAGGGGGAGCTGTTGCTTCACCGTCCAGTAGTGGCTGTACTTCCTCATTCCTTTCCTCGTGTTTTGCTGGCAGTTTTATGGTGTTGTAAATTAGCCTCCTGCATAAAGCGTCCCTAAATTTCCTTAATTGACAGGTGCAACTGTCTTTCGGGGCTGCATAGGTCAACAGCAAGCCGGGGCTATTAATGGTCGGAGGCTTAACCCGACCTGGGCTTCGAACTCATGACCGCTTGGTCAGTAGTGATTTATAGCAGCTGGTTACTAGCCAGCTGCGCCACAGCCCAGCCCCTATACCAATAAAAGGCCATAAGTATTGTTTCCTTTCTTTTTTATATAGGTTACAGTTGTGCAAAATGTGGTTCAAATTTTCGACTACAGGGCTGCCACAAATACATAATCTTTCTTCATACGGGATATGGTTGAATCTGCCGTGTCTCTCCATGGACTCCGTTTGTTCGTATCTTGTCCTAGTGAAAGTGATTCTTAGGTGTCTTGGCATATCTGCTTTTAGGTACAGTGCCCTCTGGAAATTACATTTAAAGTGTCCTAACCACTTCAGAGATCCTGTAATAGACAGGGTGGCTATGTCTTTTTGAGCTTCAATATCTAGAATTCTTTGGATTACTGTCCTTTTTTCGGCATCCCTATTCTGATCTGATGAAGTAAATTGTAATCCACAGGAGCAAAGAAACCTTGATAGTTGTTATGCCCAGGAGTCTTGGTTAAAGCTATTAGATTGTTCTAAGAAGCACAATTTTGGCAGTCTGTTATTTTCGAGATTTTTTCTTTTAGCCCAATAGTTAAAGGCCCTGATTTTGGCGAGACCTTCGATAGAATGTATATCTAACTCTGCTCTAACTGCAGCAGCGGTGGTCTTAGCATCAATGCCAAGTATCTGTCTTAAAAAATTTGATTGTGTTTTTTCTAGTATTGGTAGTTTGCTTAGGCCCCAGATTTCTGCTCCATATAGTATCATGGGGAGGATTTTTGCTTTATAAACTTTGATTATTGGAGTTAAAGAGCCAGGATATCTATGGGTTAGCAGTCTTGCCAGTGTGTTGGAGCATGCCCTAGTTTTGATCGCACAAGATAGAGAATGTGCCAGCCAAGAGCCAGTCTCTGAATATACTAAGCCTAGATACGTAAAAGAGCTAACCTGTTCTATATGCTCTGCATCTAGAACCCATTTGTGTCTAGATGGGCGCTTTCCGAATACCAAAATTTTTGACTTGGTTTTGTTTATTGTCAGCTCGTTTTTGTGGGCGTAGATGTTAAGTTTGATCAGTAATCTTCATAAACCTATTTGGGTATTAGACATCAAAACCATGTAATCCGCATATAGAAGAGTATTTATGTGTCTGTTACCAATTATAGGCATATGAACCTCAGAGCTGCTGAGGTTGTCTGGCAGGTCATTGATATAAAGGTTGAAAAGTAAAGGAGCTAATAAACAGCCTTGTCTCACACCTTTGTAGGAGTCAATTCTCTTTGTCAAGGCACCATTGATTCCCATCCTAACCTGGATATGGTTGTTGGAGTATAAACTTTTGATCAGGAGTAGTAATCTACAGTCTATTCCATGTACTGTTAGTTTTTGCCAGAGGAGCTCTCTGTTGATGCTGTCAAAGGCTGCTGCTTGAATACCAGTTTATTATAAAGTGCTATACAAGCAGCAGTCTTTGAAAAATGTCCAAAAATGTCAAGTTGGAACAAAATTCGCTGCCCAGGCTGTTGTCTAATTAGTGCTTAGAGACCACCTATCACTGCTGCATTGGCTTCCAATTTGCTCAGGTCAATTTACATTCAAGGTGCTGTTTTGACCTACTGATCACTAAACAACATGGGACCAGATTCTTTGAAAGACCAGCATTTCCTGGTTGAGCCTTCCCAAACTTTGACATCTTTAATGAAAGTCCTGTTGCATTTCCCATCACTCCAAGAGGTTATAGCTGTAAATACACAAGAGTGACTTCTCTATAGCAGCACGTCAATTGTAGAACTCTCTCCCAAAGATTTCTCCTGTCCTTTCTGCACTTCTGGGAGGTGACCAAGAGTTTATTGTTCCAAGTATTGAAACATGTTTTAAGGCTGACTTTTATGATACTCAAAGTCTGTTCTAAGAGAATGTTGGACAATTTTATTTTAGAAGTTTTTCAGTGTACTTGTCATTAATGTTTTTATGTGTTGTACATTTCTTGGTGATCCCTGATAGACTGCAAAAATTATAAATAAAAATTTCAGTGTTGACTTACTGTTCAGCATTATTTCAATCGGTTAACTCTAGATGAAGCAAGAAATCTAATTTAGGCCAATGAGAAGTCGACTGAAGTCTACTAACACAATGTTTAGTGAATAGTGGATTACAGAATTGCAGTGATGATTCAAAATTATTGATTACATTTCAGCCATAAAGAAAAATTGTTTAATTTTGAGAGTGATTACTCAAATGAATGTATTGGGAGAGGAAAGCTGATAACAACAAAGGCTGATTCCAAAACTGTGGCCTAAATGGATACAGAATTTAGAAGAACCATTTAATTACGTTTCCCAAAAGAGAAACTGATTCTCTAATAATTCGGAGAACCTAGCTACTATTTTTCATCGTGATCTTGGACCTTATCCCATTTTCTTTCCATTTTTGCTTGCTGACAAAACAGAGTCCCACAAAGGTCATCTCATGATGCACGGCCATTTCTGGTGGCTGCCTGTGGGAATCTATGTCTATTTTCAGGAGTTGGGTGTTACTGACTCCTGACTGAAGAAAGAGGGGAAAGCAAGGAGACGACTGGGAAAGGACGTGGGATGTCTGGCCATCCCCAAAGATAGACCTTGCCAGGGTAGGATGAGTCTCCACTATTCCAAATGTTTTCCATATCTATTCTCCTGCCCCTGGGATAACGTCCTTATTTTTGTTGCTGTGCAGGTTATTAAAACCACAGTGAATGTATAGACTTTTTTTAATTCAAAAGCAGTATCAAAAATCTAAAACATTTTCTCAAAAAAATAGTCATCAGATGTAGCAAAAATCCAGTCTGGATTATATCAAAGCAACATTCAACCTGAATTTAAAATATAATCAGACACCCATCACCTCATAGGAATCTGTGTTTTCCTTGTGGACATGTGATTTTCTTTCCAGGATGTGAATTTTCACTTTTCTCCTTTCTTTGATTATGAACAATTGGATTTAGTATCTGCGTAGATCTATCTATAAAATATTTCAGAACTGAATACCTTTTGGTAAAAAATTCTACCCCTTTGGAAAGAAACATAAATAGCAACAATATCTACTCTCTCTTCTTTCCTGTGCATCTTGGAGAACTCCATACACAGAGTAGTCCTTCATTTTTTTTTCTTGTTATCTTCTCTTCCATTCTAAATGTTTCTTGTTAGTGATTTTGTTCTTCGTATCTACTTGAAGGATCTTTTCAATAGCTGTGTCTTTTATGGAGGGAAGATTTCCCATACTGCTAGCCACTCATAGTATGTATTTTGTCTAGACAAGGACTGCTAGGGAAACTCCTGTTCCATTTGGAAGGGATTTAACCACCCAGGGTCCTTGAAATTGACTGTCTCAGTTATGTTTGCAACTCTTCAAGGTCACTAACATTGCTTCAGAAGATCATCCTCTCCACAGTGTTTCAATCTGTAAAAAGACCCATCCACATCTTCAAAACTTGTCCATCCACTAAGGCCCCTTCCACAGAGCTGAATAAAATCCCATATCATCTGAGTGTGGACTCAGATAACCAAGTTTATTGTGGGATTTTCTGCCTTGATATTCAGGATTATATGGTTGTGTGGAACGGCCCTAAGAGTAACTTGGAAAATCATGCTATTGTTGACAACCTAAAAAACCAGACATTCTCTTTCTGCCTCACTTAATGAGGCTGTTGAGGCTCATAATAGTCAGATATGATCCAGGCTTTTTATTGCTCCAGACAGATCACTTTCCATATGGCCTACATTTGGAAATGGACAAAAGAGGAGTGTTGTGAGTTTAGCAGTCCCTAGAAAAAGAAGCAAACTAAGGGTAAAGATAGAGGAGACCTCAGTTTTGGCCACTAACTTGAATCAACAATCACCATCACTTTGATTTGATTTTGATTTGATTTTTCGAACTTATATGCTGCCACTTCCCTAGGGCTCGGAGCGGCTTCCAAAACAGACTAAAATCTAAAACAATTTAAAAACAATTGGCTTTGGCCTATGATAACATGATTTTATTTATGTCCTTGACCTTCCAAAGGTGCAAGTAAAGTTGTTAACTTTACTAGTAAAATTTCAGTCCTCAGAACTATGAGGGAGTAGTCTTTCACAGAAGTCAGTTCCCTGTGTGTTTTGCCTTTTCTTCTTCCCCCATCTTCAACTTGTATCACTGTTTATGAATCTTGGAAAAAATTCAAGTTTGTTGTTGCTTTTGGCTCTGCAGTATGCAGCTTCCCGAATTTGCTGGGAGAATATTGCAAAGGTATGCAAGTTCTTTCATGAGGACAAAAAAAGGTTATGTGTGAAGGTGAGAGAAGTGGTAGAATATCATGTGCAATGTTAGCTGGATGAGGATTTAAATTGTGTATATTGGCTAAGAGGTGATTATGGTAAGATATTGAATCACTGTTCAAATATTTGAGGTCTACTAATGAGAAGGGGAAAGGGACTCCATTTGCAGATGGGAGCTGGAGGGTAGAGGTGTCAAAGATACTATCTTAGAATAAGATAAAGCAATTTCTCTGTTTTGAGTTCTATTAAAAGAAATGGTTTGTGTCAGAAAGGGGAAATAAATGTAATGAAGGAAGAAAGCAGATGAGTCATTTCAATCAGATCCCGTCAAAAACATTTAGCAACATAGGACACAAATGAAATTAGCTTAGGGTAAAGATCAGTACCTAAGTTGTTTACAAGTCAGATTGAGGTGTTGTGGTTCAATATCCATTTGCAAAGCAGTCGCCTGGGAATTTTCCCCATTTTTCTACTTGAAATGAAAATGATTTGCATTTGCATGAGCGTTTTTGGAAAGTCTTTATAAACAATAAACATAATCTCAGACCCAACAGAACTCCTATTCAGATCTTTAAAATGTATTCTTGGAATATGCAAATGGACACAGCCAAGCTCACTAGATCTACCTCTATATCTGTGCAAAATTTATAGCATAATAATATTTTTTTGTGTGTATCAGGAGCAACCTGAGTTGCTTCTGGAGTGAGAGAATTGGCCATCTGCAAGGACGTTGCCCAGGGGAAGCCCGGATGTTTTGATGTTTTACCATCCTTGTGGGAGGCTTCTCTCATGTCCCCGCATGGAGCTGGAGCTGATAGAGGGAGCTCATCCGCGTTCTCCCCGGGTGGGATTTGAACCTGGCAGCCTTCAGGTCAGCAACCCAACCTTCAAGTCACAAGGCTTTTATCCCGTAGGCCACCGGAGACCTAGGGGATAAAGTATTATTATTATTATTATTATTATTATTATTATTATTATCATCATCATCATCATTATGACACAGCAAACAAGATAGATATGCTGAATTTCGTATCACAAAATCACAAGTCGAACACATCCCAAGGGTGTGATGTATTTTCGGATGATGCATGCAGATCCCAGTAGGGTGGCCTTTTGCAGTTGGCAGATCGTAATTTTGTCAATGTCTATTGTTTCCAAATGCCGGCTGAAATCTTTTGGCACGGCACCCAATGTGCCGATCACCACCGGGACCACCTGCACTGGTTTCTGCCAGAGTCTTTGAAGTTCAATCTTGAGGTCCTGATAACGGCTGAATTTTTCCTGTTGTTTTTCGTCAATGCGACTGTCACCTGGGATAGCAACATCAATGATCCAAACCTTTTTTCTTTTCCACAACTGTGATGTCTGGTGTGTTGTGTTCCAGAACTTTGTCAGTCTGGATTCGGAAGTCCCACAGTATCTTTGTGTGCTCATTTTCCAATACTTTTGCAGGTTTGTGATCCCTCCAGTTCTTTGCTCCTGGGAGGTGGTACTTGAGGCATAAGTTCCAATGAATCATTTGGGCCACATAGTTGTGCCTCTGTTTGTAGACTGTCTATGCGATTTTCCTACAGCAGCTGAGGATATGATCAATGGTTTCATCAGATTATTATTATTATTATTATTATTATTATTATTATTATTATTATTATTATTTAATACTTTATTTTTGTATCCCGCCACCATCTCCCCGAAGGGACTAGGGGTGGCTAACACAGGGCCAAGCCCAAAGGACAAAGAGTGAGCAAGTTAAGAGATGTTGGTAAAACTATATACAAAGTTTTACTGTAAGCAGTAAATTAAGCACCAAAACATCATGTTATACAACAAATTTAACAGAAAAAGTAGTTCAGTACGCAGTAATGTTATGTTGTAATTACTGTATTTATGAATTGAGCACCAAAATATCACGATATATTGAAAACACTGACTACAAAAATGGCTTAGATAATCCAGAAGCTTGGATAAGCGAGGCTTGGATAAGTGAGACTCTACTGTATTTGCAAATACTCTCAGGTGCACTAGAGTTTCCTTAGCCTCTTGTGCATCTCTGGTGTGCCCTTATTCAGGAATTTTTCCATACATGACTGCAGTTTCATGAGTGGGAGAACAACACCATATCTGTTAACTTGTTGCATTCCTATTCGTTACCTTCACATGTTAGATTTGCAATAAGGATGCTGCTGTTCTCATATATATCCCACTGAGGATCTGGAGATTTGGATGATCTAAATCAAGAGTCACAAATTAGTCAGATTCCCCATTAAAGATATTAAACACTGAACAAAAAATGTGACTGCTGGCAACGCTCTAGAGAGGAGGTTCAATCAATGTGATTCTCTTCTCCCCCTTATGTGAGTCTAACCAGGTATGGATTAACTTTTAGCTGTGATACAAGTAGGGCATAAATCAAAATTCTAGAATGGAAATGACTTCACATAGCTCAATTGAGCATCCATAGCGATGGCCCTACTTTTAGGCAGAGTAAGTTGATTGTCTCAGGTGGGAAATGATGAGACGCACCAGCAAGATCTTCAGAAAGATAATGCCATGCAGTTTGTTCTGCGTCTCTTAAAGTATCCTGTTGTGTTCAAGTATGATGGAAGATGTTTTTCCATTCCTAGTGTTAAAGAAAAAAAATCAATGAATTTAGCATATATGATGGGATAAGTAGTATGTTACATAAGAATATTGAAATAATTGGATTGAGCAGTTGCAAGCCAGTGGCACTAAATGTAAGTTTTTGTTCTGCATATTTTCCTGCGGTTTTAGCTTTGCAGACTCCTTTAGAATTACCACAGTTATTGCATATTCTGCATGCATTTGCTTTAATGGATCTTTAAAAGAAGCCAGTTATACTTTATGCTCCCATTCTCTTTGATGCTCATGCCCATTAGCAGACAAGTGTTGTTTGAGAATTGGGAGATAGATTCTTGAGGACAGTAAAGGTAACACATGAAAACTCTGCCTACAACATTCTTGTTCATCTTTCTATGAAGGGTTGGAGGGTGTGAAATCTGGTGGCAATTAGGATACTATTTTCCTATTTGTTGTATGCATTCAATGTTTATTTCTTAATTAATTATTTTCTAATAAGATTGGTGTTCAAGAGGATTATTATTCCTTTCATTTTCAACCAGTAAATTATCCCATAGTGTTTCTTCACTGAACATCATTTTGCATGTTGCTTCTTTCTCTCATATATGCGCATGCACAAATGCATCATAACATGCATTAAAATATTCTGATGCAAGCCCGTGGTGGCACAGTGGGTTAAACTGGTGAGCTGCTGAAATTGCAGACCAAAAGGTGGCCGGTTCGAATCCGGGTAGCAGAGTGAGCTCCCGCTGTCAGCTCCAGCTTCTGCCAACCTAGCAGTTCAAAACATGTAAATGTGAGTTGATCAATAGCAGGAAGGTAAATGGCGCTCCACATGGCCTTGGAGGTGTCTACGGACAATGCCAGCTCTTCGGCTGAGAAATGGAGATGAGGACTGTAGAGATGTGGCAGGGAGGATTCTTTTTATCCCACCGCTGCCACCAAATTGTGGAGATCACCGCTGCCACCAAATTGTGGTGATGTGGCAGGGAGGAATCTTTTTATCCCACCGCTGCCACCAAGTTGTGGAGATGTCAGGCAGAGAGGATTTTTTTTTTAATTCTCTTATTCTTTCTTATTCTTAGTCACATTAGATGGTAGCGTTACTTAGTTTTGAATATAGGTGACAGAGACTTGGATATTGAAGAACAAAAACAAGTTTATTTCAGGCACAGAGCTTAGTGGTTACAGTAACTTCTTTAAAGGCACTTAGATAATGGTTGCAAAGTTATTAACTGATCACTTTGGATCTAACTGGGATTGCTTTCCCTTCCTACTCTACAAATAAACCTAAACAAGTCACCTAACTTGCTTAATTTAACACCACTAGAGATCTGAGTTCCTCTGGTTTCCCTAACCTGGAACCAGTGTCTTCCCTGTGACTAAAATCACAGACTAAACTGTTTTTTTAAAACATTCCCCCCTTTTCCTTCAAACGGCGGTTGGCTCCGCCCTCGTTACTATGGCAACCTGCCTCAGAATGCTGAGCTGGTTACCATCCCCCACGCACTGGTGACTAATACTTACCCTTTTAAACATAATTAAACCTGACTTTTAAAACGAAATTAAACATGACATCTATAAATCAAAATAAAAACACACTTCTTTACAAGGACCAACCCTCAAAGTGACTTACCTATGTATTCTGGCTGTCTATAATATTTACAAGCTAGAGTATTCATCACAATGCAAAGGCCTTGGACAGTAAGTTTAAGGACCTTAAGGGACAGGATGTTAGTTCACCTCTTCTTCCCTTGGAAGGACAGAAAGAAAGGTAGGAATATTAGAAGTAGACAATTGGTTCCATAGATGGTGTCATCAGGAAAGACTTGGCTTTTGAGCTGTCATGAAGAAGGACTTCTGCCAAGAGGTGGGTTGAATCTCACAGCATTTGGGAAGTCTGTATACTAGACTCTCCTTTTCTGGAGTGGGGGAGGGCACAGGACCCCCACAAAAGTAAGCATACTCCAAATTAAAAAAACAACATTTTTTAACCTAAGGCTGTATCCTTTTTGGAATGTCTACATCTTCCACTATGATTCTATAGACAACATGTGCTGTAAATTTGTGCTGGAGAATCTGGAGATATGTGAGTCTGCAGGCACTTAAAAGGGAATGCTGCCATTACTAAGATTCAGCATGGATTTATCAAAAACAAGTCATACTAGATTAACCATATCTCCTTTTTAAACTTGGTAGATGTGGGGAATGCTGTGGATATGCTATATCTTGATTTCAGTAACACAAACCTATGTGTATCCCACTGGGTCTCATTCAGGCTTACTACTATGTGTCTAGAATTAGATACAGTAGAGTCTCACTTATCCAACATAAACGGGCTGGCAGAACATTGGATAAGCGAATACGTTGGATAACAAGGAGAGATTAAGGAGAAGCCTATTAAACATCAAATCAGGTTATGATTTTACAAATTAAGCACCAAAACATCATGTTATACAACAAATTTGACAGAAAAAGTAGTTCAATACACAGTAATGCTATGTAGTAATTACTGTATTTACGAATTTAGCACCAAAATATCATGATATATTGAAAACATTGACTACAAAAATGCGTTGGATAATCCAGAACGTTGGATAAGTGAATGTTGGATAAGTGAGACTCTACTGTATTGAAGAGAATATGGTTTCAATTTATTATTTATAAGCTGTTAATTCAAATGCAAATTTCTTCATAAAATCAATGAGAAGAACATGAGTTTCTCTTTTAATGAATGAGAGAAAAACCAAAACTGACGTATTCAACCATCCAGGACTTGGACTTTGAGCTCTTAGCTCTTTAAACGCTGAGTTTCAATCCCTGTGCATTCATCCATGTTTATAGTGTGAATTAACACTGGCTCCCTTTTACTTTTCTTTTTAAAAAAGAACTGCCTTTTAAAAACATGTCCCTTTTTTTGCTGAGAATAGGTGTGTGTATTAAATTTGACAAGCTATTAACTAAGGAATTCATTTCAGTTTTTGCTATGGCAAATATATTTACCAAAAATTCTTTATATCTGCAACTGAGAGAACTTGTGATTCTTCCTCTTTATTCTATTACTAGCTGTGCCCAGCCACGCGTTGCTGTGGCGAAGTCTGGTGGTATGGGAAATAAAGTATTGAGGAATTGATGGTAGTTAAGGTCAAGGGTAAAGGTTTTCCCCAGACATTAAGTCCAGTCGTGTCTGACTCTGGGGGTTGGGGCTCATCTCCATTTCTAAGCCGAAGAGCCGGCGTTGTCTGTAGACTCCTCCAAGGTCATGTGGGATGACTGCATGGAGCGGCGTTACCTTCCCGCCGGAGCAGTACCTATTGATGCACTCACATTTGCATGTTTTCGAACTTCTGGGTTGGCAGAAGCTGGGGCTAACAGTGGGGGCTCTCTCCACTCCCCCAATTCAAACCTGTGGCCTTTCGGTCCAGAAGTTCAGCAGCTCAGCGCTTTAACACGCTGCGCCATCAGGGGATATTATTTCCTAAAGGTTGTGAATATACAATATTTCTGATTGGTTTTTTTTCTGTTGGGGGCAAGTATGAATGCTGCAATTAGGAAAATGATTAGGATGTAATGGCCTTGCAGCTTCAAAGCCTGGCTGTTTCCTCCCTGAGTGAATTTTTTGTTGGGAGGTGTTAGCTGGCCCTGATTGTTTCCTGTCTGGAATTCCCTTGTTTTCAGAGTGGTGTTGTTTGCGATATTTTATGTGCTTCTACTGTCTGTGGCCCTGAGAAAACAGAGGATTTTCCAGACTTTGATGATGGGAATACTTTGTTGGGAGGTGTTAGCTGGCCCTGATTGTTTCCTGTGTGGAATTCCCCTGTTTATTTACTGTCCTGGCTTTAGAGATTATATTGTTCTGCATTATTCTATCCCAGTAATTATTTCATATTAAAGAATAATCTCACTTATCCAACATTTGCTTATACAATGTTCTGGATTATCCAACGCAGTCTGCCTTTTCATAATCAATGTTTTTGTAGTCAGTGTTCTAAATTCATTGTGATATTTTAGTGGTAAATTTGTAAATACAGTACAGTAGAGTCTCACTTATCCAACATAAACGGGCCGGCAGAATGTTGGATAAGCGAATATGTTGGATAATGAGGAATTAAGGATAACCCTATTAAACATCAAATTAAGTTATGATTTTACAAATTAAGCACCAAAACATCATGTTAGACAACAAATTTGTCAGAAAAAGTAGTTCAGTACACAGTAATGCTATATAGTAATTACTGTATTTATGAATTTAGCACCAAAATATCATGATATATTGAAAGCATTGACTACAAAAATGCGTTGGATAATCCAGAACGTTGGATAAGCGAGTGTTGGATAAGTGAGACTCTACTGTAAATACTACATAGCATTACTGCGCATGGGACTACTTTTTCTGTCAAATTTGTTGTATAATATGATGTTTTGGTGCTTAATTTGTATAACCATTACCTAATTTGATGTTTAATTGGCTTTCCCTGAATCCCTTCTTATTATCCAACATATTCACTTATCCTGCCGGCCTGTTTACGTTGGATAAGTGAGACTCTACTGTATATTTCTAATCTTATATTATCTGCTCAGAACTGGATTATATGAGGCTCCTTCTTCACAGCTGTATAAAATGCACACTGAAGTGGATTATATGGTAGTGCGGAGTCAAGATAATCCAGTGCAAAGCAGATAATATAAGATTATAAATGGGTTATATAGCTGTGTTGAAGGGCCTTGAGTCTACACTGCCATATAATCCAGTGCAAATTAGATAATCTGTGGAAGAAGTCTAAGTGAGGCCTAAATCTGCCTGTCCCCTAACTGAAACCTGGCTGTCCCTTGGTTGCTAGGCAACCAAGTGGGCAGAGATTAGCCCTCTAAACTGGCAACAATTGGATAAAAAAAATTATTGCTCTCCCTCTAATTAGGACTTTATTTTTCTTTTCTTTTTGTTGTATCAACCTTGAGGCGTGGATGATGGGTTGTGTTGTCAAATTTTGAGGTTGGGGGGCCTGTACTTTTGTTGTTTTGTGAGTCGCCGTGATGCCATCACTCTTTTATATATATAGATACAGAAGTCTGTCCCCAAGCCCTATCTTCAAGGCTATTACTCTTCAACATTTTAATCAATGATTAGAAGACAGGGCAAAGCAATCAAAAAGGTTATAATTAGAGGAGGGTACATATTGATTGATCATTAGAAATAACTTTCCAACAGTAAGAGTGGCTTGGCAAGGGAAACAATTGCCAAGAGAGATAGTGGAGGGGTCTTCATAGAATTGGAAGAAGGCATGATAGCAATTCAAACCAATCCTCTTTTATCATGCAGGAAAATACAATCTGGCAGATGACCATCTAGCCTCTGTTTAAAAACCTCCAGAAAATGAGACTTCATCACACTTCAAGGCAGCGTATTCCACTATCAAACACCTCTTACCATCAGGATATTTTTTAATATTTTGGTGGAATCCACTTTCCTGCAATTTTGATTCCATTGCTCTTTATCCTTGGGTGCTTCTCATAGAATCATAGAATTGTAGAGTTGGAAGAGACCTCACGGGCCATCCAGTCCAACCCCCTGCAAGAAGCAGGAAAATCTCATTCAAAGCACCCCTGACAGATGGCCATCCAGCCTCTGCTTAAAAGCCTCCAAAGAAGGAGCCTCCACCACAGTCCGGGGGAGAGAGTTCCACTGTCGTACAGCTCTCACAGTGAGGAAGTTCTTCCTGATGTTCAGGCGGAATCTCCTTTCCTGTAGTTTGAAGCCATTGGTCCGCGTCCTAGTCTGCAGGGCAGCAGAAAACAAGCTTGCTCCCTCCTCCCTATGACTTCCCCTCACGTATTTGTATATGGCTATCATGTCTCCTCTCAGTCTTCTCTTCTGCAGGTTAAACATACCCAGCTCTTTAAGCCGCTCCTCATAGGGCTTGTTCTCCAGACCCTTGATCATTTTAGTTGCCCTCCTCTGGACACTTTCCAGCTTGTCAACATCTCCCTTCAACTGCTGTGCCCAGAATTGGACACAGTATTCCAGGTGTGGTCTGACCAAGGCAGAATAGAGGAGTAGCAGACTTCCCTGGATCTAGATGCTATACCCCTATTTATGCAGGCCAGAATCCTGTTGGCTTTTTTCGCCACCGCATCACATTGTAGGCTCATGTTTAACTTGTTGTCCACGAGGACTCCAAGATCTTTTTCACATGTACTGCTGTCGAGTCAGGCATCATCCCCTATTCTGTATGTTTGCATTCCATTTTTTCTGCCGAAGTGAAGTATCTTGCATTTGTCCCTGTTGAACTTCATTTTGTTAGTTTTGGCCCATCTCTCTAATCTGTTAAGATCGATTTGAATTCTGGCTCCTGTCTTCTGGAGTGTTGGTTATCCCTCCCAGTTTGGTTCTCCACTGCAGAATTAATACAGTTTCTTTACTACGACTCAATGTTCTGGAACCATAGTGTTTCTAGTTTGGTGAGGCATCAGCATTCTTTGATAGAAAGTGCTAATAGTCTCATAAAACTAGAACTCCCAAGATTCCATAGCATCCAGGTAAAATGGTGTCAAAGTGCATTAATTCTACATTGTAGATGCACCCTTAATCTCTCAAGGTGCAGAAACAAGCTTGCTGGTGTGTTTTTGTTTTCTTGTTGTTTTTTTAATTGGACAGGTAACTGCTGGGGATGCATTGAGCCCCAGCTTGAACTCAGTGGCCTGTGACAACTTCTCAATGATTCTGTGCAGAAAGAAAATTATGAGTGCAGGAAAGATGTCTATGGGGCAATCCCTAAGTGTGCAATTGCTAGGTGCTCAGTCATGGCTTGACTTTTCAAAATGGGTGGAAAGGAAAAAAAATTATCTTATAGCTCAGTTAGCCAGCTTTATTTTCCATCACCTCATGTCTACACTAACGATTTTTGGGAACACCTCCCATGACATGCAAAATTAGATTTGGCAGTCTTTGGCCAGTCCAGATGTTGAGATAGCTCTAATTAATTATTTCAGTTAACCTACATATCCTACACCCCAATTCCTACACTAAATAGAGATTAATGGGGCATTGAGTACATGAACTCTTCTTATATTTTCCTTGATTATATCGTGGCCTGATTCAAATATATTCTGAAAGTTAGATACATTAAACAGTTTTCTTCAAACATCCTCTCACCACCCTCTTTCTGCTCCATTTCCTTTCTTATTCAATGGGTATCAAATTATGTGAAAAATAATGTAGGAATAATTCCATTTGTCTCTGATGATATCAGACAGATGACACTAGGAATAACTCCTTAAATAATGGAAGTTAAAACAGATTGTATGGTTTCTAATTCTTAGAGATTTTACATTTCTCTGTTACCATGTATCTGCCAGGGCATTTCCCCCATCTGGCACAACACACCAATAGTTGTGATGCTGTAATGACATCTCAAACAGAAACTTATGGATAAAATGTGCCCCACCATTTTGCTGTAGGAACATTTGTGATAAAGTAAAACAGGATTAGGTGAGATAAAACATTTGCCAGATGGGTAGCATAATAACTAATTATTATTTCATCCATTAGCAAACTGCTATCTAAATATAATTAATATACCTTTTGTAAGTAAAATGCTGTCTTTAAAAATTAAATCCCACTAACAATGACATGCTACTTGCTGCCCTATATAATAATACATAGGATTATGTTATATTATTAAGTATAAGGAAAATTATTCCTGAAGGACAGCAAAAAAGAATATATAAATGTTATATGTTATATGTGATGGTTACAAAAGAGTAAAATTTCAACAAAAAGAAAACTGATTTGCCAAAATGTTTCCATTATTAGTTTTATTATGAAATTCAAAATAGCATCTGTGGATGGGATCTGTTTATTTAATTCAAGGCCCGGGCTGTGGCGCAGGCGGGAGAGCAAGCCAGCTGCAATTAACTGCAATGAATCACTCTGACCAGGAGGTCATGAGTTCGAGGCCCGCTCGGAGCCTATGTTTGTTTGTCTTTGTTCTATGTTAAAAGGGATTGGATGTTTGCCTATATGTGTAATGTGATCCGCCCTGAGTCCCCTTCGGGGTGAGAAGGGCGGAATATAAATGCTGTAAATAATTAAATAAATAAATTAACAGTTTATACACAATTCACCATGTTGGGAATTTCAGAATTTTTCCTATGATTTTTTATTTTATTTTAAAAAACATGGGTTTGATGATTTAACTGCGAATGAACACCACTTCTCAGAAATTTGTTCTGGATCCTGAAAGTATGCAAATAAAACCAAAATCAAGAGTTAATCTGTTCAGGCTATCAATTCAAATGCTCAACAGGCTGACTGATTTTTTGAGGTAACCAAATTGGTGCTTACCCATTTCCCAGAAGCAGAGCCAATGTTCTTCTAAAATATATAAATACAATGTTGGCTGATTTTGCCCAATCTGTGTCATTTTGAGCGAAATTGATTTTGTAGATCTGATTGACAACCTTTGTCAAGAGACTGATGGTTAGAGCATGACACTGACAATTGTCCTTGACTTGACAGCATCCTACTATGCATTAAAGGAGCACTGTATTCTAAGCCACTGAAAATAAAGAGTTTCTGGAGCCAATGGGATGCGGCCATTCTGGCTTATTTTCTGTAAAGGTTGGTGTGGGCTGGCTGACTGTTGCTCCAGTTCTTAGAAATTAGCATTAGAAATGTTGAAAAGTTCCATCTTATCCCCAATGCTTTTTTAATAGATCTGTACACATCCACTGGGAGAGATTGCTCATCTGTTCAGAATTCAGTGTCACGAAAATGGCACTCCACTTTGTCTTCCCTTTAATCAAATCTGATTTATTGAACACGTCCCTGGATGGTTTCATTGAACTTGAGACTAAACAAACTGGAACTGAATCCTGACACTACAGAAACGTTGATGGTGGGCTATTCATATTTGGAGATTATCTGCTGCTTTTGAAAGAGAAAGAGTTATATTTGTATGTAGGAGTTTTGAGCTTCTATCTTTATGTTTTTGTTTACCCATGTAATAAACTGAGAAGTCATTGATGAATATGATGACCTACTGCATCTGCCAAATGTAGTCACCCCAATTTGACTTTCTCTTCATTTTGTTGTATCTCACTTATCCAACATAAGCAGGCCGGCAGAATGTTGGATAAGCGAATATGTTGGATAATAAGGAGGGATTAAGGAAAAGCCTATTAAACATCAAATTAGGTTATGATTTTACAAATTAAGCACCAAAACATCATGTTATACAACAAATTTGACAGAAAAAGTAGTTCAATACACAGTAATGCTATGCAGTAATTATTGTATTTACGAATTTAGCACCAAAATATCACGATGTATTGAAAACATTGACTACAAAAACGCGTTGGATAATCCAGAACATTGGATAAGCGAGTGTTGGATAAGTGAGACTCTGCTGTAGTTTAGATATAATTCACTGTGTTAATGCCATTTCTCTTAAGATCTCAAGTAGCATACAATAAAACAAACCTAACTAATTTTAAAAAGTGCAAGTATTAGGAATGATTTTAAAATACTAAAACACATTAAATAGTTAACTTTTTTTCCAAAATGACATACTTTGAATAGTTTAAAATGCTTTCAAACCATGAACAAGTGAGGATTCATGTGAAATCAGATCCCAATGGATATAGTGAATAACAATTTTTTTCCACTTAGCATTGGTTTGACTTCACAATTGGCACCAGTGAAGCATCAAAGAGAAGAGCATTATATGTAACTGGAATACGATAGCAGAAAAATCCTTCATAAATGTCTTTAAGAAGACAGTTATGAAGGATCTTAACCAAAATGAAGTGAACTGTATTCTTCATATGTGCACTAGTCAAATTCAGCTATTCCCAGAATGGAGAGAATCTTGCTTCATTTGCCTGACAAACAAGATGTTACAGGCAATAAGCTTCACAGAAAGAAGAGATGGCAATCCAAAGTGAGACTGACAAGTATGGTTAAATGCATATTAATTTAAGGCCAAATTTTAAGAAGTACAGGCTAAAATCCTCTACCTGGGATGGTGAACTGTAAGTTTTATGTTCTCCAACAAATCTATTTTTCTGTCCATCTCCATTTTTCCCCAAATTATATATGAAGAAAGATATATTTCAAATTTTCTAACAAGCAAAGGATCATACCATATCCTCATTATGGATGGGAAGTAAACATTGAGATTATGCCATGAGTAGTTGCCAAATGCTTTTTAAACATTCTGCTTTTTGGTGTGAGACTGAGATGCTAAAATTGGTTTTTAATCATGTTTTCTATACCCCCCCTCCAAAAAAAAATCTTCATGAACCTTGAGTTCCATATGTTATTGTCACTCTATGTTGACAGCACTTATCATGTGTTTGAGTAGTCAGGAAAATGCAAATGCTCCCATTAAAAGTGATTTTGGAGATGTTCCGAAATGTGAGAGTAGTTATCATTTCAAATAGTGTAGCATGAAGCTTGCCTGTTTGTCATGATGACCTTCATGCTTTGTTCAAGAATAATGTTTTTGATTACACCAATAATTTCTGGTCATAAAACACACATAAAATAGAAATTATTGAAGAAAGTTTAGATTTAAAAAAACAGGAAAATGGAGGAGGGAAAGTTGAATCAAATCATGACACTGAAAGTAAGTAATTTTTCTCGCCCATGCAAATAGGGCCCAAAGATCCCGAAAGGGCCAAATCCTCTCTGAACTTAGAAGCAAAGCACAATCAGCCTTGATTAATTCTGGGGAAGAGACCACCAAAAAAGACCAGATGATGTATTTCAAAGCAAGGAAATGGCGAAATACTTCTGAGTATTCCTTGCCTAAGATAACCCTGTGAAATCGGTGTGTTGTTGATAGAAAACTTGAAGGTGTAGACAAAAGAGGTTTAAAGAGTGCCTAGCACAGGGGTCCCCAAACTAAGGCCCTGGGGCCAGATGCAGCCCTCCAAGGTCATTGACCTGGCCCCTGTCCTAAACTTTAGACTTAGGGTTGACTTAAGTCTACCTAGTCTTTGGAGGTCTCTTTGCTTACTTATAGCCTTATGAGATCATCTAGGTGGTCTTTGAAGGTCTCTTTGCTTAGCTATGGCCTTATGAGGCCATCTAGATGGCTTTTAGAGGTCTCTTTCCTTACCTATGAGATGGTCTAGATGGCCTTGAGAGCCCCTTTCCTTACTTATGGTCTTATGAAACCATCTAGATGGTCTTTGAGGGTCCCTTTCCTTACCTATGGTCTTATGAGACCATCTCGATGGTCTTTGGAGGCCTATTTGCTTACCTATGATCTTATGAGATCGTCTAGATCAGGGGTCCCCAAACTAAGGCCCTCCAAGGTCATTGACCTGGCCTCTGTCCTAAACTTTAGACTTAGGGTTGACCTAAGTCTGAAATGATTTGAAGGCACACAACAACAATCCTAATTTTGGACTATTTCATCATAGTCCGCCCCCCCCCCCCAACAGTCTGAGGGACTGTGAATAGACCCTCCACTTAAAAAGTTTGAGGACCCCTGGCCTAGCAGCTCTAGTACAATGTCCCTCCAAAGTTTTCAGCGGGAAAATAAGTCTGCTATTGCTTACTCCTGAAGCTAGATAAAGTTCGTTTTGAAGTAAGACATGGCAGCTTTCAATGGAATTAGTGGCCTATCCAATATCACAATATAGTCTTACAAGAGATGAGAAAGCCAAATAGTTTCACATTGAGTTAGTTGACCAAAGATTTGTTCTATTTCTATCTCTATTGGATCCTGAACTAGTCTGAATGTTCCCATGAAGAGTTGTTCAAAGCATTTTCTCCTTGTAGATGTCTCAGTTGCTTTGCCCAGGAGGCTGATTAAAAGGGCTGGTCTTGAAAAACATGTAGATGCAAAAAACCCACCTCCCAATGGGAACACAAATGTTGTTATTTGCCTTCAAGGAATTTCTGGTGTATGGACCCTAAGGTGAACCCACCATGAGGTTTTCTTGGCAAGATTTGTTCCCTCCTTGAAGTCTGAGTTAGTTTGATTTGCTCAAGTTGACCCAGTGAGCTTCAATGGCTGAGCAAAAATTCAAACCCTGACCTTCAGCCCAACATTAAAACCATTACATCACACTTGCTCTATAAAGGATTTCCTTGTATGAATGTTAAGATACTGTTTTCAAAGAGCTAGGCTAGCTTGACTTGTTGAGATAGCCTGTTAAAATTTTATTAAACCTTATTATCTTATACCTTCTGTGCAATGTTTCAGTATGAAATAGTAGGGATAGTAAGGCCTTCTTTAGTTGTTCTCATTGTTTTTGAGCCTATTCTAATTTGTGCAGAAAATGTGTCTGTGCAAAATTTTCTTATTTCCCCTTTATAAAATAAAAAATGGTCCCACCCCACACAGACCAAGTACAGAAAGACTGGGTAATTTATTGAAAATCTGCAAAAAAAAAAACATTAATATGTCATAGTCCAGGAGAAGAAATGTTACATCTTTACATTTGAAAGAAGTAAAAATAAGACAAGCAAGGATTTAGCTCCCTTCTCTACGCAGAATTCAGGAGTTTAATCCAAAATGAAGACATTTGGAGGGAGAAAAGTGATAGCATCTCTATAGGGGAGCTTGGAACTGAACCCAGTGAATCTAAATGGCATTTCTCACCCTTTCTAAAAGAGGCCTTGTTTGCAGTTAACCTCCAAATTCTGGATTGCAAGTCTTTTCATCTTTGTATAGTGAAAATTTCTCTTTTTTTGGCATGTGGAAAGAAATGAGTTGCTAAAATTGAATGATCACAGGGGTGCACGATCTCAGCTGTGAACCTTTTTATTATACTTTGCTGCCTAATTATTACTCTTAAAAATGAATATCAAGCTATTAGTGTAGAATTGTAAATGCTCCCACATAAGCAAAGTCCTGCGGCTGAAAGCTCCAAAAGGATAAGCTCCTGGATAGAAGTGGCTCTCTCTCTCCATTCCTCTGCTACAGAGAGAAACCCCCAAGCATTGTGATTTTAAAAGCCCACTGCACACTGGTGGATTGAATTTCCCTTGACACTCTTAACGCTTCACTTATCGCTAAGACGATTCCATAACATGAACTCCTTGCTCTCTGTTCACAGACAAATGATTTCATTTAAGAAATGATTCAAACATGGGATTTGGCGAGAGAGGATTTCTTATAGAAAAATGATCATTGTGTTATTAGAGTTTGGCCATGCCTTGATTACTGCGAACAGGACAGGTTGATCACCTAGCAACTAATGGATAGTGATTGGCTTCACAACACAACACAACAAAAATAAGAACAACATGTTTAACATTTCGTGTCTTGATGGCTAAGAATCTTTTTTCTCTGCTTATGGAGTGGAGGAGTCAATCTTGGTTGGAGATTGCTATAGGCAGTTTTCAGTATGAAGTGGACAGGGACAGACATGGGCAGTTTTCTACCTAGAGTTAGCATTCTTGTAGAGTCCTTGTAAAGTAGAAGGAGCAAATGTAGCATTAATAATTTTGTTTTTGGTTTAGGTGTCTGCTTTGCTTGTGCTCTGCTGGATTTGTAGATAAATAGAAAATAAGACAAGCTTACTTTAAATGCTAATATGTACATTTTAGTATATTTTAAAATTGTGTAGGGTTATTGTCAGTGTGGAAGTCAGGGTGCACGCTGGGTGGTTTCTTCAAAACACCATCGATCTTCTGCACACCAGCACCCTGATGAATTGGTTGCAGTCGTCTGCCTCACCAATTCCTCTGTTCAATGTTAGACTCAAACACATCCGTAGTCTGAAGTCCAAACATTTATTTCAATATCTATAATACATATTTACAAAGCATAGCAAAAGCCATCGCTCTGAGCTGGCATTCTTCTATAGCCTCTTTGCTCCGACAAGCACAGCTCAACACACAGAGATAAGAAAAGACATTCCTCAGTTCGAAGGAAGTTCCGACCTCCAAAGGTGGAAATCATGCCTGATAGGTCAACAGCAGGCTGTCAGCCAAAACTAGCCTGCTGTTAACTGTTTCATTGCTGAAACACACACTCTTGCCTAACAGCCCAAAACAGTAGATTTACATTTCATACACATACAACCATAATCCAACAGTTATCCACAGGTTAGTGCAAATATTGTGTCCTCACTCCATTACAAAAGAAAAAGAAAAAAGAACGACCTCCTTTTAGAATAGTTGTGAAAGGCAAAAGCTCAGTTTATCCCAGCAGAACATAAAAGAATAACTGTCCTCTTCTATTTTTTCCACTGTGACCATTTTATGTTACTGGGTGAGAAGATGGCAGCAATGGTGACTAGAGGCAACTGGCCCCCTGACACAGCACTTTCAGGGCTATGGGACAATTGCTTTCCTATAGCCAGCAATTTCATAATTATTTTTAAAGTAATGAGAATAATCTATTTTAGTTCCTTATTAAGGGACAAAACATTGTAACAATAACTGTTTCTGGGGATTTTGGAGTTCTTACTGCAAGTAATTACATCCCCCTCCTCCAAGAAATCTTAAGTCTCTAGACAGAGCCGGTCCAACAATGAGGCGAATTAAGCGGTCACTTGGGGCACAAAACATACGGGGGCGCAGTCAAGACTGCTTTTTCTGTTGATTTCTTGTAAAACATGATGCTTTGGTGCTTAATTTGTAAAATCTTAATGTAATTTAATGTTTAATAGGCTTTTCCTTAATCCCTCCTTATTATCCAACATTTTCGCTTATCCAACGCTTTTATTTTTCAGTGATTGGTTTTTTTTGGGGGGGGGGGGCAAAATTCTGTTCACCTACACTTGAACAATACCTAGGGTATTGTCTGTCTCTAGATCAAGGGTTGCCAAACTAAGATCTGTGGCTGGATGAAGCCCTCCAAGGTCATTTACTTGGCGCCACACTAAAGTTTGGACTTAGGGCCACCCAAAGTCCAAAGCAACTTGCAGGCACACAACAACAACAATCTTAATTCACTTGACTATCTCATCAGCCAAGAGCCAGGACCATATTTCCTATTGAAATACTGGTAAGTTTATGTTGGTTAAGATGGTTCTTCATTTAAATATTGTATTGTTCTTTCATGGTTTTTTGCACTTGAAATAAGATATGTGCTTCATGCAGCAGAATTCTTTCATATTTTTTTCAAACTATAGTCTACCTCCCCCCCCCCCCGCCGCCCCAATAGCTTGAGGGACCATGAACCAGCCCTCGGCTGAAAAGATTTGAGGACCCCTTCTCTAGATCTAACCTTCATCTCTGTTGAGAATCTTGTCTCTCTTTTGTCTTCCAGCTATTATTAAAACTGCTCTTTCAAACATGGACCGAGAAGCCAAGGAGGAATATACTGTTGTCATCCAAGCAAAAGATATGGGTGGACACATGGGTGGACTGTCTGGAACAACTACTGTGACAATTACTCTGACTGATGTTAATGACAATCCTCCCAAGTTTACGCAAAGTAAGTGACTGATATGGTACCCACTTTCCTTTTTGATGAATTTACATCAGGAATTGCTCCACACATGGTATTCTGAACACAGGAAAATAGCATTTTCTGCATAGGAGTCTTCTGAACAGAAAATATTTCTGAACAGGACATTTTTGGTGCAGAAAGTGCTATTTCGAAATAGAAAGTGCTTGGGGACATATGCTGTATAAAAATGATGTATTTATTTGTATTTTATTATTTTTTTGAAACAGAAAACAGAATAGAAATGTTTTTGTGGGGGTGGAGGGTTTTGTGGCAAAAGTGTTTCTCTTCTTCACAGAAAATGCTGTTTTCTGCATAAAAACACCACATACAAAATAGAATACATCCTGAATTTTAAGGATTCTTATCAGCCCAGGCATCTCTTCATCTCTTCATTTTCTGACACTGAATCATAGAGTTGAAAAAGCCCACATGGGCCATGTATTCTAATCCTCTGACAGATGGCTAAATAGTCTCTGTTTAAAAGCCTCCAAATACAGTAGAGTCTCACTTATCCAACACTCACTTATCCAACGTTCTGGATTATCCAATGCATTTTTGAAGTCAACGTTTTCAATACATCGTGATATTTTGGTGCTAAATTCGTAAATACAGTAATTACTACATATCATTACTGTGTACTGAACTACTTTTTCTCTCAAATTTGTTGTATAACATGATGTTTTGGTGCTTAATTTGTAAAATCATAACCTAATTTGATGTTTAATAGGCTTCTCCTTAATCTCTCCTTATTATCCAACATATTCGCTTATCCAACGTTCTGCCAGCCCGTTTATGTTGGATAAGTGAGACTCTACTGTAATAATAATAATAATAATAATAATAATAATAATAATAATAATAAACCAGTGCAGGTGGTCCTGGTGGTGATGGGCACACTGGGTGCCGTTCCAAAAAATCTCAGCCGGCATTTGGAAACAATAGACATTGACAAAATTACGATCTGCCAACTGCAAAAGGCCACCCTACTGGGATCTGCATGCATCATCCGAAAATACATCGCACAGTCCTAGACACTTGGGAAGTGTTCAACTTGTGATTTTGTGATATGAAATCCAGCATGTCTATCTTGTTTGCTGTGTCATATAATAATAATAATAATAATAATAATAATAATAATAATAATAATAATAATAATGATAATAATAATTTTATTTTTATACCCCGCCACCATCTCCCCAAGGGGACTCGGGGTGGCTCACAGATATAAAACAAGCATACAGTGGTATAAAATACAAAAAAAAAAACCACAAATAAAATTAAAAGGCAAAATAAAATAAAATAAAATCACAGTCATGATAAAACACAGCAACAAAATCATACAAT